>NC_139020.1:115474003-116223868 GCF_964662115.1 Mustela nivalis
GTCAAATAAATAAATAAAATATTTTAAAACAATTAAAAAAAAATCTCTGGGACCAAAGCCGTGCTATTCAAAGTATACAAACTTCATAGAAAGGTAGAATCTTAGCATCCTCTTCTGTACTTGCTGAATCAGAATACGGGTTTCAACAAGATCCCCAGGTCCCTTGGTTGCTGAATGACACTGAAGTTGGAGAAGCACTGTTGTCATAATACCCTGGCTGCTCCCCCGTGCTCTCATCTGGCCTGAATCACAGCCTCCACAATGTTGTCAAGCCGGAGCAGGGGTTTTTGGTAGCACAAGTTTTTGACTGTGACCTACAGAAACAGATTTACTATCAAGGAACAGAGCACATGTGTGTATTTAATGGAACAAAAAGATGTCACAAGAAAAACCCCTTTACTACCTGTAAATCCATCATTGTGCATTTGGGGAGGGAGGAGGGTCATCAGAGAGTTAGAAGTAAATCCTGAGGATGAAGGGCATGCTAGATTAATATAATACTTACTTAAAAAATTAAATGTGGAGGTCCGTCTAGATGCTCATTATATATGCTCTGTTTCTTGATCTGGGTGCTGGGTATATTCAACTTTGTAAGATGTGCATGTTTTTACACTTCCCTGGATGTATGTCACACTTTAACAAAAAGGTAAAAAAAAACACATTCTCATATTTTCTATTGCATTATTGTCCTCTTCCACTAAAAAAGGGAAAAAAATCCAGTCAAAACCCACTGAACCCATTGAATTCAGGTCATCTCCCGCTCACAGGTTGCAACAGTAGTTTAAAAAAAACATTTCTCTAGGGGCACCTGGGTGGCTCAGTGGTTTGGGCTGCTGCCTTTGGCTCGGGTCATGATCTCAGGGTCCTGGGATCGAGCCCCGCATCGGGCTCCCTGCTCCGCAGGAAGCCTGCTTCCCTCTCTCTCTCTCTCTCTCTCTCTCTCTGCCTGCCTCTCTGCCTACTTGTGATCTCTGTCTGTCAAATAAATAAATAAAATCTTAAAAAAAACAAACATTTCTCTATAAAAAAAGAAAGAGGACTAAAACCTTCAGCCCAATCACTCAGCAGCATCCACTGCTCTTGACTGAGCACCTGTTTGCAGGTATGAGCCAGGCTGCCCGTCACTGCCCCACGGTTACCTTCCTTGGCCTCCTGTATACCCCTCAGTGCAGACATCTCATGGTGGAGATTCTTAAGGGCACCCCACAATCTTGCCTCAGGCAGCTTGGTCTGCTTCCACTTAGAACGAGACCCAACAAGCCCTTCCCCTGCTCCGCAGTCACTCTGCTGTGGCCAACTCTCAAGTTCCCGATCTGGGAAGAGACTGGTACAGGCACGTTACAGGGTTGGGGTTTATCCCCACAGCTGCCTTCTGAAGCTCCTGGGTTTTAGGCTTCTAGACTGTGTCTCACTTCCTCCCATAAGCTGTCAGCTCCCTGGGGGCAGAACAGTCTCCCTGGGTGTCTCCAGGCGACTAGTAGTACTGGGCTCGCAGAACAGTGCAGAGAAGGAGACAGACGGCCTCAGATACCTCTCAGTACACCCCCCAGGGCTTAGTGGTGGTTGGGGGGACAGTCCAGGATTTGGGATTAGGCAGGATGAGGAGGAAAGGGAGCAGGAGACCTCTTTTTTGTGAAACTAAAGCTCCAGATAACCTTGCACTAGGGATGTAAGAGGCATGGATCTGGCTTGTGGGCAACTGGAGGGTAGGTGGAAGAAAGGGCAGTTGGCCTCCCTAGACAAATACCTAGCAAGGCAGACCAGGATACAAGTGCCTCGACTTCTTGCTTTGTTTGATTTGGAGCTTGATTTATAGGCTTGCATCTCTTGACCTCCCAAATCTAGTCAGCACCAATGCATCCCAAGGTGAGGCTCCTGGGTTTGGCATTGCTTTCTGTGTGTTTGTGCTTTTGAGTGGACTCTGGAGTCAAAAACTGGATCAGGAGTCTGATTTTAATACTACCAGCTGTATGACCCTGTGCAAATTACTTAATGATGTAAAGTCTGTCTTTAAAATAAGGATGGTAGGGGTGCCTGGGTGGCTCAGTCCTTAGGTGGCTGCCTTTAGCTCTGGTCATGATCCCAGAGTCCTGGGGTGGGATCTAGCCTCGAGCCTGAGCCTTGTGTTGGACTCCCTGCTCTGCAGGAAGCCTGCTTCTCCCTCTTCCACTCCCCCTGCTTGTGTTCCCTCTCTTGCTGTCTCTCTCTCTCTCTCTGTGTCAAATAAACCAACAAAATCTTTAAAAAAGTGAGGATGGTAATGAGTACCTCATTCAATTGTGGTGGAAGTTAGATGGGAATACATGTCAAGTAGGGTCTTACCCACAGGAAGCTTCCCTAAACCTTAGCAAGGGTCGTTACTGAGGTAGTGTGAAGGAATCTGGGAGAGGACGCCTCTCAGATTCCTTCCTCTCTGGCTTCACCCCTGAGATCAGGCAACAGGGTCAGTCCTGCCTGCCCTAGACTCTCTCTTGGACCAGGTAGGGTGTATTCACCCTCTGCTTGGTGGCTCTGGCTTCCTGATTAAGGCAAGCTGCTCCACAACATTATCAAATGATTTAGTGGAGGGGCACCTGGTGACTTGATGAAGCATCTGACTCTTGACTCTTGACTTTTGATTTCGGCTCAGGTCATGATCTCAGCGTGGGATCAAACCTTGCACTGGGCTCTGTGCTTTCCAGGAGGCAGCTTGAGACTCTCTCCCTCTCCCTCAGCCCCTCTTCCTGCTTATGCTCTGCCCTCTTTCTCACTCTCTCAAAAATAAATAAATCTTAAAAAAAAAATCATTTAGTGGAAAGTTGCCTTGCCTACCTCAGAGGGCAAGATACCATGATGCAAATCCACCCCATCCAGTCCCCCATATGTGTCTGGAGCCCATCCCTTTTTCATTGCCCTCCTGCCCTCTGGCCAGGGCCCTGGGGCCCAATGCCCGACAATAGGGGTGCTGAAAGAGCCATCCTTACACGGATTGTTGATGTCTGATCCTTGGGACAGTTCTCTTTGGACTTGTTTTATTATTGTACCCATTTTATAGATGAGGTAGTCAGTAACAGTGCCAAATGGCCTTAAGCTTTTGGGTTCTAGGCACCATGGCTCAAGGCTGCCTTCAGCTAGCTAGGATCTGGGTCTGAGGGCTGCACTACCCTGGGAGGAGGAGCTCTGAATTTTCTCCTTCTTTGTGGCTACAGGGAGGAGAACATCCAAGAGGGAGCGGGGCAGGAGGGAGGAAGGCCCCTTTGCCAGGAAAGGAAGTGTCACAGGCCTGAAATCACCTCTCCCTTGTTGAAATGTCCTCCCTTGGCCCCAGGGAAAGGATAGGGGTATCCCAGGTTCCCAGGCCTTTGGGCTCCTGCTGAGAGATGAGTCCCGCTCTGCAAACATTCACTGGACTGAGGCCTTGGAGACTTCCCAATCCAGCCTCCCCATTTTAGAAACAAAGCAACTGAGACCAGATGGAAATGACTTTTCATACTGTTCACAAGGTAAGTTGGCAGCAGCTGAACTGGGGCTACTGAGAATTCGAGACTCCTGTTTCAGTGCTCCTCCACTGGGCCTGGTTGACTGCAAAGTCTCAGTGTGAACTCCCTACCTTCGGCTTCACCTCTGCCTATAGGCACTTAAGAAGGCGCAAGGTGGATCTGGGGCGGGGAGATTTCAGTCCCGAGAAGAAGAGGGATTGGTGGTGGGACTGAAGAAAGGAAAGAGGGGAGGAGCAAGCGAGACCTGGCCCCCTTAAGGGGGCGGGCCAACCCCGCCGGACCCCGCCCTCCTGGGGCGGCGCACGCGCAGGCGGGCTCCAGGAACTCAGGCGGGAGGGCGGGCGCTCCTGGCTCGCGGGCCGGCGCGCGGGGCCGCAGCACCTGCGGGGGCCGGCGCTGGGCGCGGCGCCCGGCGGGCGGACGTCCACGCTGGGAGGCTAGGGCTAGGAGGCAGGCCTGGGACGTGGGGGTGGCCGCGGAACCCGAGGGGGCGCCAACGCGCAGCCCCCTCCCCAGGGGTACGGGGCGGAAGGAGCCGGGCGGGGGGCGGTGTGAGCGCGCGCGGAGGGCAGCACCATCTGGAGGGGTGGGACCGCGCGGCCTCTTGGGGGCAGGCGAGTGCGCTGGGCAGTGCGGGCCGGGGGCGTCGGGCGGGGAGCGCAGGAAGAGCGCGGTGGGCTCAGCCCGGCTCTGCCGGAGCAGCAGCCACAGCAAGTCGGGGTTCTCAGCTGGGGCCCGCAGCTGCTCCGCGGGCTGAAGCTCGGCGTGGAGGAGCAGGGGGGCGTGGGTCCGGCCGTGCAGGAGGAGGGCGGGGTGGGCCCGGGGGTGCAGGAACGGGGCGGCGGTGGCCGGGAGCCCAGTCTGGGGGTGGTGTGGGGTCTGTCGGACGGCGCGGACTGGAGGCGCCCGCCGCGGTGGACGGGTTCGGCGGGCTGGCCTGTAGTGCAGGAGGAGGGGCTGGGGCCCCGCAAGCAGCACCAGGAAAAAGGGGGAGGCAGCCCCGCAGTGCAGGAACGTGGGGAGGCCCGCGCCGGGGTGCAGGAGCAGGGGGAGGGGAGCCCACGCAGGCTGCTGCAGCAGCCGGAGCCGCTCTCCGAGTTCGGGGACCGCTCCTGGGAGCGCGGGGAGGGGCTCGAAAGTTCCGGGGAGCAGGGGGGGCGGTATTGGGAGAGCTGCGGGCACCTCAGGCGGGAAGCGGTGGTCTTGGGAGCGGCCCCAGCACGCCGGGAGAGACTCGAGCTAGTGGGGAGGGCCCGGCTCGTGGGGCCCCAGGGGCCTGAGGGGGAAGGGCGCCTGGGGGTGCAGGAAGCAAATTGGCTTCCTGGGGTGCAGGAAGGACAGGTGGTGCGGGCTGTCCAGGAGACATACCTGGACGAGAAGGGGTCGCGGGAGGGAGAGGGGCCCCCTGAGGGGCCCAGGATCCGGAGGCGCCGGCGGAGGAGGAGGTGGTAAACTGCAGGCCGACTGCCCCGCACGGGGATCGCTCCGGGGTCTAGCGGAGCTCAAAATGTAGGGGTTTGGGGATCGGAGCGTCGGAGCGTTGGAACCCACTGCGCGAGAGCAGGCAGTGTGTTCTACTGGATCTTCTGCCACCTCAGCCTGGACCTCATCGAAACTGTGTCTGCGGGGAGGCAGCAGAAGGCAGCAGGTAAGGAAACCGAATTCTCTTCGCAGCGGGAGTTGGTGTGTTTTGAAGCAGGGGGCTGCAGTTATTTCAGGAGAGGGTGGTTTCCAGACTGCTCGCGTCCCCCCTCCTGTGTTTAAACCTGGGAGGAAGGAAGCAGTGCAGTTTTTGAACAGCAAGACCGGATGCCTTCCCCAACCACTAAAAATGCCAACTGGAGTGATGGGGCATTTCCTTAGAGTCTAGACTGGAGATGAGGGTGTCTGGGCGGCTGCCAGGCCTGGGCAGAAGGCAGAGAGGGGTAGCCCCAGGCTGAGGTTGCAGAGGCCTAGGTGGTCACCCCTCCAGCTGTCTACCCCTGTTGATGGGGTGCCTCCGTGCCAGCGCCAAGATGGTGCAATCAACACAGGTTTCCTCAGGTCCTCTAGACACATTCCATAAAAGGGAAGGGGCAGCATTGCATTAACAAGACCTTATCTAGGAGCCCTCTTTGCCACGTGATCTGAGATGTGAGTGTGGACACTTGTGACTTGAGCGTGAACCTGACCTGCTCCCATCACACCTTCTAGTCACAGCTGATTAATATCCCAGGGCCCAGGGCCAAGGATGAACAGGGACAGAAGGGCAGAGAACTGCTGGTGAGGCCTCGTACGGAGTGTGGGCTCTAAGGTGGGGTGGTTGAGGAGGGGATGTCCGTTCTGCTGGACTCTGGGCATCATCTGGGGCCCAGAGCTCAGCCTCACCCCATGCAGGTGGACAGAGGGGCAGCTGCGGCATCCTGGATTCTCTACCAGCCCGGGCCAGCTCCTAGCCCAGCCTAGAAGTGGGGCTTGCAGGGATGGGGACTAAATTTGGCTTCTTGTGGTCCCCCATGGTCTGGATGCCAGACCTACTGATTCCTGGCCCAGAGGGGCTTGGTTGGCCGGTTTATGGATCTCATCTTCCTAGGGTTGTTCATCTCTTACCTGGTACCATGTGAATTCCTGCTTCTTTCTCTAGCCCTTGGGTCAGGGTGGGTGCCGGATTGCTGCCGGCCTCAGCTGGGTCCCTTCTTTGACCCAACCAAAAGTGTGGTTTTGGAGTAAGATGGCCCCCCCCAGACCCTTGTCTGAGCCTGTGTGGGTGGAGGTAGTGCTTTCTTGTTGGGGCAGAGGGCCCGGCAAAGCCTTCTGCAGGTGGCTGCTGGAACCGTGCTGGAGGAGCCGGTTAGTCTTCTCCTCACGCAAAGCCCAGACCGACTGTCGGCTTCGTCCCACGCCTGCCTGTCACCCCGCCACCCCCAAACACTCCTGCACTGGAAGTTCAGCTGCTGTGTCCATGGTGCCTGGCTCTTCTTGAATGGCCAAACTGGTTCTGGCTCTCTGGCTTCAGTGGGGAGACTTGTCTGTTCTAAACACAAGACACACAAGCATTTATCTTCATCGTATTTCAGATCAGCTTTTTTGAGTTTGCGGTAGATGAGGAGAAGCACTTTGACAGACCCAGGTTTAGGCCACTTACTAGCTGTGTAACCTCCTGGGGCAAGATAATGTCTGTGGGCTCCAGTTTCCAGTTTCTACACTCAGGACAGAGTGTCCAGGGCTCAGACGCCTCTCTGACAGCCTGGTTCCTGTTTTCTCAGGGACCCTGGCTCCTCCTGGCAGAGGTTGGAGAGGAGGTATCATGCTCCCAGATCTTGTACTCTGGTTCCTAAGTCCAAGATTAGCCCCTGCCCTGGGCTTCAGTCTGCAAAATGAAGTGTTTATTCTTTTCATTTTTTAACAACAGCTTTATTGAGGTATAATGATATACAGTGAATGGAACATATTTATTTATTTATTTTTAAAGATTTTATTTATTTATTTGACAGAGACAGATCACAAGTAGGCAGAGAGAGAGAGAGGAGGAAGCAGGCTCCCCGCTGAGCAGAGAGCCCGATGCGGGACTCGATCCCAGGACCCTGAGATCATGACCTGAGCCGAGGGCAGCGGCTTAACCCACTGAGCCACCCAGGCGCCCAGTGAATGGAACATATTTAAAACAATAAGTTTTAATATATGTGTATATCTGGGAAGCCAAAACCACAATCAAGACAATGAACATACCATTATTCCCAAACTTCCAAAAGTTTTTTGTGCCCCTCCCCTATTCCTTCATCCTGCCCTTCCTTTGCTCTCCCTTTTCCCCAGGCAATAGACCCGTCTGCTTTCTGTCTGTCTGTGTTAGTCTGCATTACCTGAAATTTTATGTCAATGGAATCAGACAGTATGTTCCCTTTTTTTGCTTGGCTTTTTTCCACTAAGCATAATTATTTTGAGTCTCATTCATGTTGTGTATTTCAGTAACTCATTCTTTTTGATTGCTGAGTAGCATCCCATTATATGTATAAACCACAGTCTATCCATCCTCCTGTTAATGGGTTCTTTTTAGTTTTTGTTTATTACAAATAAAACTGTGAACATATGTATTAGTTTTTCTGTGGAGATCTCTTTTTTTAATCTCTCTTTGGTGAATACTTAGGATTGGAATTGTGAGTCATACGGTAGGGATGCATCTAACTTTTAAAGAAATTGCCAAACTGTTTTCCAAAGTGGCTGTACTATTTTACATATCTGCCAACTTTAGGATGAAAGTTCTAGTTTGTCCACTTTTTTGTCAACACTTGGTGTGATCAGTCTTTTTAATGTTAGATATTCTAATAGGTCTGTAGTGATTATCTCATTGTGATTTTAATGTGCATTTCCCCAGTGGCTTTTATTACTGAGCATCTTTTCATGTGCTAGATTGCCATTTGTATATCTGGTGATGAGTCTGTTCGGATCGTTTACCCATGGGAGCCTGGGTATGTTGTTAATCATCTGCCTTCAGCTCAGATCATGATCCCAGAGTCCTGGGTTCAAGCTGACATCGGGCTCCCAGCTCAGTGGGAAGGCTGCTTGTCCTTCTCCCTCTGCCCGTTCCCCCACTTGTGCGCGTGCACGTGCTCTCTCTATGTCAAATAAATAAATAATCTTTTAAAAACAAACAAAAAAACAGTTTACTCATTTTTCAGTTGTGGGTTTTTTTCATATTCAGTTTTGTGTGTTCTTTATATATTCTGCATACAAACTCTTTGTTGAATATGTTGGGATTGTCTCTGTTTGATTTGCAAATATTTCCTTCCAGTCTTTGGCTTGCATTTTAATTCTGTTAACAGTGTCTTTTAATAAGTGGAGGTTTTCAATTTTAATGAACTCCAGTTTAACAATTTTTTAAAAAAAATTTTATTAACAGTTTGTTCTTTTATGGTTTTGCTTTTGGTGTCATGTCCAAAAAATCTTTGCCTAACCCAAGCACAGTGGTTTTCTCCTATTTTTCCTCTAGAAGTTTTATTTATTATTATTTTTATAAAGATTTTTGTTTTTAAGTAATCTCTACACCCAGTGTGGGGGCTTGAACTCACAGTCCCAAGATCAAGAGTCACACTACTGGTTGAGCCAGCCTGGTGCCCCCTTCTAGAAGATTTATAGTTACGGTTTTGCATTTAGGTCTGTGATCCATTTGGAGTTAATTCTTGTATGTGGTGCAAGGTAGGAATTGAAGTTCAGCTTTTTGCTTGTGGAGATCCAGCTATTCAACCACCATTTGTTGAAAAGACTTGTCTTTCCGTGGAATTGCCTTTGCACCTTTGTCAACTATCAATGTCTGTGTATGGGTAGATGTAATTCTGGACTCTCTTTTTGTTCCATTGATCAATTTGTCTGTCTTTATCCTAGTACCACACTATCTTGATCACTGTAGATTATGGAAAATCTTGAAATCAGGGTAAGATCTTGAATTTTGTTCTTCCTTTTCAAAATTGTTTTAGTTATTCCACATTTTTTGCACTTTCCTATACATTTTAGAATCCATTTGTTAATTTCTACCAGAAAGTCCACTGGGATTTTGATTGGAATTGTGTTGAATGTATAGATGAATTTGGGGAGGTATCCATTATCTTATCCATGTTGAACCTTATCACCAATAAACAATGTGTATGTCTGTATTGGATTTTTAAGATTTTCACCAATGTTTTGTAGTTTATACAGCTCTTTCACATCTTTTGTCAGATATACTTAAGTATTATGTATTTTTTATGTTATTGTAAATGGTATTTTTTACATGGTATTTGGCTTTTTTATTTATCTTAACTGTAGTAAAATTTACCATTTTAAGCGTCTTTCAGGGTATAGTTCCGTAGTGTTAGGTACATTTACATTGTTGTGCAACTATCACCACCATCTATCTCCAGAACTTTTCATCTTGCAAAATTGAAAGTCTGTGCCTTTTTTTTTTTTTTTAAGATTTTATTTATTTATTTGACAGAAAGATCACAAGTAGGCACAGAGACAGGCAGAGAGAGAGAGGAAAGCAAGCTCTCAACTGAGCAGAGACCCCGATGTGGGGCTCGATCCCAGGACCCTGAGATCATGACTGGAGCCGAAGGCAGAGGCTTAACCCACTGAGCCACCCAGGCGCCCCAAGTCTGTGCCTATTAAACAATAGCTCTCCATTCCCCCTCCGCCCCAGCCCTTGGAACCATGTTCTACTTTGTCTTTGTGAATTTGACTATTCTAAATTACCTCATAGGAAAAGAATCACACAGTATTTGTCCTTTGGTGACTGGCTTTTTTCACTTACCATACACAGTGTATTCAGGGTTCATCCATGTTGTACCATGTGTTAGAGTTTCCTTCTCTTTTAAGGCTGAATAATAATCCATGGTGAGAATATACCACATTCTGTTTCTTTATTCATTTACTGGTGGTTGCTTTCACTTTTTGGCTGTTGTCAGTAATGCTGCTATAAAATGATATATTTAAATTTCAATTTCCTATTGTTTGTTGTTAGTATATATATAAACACAACTGATTTTTGTATATTGACCTTGCATCCTACCACCTGTTAAATGTATTCTAGTTACTTTTTTGTAGCTTCCATTGGATTTTATACATAGACTGCCATGTCATTTGCTAATAAAGACAGTTTTACTTCTTCCTTTCTATTCCTTATGCCTGATAATTACTTCTTTTTCTTGTCTGATTGCACTGGCTATATCCTCTGGGATAAGGTTGAATAGAAGATGAGATTACTTGTTCCTGATCTTCAGGGGAAGACATTCAGTGTTTCACCATTATGCCTGATCTTAGTTGTAGGTTTTTCATATATGATCTTTATCAGGTTGAAGAAGCTCCCTCTATTCCTGTTTTGCTTTTGTCAAATGTTATTTTCCTGTGACTGTAGGATTTTTTTTTTTTTTTTTTTTTTAGTTTGTTAATATGTTGAATTAACTGATTTGTTAAAACTGATTTTCAAATGTTTCAAACCAACTTTGCATTCCTAGGACAAACTCCACTTGGTCATGGTGTATTAGTCTTTAAATGTATTGTTGGATTCTATTTGCTAAAGAATTTGTTAAGAATTTTGCATCTAGGGGCATCTGCGTGACTCAGTTGGTTAAGCAACTGTCTTCTACTCAGGTCATGATCCCGGACTCCCGGGATCAAGTCCCACATTGGGCTCTCTGCTGAGCAGGAAGTCTGCTTGTCCCTGTGACTTCTCCCCTCTCGTGCTCTCTCTTTCCCATTCTTACTTTCTCTCTCAAATAAATAAAATCTCTTAAAAAAAAAGTACACAAAAAGTTAAAAAAAAAAAAAAGAATTTTGCATCTAGGGATGTCTGTGTGGCTCAGTTGGTTAAGCATCTATCTGCCTTTGGCTCAGGTCATGGTCCCAGGGTCATGGGACCAAGTCCTGCATTGGGCTCTCTGCTTAGCGGAGAGCCTGCTTTTTTGTCTGCCTGCCATCCCCCTGCTTGTACTCTGTCTGACAAATAAATAAATAAAATCTTAAAAAAAAAAGAATTTTGCATCTTTTTTTTTTTACTTAAATTCAGTTAGTTAAAATATAGTGTATCATTAGTTTCAAATGTAAAGTTCAGTAATTCTTCAGTTGCATGTAATACCCAGTGCTCATTAAATCATGTCCCCTCTTTAATGCCCATCACCCAGTTACTCCATCCCTCTCCCCACCCACCCCAGCAACCCTTAGTTAGTTTCCTATAATTAAGAGTGCTTTTATGTTTATAAGGACAGTTTTCTTGTACTGTCTATGGGAATCATAATATACATCTTTAACTTACAGTCTGCCTTCAAGTATAAATACCCATATTTTTATTAGTAATAGTATAAATAGATAATAGTATAAAATTTTTATTTCTCTCCGTTTATGCTGTTGTCAAAAATTACTCTTATACACGTTGTAAATACACACTATACTCATCTTATTTTTGTTTAAACAGTCCATTTGTCTTTTAAAGTAATCTAAATCATAAAAACATCTAAACTATTTACCCATGTAGTTGCTATTTCCAGTGCTTCACTTCACTTCTTTTCTTTTTTCTTTTCCTTCCTTTCTTCCTTTCTTCAAGATTTATTTATTAATTATTTATTTCAGAGAGAGAGCAAACAAGCAGGGTGGGGAGGAGCAGAGGGAGAGGGAGAAGCAGGCTCCCCGCTGATCAGGGAGCTAGTTGTGGGGCTCAATCCCAAGGCCCTGAGATCATGACCTGAGCTGAAGGCAGGTGCTTAACTGATTGAGTCGCACAGGTGCCCCCCCCTTTTTTTTTAAGATTTTTCTTACTTTGGAGAGAGACAGAGTGCACAAGGGCAGGGGGAGGAGGAGCAGAGAGAAAGGGAGAAACAGACTACCTGCTGAGCACAGCCTGATGTGATACTTGATCCCAGGACCCTGAGCTCATGACCTGAGCCAAAGGGAGATGCTCAACCAACTGAGCCACCCAGGTGCCCCCTATTCTTTTTTAAGATTTTATTTATTTACTTATTTGAGAGAGAGAGAAACCATGAGCAAGAGGAGGCATGGGGTGGGCAGGGTGAGGGAGAAGGAAAGAATCTGAAGCAGACTCTGTGTTGAGTGTAGAGCCTGACCAGGGACTTGATCTCACAACCTGCAGATCATGACCTGAGTAGAAACTAAGAGTTAGATGCTCATCTGACTGAGCCACCCAGGTGCCCCTCTTTGTGCTTCATTTCTTTGCATAGATCCATATTTCTATTTGGTATTTTCCTTCTATCTGAAGGACTTCTTTTATAGTAATGCAGGTCTGCTGGTGATAAATTCTTTCAGCTTTTGTAGGTTTAAAAAGTTTGTTTAGTCTTTATTTTTTCTTTTTCTTTTTTTCTTCTTCTTTTTTTTTTTTTAATTTATTTATTTGTCATAGAGAGAGAAGCGAGAGCAAGCACAGGCAGACAGAGTGGCAGGCAGAGGCAGAGGGAGAAGCAGGCTCCCTGCCAAGCAAGGAGCCCGATGTGGGACTTGATCCCAGGACGCTGGGATCATGACCTGAGCCGAAGGCAGCTGCTTAACCAACTGAGCCACCCAGGCGTCCCTCTTTTTCTTTTTTTAATAATGGAAATTGAATCTTTGTTTTTTTTAAGATTTTATTTATCTATTTGACAGAGAGAAATCACAAGTAGGCAGAGGCAGGCAGAGAGAGAGAGGAGGAAGCAGGCTTCCCACCAAGCAGAGAGCCCGGTGTGGGACTTGATCCTAGGACCCTGAGATCATGACCTGAGCCAAAGGCAGAGGCTCAACCCACTGAGCCACCCAGGCGCCCTATTTTTTCTTTTTAAAGATTTTATTTATTTGAGAGAGAGAGAGAGAATATGAGCAGGGTGAAGGGCAGAGGGAGATGCAGACTCCCTGGTGAACAGACCCCAATGTGGGGCTTGATCCCAGGGCCCTGGGATAATGACCCAAGCTAAAGGTAGATGCCTAACCAACAGAGCCACCCAGGCACCACTAGTCTTAAAAAAGATTTCCATTGGACTAGAATTCTAGGTTATTAGTTTATTCTTTCAGTACTTAAATAATATTTTGGCACTGTCTTCTCATTTCCATTTCTATAGGAAATCTGTCTTTTTTTTTTTTTTTTAATGAGCTTTGTGCCCAGTATGGGGCTTTACCTCACAACCCTGAGATGCTTAACTGACTGAGCTACCCAGGTACTCCTAAAAAATGTATTTTTAGAGAGATTATAATTGAACTTCTAGAATAAAAACTACATTGTTTGAGGGGCTTCTGGGTGGCTCAGTCAGTTAAGCATCTGCCTTCAGCTCAGGTCCTGGAATTGAGCCTCATGTCAGGCTATCTGCTCAGCAGGTAGTCTGCTTCTCTCCCTTCTTCTCCCTTTGTGCTCTCCCTCTCTCTCAAATAAATACATAAATAACTACATTGCATGAGATGAAAAAATAAACTGAATGGAATTAAAGACAGATTAGACACTGCAGAAGAAAAACTTGGTGAGCTAGAAGACACAATATTAGAAACTCAGTCAAGTGAATGTAAAGGTCTAGGTTGGAAATCGCCTTCCTTTGGCATCTTGCGGATATTGCATTTAGGTTCTAGAGTTAACACTGAAGTCTAAAGTCACTCCACATCCTGTGTGGGACCTATGTGGGACCCTTTCCCTCACCCAGAAGTATGTAAGATCTTGTCTTTATCTCCAGTATTCTGTTTCCTAATGATTTCCTAATTATGTAGCTCATTGTGGGTCTGTTTTCATCTTTTGCTATATGCTCAGTGAACCCTTTTGATTTGGAAGCTTGTACTTCAGGTCTAGGAAGTTTTCTTGTATTATTTTGGTTATTTCCCTCCCTCCCCTCTCTCCTCTGAACTCCTTTTGTTTAGATATTGGACCTTTTTGTACCGATCATCTGGTTTTATTTCTTTCTCTCCTTTTTGCCATCTTTATGTCTTTTGCTCTTTATTGTGAAAGACCTGAACTTATCCTCCATCCTTTCTATTGTAATTTTAGCAATTTTGATAGCAGTAAATGTCTGTTGATATTATTTTATCCCATGTTTGGCATGGATGAGATGGATACAAAACTACTAAATTCTACTTTAGTAATAGGAACATTGGGAAAATAGATTAGGATTTTTGGTTAGGAAAATATCCACATTTCACTAAAACAAATAAAAAACTCCTCCCTAAAAGGGCTTAACCTGAAAGTTTTAAGGTCCAAAGTAACAAAGAAATTAGGAAGGTTAGGGTAAGTGTGAGAATCTAATAAGGACAACATTCTCAGAATGAATATCTTGGGAATTCAATAGAATGATTTCTCCATCCACTGACATTAACGGGACTTACACAGAATTGAGAAGCATCATCGGTGTAGTAAGTCATCTTGTAAACTGATGCTTATGGCCACGGTGAGAAGGGCCTTCAGAAAGAGTGGTCAGTGTCAACAGTGGGGGAGAACAGGACAGTTCTGGCCAGGTCAAATGATTGACACGATTACAGGCTTTCTGTGGAGCATTGGTTCTCAACTCTGGTCTGGATTCATCTGGAGAGGCTTTAAGCTATGTCTCAGTCTCATCTAGACTAAGCTGATTAGAGTCTCAATGGGTGGGGCTGCCACGTGGACACTCTGCTAGCTCCAAGTAATTTTAATGCCTAGCCAGTGCAAAGAACAGCTCCAGAAGACCCTTGCTTCCCAGAGTGTGGTCTGCTGGACCAAACCATGTGTCATTTGGGAGCTTGTTAGAAATGGAGAATCTTAGGGCCTACCTCATATCCATGGAATCTGAATCTGCACTTTAACAAGGTCCTGGGTGATCTGTGTGCATTAAAGTTTGAGAATCACTACTTCATTTATCCATTTATCCATCTATCCATAGATACTATGAGTGAGCACCTGCTGTGGGCCAAACTCTGCTGGTTGGAGTGGGGAAGCATCTGTTGAATTTTGTATGTCACCTACTGTGTTTGTAATCCCCCCCCCAATAATATCCAGAAAGACAATATTTTGTCTCTCTGAATATATATTAATGAGCGTTTTTTTGTCTGAAATTTTCTTCTGCTGCATAGTTTGTTTCCTCTTGGTTGTCTTTTCCTATGTATTTTGTTCTCTCTCCTCCGTGTTAGAGGCTTGCCTTGGGTGTCTGGTGATTTTGTGTCTGCACTCAGCTGAGGTGGGGAAGCTACAGCACTGGATGGGCTTGTTGATGGAGCTCCTTTGTGTGGTGACCTGGATGGGCCATTTGTTGAGAACTGGTGTTTGTATCTTTATGTATTTCTTGACCTGGTCAGAGTCACCAGAAAAGACACTCTTTTTGTTTTTTTAATAAATTTAAAAAAATATGTATTTATTTGACAGAGAGAGACACAGTGAGAGGGAACACAAGCAGGGGAGTGGGAGAGGGAGAAGCAGGCTTCCCGCCAAGCAGGGAGCTCCATGCGGGGCTTGATCCCAGGACTCTGGGATCATGACCTGAGCTGAAGGCAGCCGCTTAATGATTGAACCACCCAGGCACTATCCAGAAAAGACACTCTTGTCTCCTGCCAAAAGGTGGAAGCCAGGCTCCATGTTCAAGGAAGAAGTAAAGAAGGGGACTGGAATCTCAACATCTATGTATGCTTTCCTTATTTTTGATGTAGTGTGCGCGCGCGCGCACACACACACACACACACACACACACCCCTCCCTCCTGCCCCTTCCTCCCCACCCCCATTCTCCAGTCAGGCCCTCTGTGCCTGAAGGGATGTTCCATTTATCCCCTCTAGGGGAATCCCTGCTTTTTACAGGATGGTAGAAAGATAGTAACCCAATGGCTTTGTACGGTGTGGGTGAAGGTCCAGGTTCGAACCTGCAATAAACAACCCTTGCTGACTGGCTTTGACTCATGTCTCTGGTGGTCTTTTAAGGTGGGGGTAATATTCAATTGGCATTTCATGGGGGTGGGGAGGTCTTACTGCTTCTTAAATAGCTTTTAAATAATACTCTATATTTTTAGCACTTTACCCTCTGCCACCTCTTCCTCTTGGAGAGGTTTTTGAGACTTCCATTTCCCAAGCTGTTTGAGGTTTCGGTGGGGTCAGTTAGATGCTTCTCACCTTGGGGGTTGTGACTTTTCTCAGCTTGGCTCCCACTTGTCATTGGCCCAGCTGCTTTCCAGCTTCCAAAATTTTGTTGTGGTTCTTTCTTCTGCTGTCCTTCCCATCCTTAGGGACTTCTGCTGTTCAACAAATTTCTCTTAAAGTTTTTATTTTCTCTTTTTAAAATTGTAGTTTTGGTGGGGCTTCGGGAAGGAGTGGAACTATGTGTGGGTATGCAATCTCCTGTCTTTTTCTGAAACCTCTATCCTCTCCTTAAACTTCCTCACAGAATCCCTGAATTCATTCAGTATGTATAAATATACATATATATTTTTTAAGATTTTGTTTATTTATTTGACAGAGAGAGACACAGCGAGAGAGGAAACACAAGCAGCGAAAGCAGGAGAGGGACCAATTTGGGAGTCCAATACGGGGCTCAATCCCAGGACCCTAGGATCATGACCTGAGCCGAAGGCAGACACTTAATGACTGAGCCACCCAGGCGCCTCCATTCAGTATATTTTTAATGATAGGACTCTGTGGGCCCGCATCTTTGAGCCAAGAAATGCAGTGTGCAGCTGTATAGGAGCTGAGTTCTGGCTTTCTCTCTTACTCTCTCCGTGACCCTGGTCACTTCTCCAAACCTCAGTTTTCTCATCTGTAAAACAGGAATAATGCAGGGTAGTAAGGGGAGGTTTGTAATCAGTCAATGCAGATAAAGCTTTTTTGT
This sequence comes from Mustela nivalis, assembly GCF_964662115.1. Lineage (NCBI taxonomy): Eukaryota > Metazoa > Chordata > Mammalia > Carnivora > Mustelidae > Mustela > Mustela nivalis. The sequence continues at coordinate 115,490,732 of NC_139020.1, forward strand.
TTTTAAATTAATAATTAGATAAAAATAGTTAGATCTTAGATCAAGATCATTAGAGCTAATTAATAATTAGGTCAAGACCTGAACTGAGATCAAGAGTCAGATGCTTAACCCACTGAGCCACCCAGGCACCCCTAGATAAAGCTTTTAAAGAACCTGTACATAGGGGCACCTGGCTAGCACAGTGGGGTAAGCATCCATCTCTTGATCTTGGGATCTTGAGTTTGAGCCCCATACTGGGTGTAGAGATTATTAAAAATAAATTAGTTGGGGTACCTGGGTGTCTCAGTGGGTTAAGCCTCTGCCTTCAGCTCGGGTCATGATCTCAAAGTCCTGGGATCGAGCCCTGCATCCGGCTCTGCCCAGCAGAGAGCTTGCTCCCCCCCCCCCCCCCCCCCCCGCCTCTCTGCCTACTTGTGATCTCTCTCTCTGTCTGTCAAATAAATAAATAAAATCTTTTAAAAAAATAAATTAGTTAACAAAAAATCCATTGCTTTCCATTAAAAAAAAAAAAGAACCTGCGCATAGTATCTTCTTGAGGACACAGACTGTAACCTGTAACTTCTCCTGCCTTTTTATTTTCCCTAAACCCTTGCACAGGGTGAGCACGTAGTAGGTACATGGTAAGTGACTGAGGAGGGGGTTGGAGTTAAGAGTTTTGGCTTGGTCTCTTCCTTCAGCAATGGTGCCTCCTGGGAGCCCTGGAGCCAAGGGCCTCAGCTTGGTGTGAGAACACCAGGTTCTACCTTTCTCTGCCTGTCTCCTATTTGCTGTGTCTCTTAATAAAGCAGTTCTCCTCTTCTGGCCCCTCATCTTTACTCCTCCCCGGCTTGGCATGGCTGCCCCTCTGTGGCTAGAAAAGAATCACTCCCCCAGGTCCAGATCATAGCCCTGTGAGTGCTTTGAACTGGGCAAGTCCCTTCCCTTTCAGGTTCTCAGTTCCGTTATTGCTAAAGTGGAGAGGCAGGATATAGTGGGTGGGAAGTAGTTCAACATTTCTTTTGCAATGGATTTTTTGTTAACTAATTTTCTTTTGACTCTTCCTCTCCTGCGCCCTGCCGCCTGTCCTGCACTGGGTGTTGCTAGTTCCTGGGGTTCTGGTTATGGATGTGATCCAGAGGGGACGAGCAGTCCTTCTTGCAGAATAAATGCTCTACCAGTCCCAGCCCTGGCTTCTTTCCCCACCCCACCTCCAGGGCTCTACAATGGGCCCCTTCAGCTCTAGGCTTTTGCTGAAGGGGTGGGGGTGGGGTGAGGCCTGAGCCGGCAGGCGGAGAGCTAGGCAAGGACCAGCCCTGGAAGAGCTCTGGGAGTGGCTGGCTGCCAGCAGCTGGACTGCCTCCCTCCTCCCTCCCCGGGAGTCACTGCATCACTGGTGCTGTGGTGACGATGCCTGGGCCAGAGGATTGGCAAGAGATGGCCCTCTGCAGAACCCGCATCCCAGCGCTGGCACCAGAATGTGCCTGGGGTGCATGTGCACAAAACCCAGACAGCTGCTGGAATTTATCCTCCACCACACATGGGTGGTGTTCTGTTGGTGGGAGGAATGCTCCAGGAACGTGTTAGGGCTCTCAGGGTCCTGTCTCTGGGCGTCAGGGTTGGCAGGCCACTCTTGAACTGCTGGAGCATGAAACAGCACCAGAATACTTTGAAGACCAAGTTGGTACAAGTGGGGAGGTGTTGAGTTTGATGGGGGTCTGTGCAGTGGTGTTCAGTCAGATTCTTTCCTTTCTTCTCTGGAACTCACACCTCTGCTGCACTCGAAGAAGAGGAGGCTTAGCGGGTCCCTGTATCTGCTTCTGTACTCTGCCTTCCCCCCACCTTGGTAAGGATGGGATGCCTGACAAACTGGACTTCCTTCCCATTAACGCTACGGTGTGTGTACTCCAGCTGTCCCTGCAGAATCTAGTGAGAATGCAGCCTTCTCCAGAAGGCTGATTCTGGGCTCTCTCTGCCAGAGGGACTGCCTGTGTCCTCCCAGGTGCTGAACCGGCTTTGCGGGAGCAAAGTAGCTTAGTGGTTCTGGGACAGGAGGGGCTGTTATGAAATTGGCAGCCCCTCTCTCCACAAAGGTGCTTGCTTTTCTGGATTAGAAATACTGGGAGGGAGCAAAGCCAGGGTGGGTGGAGGGGGGGAGACAGTGAGCCTTATTCCTGGTATCTGCTGGAAGTAAGGCAGCCTTCCTTTCTCCAGGGTCCATCTTATGGGTTTGAAGTGCCTTTCAGCAAACTCTCTTGGCCAGGTACCTTATTGGCTTCTGCCTTCAAGTTGACAGATGAAAACAGATGGTGACTTTACAAGGTACAAATCACAGTAGAGGTTTGTGTGTAGAACTCTCAGTAGAATTATGTACCAATACAGATTCTTTTTTTTTTTTTAAAGAATTTATTTATTTATTTGCCAGAGACAGAGGGAGAGAGAGCGAGCGAGCACAGGCAGACAGAGGCAGGCAGAGGCAGAGGGAGAAGCAGGCTCCCTGCCGAGCAAGGAGCCCGATGTGGGACTCGATCCCAGGACGCTGGGATCATGACCTGAGCCGAAGGCAGCTGCTTAACCAACTGAGCCACCCAGGCGTCCCCCAATACAGATTCTTATAAAAATAGTTACCCATTAAGGATCAGAGCATGATGGATAATTAAACATTTTCAAGTTCATTTGGCTATTTTTTACATGTTCTATACTGTAGTTGCCTCTTGAACAATTTTGGGGTTGGGGCTGCTGACCCCTCTCACATGTAAATCTGCACATTGAAAATCTGCACGTAACTTTTGACTCCCCCCAAACTTACCTACTGATAGCCTACTCTTAACTGAAAAAATTAATCAATAACATAAGCAGTCAGCACATATTTTATATGCTATATGTATTATATACAGTATTCTTAGAACAAAGTAAGTTGGAGAAAAATAAATGTTACTAAAAATCATTTCCAGTACTGTACCATATTTTTGGAAAAAAATCCACATATAAGTGGAGCTGCCTTACTCAAACCCATGTTGTTCAAGGGTGAACTATATTATATGTTTATACCATTCCTGTTTTCAAATATCATTTTAACAGTAACAGAATGGCAAAAAAAAAAAAAATTGGGGGGGTAGGAAATGGCAGTTTACAGAGGAGATGACATGGGTCTTGAGGAATGTGTCATCATGTAGACAAAGAGAAGAACCATCACGAAGAGAATAGTTCAGAGACATTAAAATTAAAGGAGGGAGTAGGTCTAGGGAAGGACAAGTATCTTCGTAAAATTTTTTTTAAAATTTAAATTCAGTTAACATCTAGTGTATTACTAGTTTCAGCGGTAGAGTTCAGTGATTCAACAGCCTTTATTTAAAAAAAAATTTTTTTTTTAAATTTATTTGTCAGAGAGGGAGCGAGAGCACACAGCAGGGGGAGTGGCAAGCAGAAGGAGAAGTAGGCTCTCCTCTGAGCAAGGAGCTCAGTGCTGGCCTTGATCCCAGGTCTCTGGGATTACGACCTGAGCCGAAGGCAGTTGCTTAATCAACTGAGCCATCCAGGTGTCCCGATTCATCAGTCTTATATAGCACCCAGTGCTCCTTACATCACATGCCTTCCTTAGTGTCCATCACCCAGTTACTCCATCCCTCCACCCACTTCCCCTCCAGCAACCCTCAGTTTGTTTCCTATGATTAAGAGTCTCTTCCGGTTTGTCTCCCTCTCTGATTTCATCTTGTTTTATTTTTTCCTCTCTTCCCCTATGATCTTCTGCCTTGTTTCTTAAATTCCACATATCAATGAGATCATATGAAAATTGTCTTTCTTGGGTTGACTCACTTCGCCTAGCCCAATACCCTCTAGTTCCATCCATGTCGTTGCCAATGGCAAGAATCCATTTTTCGGTGGCTGAGTAGTATTCCATTGTGTACGGGTGTACACACACACACACACACCCCACATCTTCTTTATCCATTTATCTGTCAATGGACATCCAGGCTCTTTCCACAGTTTGGCTATTGTGGACATTGCTGCTATAAACATTGGGGTACTCATGCCCCTTCAGATCACTACATTTGTATCTTTGGGGTAAATACCCAGTAGTGCAGTTGCTGGGTCGTAGGGTAGCTCTCTTTACAACTTTTTGAGGAACCTCCATACAGCTTTCCAGAGTGGCTGCACCAGCTTGCATTCCCAACAACAGTGTAGGAGGGCTCCCCTTCCTCCATATCCTCACCAGCATCTGTCATTTTCTGCCTTGTTAATCTTAGCCATTCTGACTGGCGTGAGGTGGTATCTCATTGTGGTTTTGATTTGATTTCCCTGATGCTGAGTGATGTTGAGTAATTTTTCAGGTGTCTATTGGCCATTTGGATGTCTTTTTTAGAGAAATGTCTGTTCATGTCTTCTGCCTATTTCTTGATTGGATTATTTCTTCTTTGGGTGTTGAGTTTGGTAAGTTCTTTATAGATTTTGGATACTAGCCCTTTATCTGATATGCCATTTGCAAATATCTTCCCCCATTCAATTGGTTGTCTTTTGGTTTTGTCAACTGTTTTCTTTGCTGTGCAAAAGCTTTTTATCTTGATAAGTCCCAGTAGTTCATTTTTGCCTTTAGAGACATATCTACAAGAAGTTGCTGTGGCTGAAATCGAAGAGGTGACTGCTTGCGTTCTCCTCAAGGATTTTGATGGATTCCTGTCTCACATTGAGGTCTTTCATCCATTTGGAGTCTATTTTTGTGTGTGGTATAAGGAATAGTCCAGTTTCATTTTCTACATGTGGCTGTCCAATTTTCCTAACACCATTTGCTGAAGAGACTGTCTTTTTTCCATTGGACATTCTTTCCTGTTTTGTCAAAGATTAGTTGGCCATAGATTTGGGTCCATTTCTAAGTTCTCTATTCTGTTCCATTGATCTTTGTGTCTGTTTTTGTGCCAGTACCATACTGGCTTGATTATTACAACTTTGTAATAGAGCTGAAAGTCTGAAATTGTGATGCTACCAGCTTTGGTTTTCTTTTTTAACATTCCTTTGGCTCTTCAGGGTCGTTTCTGGCTCCATACAAATCTTAGGATTATTTTTCTAGCTCTGTGAAAAAGGTTGATGGTATTTTGATAGGGATTGCACTGAATGTATAGATGCTCTAGATAGCATAGACATTTTAACAGCATTTGTTATTCCAGTCCATGAGCATGGAACGTTTTTCCAGTTCATTGTGTCTTCCTCGATTTCTTTCATGAGTGTTCTGTAGTTTTCTGAGTATAGATCCTTCACCTAAACCTGGTTAGGTTTATTCCAAGGTATCTTATGGTTTGGGGCGCAATTGTAAATGGAATTAACTCCTTAATTTCTCTTTCTTCTGTCTCATTGTGTTTAGAAGTGCAACTCATTTCTGCTCATGGATTTTATATCAGGAAGGGGCATGTATCTGATTTCGTTGGAATATGGAGACATTTGAGGAAAATGATAAGGTGTGGAGGTGACAGATAGGCAAGGAGTGGATCCTGAAGCACCTTGTATCTGGCTTATTGAGGAGTTACAGAAGAATAGAAGCAGGGGAGGGACTTCAGCAATAGGCAATAGGACTAACAGCAATAGGCAGCTGTGTGCCAGGTGCTGTACTAAGTGTGCTATTCATTATCTCATTGAATCCGCACTCTACGAAGGAGGTGCTGGTTATTCCCATTATACAGATGAGGAAATTGAGTCTTAGAGGTTAAGTCATTTGCCCAAAAGTTGCCCAACTAGAAACTGACAAGAGCCAAGATTTCAGCTCAGGTCTGTCTGATTCTTGATCCTATTGGTATTGATTGGATTTTGTGGCTTGCCCAGTGGGGAAGGTAGGGAGTTACGGTTGGGAGAGGTGGGAGTGAGGTTTCTAGCCTGGGTGGCCAGTGTTGGCTTGTGATATTTTCAGTCAGGATATAGGAACATGTGTTAGCTAGCTTTAAGGGGGGTACTCATGAGCTCAGTTTGAATATATAGAATTTGTGATACCTGTGCATCATCCTGGTGGAACTGTCCTGGAACTGTCTGGAAACGTGGGCCTAGGGCTTCAGGAGGTTAGAAATGGAGACAGAGCACGTGGTAATTGGAATCCCAGGAGGAGAGAAAGTGACACCGAACAAGCAGAGCATCCACTGAGAGAAGGAAGGGTAAATTCTGAAGTCTTTGGGAAACATCAGTTAAGGAGATGGGTGAAGAGGCTCCAGGGCTGGACTTGGGGCCTGTGGGCTCAGCACCACTAAGCCAATATGCCTCAGCTTTGTCTCTCCTCAGAACCACAGCTTGCCAAGCTCTCCTGGGAGGGGCTGGGCCCTGCGTCCTGGAAATGGAGAGGGTGTGGACAGCGATGGTGTGTGTCTGAATCACCCCCTCTCTCTGTTGGTCCCAGGCCAGCCTCCTCCCCAGACCAGTGTGATGTCAGACCTGGCCTGACCTGAAGGTGTGGGGTTGCCTGCTGCAGTTCCCTCTGGGATGAGGTCCCAAGGGGAGCCAGCCTGGCTTTGGTTCAGAAGCTTGGGGCCTGTGTACAACAGGTGAGCTGAGGCTGACTGGGCTTGGTGGGGCTGGCATGTGGAGGCAAGATAATTTTCTGGCTGGGAGAGGAACTATAAGCCCCCCTCCTTTTCCCCAATACATTGTTTTCCCTCCAGGGCTTAGAGAAGAGGGAGGGTGGGGGTAAGAGAGGGCTGGCTTGGAGTTGAGGTTGGCATATATTCCCAAGAATACGGTAGATTGTTTTGGAAAAAATCTCTTGGCCGGAAATTACATGTCATGTCTGCTCCTCAGTGTGGATCTGTCACTTCACTGATGCCGCTGGAGAGGCTGGGGGAAGGAAGTGGACACCAGAGGCAAGCTGGTTCCTAGCCACTCCAGCTGCCTTTAGAGAGGGGGGCAGGTGAAGGGGTTTCATGTAGGGTGGATTCCTCAGATCCTAGAGGCGGTTTGGATCCTGTGGATATCTTATAGCAGGATGGCATTAGGAAGCAGGGGAGTTGGAGAAAGCCGGGAGGAGGAATGATTTGGAGCAGACTCTTTATCCAGTGATGGGCCTGGCATTTTCAGCCTCTTTTCTTCTAACTTTGGGTCAGCACAGCCTCCTGACTTTGGGTTCTTATAGCCTCCCTCCCACAAAGCTAGTTTCTGCTATAGCTGTGGTAAGGTGCCCAGGAATTTCTGCCTTGAATAGATCCCCTGCCTGGCAGGGTCACCCCCACCCCAGCATGCTTTTGGGTGGAGAACGAGCTTGTGAGGGGAGTGAGCCTTGTGTGAACGCACCTAGTCTCCTCCTCAGTCTTGACGTTGAGTTTGTTGGGGGTGTATGAAGGGGAGTGGTATCTCAGCATCACCCCCTCCTCGGCCCAGCCCCGGAAGGGGAGGGTTTCCTGAGCTCAGCCCTAAATACCTGGCACTAAGGAATCAGTGGATGCTTCAGATGCCTGTAGAATGAGAGGGTGCGTGGGGTACCGTGGGGCCCTCAGGCCAGTTGGGAGAGGAGGAGCTCAGCAGTGGGACTTCCTCTGCTAGCAATGGCCTCACCCCAGTGCTAGATGGCAGAGCCCTGTGTGGGCACGTGTTGGAGCGCCTCCTCCCGCCGGGAGTGTGGGCACTCGAGGCACACTGCTGAGGCCAGAGGTCAGCCCCAGCGGAGTGCCCTGCCCTGAGCTCCCAGGCCCACTGGGGGAGGGGAAGGGGGGCAGGCAGGAAGATGTCAAGGCCGGGCTGGGAAAAAGCGTGGGGCTGGGCCGGCCTGTGGTCTCCCTCCGGGTGCTGGAGGCGTGGCTTCCACCGCTGGGCAGGTTCTTGGGCGCAGAGGGAGTGGAATGCTGAGTGGAACAGCAGGGAGCCCAGCAGGTGGGCGCATGCTTGGAGCCTGGTGGTGTGGAAGCCGGGGGGTGGAGGGATAGGCATCAGGCCCGAAGGAGGGGAGGGGTCTCAGGTCAAGTCAGGTGGGAGCTTATGTGAGCTTCTTGGATGGACCTCCTTATGGAATAGGGGGCTCCTTTTTGAATCCCCAGGAGCTAATTGGTGGTGGTGGAGTCCTGGAGTCCAGGGGGTGGTCCAGGAGCTGAGGGGAGCTGTAGCCCTGCGGGTCATCGGAGGTGGGGCCACGCCACGGCAGCTGGCTGTCTCCAGGGGTCAGCGGGTGGTGGTGCGGAGAGGCGGCGGCTCCTTGGAATGGAGGTTGGGGACAGGGTTGGGGGAGGGGCGGGGCGTAGCGCAGTGCAGGCGACCGCGACCATCTGGGTTGGGCTCAGGCTCTGGCCGGCCAGCCAGCCGCTGATGAGAGGCTGTGGGAGGGTGGGGGGGGGGGGGTGAGGGAGATAGACCTGCCTCCCCGGTTGAGGCGCTCTAGCAACCCCTGCCCTTCTGGAGGATGCTGGAGGCCCGGCCCCTCAGGACGCAGGGCAGTGACGCTGCGGCTGCCGGTGCCGCCGGAGGGGCGGGGGCTGCGGGAGGGTTCTGCTCCCCTCCCTGGCCCCAGTGCCCGGAGTGTGGGTGCCATGGGGGAGAGATCTGCGTATCAGCGCCTGGCTGGGGGTGAAGAGGGACCACAGGTAATGGGAGAAGCCTGGGGGTTAGCCAGGTACCCCGGTGGTAGACCCCATCACCCGCCAGTGAGCTGAGGGCCCAGCTCTGCTCTGCAGCAGCCTCCCAGGAGTGAGGGGTATCTGTGCTTCTGGGCCCACAGAGGGATCATGGGGGTTGAGGGGGCTGGGTAAGAGGTGTTCATGTGTGTAGGTGTTGGGTGAGGGGCCAGTGATTGGTGGTAATTACGGATTACAGATGCTGCCACCTGCCTCAGTGTCTCTGGGTTCTCAGGGACCCAATTAAACTGTCTTTTGGGCTTTCTTCCGCTCTCCATGGGAGCCTCCAGGAGCAATGCCAGGATTTGGGTGTAGTCTTTTATGGGCACTGAGTCCTTGTTCCCTGGACATTCCCACTTACTTTCCGAATATGCATATGAAGCCAAATGTCCTTGTTTGCTTTAGAAAAAAGATGATCCTGTCTGCTTCCCTTCTTGGAGATCATGCACTTTCTCTCTTGGTCGGCAGAGGGCGGTAGCTGATAGGACAAAGGGGGACAGAAAAGGTGGAGGGTGTTTTCCAGGGCTAGGAGAAGGGGTCCAAGAACTGCCTGAGCTCTGAGCTCTGACCTCTGACCGTGCTTTGCTTTTCCTCACAACCTTTTCCAGCTGTATTGCTAAGCAAGCTACTGAGGCTTGTTCTTACCGGACATCTAAGGGAAGAGTTAGGTGTGGGGTTCTGATGGATTTGGGGCAATCTTTTGGGGGTAGTTAGGATTTTTAATCTGGCCATTCTGACCCAGCAGCCCCTGTCTTACAGTAGAGGGAGTAATTTTTCTTAAATTGTTTCCTAAAGTCAGGTCCCCAGAGCTCCTTCAGGGTGGTGCCTGGTGGGAAGTAGGCAGTAGGCTTCTCTGAGCCACGGGTATTGTCTGCCAGGGTTTGGGGAAAAGTCAGTTCCAGAGTGACCTCAGCCTGACTTCATCTTGTCCATTAGTTCTGACCCCAGTCTCAGACTGGTGATTCACTGGACCAAGGGGAGGCTGTACCTGGCTGGCTCCACAAGCTTTCATGGTGATGACCTGGGGCTGGGTAAGAGGGACTGAGTGCTGGGAGTGTCCACCAATACTCACACCCCCTACATACCTATCCCCTCCAGCACCCCCCCCCCATGGGGTTGGGGCAGGAAATGGCTGATCTTTCAGGTAAACTCCCTGCTAGGAAGCTCGGGTCCTAAGAGAGGTCCTGGAAAGAGAGCCTAAGATGCTAACTCCCCAAAACTCTCAGCCAGCTGCCTGCCCCACCAGCCAGCTGGGGTTCCCAGAGCCGGTAGCCAGCTGGATAGGGACAAGAGAGCAGTATACAAGAAGTGGGCTCCCTGGGCATGGCTGCTGGGGGGTGGGGAGGGGTTGCTGAGGGAGACTGTGAGGACTTCCTGCAGCTGTCAGGTGTGTCTGGGGGCTGTAGAGAGGGGGGTGTGAGAGCAGCTGGTACTCTTGAGGAGGGGCAGAGGGATCATTTGTCAGCTGTAGGAACATGGGGGGCCTATGGGGGCTTGATGGAGTATCTCCAGTTCCTTTTAGCTGAGGCTGTTGTCTTTGTGGGGGTGTGCTGTACAAGAAACATCTTATAGTCTGGAATCCTGTTGCTTTGGGGTGGGGGCATCCCAGCAGGGTCGGGGGGCATATTTGTTTGTTTTGAGGGGGCTTTGGATCTAAGCCAGCTGGTCTGGGGGAGGAGGCACCCTGGATGTTGTGGGCAGTGCAAGGCAACCCCAGGGGAGGGGGTGGAGATTCCTCACCCCCACAACCCCCCCTTGCTGTTGGCTGGACTGCCCCACTCTGGCAGGCTGCCGGCCTCCTATTTCCGTCGGGCACCAGGGTAACGGGGCCACATTAGGGTCTGAGCCAGGAGACGCCCAGCCAAGGCTGGGACTTGGAGATGGGGGAGGGTCTCTGAGGGGTCTGCCTACAGGGCCCGAAAATGACTGTCTGGGGCCCAAGCCCCCAACTCGGGCTGTCTTCTAGCCCCCACAGCCCCAGACAAGCCCAGGAGTGAGGGGTATCTGTCCCTGGGAGCCTGTAGCCCCTCTTTGTACATTGCTGCTTGATTCACATAGCCCCCACCCTAAAATCCCAGGAGTTGTCTGCAACTATGGGGGTTGGGGTGGAAGCCAGAGACAGGGGGCCTTGTGTATGGGGAGGCAGGGGGGGCCAGCGCGGGTGGCTGGGAGGAAGAGTCCCCCCATTCCAGCCACCCTCTTGGCAGTGATTCAGAAAGGTCCTTTTTCAGCCAGTGTCAGAGCTGCTCAGCTGGGGAGGGAGGGAGGAGGGAGGAGGGCGGTCAGGCGGGGGAGCCAGGGAGTAGGGCTGAGCTGTGACCACTGCACTAAAGAGAAGTCAGAGAAACAGGACAGAGCACCCAGGCTGCAGCCAGCCCGGAGAAGAGCTAACCTGCTCCTGCCAGACCAGCCAGCTGTGGAAACAGCTGTGCAGCAGAGAAAAGGGGCCCGCCCTCTTCTTCTGCCCCATTTCCCACCCTTGGTGTGGGATTTGGGGAACTCCTGGGACAGACCTCTGGTCAACTTCCATTCTGGGCAGAACCTTGAATTCAGGAGCTAAAGTCCCTGCTCCCCCACTTCTTGGGCCAGAGCCCCAGTGACCTGGTCAGGGGGTCCAACTTCGTGGAGATGCCAGCAGCTCGTCGGTTCCCTGGCCTAGAGCTCTCCTTCCCTCTCCTGGCCAGACTACGGCGACGCCTGTACACAGTGAGTGGGGGCTGGGGGTGTGAGTAGGACTGACTGGGGACTGGGCCAGGCCCCCCCGCAGAGCCAGCAGTTCACTGAGGGGTAGAGTACAGGAACGGGAATGGCTGAGGACTTGATAGGGGTTTTGGGCTTAGGGCCTCTCTCCTTGGCCCTTGCATCCTGGTTGGCCCCTGCATCCTGGTTGGTGCATGTGTTAGAAAAATGTACGAGGGAAGTGTGCGCGCCAGGAGAGTGCTGTGCCCTGCGTCAGACATAGGTGTGGGACTGCAGGTGTGCTGGGGGCCAGGCACACGCAGAACTGGAGAGTGTGAGCAGGGTTGGGGAGAAGCTGGGCCAGTGCTCTCCCCGTGCTCTGCAGACAAAGAAAGTTGCTGTGGAAAGGGCACTTAGCCGAGGGGAGGGGGCTCGTCCAGCGGTAGTCAGGACTGAGACCCTGATTGCTTCCCCTCACTGGGATCCCAGTGTTCTTCTAGTTCCCTGCACACCCCTACACAGAGCAGCCCAGTTCCTGGGGCTGGAGAAGCAGGGAGGGGAGTGTCCAGCTGAGCAGGGAGATCTGTTCGCTGGTGTCTCAGGGAAGAGAAGCAGGCCAGGCTGGGCTTTCTGAGCAGCTTCAGGGGAAGGGCTCTGTGTGTCCCCCAGTCCTGACCACCTAGGGCATGGCTTTGAGCTGTTCTGAGGAGCAGCTGCCTCCAGGGGAAGGTGGCAGTGAGGAGCCTGGTGAAACTTGGAGCCTGGGCAAGAAGAGGAGGGGGGTCTTTAGACTGCTTGCCCTGCTGGCAGGCACATGTTGGAGCACACAGCGGGTGCAGTCCCTTTGGTCCAGGGACAGGGTAGTGGTGGTGGAAGTACTGGCCAGGCCGCCGAGAGCTACAGTCAGTGATTTTTCACAGTGTGCCCTTGGGGCCTTCTTCTGGAAAGCGACAGCTTCCTGCCCTCTCATATCCACGCTCCCTTGTGTGTAACAGATAGTTTAGTTGAGGAGAGGTGAGTTAATGCAGCAAGATGCTTAGAACCGTGCCTGGCGTATAATAAGTGGAGTTCAGGAGTTATTTTTACTGTTACTCTTCTTCAATTAAATTATTAGAAATATGTCCTTTTTACCATGTGTATAGTCCGCCAATATGATGTCACCTGTAGTTTGAAGGAGACACAAAAGTGAGGATGATGTTTTAGGTATTCTGATATGTTGGGACGTTCTGACAGGAAGAAGCAGTCAGCGCTGAGCCCTCCAGTCAGTGTGGAGGCCGCGCCTGCAGGTGCTGACTGAGAGGGGAGTTTTGAAATCATAAAGGCAGGTTGCCTTCAGTGACATTTTTCTGACTAGCGAATAACTTGCAGTGAGTTCTGAACAAAACAAAGGCCAGTTTTCCCTCAGCTTACGCGTTAGTTCCATTGGAGGAGGGTTCAGTGTATATTGAAACTGCAAAATAACTTTTGTTCACATGTAAGATGGGATTCAGTTCTAGGTTCAGATGATCATAAACCTGTTTTTCACCTGCATGAACTAAGTTGTGTGGGATGTGGGACAGTGAGTGAGATTGCCCTGTATGTTACAGGATAACTTGTGTTCTTATCTCCCAACCACCCACGATATGCCTCTTGTGGACCCCCAACATGATGACAACCAAGAATGTCCCCTAGGGGGCCGTCCAGCTCTCGGGAGAACCATCTGGGTAAAGGGTCACAGCTTGAAGTTTGGAACACCCCTGTGGCTCAACTGCCTTTGCAGGGGGGCGGGGGGGACGCAGGTTTGAACTGAGGGCCTCTCTATCCCATGGGTCACTCTTTGTACTGCCCTGAACTGCCTGGGGGTCTGAAGTCCTGGCACTGGGCTGGCAGTGCCATGGGGAGTTGTGGGGGCAAGAGATGCGTGGCGGGCCTGAGCTGTCAGTGTCTGCTTTTCTGAGTGCGCCTGGTGGTGAGAGCTGGGGCCCAAGGCCACCTCTGACTTGTTGGAGGGCGGTTGAGTGGTCGCTGGCCTTTTCCCTCTCATGGTTCTTCTTTGGTGGGGAACTGAATGCGGGTCAGCCCTCAGCTCTGTGGTATCTTACTTGGACAAGGATGGGTTTGGGTTCAGTCCGTCAGGCTGTTTCATTTCAGGGGGGCCCCTGTGTCCTCCTTCTCTAGGCCGCAGAGAGTGTACGTCACAGGTTGCTCCCTGGTGGCCCATTGGCTGATTATAGCCTACACTTGTATTTTGCTTGGCCAGCACAGAATACATATGCGTGTGCACGCGTGTGTGTTTGTGTTTCAGGGTTGAATTGGCTGACATAGTTAAAAAGTTAGGAGAAAGATGTAATATTAAGTGAAAACAAGGAAGAGAATGGTGTGGCTGATGGGTGAATGTTGGGAGAAACATTCTGGAAGGATACGGAGAAGTCATTTATGGCAACTAGCTTTGGGGGTGGGGGGCTATGTGACTGTGCAGGAGTGCAGGGGATGAGAATTCATGGCTCCTGTGTGCCTTTTGAATATTTTACCATGTGCATATATTACCTTTTCAAAAAGAGTTTTAGTGGCGATATTTCACATCTAGATTCAGATTTCCAGTATTCCTTGAAAAAATTGGAAGCTTTAATGACGCTGGACAGTGGTCTGTAGTGACAGCGGTCAGTGGAGCTAAGCAGGGCTGCCTCTTTGAGCCGGCATCTAAAAGTCCACCCCAGGGGCACCTGGTTGGTTTAGTTAAGTGTCTGCCGTCGGCTCGGGTCATGATCTCACAGTCCTGGCATCAAGTTCCACATTGGGCTCTCTGCTCAAAGCTGCGCCTGCTTCTCCCTCTGCCTGCCGCTCCCCCTGCTTGTATGTCTGCGCTGTCTCTCTCAGTCAAATAAATAAATAAAATCTTAAAAAAAAAATAAATAAAAGGCCACCCCAGCCTCTGCTCCCTTTTTATCTTTCGCTTGTGTGGTCCTTTCAGGCACTCAAGTGGTCTCCTGTGGGATGGTCTTCAGATTGGGAGGGGAGGCTCTGCTGATGTCAGGCATTTGGTGGAACTCAGAGCTCATCTAGTCCACAGTGCTTTCTCTGGGGTCCATCAGGTCTGGGGACCCTATGGGTGGGTCTCAAGGGACCCTGTACCCCACCAACTAAAGTACATGTATATATATATATTAATTAGGCTTCACACCGAGCATGGAGTCCAGTGCGGGGCTCAAACCCATGACTGTGAGATCAAGACTTGAGCTGAGATCAAGAGTGCCCACTTAACCAACTGAGCCACCCAGGTGACCCTAGAAAAATTTTATTTTTAAGTAATCTTTACGCTCAGTGCAGGGCTTGAACTCACAGCCCTGAGTGAGTCACATGTTCTACTGACTGAGCCAGCCTGCTACTCCTCCCCAGTTTTTTAATGAAAACCTTGTAAGAATGTATCTGTTTTCCTGGAGACACAATCAGTAGTTTTCGTGGTTCTCATAGGGTTTGTGCCTCTGAGAACAGTGGTGGCTCTCTGGTCACTCAGCCGCAGATGCAGTTGGGACTTAAGACCCCGACGCCAGGGCTTGGGCTGTATTCCGGCTGTCGCAGCTCAGTCCTTGTGGCCAGTGGGAAGAGGGCACAGGGCTGCATGGCGTTCTGTACAGTTTGGGGGAGTGGGCAGGCGATTTGGGCCCTTCGTTGAAGCAGCTTAGCAGGAGGTGGGTGAGCCCAGGGCCCTCGGGGAGGGGTCCCCCCCCCCCCCCGCCCACACCCCAGGTCCCTGAGCCGTCCCTACCCCTCCCCCCGCAGAGGCTGGGGAGCAGCAGCATGCAGCCGGAGGAGGGCACGGGCTGGCTGCTGGAGCTGCTGTCCGAGGTGCAGCTGCAGCAGTACTTCCTGCGGCTCCGTGATGACCTCAACGTCACCCGCCTGTCCCACTTCGAGTATGTCAAGAATGAGGACCTGGAGAAGATCGGCATGGGCCGGCCCGGTAGGTGGGGACATTGGCCTTGCCGCTTGCTTCCCCACTGACCGTTCACCTCTCTGCCCTCAGGACGGCCAAGTGCGTGGAAGAGCCCTCCTCCTGGCTTGGGGTGGCAGAGCCGAGGACGCCCATGGCCTGTCCTGGAGCCCCCATGGTGGGCTGGAGGGCCATCGGTAGATGCCGCGCACCGTGAGTGCAGGAGAGCAGTTGGCAGTGGGAACGGTGACCTGGAGCTGGAGGACAAGGCAGTCTTAGAGCTCTGGAGATTTAGGATTAAACATACACCCTTTCTGGCTTGTTCAGACATTTGGGGATGCATTCCTTCAGCTCCTTCTCCACTGTGAATGTGGACTTGAGTCTGCCCTGCTCACCATTCTGAACCCCAGAGGGGCCGGGGTCCAGAGATCTGTGTGACTAGGAGAAGATAAGAAACCCTCAGATGGTTAATTTTGGTCCATTTTTTCTTAATCTGTCTCTTTCTCACAAAGATCTGCTGTACAGTGAACTCATTCTGTCTCTTTCCCATGAACCACGATCTGCCATGTCAGTTGAACTCATTTTTTTCCTATGTATTTATCCTAAAAGTACTGACTATAACATCTAGAAGCAATGGTATTTATTCCTTGCATTAGAAACTTATTAGTACATTCAGCTTAAAATAGCTAAATAAGTAATAACATGCTAAAGTAGACATTGACATAGGCTAGTTTTGGCTTAGATAGTTGGTATCTGATGCCAGGAACATAATAAAATGGGAGAAAAAACTCAAAAGTGGGCAAATTCTACCCATTGCTATTTTTTTTTTTTCTTGAATGCTGGAAAAAGACCACTGTTGTTCAATTTTGGTGGTTAAACGCCTCCCTCTTGTTCCAGAACCACTGCCTAGATGTGGAATGCATCTGGTTAACTGTGGCCCCTGGTTGGTTGGAATGGTCTGTTTCCTGGTGTCACTGTGCTGGGCAGTACCTAGTGGTGGATGCACCCCAGGGGGACCAAGGAAGGATGCAGCTGGGCAGCTTCTCTGGGGGATATGAGCTACCTTAACAACATCTGAAACCTCTTCCTTCCCCGCAGGCCAGCGGCGGCTGTGGGAGGCTGTGAAGAGAAGAAAGGCCATGTGCAAACGCAAGTCTTGGATGAGCAAGGTGCGTGGATGAGGAGTGAGATGGGGCGGGCAGCCGCGCAGGCCTCCCTGTGAGGTCAGTCCTGGGGATCTCCCCCGAGCCCAGGCAGGTGTGATTTGTACCTGGTCCAGACCTCCCTCCTCCAGGGTCTTACTGGGCAGGGTGCCTACAGAACTGCCCAGCTAAGTGTCTCGTCCCCACTGGAGAGGGCATGTGAGTAGCCCGTGTGCAGTGATGTCTTCCCGCCCCCGCCCGCTGTGCAGTCGCCTTGGGCGTGGAACAGGCACTTGCTGACAAGCATGAGGTAACCTGAGCCCTTCCTCTGTCTGCCTCTTGGGGCCAGTGTCCAGGGCAGAGTGGTGGGGACTGTCTGGACCCAGGACATCTTTGCCTGGCTTCCCTCCTCCCCCACTTTCCCTGGTCGGCAGGGGGTTTCTCTGGTCATCTGGGCCTGCTGACAGCTTCCTTCCCCACTGCCTGCTCCCCTTCTCCCTTTGTCCTAATTTGGGTCTCTGAAGTGGTGAGTCCCTGGTCTGACTCAGTGGAACTTTGCCCATTGTCTGGAAGACAATGTGAGAGGAAGTGAACCAGCCAGGGCCTTCCCTCCCTGCTTCTGGCCTCAGGGCTGGGGTGGGGGGTGGGCAGGGCAGAACAGCTGGACCAGGATTGGGCAGCAGAGATTTCCTGGCTGTGATCTGGCCAAGGGGCTGTCTCTTGGGACTCTGTGGCCTTTTCTGGGGACATTGTCCTGGTCCCTTGCCCAGGTTTTAGGGAAAGATGAGTTTGTTGGGTGGATAGAGGCAAGAGGGAAGAGCTGTGCAGAGCGCCTGGATTCAGGGGTGGTGGGCCACCCCATAGGACGTCTTCAGGTTGGTTGGTGAACCTGTCCGGACCTGAGGCCTGTCTTCAGTGGGAGTGCGGGCGACACTTGTCTAGCTCACCTCATTGGGCAGTGGAGAGGGTCCCTTAAAATAAAGGCTGTGAAGGGCCTTTTTAGCTGAACACTGCCTACAAACATAAGGTAGTTTAGTTACTGGGAGGAGGGACAGAGCAGAGCCTAGAAGAGGCTTCATATTGGAGACACCTCCTAACCCATACAGATAAGGCTCTGCCAACCTTTGGGGGCCAGGGGCCCAAACGGAGCTCTGGAGCCTGAGGCCAAGGCTTCGGATGCCCCAGTGCAGAGGGCCAAGTCAGATCGATGGGGCCAACTCTGCTATTCAAGGCCTCCTTCCTCCTGTCCCCCGACCTTTGGCCCTGTCCCTCCACAGCCCAGGCTGCAGAGTCCCCTCCAGTCTTCCTTTCTCAGCTCTCAGCTCTAGGCGCCCCTCCAGGAGCTCAGCTGTCTTCCCAGGCCTTGCTTCATCTGCAACCCCCCTCCTCCCGCACACACACACACATTCATGGTCCAGCCTCAGGCTCAAATTATCCTCTCCCCTGGCAGGATGAAGGGCAGTCAGCTCCCCAGGGAGGGTGGAGACAGACAGCGCCAAATGGGCAACCCAGAGAAGGGGCCAGGGCTAAAAATGGAAAGGGAGGTGTTTGTGGAGGGCCCCTCGGGCTCCTGCCCATCTGCTCGGGTTAGGGGCTGGAGTCTGTGCTTGGGAGGGGGACAGGGAGGGACAGGTGGTGCAGAAGATGGGTCTGGAGGGGCTTTGGGCTCTCTCTGACCCCACAGCTGGGTGTGGGGCCACAGCAGTCATAAGCCGCATGCCTGTCAGTCCATTTCTGGCACATACCCTGAGGCCACACTGAGACTGTGGGTTCCTGTTTGAGGGTGTGGTCTAGAGGAGGGGAGGGCCTCCAGCCCGGCTGCCCCTTGGCAGCTTGGCAAAGCCAGGACCTCTCTGGAGGCCTAGTTGACGATCCTGTGGGGCAGGGCTCAGTGACCTGCTCCGGGACCTCAGGCTTCCATCTGGCCCCTGGCTGCCTTTAAACAGGTGTTCAGTGGAAAGCGACTGGAGGCTGAGTTCCCTCCTCATCACTCTCAGAGCACCTTCCGGAAGACCTCACCCACACCAGGGGGCCCAGCAGGGGAGGGGCCCCTGCAGAGCCTCACCTGCCTCATTGGGGAGAAGGACCTGCATCTCTTCGAGAAGCTGGGAGATGGCTCCTTTGGCGTGGTGCGCAGGGGCGAGTGGGATGCCCCCTCGGGGAAGACGGTGAGCTTTCTGGGTCCAGTGGGGTGCGGCAGAGGGACAGGCCTCTATGAGACTCTGGCATAGTGTCCCCAATGCTGCCTCTGAGGCAGGTCTTTCCCCTCTACTGGGATGTGAATGGG
Source organism: Mustela nivalis (assembly GCF_964662115.1). NCBI lineage: Eukaryota > Metazoa > Chordata > Mammalia > Carnivora > Mustelidae > Mustela > Mustela nivalis. Next base: position 115,509,296 of record NC_139020.1, read on the forward strand.
GCTGGGCATAGGTCGGAAAGGGGCTTGCTGTGGACTCCATGCTCAGCTTTAACTAGACACGTCTCTTTCTTTTTTTAAGTTACAAAAATAATGTACTTATTATAAAACTTCAGAAATTATTTAAAAAATATGAAAAAACAGTTGTTTGTAATCCCACCACTCAGGAAGCAGAGTTGGCATTTCAACTTAGTGAGTTTTTATGAATGCACAGACCTATGTAACCACTGCCCCGATCGTGATAGAGAACAGTCCCAGCACCCCAGAAGGCTCCCTCTTGTCCCTCCACTGAGTGTCCTCTTCCTCCACGGGAAGCACTCTTTTGATTTTTCTCACTATAGGTTCGGTTTTGGCCATATATGTAGCTTTTTGGGAATATATGTGTATATAAACATATATACACATATATTTAAGACTTCATTCATTAGAGAGAGACAGAGTGTGCACAAGCGGGGGGTGGGGGGGTGGGGGGAGAGGCAGAGGGAGAGGGAAAAGCAGATGTAGGGCTTGATCCTAGGACCTGGAGAACATGACCTGAGCTGTAGGCAGATGCTTAACCCACTGAGCCACTAGGCACTCCTTTTGGCATTGTATTTACAGTGTTTTCCTTCCACACCAAAAACATTTTTAGTAGTCCATTTATGACAGCATTTTAATACTCTGTCACCGCACTGATCATCTCTTCTTGTCGAGTTGCTCTTTCACCTGGGCGTTTCCCCAGGAAGGGGAGGCCCTGCCCCAGCCAGGCCACAGGCCCCTGTGACGTCCTCGCCCACCCAGATGAGCAGACCCGAGTCAGGGCTGTTTGGACTGAGTCGGAGGGAGGAGCAGGCTGGCGCAGAGCACTGGAGCCCAGCACCTGTCCTGACCCCGCCCCATCCCCACCCCGGGCAGGTGAGTGTGGCTGTGAAGTGCCTGAAGCCTGACGTGCTGAGCCAGCCGGAAGCCATGGACGACTTCATCCGGGAGGTTAACGCCATGCACTCACTGGACCATCGCAACCTCATTCGCCTCTATGGCGTGGTGCTCACGCCACCCATGAAGATGGTGAGTGCTGCAGCTAGTGGCCGGGGGCTCAGGCAGGGTCTCTGGGCCCCCAGATCTGCCTGTCCCCCTGCCTGCGCTGGGCTTCGTCCCTCCACCCTGATGAAGGATGCGTGGGTCTCCTACCTGATGGGGCTGGGCCTGGTTCTGTGGCCACTGGAGCCTGTGTCTATCTTTGGGTTTTGTTTGTGCTCACTGGCAGAGAGTTGCACTCATCAGAGGGGCTGGCCTTAGAGTTTCATTTTTAGAATTTTTCTAATCTGAGCCTCTGCGGTTGCTTCTTTCGGGGTCTCGGGTTCCCATGTTACCTGGAGGGAGAGGCTTGGGGAGCTGGAGAAGGCCTAGAGGTCCCCAGAGGACAGGCCAGGGAGGAGCATGGCTTAGGCCTTCAGCAGAGTAACTGGGAACCCAGCATGGGGCATGGGGGAATAGGACGGGCTCTGCCACACTGACTCCTCCTGCCTGCCCCATGGCCTCAGGTGACAGAGCTGGCGCCGCTCGGATCGCTGTTGGACCGGCTACGCAAGCACCAGGGCCACTTCCTCCTGGGCACTCTGAGCCGCTATGCTGTGCAGGTGGCCGAGGGCATGGGCTACCTGGAGTCTAAGCGCTTCATTCACCGAGACCTGGCTGCCCGGAACCTGCTATTGGCTGCCCGTGACCTGGTCAAGATTGGGGACTTCGGGCTGATGCGTGCGCTGCCCCAGAATGACGACCACTACGTCATGCAGGAGCATCGCAAGGTGCCCTTTGCCTGGTGAGGGACAGGAGCTGCCAGCTCATCGGGTCTGGGCACTGCCCTGCTCCATCTCGGTCCCTGCACGCCCCGGCCTTGGAGCCCCCCAGGGCTTCAATGACCACAGTAGCCTTTGTCTTTTCTGGACCTTGGATGCCTGTCTCGTGTGTAGTCCATCCACTCACCCATCTAGGAATTCTCTGGGCCTATGTGCTGGGTAGTGTGATGCACAGGGGTGAGGACTGTGGGGGCTCGGAAGGGCTTTCTGGAGGACTCCGTAGGAAGCTCCCGAAATGTCTGCAGTTAGCCAGGCAGACTGGTCGGCAAGTATGTTCCAGGGAGAGCTAGCCTCAGGCAGGGCTGGACCGTGCCGGGCCTGTGGGACTGACAGGGACTTTAACCTGTGCGTGGAGGGTACCTGACCCTGTGCCAGCCCTTGTGCGAGCTTCTCCTTGCTTAAGCCATCGTGGTCCATTGCTTCCAGACACCCCCGAAGGACTGTGGTCTCCTGCTTTGGGCTGCAAGGAGTAGGCCTGGTTCTCCTTGCCAGAAGATCCTTCTAACCCGGGTTGCATGGCCCCCTCTAATTAATAACCTACTTTATATGTGGGGTGACCACACATTCCGGACTTTGCCTATTGTTCTGGAATCAATAACAGTGCCCCCTTCATACCCAGGCATCCCAGGTGGGGTGGTAAATGATGAAGTCCCCTCATGACAGCCACTGTGAGACGAGCAGGTTATTGTCACTCCTGTTTCACAGATGAGGAACATGAGACTTGGGGATCTTGAGTGACTGTCCCCGGGTCCCGCCCCCTTGGAGTGGCAGGGCCACCTCTCCAGTCCCAGGAGAGAGTCTCTGGTTCTGTTAGGTTGGCTTGCCCGACACCCTGCACCTTAGCCCCCCAGGGAGTGCCCTTCTGCTGCCTACACTGTGTGGCATTTCTCTGTCTCACCCAAAAGGGAGTCCCAGAGGGAGTGTGGGATACTTGGGTGAAGCTAGTATAACTGTTTCCAGCCATTTCGGTTCTTCCCCAGACCCTATCCAAATTTCCCACCCACACCTTCCTGCTGAAATGACCCAAATCCCAGGATCCTGCCCCAAATCCGGAAATTGTCCTCCTCCCACCACAGTTAGAAAACAGCCTGAGATTTCATCCCATCTCCTCCCCCTCACTGACTCTTGGAACCCCTGACCTCCCCCCACCCCCAACTGCTTCCCTGACCTGCAGACTTCCCCCTCATCCCGCCCAGGCTCCAGGGGAATAAAGACACGAGCATAGATGATTTTCCACAAGTCTGTGCCTCCCCCAGTCAGTAAGTCCTGTCCCTGATCACTTCACTCATGTCACCAGTACCTACTGGTGAGCCTGGCACACAGGCTCACCACATGTTGAGTGAGTGTTTAATGTCCGGTGGGCTGATGTGGGTGGGCGTGCTCTGAGAGGCTTTCTGTGTGACCTCTGCCTCTGTCAGGTGTGCTCCTGAGAGCCTGAAGACACGTACCTTCTCCCATGCCAGTGATACCTGGATGTTTGGGGTCACACTGTGGGAGATGTTCACTTATGGCCAGGAGCCCTGGATTGGTCTCAACGGCAGTCAGGTGAGGGGCCGGAGATGCTCTCCCTACGGGACGGGTGGGGGTCGATTGGGTTCCCTGTTGGAACTGGGTCTTACTCACTAGGACCCTGTCCCCCCTCCTGCCCTGTGGCCTCCCATGACCTCCCAGATTGCTGAACAGAGAGAAGGGCCCCTGATGGTGAGGAGAGGGCCAGACTGGGGCTGGCTTACCTTTTTTCCCTTGCCATGGCCACCTACCCAGAGGCCCAAGCCAGAGGTTGAGGGTCAGAGGCCCGGGGATAGGTTCCTGGAGACCTTTTCTCTGGGGTCCAGGCCTGGCAGCCCACAGCTCCAGGAGTTCCATGGGCTGGAGGGAAGGTGGGAGGCGAGGATCTGGGGGCTCCGCTCATGTTCAGACTGTGCCACCCCACTTCCAGATTCTGCATAAGATTGACAAAGAGGGGGAGCGTCTGCCACGGCCTGAGGACTGCCCCCAGGATATCTACAATGTCATGGTTCAGTGCTGGGCCCACAAGCCAGAAGACAGACCCACCTTTGTGGCCCTGCGGGACTTCCTGCTGGAGGTGAGGGGAGGCCGGCACCATGGGGCTGGGGTATCTGGGCAGGGGTCAGGCCCAGGCTGGGCAGTGACCTGTGTCGGCCCCCAGGCCCAGCCCACAGACATGCGGGCCCTCCAGGACTTTGAGGAACCAGACAAGCTACACATCCAGATGAACGATGTCATCACCGTCATTGAGGGAAGGTAGGGAGAGCAGGGTTGCCCCTGCACTGCCTCAAGGGGTACAGGGTGGGGATGGCAGAGAGCTCTGCTGCCTCCATGGTTCCCATGACAGCATAGGGTGGGGGGAGCCTGAGCTGTGCAGTAAGGGGAGAATAGGCCTGGCTTGGCTCTGGAGTGCCTGGGGTTAAGTACCAGATGCTGCCGCTCCAAGGGAATGTCCCTGACCAGCACCACCTCCTTTACCCTTTCCCCACTCGGCTCCAGCCCTGGCTGTGTGGGTCAGGGCCAAGCTGCTGTGACGGTGAGGCGTAGGAAGTGGCTCAGTTGGCCTCGAGGCCACAGCTAGGGACTCTGGAACTCTTGAACATTCCTCTCATCTTCTTCCCCTTCCCTTCCCGCCTCCTCCCAGGACAGGGACTCTTGACTACCCACCTGAGTGCCTGTCAGTACCCCCAAAGCAACCCGCTCTCTTACTGGCAGCCTCTGTCCTCCCACTGAGCCCCACTGCCCCTTCCCAGGGCTCCACTCCACTCTCTGCTGGGCTGCCCACATGGGATCCCAGAGCCCTCTGTTCCTGAGCTCTCCCCACAGCCAGACACCTGGGATGCTTGCCTTTGCCTCCAGGCGGCATCTCCTGAGTCACGTCAACTTCCTGCAGCCCCTGTTGGAGCCCTTCTGCCCAGGAGGCCCTACCCATCACTCACCCCACCCTCTGTTATCTGATCCCCAGGGCAGCTGAGGAACTGGTTGGGGCAGCGCAGGCCTGAGGTGCCTTTGGGGTAGGGGGTGAGCATGGAGGACCAGGAAGAGGAGCGAGGCAGAGGAAATCCCCTGTGCTCCCAGCTTCTGTGACGCATGGCCAGGCTGGGGGGTGGGGGGTTGAGGGCAGGGGTCGCTTCCCATGGAGCCCTTTCCCTGGGCCTCAGGTTTGGGGATCTGAGCTCATAGTTAAGTCCTGTCCCCATGGGGGTTGGTAATGGAGGAGAGCTTCTGGGTTGAGTCAGAGTGATGGAGTGGGCCTTGGAGCCCAGGGTGCTTCTGGGGACACACACCCTGCCCTCACTGTGGCCAGACCAGGGCTCCCCTAGCCTTTGGGCCCAGTATCTGGAAATATAGATGACATATCAGCGAGTTGTGGGGATGGAGGTTTGGGGAATTAGTGGTGGTGGACAAAAGCAGAAAGCTTCTAGGAGGTGAGAGGCCCCCAGGTCAAGAAGGTAGCTAGTCTCTGGATTTGAGCCTGGAGGCCAGGCAGGGGACTATAGGCATGGGTCTCTGAAGAGCATTCTGGAAATAGGAAGATGCCCCATCTGGAGGGGCATGGCAGGGCCTTAAGTCGGAAGTCTGGACCCATATCATTCTCACCTTCAGGAACCTGAGGACCTTGGACCTGACCCTTTTTGTGCACCATAGCCCTTGGGTCTTTATTTCCTCCCAGTCAGTGGGGGCCCAGTGTTCCTCAGAAGGTGACTCAATTGCTGCTTGTGTTCTGGAGTGTGTGTCTCAGGAGCTGGTGGCCTGGGTTTCCACCAGAGCAGGGCGGGGTAGCAGGCGGGGCCCCGGGGGAGCCACTCCTTTTGGGAGGCACCGTGGTCGTGCCCTGCCCCACCCTTGCGTCCCAGGCCTTGGTTGGCCCCAGCTGCGGGCGGGCTCTTGCAGCTGCCTGCCAGTGTGAGCTCCCTGGCTCCCTGGGCTCCTCCTCCATGGCCCGCACCGACTTGGACCACGGTGCCTGCACATGGTTCCTGGAGCTGCTCAGGAGGTGGGAGGTGAGGGGCAGCCGGCAAGGCTTTGGGGGTGGGTCTGTGTGCTTTCACTCTGGCCCCTTGTTTTCTTGGTGCCCAGATATCTCTGTGTTTGTTTGGCTGACTCTGTCTCCACATCTCTGGGTGGAGGGTCTGGGCTTGTACGCATGGTTCTCTGGTTCTCTGCTTTCCCGTCTCTTAGCCTGGCTCGCAGCTCTGTGTCTGTTTCTCTGGCAACCGTGGGTTCCCCTTGCGGAAGCAGTGCCGAGTCTGGTATCCCCTTGTCCATAGCTCGGGGCTTCTTGGGGTGCCAGGCAGTGGGCAGGAGAGGACACCAGATTCTCTGTCAAACTTGTGAGGTGCTCTCTAGATGGAGGGACAGATGACGGGCGGGTCTTTTCCAGGGGAATCTTGTTTGGAAGCTGGGATGGCTGTAGCACTTCCGTGTTCTGTTTTTATAGAACTAGAGAAGGGAGACAGGTTTGGAAATCTATTTTCAGGGCCTTGGCCTGGCCTGGTCCTTGGAGCCTCTGCTTCCAGGGGTAGGGTGAGGGGGAACCAGGGGCCTGGGTGGTCCAATACCAGGGATGCCTGGGTCACTCAGAAGTGAGTGGGACTGTGTTTTGAGCAAAATATTTAAGCAACAGTTATAAGCCGTTTCTGGGCTGGACTACCTTGGGCCAGGACTGGGTGGGGGTTGAGATTTCCAGAAGCTGGTCCCACGTAGAAGCGGGCAGTTCTCAGTTCAGACCTAGGTTTCCCAGGTGCCACTCAGCTTCTTGCCTGTTCCTGGACGCCAACAGGCAGCAGGAGACAGAACATTTGTTTGTGCCAGAGGTGCTGGGCCCTGGTCTCTTTCCCCGGGGACTTCTATCTGCGCGGCAGTGTCTGCCCACAGTGGGCCTGACCCCTCCCATTGTTGTGGAGACTCTGGTCCATTTGTGGGGCGGGGGGGGGGGGGTGGGAGGGTGGGGGGAGGGAGCATGGGTGTGGCCAGTGCATGCCGGGTGGGATGGGTGACCTTCCTATGTGAGCCGCTGGTGCCTGGGTCCCACCAAACCTCAGAGGGGGTCGGTGGGCAGCGCAGGAGAGCGTCGGCCATCTCAAGAGTTACGTCTTGTTGGGAGGGTGACGCTGCTGAGTGTGCTTGGGATGTGACTCCCAGAGTGTCTTTTTTCTAAGCGTGCTTTGCACCCCCAACTCCCCTCCCCGGGGAGCAGAGTGTGGAAACTGATGTCAGGACTCTCAGTGGGCCCAGCGCTGTTGCTCGGCCATACCCACAATAAGAGGAGGGGGCTGGCATCTGTCACTCTCCTACGTGGGTCCAGAGGAACCCCTGTGTCAGGACTTCAGCTGTGCTGGCAAGAGGCAGGGGGTGGAGGGAGGGACCTCCTGGCAATCTCACCTTGCTCAGGGTCCACAGGGGGCATAGGGCACAGGGCAGACCTGTCCACAGAGCAGACCTGGCTTGGATGTGATTCGGTTCTCCACAGGACTGTGTTTCTGCCTCAGCCGCCTCTCTCACCCAGGTTAATATGCACCTCTGAAGAGGCATAGAGAGCAGAGTCTATTGTCCAGTCTGGTTGGGCATCCGAGAAGTTTGTGGAGAGGCCTGCAGAACCCAGGGCACCAGTGGGCACAGAGGGGAGGGGAGACCAGCAGCAGAGTTCCCTGGTGGCAGACGTCCCTCTTCACCCTGCTTCATGGGCAGATGTCAACCTCAGCCTGCCAGCCCCCCCCCCCCCCCCGCCCCCGGAGCTGCGGTGCTGGGTACGGGGGCGTTTCTCTTCTTGGAAGGGCCCTGCTATATTTTGATGGCTTTGTCCCTTTGTCCCTTCCTGGGTGTTGTCCTCTCTTCTTCCTTCCTCTTCTGCCCTTCCCACCCCAGGGCAGGGAGTAATCACAGTTGCTGTGTCTGGTGGTGGGCTGGTCTGCGGTCCTGTTTAGAAGGAGGCTGGCTTCCCAGCCCTCCCCTGCCCCACCTCTTGGCTTCCCGAGAACTGCTGGACTCTTGGGACTTGACCTGTGACCTCTAGAGCTGGCGGTTTGAGGTCATGCTGCTCCCAGGGGGCCATGTTACCTTCCAGAGGAGGCTCCAGGAGCTAAGCCTCCATCCCCCCTCGGCCCAGTTTGGAGGAGACCTTTATGCTCCTGGCCTTGCAGGTGGGGGTTGACTGGGTATGCACACGTGGTGCACAGCAGCATGAGGCTGTCCTTCTGCCTCAGCTTGGATTCTGCCCACGTCGTCAGGTGTAATGAGCCCAGCGGCAGATAAGGGAGCTGCAGCCTGCCATTTGAAGTGTCCAGGAGGGCCCCCTCCTGCCCTGACCCCCACCCCAGGCCCGGGCTTAGGTTGCATCAGCAGAGATCAGAGTGAGGAGCTGGGTCCCACAGTCCAGCTACACTGGGACGCTGGGTCCCTTTCTAGACCCTGTATTTAAGACAAGAGTGGTGTTCCCAGGAGATGGCTGGGGTTAAGGCGAGGGTCCCACAGCCCTGCTGAGAAGTTGCAGAAGGCACTGGAGATGCAGAACTGGTAATGGGATGGAGTGAATTGCTTTGAGGGCTTCCAGGTGCATGAGGGGCTGCGTGCAGGAAATAGAGTGTGGTTGGAGGGCTTGGTTCCAAGCTGAGTGCTGAGACCATGGTGCTCCTTTGGACCCTGCAGCTCAGGATGCCTGGAAACTGGGCTGAAGAGTAAGGTCTGGTGGCCAGAGGGTGGGGGTTCAGGCCTTGCCGGGAGGAAGGAGGTGAGGCAGCTTTGTAGGAAGGGTGTGGCTTGCAGACTAACAACTGAATTTGAATCCGGGGTCTGCTATGATCTTTCTGGGAACTGTAGGCCAGTCCTGTCACTTGTTTGAACCTGTTTCCTTATTTGTAAACTGTAGGAAAAGCTGTCTGACCTACCTAGGTATCTTGGGGTAAGGTGTGTGCAAACAGCTGGGCCCTGTACCAGAGGAGTGACTGGTCTTGGGGCTGATAGCAGACCCCACTGGGCTCAAGGTTGTAAGTCTCGGGGCCCTTCTGCCCGGCTGTTCAGATAGCATGGCTAGAGAGCTTGGTATGGGAAGTGTCCTGCTCCCTGTCCCCATCCCTACAAGCCCTGGGGTTCACCATGTCATCTCTGTTGAGCAGGGCTGAGAATTACTGGTGGCGTGGGCAGAACACACGGACGCTGTGTGTAGGGCCCTTCCCGCGCAATGTGGTGACTTCCGTGGCTGGCCTATCGGCCCAGGACATCAGTCAACCCCTGCAGAATAGCTTCATCCACACAGGACATGGCGACAGCGACCCCCGCCACTGCTGGGGCTTCCCCGACAAGATCGACGAGTGAGTGTGATTGGGGGTGGGGATCACCTATGGCTCTGGAGTCATAGGCTCTTGCTGGCTTCCGAGGTCCTTGTCACAGCCGTGAGGCAGAGGGTCTCTTACTGCCCAGAAGCTGTTCCCTGCAGGCAGAACCGGGGTTAGGAGCTTGGGCTGGAGACACACTTCTGTTTGGTGGAATCCCCCACCCCTGGTGCACTGACTTTAGGAAAAGGGACTGGGAACAGCCTTCTGAAGGAGCTCAGCAGGGAAGCTATGATGCTCCCTAGTGTTTATGTAGAAGCTTCCCTTCTTGGGCTGCTAGAGTCCTGGAGACTGAGCCTGTGTGCCCAGTGGTCAAGTGAACTCATGTTCCCAGACTCAGGGGCACAAAGCTCCCTGTGGGGGGATGCCAGTTGGAAGGTTAGGCAGCACCCCCACCTGCTTGCCAACTCTGTACCGGGGGGGGGGGGGTCAGTCCCCTTTAAGCAAAAGGATGAGGTCATTGGGGGGCATCTGGGGAGGACACGGAGAAGAATTAGTCATTTCCTGAGTGCCCTGCCCCAGGGAGCCACCTGGCAGCTCCTCTCTCCCCTGGCCCCAGGGGGCTTCCAGGCAGCTCTTTCTCCTCTGACTTCTCCTGACGTTTGGCTCTGCCCTGAGAGGCCCGTGAAGCAGGCCTTCCCCCCCTTTCCCTCACACGCCAGAAGCGAAGCCCTGCAGAGCAGCTAGTGTCGCTCACCTCCCAAGAGCCAGGCTCGGGCCTGAGGGAATTGGGGCGAGGTGTGGAGACGCCCTCCGAAAGGAGGCCCGGTGCCCTCTGCCCTGCTCATGGCGTGCTGTGGCCGGCCCAGCCCCATTCCTCTGGGCTTTAATCAGCCCAGTGACTAAGTCCCAGGGCCTGACAATCAGCACGGGGCTGGAGAGGGTGAATCGGGAGCGGGCCAGACAGCCCGGCCCCTCCTCCACCTGGCCGTGGGGCAAGAGTGTACCTCCTGCCCACCCTGCCAGGGTCGTGTGGCTGGGTGCTCCCAAGAGGGCCGGCAGGTGGCTGACAAGTGTGGGTGGGGTGCCCTAGCCATTGCGGACAGCAGCTCTGTTCCTGGAGGGTATTCTTAGAGCCCCTTCAGCCCAAGCCTTTCAACCTGCACTCAGGACTTTTGCCCTGCCATCTCTCTGTGACCCCTGTCCCTGGGATACAGTTTGTGGGGAACTGTGGGGAGTTGGAAGTCCTGTGCTCCCAGCCCAGTCTGTGCAGGGCTTGGACAGGATGGTTCCCACCACGTGCCCAGGGTCTTAGTCTCCACCTGAGGTTTCTCCATGGTCGCCACTGCACAGCCTTTCCCCTGCTTCCCTCCTCTGACTCGGTTGTCTCCCCACAGACTATACCTGGGAAACCCCATGGACCCTCCTGACCTGCTGAGTGTGGAACTGAGCACCTCCCGACCCACCCAACATCTAGGAAGGGTGAAAAGTAAGAACCCAGCCCCCCCCCCCCCCCCAAGTTCGTCAGCTGCCCAGGAAGAGGTACTGTCCTCACCGGGCACGCTGAGCCGGCTGCTCTGGCTCTGGGACAGTTGGGTCAGGGCTGCTGGGGGACAGCTGAGCCCTGGCTCCGGCTGGCTGTGGGGTGGAAGATGAGAGTCAGCTGTATCCGCCGAGGTGGGCACCCAAGGCCAGTCCTGTACTGGCCTGCCCACCTCAGCTTCCCTCCGCCCTCCTCCCCGCCGTGCTCAGATCCTGGCTTTCCTCACTCCCCCTAATCCTGCTGTCCTCTCCCGAGCCAAAACCACCCCACGGGCTTCACGCTGGCCAGGAGCCTCATCCATCTCCCGGATCCTGTGCCTGTCGTTCCGGAACACGGTTCCCCCCATCCTGCCGCCCCACTGCTTCCCATTGCTGTTGGGTTTGTACGTTCATGCGCCCCTACTCACTGCTCTCTCTCTGTCTCTATCCACGCTCTGTCCTCCTGTCTGGCCCTTTTCCCTCCCACCCTCTGTCTGTCCCGCTCCGCCCCTCTGCTCTCCGCACGGCCTTTCTTGCAGGGCAGCCTCCGCCTCGCCCACCTCAGCCTGCCATCTTCGCTCAGAGTAAGTGGGGCTGCTCTCGGTGCCTTGGCCCCTGCCCCCGTCCCCTCTCTCCTCTCATTCCTCCTCTCCTTCTGGAAGGTACAGAGCCCCAGTGGGCTGGCTGGGTGGGAGTGGGTGTGGGGTGTGTGCTGTGAGCTTTTGCCGCTAACCTAGTCCAGCATGCCTGCCTCTCCCCTGACCCCTAAAAGCTTGGGCTTCTGGAGCAGGTGTGTGGTCCTGGTGCCCACCTGTTCCCCCATCATCTGGCCCTGGCGCACTCCCTTTGGGACCTGCAGAGGCGGCTGCGTTTGGGCTTTTGTGGTGTTTGGTCAGGAGCTCCGTGCTCTGCAGGGACAGCGCCAGCTGCCCTGGGTGGTGGGTGATTGCCTGTAGCCTCCATTCCGCACTAATGGTGTGCCGAAATGGGGTGGGGGTAAGCAGGGACTGACGGGGCCCAGGAGCCTGGGGTATTTGGGGGGTCTTGTGTGTTGGGGTGTCAGGCTGCTGCAGGGTGTTGCTTGCTCTAGCCGAGATGGAGGCAGGGTCGCGTCAGCCCCCCGGAGAGCTGGCAGTGTCCAGAGCAGTTTCTGTGCTCCTGTTGGAATAGGGTTGGTGTGCACTGAGAATTTTGGCAGCCGAGGGCTAACCTCTGGGGGCAGTGGGAGTGGGGAGTTGCGAATGATACTTGCCTTTCTTCCCCTGTCCCCGTGTCTGACACTGCCTTCCTGGCGGGGTCTCCCTTTCTATCCTAGAGCCAACCTACGACCCCGTGAGTGAGGATCAGGACCCCCTGTCCAGCGACTTCAAGAGGCTGGGCCTTCGGAAACCAGCCCTGACCCGTGGGCTGTGGCTCGCAAAGCCCTCGGCTCGGGTACCGGGCACCAAGGCGGCTCGAGGCAGCGGGGGTGAGGTCACACTCATTGACTTTGGCGAGGAGCCTGTTGTGCCTGCCCCGCGGCCCTGCGCACCCTCACTGGCGCAGCTGGCCATGGACGCCTGCTCCTTGCTGGACAAGACCCCGCCACAGAGCCCCACACGGGCCCTGCCCCGGCCGCTGCACCCCACACCCGTGGTGGACTGGGATGCGCGCCCGCTGCCCCCACCTCCCGCCTACGACGATGTGGCCCAGGATGAGGATGACTTTGAGGTCTGCTCCATCAACAGCACCCTTGTGGGTGCAGGGGTCTGTGCAGGGCCCAGCCAAGGGGAGACCAACTACGCCTTTGTGCCTGAGCAGGCACCTCTGCTCCCTCCCTTGGAGGACAATCTGTTCCTCCCGCCCCAGGCGGGGGTCAAGCCGCCCAGCTCTGCCCAGACCGCACAGATCTTCCAGGCGCTGCAGCAGGAGTGCATGCGGCAGCTGCAGGTCCCGGCGGCCTCCCTGGGCCCTTCTCCTGGCCCGGCCCCAGTGGGTGAGGACAAGCCCCAGGTGCCCCCCCGCGTGCCCATACCCCCAAGGCCCACTCGCCCACGGGGTGAGCTGTCTCCGGCCCCCTCGGGTGAGGAGGAGCTAGGGCGGTGGCCCGGACCTGCCTCCCCTCCCCGGGTGCCTCCCCGGGAACCCTTGTCCCCTCAAGGCTCGAGGACCCCTAGCCCACTGGTACCACCTGGAAGCTCCCCGCTGCCAGCCCGGCTCTCTAGCTCACCGGGGAAGACCATGCCCACCACCCAGAGCTTCGCCTTAGACCCCAAGTATGCCACGCCCCAAGTGATCCAGGCGCCTGGCCCACGGGCGGGCCCCTGCATTCTCCCCATTGTCCGCGATGGCAAGAAGGTCAGCAGCACCCACTACTACCTGCTGCCGGAGCGCCCACCCTACCTAGAACGCTATCAACGCTTCCTGCGGGAGGCCCAGAGCCCTGAAGAGCCGGCCCCTCTGCCTGTGCCTCTGCTGCTGCCCCCGCCCAGCACCCCAGCCCCTGCCGCCCCCACGGCCACTGTTCGACCAATGCCCCAGGCCGCCCCAGACCCCAAGGCCAACTTCTCCACCAACAACAGTAACCCAGGGGCCCGGCCACCAGTCCTGAGGGCCACGGCTCGGCTGCCACAGAGGGGCTGCCCTGGGGATGGGCCAGAGGCTGGACGGCCGGCAGACAAGATCCAGATGGTGAGTGCTGGGCCCGGGTGCTGGGGTGGGGGGCAGGGGGCGGGAAGAGGCCCCAGGGCCCCAGAGAAATGGGCCCAAGCGGAGCTGACGGGTAGGTGGGTGGGTGTGCCCAGCTGCAGGCCATGGTGCATGGGGTGACCACAGAGGAGTGCCAGGCGGCCCTGCAGAGCCACAGCTGGAGCGTGCAGCGGGCTGCCCAGTATCTGAAGGTACCGCCACCTCCCGCCCACTCTGGCTTTCAGGGACCCTGAGGACTGGTTCTGCTGCACTCGCCTCCCCCTGCCCCTCCCCACCAGCCTGCCTCTGGCTCTCCTTTGCCCCCACCCTGGCCGCCCCCGGCTGCCTGCCGCCCTTCAGCCCCGGTGTGTCCCATGGCACCACCCTCTGCTCCCTCAGGTGGAGCAGCTCTTTGGGTTGGGTCTGCGGCCGCGGAGTGAGTGCCACAAAGTGCTGGAGATGTGCGACTGGAGCCTGGAGCAGGCCGGCTGCCGCCTTCTGGGCTCCTGTGGCCCTGCCCACCACAAGTGAGTGAGCCCCGGCCTGAGAAACCAGTCCCAGCAGGCATCGCGCCAGGGGACAGCCTGGCCCCTCGTGGGCCACACACTCGGAGGCGGGCCGCAGCCCCGAGCCAGGACAGGAACAGCTCTGGGGGAGAGCCGTTTCTCCTGAGTGCCTGTAGACTACTTAGCCCGTTGGTTCAAATGAACTAAAGAGTAAGAGGGAACTGGAGCCTCTCTCATGGGGCTTGTTTACTGTGCCTGTCGCCCTCTGATTGGCTAATAAACAATACTGCTGTTCTCTTTATTATTATCATCATTATTAATGATAAAAAGCATCCCAGGATGATCAATTCCAAAATTACTGCTGACTTTGCAACTGATGAGCCTAGCACCAAGAGGCCTTCTCGTGCCCACCCACGTTGGATGTTCCCTGCTCTGTTGCATCCACCCCTCTGTTGATAGAGGCCATTTCTGGTTGTTTCCCACCCTTCAGGCGCTGAGATGTCGGGAGAGCCAGAGGGTCTGCTCTGAAGGAATCACTTGAGCCTGTCCATCTGACAAGGGTGGGGAGAGACCCTGCCCGGGCCTGGAGGACCTGCTGCCACTCGCTGCTCCTAGCAGCAGGGCAAGGCCAAGTCTGCGGGAGACTGGGAGCCCCGCCTTGCCATCCCTCCCTCACCCAGTGCTGTCCCTGCAACTTTGGATCAGCCCTTGGTGCCCTTAGCCAAGGGGCGGGAAGAAGCCCTGTGAAGGCAGGCCTGGTGGCGGCCTCAGCATGCCCTGCAGCCAACCTGCCTCTGGCTCCAGCCCTGGCTGTGGGGCCTGTGGCCGGAGCGTGTCCCCAGGCTCTGCTGACCGGGAAGCCAGGCTGCACCCGTGGAAGGAGGATGTGTTGACCACACAGAAAGGGGGACCAGTACCCACAGGCTCTCTGCAGGGGAGGGCCCTTCTCCAGGGATCCCCTGGTGGGCTGTTGGGGGTGTCAGAGAGAATGTGACTTGTGACCTCGCCATGGATACGTTATGGGACTTGGCTGGTCTTAGGATCTTGTGCCTGGAAATAGCCCTAAGTGGCTCAGGAAGCAGAGCAGGGGTGCCAGATTGTTCTCTGGCAGGGACCAGGGCCCAAGGCCCCAGGGTTGGAAGGAGACCAAGGGGGCAGCTGCCCTGGAGGGACACCAGAGCTTCCTCTCTGACCCAGCTCCTCCCCTATGCTGTTCCGTTTTCCTGCCAGCCTCTGCCGCCAGAGTTGCTGCCCCAGCTATGGATCCCTGCTTCTTCCAGATAAATAAAGCTAGTTTCTATTTTATGTTAACTTACTTGTGCCTGCCTATTTCTTTGCCTCTTGGTCAGCAGCCCAAGGCCCCAGGGCTTCCCAGGCCACCATCTGTCCAGGCAGCAGGCCCTGTGGCGCCACCTGTGGACCGAGAGAGGGAGGAAGTGCGGCCAGGGACACCCTTCCGGCTCCCTCCCCTTTCAGGGCTGGCAGAGGGGGCAGAGCCTCCGTGATGCAGACCTGTACTTACAGTCCCTCTGTTCTTGCTCTAGAGTTCCCAGAAGGCAGGGTATACTGCAGGGGAGAGCTGGCGCAAAGCCAGAAACTTCTGTAACAAGGAAAGCTTCAATAGGTGTTTTAATTTCGTTTTTCTGAGTATTTCATGTGGTTTAAAGTTCAGAAGGTATCGAGTCTCTAGTGAAATCTCCCACCCCAGCTGCATCCTCTCCACCCCCGCCGCCAGAGGCTGCCTTCCAGCATCAGAGTCTTTTCCACTACAGTATTTTGAGGAGTTCATAGCCATACTGAACGAGCATCCCCCTTCTTGTTTGGGGTTCCATGGCTGTACCAAGGTCTGTTTAACAAGGCCTCACAACCATTGCTGCAGTAAAACGGCACATGCGGATTAATTTTCACTTACGAGTCAATCTGAAAGATAGGATCCCAGGAGCAGAGCTCCACGGTCAGAGTATGTGCTTTCATGATGAGTCTTGCTGAATGGCTGTCCATGGGGGAGGTGGTTCCGGCAGCCACAGCTACCAGCGCAGGAGAGCTTTCCATGCATTACTGAGCTTTCTGATTTTTGCTGGAGAGAGAGGTCTCCCTAGCTTTAATTTACATTTCTCTAATGAGGGCATACACACAAAAAATTATTTGGGCCATTTGTATTTCCTTTTCTGTGAGCCACCTATTAATACCCTTGACCCATTTAAAAGGTAAATGATTAGTCTGTTAGTGGTTCTTAGAAAATGACTGGATCAAGGGAATTAGCCCTTTGGGCTTAACCATGCCTCTGAGCAGGATGAGAGCTAAATCATGGAGAGGAAGCTGATGCTTTAGATTTGTTAAAAACACAAAGACCACTTAGGATGGTCTGGAGGCTGTCTGTGAATCTGCTGCTCCAGGCTGGCCTGCGCCGTGGGCCCTCAGGCCTGGGAGGTCTGGAGCCTTCAGATGGAGACGTGTTTAGCGTACCCTGTGTGCTAAGTTAAGAATTCGATTATATTTAACTGCGATTAAAAAAATGCTTATTTTTAAAGATTTTATTAGAGAACGTGTGAGTGTGTGAGCACAACTTGGGAATGGGAGAGGGAGAAGCGGACTCCCTGCTGAGTGGGAGCCTGATGGGGGGCTCCCAGGACCCGGGGATCATGAGCTGAGCCCAGGTCGGATGCTCGACTGAATAAGCCACCCAGGCATCCCTAAAAATATTTGGTCACAATGTATCACCAAAGAGAAGAAGTTAATATTAAGTTAATTTGGGGCTTTGCTGTTAGATCCAGATTCCATTCCAGTTGTCTGATCTTGGAAAAGTTACTTAACCTTTCCAAGCCTATAACCCCAGGGACAGTCATCCCTGCTTTTTAGAATGGTTGCACAGATCAAGTATTTCGCTTAGTGTGTGGACCATGACAAGTACCCAGTAAACTGTAATCATTGTACGTTTTATTTCTTCATGTTCCTGCTGTTTCTCATTACTTGCGGACCACAACTCTGGTGTACACACACTTGTCTTCTCTTCCCATTTCCCTTAATATCATTTTGTTTTTAAAAAATAATTTGTTCTTTTGCTACAGAGTCGTTCCTTTTTGTCACTCATAGACATTTTCAACTTCATTTTTTGAAATGTTGTTTCTTGGTAAGCAACTGCAGAGCTAGTACATTTCAGAAAGATATTTTGCAAGGGTGACTCCAAAGGATCAGGGGCTACTCAGTGTATCAGGAAACCGAATGTACTTTTGCTAGATCCCCAGTTCCCTAAGTCCCAGGGCTTCCTGCTGTTTCTCTCACACCAACCCGCCTGCCAGCTTTTGCCAGCATCTCCTGGGTTTACTGAAAAGATCTTAAGGGAGGCTTTTGAAAAAGTTGACCCGGGCTTGTTTGCCAACAAGGAGAATCAATGAATCAGCAAGGATTCACTGGGTATCTTACTGAGTCAAGTCCTGAGGAAGGAACACAAGCTGAACAGACAGTGCCCAGGGGACGCCACCATTCTAACCAGGTGACAGGTACTCTCAGATCATTATGTGCCAGGTGCCTTGGGAGCAGAGGAGGTGGCTTCCTGGAGGAGGTGACATTGTGCTGACTTGCTGGAAAAAAATAGGCAGGTATCGGGAAGGTGAGGGGCATGTCAACATTGCAGCTGGAGGGAACAGACTGGGTTTAAGTGCTGAAGTTCGGTAAGGCTGGAAGCCATCCTTCTGTTGTGTTTTTGGGATGAGCTGGAGGTGGCTCTTGTCCGATTCTGATCCTGGTGAGTGAGGAAGGCCTCGATCATGAAGCTGCTGGTGTGATATCCTGAGTCCTTTCGACAGCAGAGGAATGGTGTGATCAACCTGTGTGGTGTTTTGTTTTTGTTTTTAAGATTTATTTGTCAGAGAGAGAGCGTGCACAAGCAGGGGAAGCAGCAGGCAGAGGGAGAAGCAGGCTCCTGATGCGGGACTCAATTCCAGGACCCTGGGATCATGCTCTGAGCCAAAGGCAGACGCTTGACTGACTGAGCCACCTGGGTATTCCCAACCTGTGTCTTTAAGAGATAGCTCTGCTTAAAAGTGGCTCACTGCTCCACTTTAACCACGAGTGGAGGAAAGGTCTAGTAGATATGTCTCACTGCACACTGGGAACATAAAGGCATTCTTAATTTGAAGCAAATTGATTTTTATGGAAATTTGACATCGGGGAATAGAGGGACCTTCAACTCCTGGAGTCCTTGGCTAGAGCAGGGATTCCCAAAGGCCAGTTCAGCATCAGTGCTGGTCTAGGGTTGCACTGGTCTAGGGTCAAGTTTTCATTGGTCTGAGTTGAAATGACAAGAATAAGAATCATACAATGGAGTTTTTCTTAAAATGTATTCACATTCAAGAACTGCCTTTATCCTGAGATTTCTGTCTTCCTACATTTATATTGAAATGGCTATTCCTGTGTGATGATGGTAGGGATAGTGGCAGGTGCTAAGTTTGTCTGCAAGCTCTTAGATAGCCATGTTATGTTAGCCTGCCCTCTCCAGCAATTATTACAGGGATCCCTGAAATCTGTCTTCAGAACAGCAGGGCACTAGTGCTTTCGTGTTGCACAGCACCACCTATTGGCCAAATAAGACTTTGCAGTCTGGTTTAATTTCAGATTGCAAAGAGACAAGATTGTGTAAAGTCATTGCCCAATATAATCCATTAATTCCAAAAGCTGCTGGCCCGGGCCCATTGGTGCTTAAAGGACTCATCCCAGAGAACCTGGGAGGGGAGGGAACCGGTTTGCCCACCATCTGGAGCCAAATGGGGGCCAGCTAGGATCTAATGCCTGCAAAACGGACTGGGTAGGAGGCTCTGAAGACCAGTGCTAAATCTAGAAAAGAAACCAGGGGCTGCCTGGGAGGATGCTGTGGGCTAAAGGAGTGCATGCAGTCACTCACCAGTGACAAGTCCTAGGATGACACCAGCACCCTTTGGGAAACCCCAGGCACCACTGTATCTTTTGTTAACGTTTTTATGATTGCCGTACACTCTCACCTCACTGTTCACTGAACACTCAGAAAAGCACAGTGAGAAAATTAAAATTACCCAGAAAGCCACCTAGAACTTTGATATATTTTCTTCCAGTTTGTTTCCTGCGCACATACATGTTGTGTGTATTACAGTGTTAGAAATTAAGGTCATCCTGCTTCGGCTATTTTTTTTTTTTTTAAGATTTTACTTATTTGACAGATAGAGATCCCAAGTAGGCAGAGAGGCAGACGGGGGGAGGGAGGGAAGCAGGCTCCCTGCTGAGCAGAGAGCCTGATTCGGGGCTTGATCCCAGGGCCCCGAGATCATGGCCTGGGCTGAAGGCAGAGGCTTAACCCACTGAGCCACCCGGGTGCCCCCTGCTTTGACTATTTTATAACCCTTTTTTACTTAATATTTTATACCAAAGATACTTTTTCCTATCTTGAAATTAATTCTGTCAAATGTCATTAAATGTCAAATCTTAAAGCACTGCATGGTTTTCATTCTGTAGAAATGAAATGCAGAAATTTTGTTAATTTAATCCACTGTTTTGTTAACATTTTTATTTTGTAACAAATGATCTTTTAAAAGATTTACTTATTTATTTGAAAGAGAGAGAATGTATGCGGGCTTTGGAGAGCTGGGAGAGGGGAGGAGGGAGAGAACCTCAAGCGGACTCCCCTCTGAGCGTGAATCCTGATGTGGGGCTCAGTCCCATGACTCCGAGATGATAACCTGAGCCGAAATCAAGTCAGTCACTCAACTCACTGAGCCACCCAGGCGCCTGTATTTGGTGACAAATTATTTTACCAAATACTGCTAAATGGCTTTTAAGAAAGCTTTCTCTTCTTTATTAAAACAAAGCATATAGTTAGTAAAGAGAGGACTCATATTCTGGAGATTTGTTTTAAAATATTTTTGAGTGAAGTAATCTGTTGAGAATAGTCTGGATGGTTGGAGGAAATGGGCCACAAGTTGATAACTGTTGAAGGTGATGACGGGATAGGAGGGGTTATGGTGAGTGTTCCTTTCCACAAGAAAAAGAGAAGCAAAAATGCATGCGTCCTCTAGCTGGGAACATTCCCACTGGGGCCCCTGTCTTCTCTGACGTTGCCTTTGTGGGTTTCCCTGTTCCCGCTGCCACAACCAGGAGACTGCCCAGGATGAGTGACTTGCCCCCTTTGCGGCCCCGGCACAGAATGTTCAGAACCCCTTTCTCTTTCCTGTCTCTGTGAGGTAGAGCAGGGTGGATTTTTACAAACCACAGAACCAAATCCTGAGAGAAGCCTCTCCAGTCCTGTCACCAGCCTTGTCACAGGCCCCATCCCCCATGTTCACCCTTTATCCTGAGGCCTACGAAAAGGGTAGCATGATGTCCAGCCACAGCAGCATCACCTGGAAACCTGTCAGAAATGCAGAACCCAAATCCCATCCTGGACCTACGGAACTAGAATCTTCTACCAAGATTTCCAGGGGGTCATGGAGATGATCAAGTGTGTAAAGCCTTGAACTAAAGGCAGCTCTGCTCTAATCCCAGAGAGCTGTTGGGCCTTGGGTAACCCCTCTTGGCTGCCAGGAGCCCCTGGTCTCTCAGGCCAGAGCTGTACTCCCTGCTCTGTCCCACCCATCCACTCCCATGACCCATCACCCATCCTAACTGCTCTTTTTTGAATAAATAATTCACTTAAGCTTTGCACAGTGGCAGTATCATAGCCAATGAAGTTTATCCGAGGCACGATTATTGCTAATAAATAATTCACTTAAAAATGTATGCAAGGAATTTAATTGCCAAGCGTTCATAATAGTAATCAACTAGAAGCCATCAACATGTTTTGTAATAGAGGATTGGTTGAATATTAACTATTTTATCCACAGAATGGGAATCAACACAGCAAATCAAAGAATCCTTAAAAGAGTATTGATTAATATTCAGTTAACATTAAAACTGATTATTTCTGAGATATGAGAGTGTTTTTTTAAACTTCTGTATCCCATTCTACTGTAAAATGGCTTCCTGTTATAGTTTTTTTTTTTCCATTTTTTTTATTGTGGTAAAATACACATACCATAAAACATGCTTCCTTTTTTTTTTTTTTTTTTTAAATAGCAGTCATCGTAATGAGCATGAGGTAGTATCTTGTGGTTTTGATTTGTATTTCCCTAATGATTAGTGATGTGGAACATCTTTCATGTCCTTGTGGTTATTTGTCTTCCATTTCTTAATTGGCTTACTTGGGTTTTGCTGTCCTAATGGCCCTTTTGCTAGACACCATGAGCAGGGCCTCATCTCCCACCATCTGGTTTCACTGGCTTTGAGTACTGCTTCTGCCTTTCTACTCTCTCCAGGCATGGGACGTGAGCTTGGCTCTCCCTCCGTGCACCTTCTGCTTGGCTCTCCCACAAGCACCTTCTGTCACGGCTGTTTCCTTTTTGAGGGTATTCTCAGCCTGTTCTTGGAGGAGCAGAGTGTCTCTTGGCATCCCCATCGAGCCTGCTTCTATACTTGTCCAAGGACTGCTTACATTCCTGCTGATGGTCTCCAAGCCTCTCGGAATGCCACCTTCCGCACGGCGGTCCCAGCCCCGCGGGGCCAGGCCGCCTCCCGCGCGTGCGCACAGGCCCGCTGCCCCCTCGGCTTTTCCAGCCCGGGAGTCCCCCTGGAGGGAGATCGGGCGCTCTGGACTGTGGGTGGATGAGAAGAAAGGGCAGGTTCGAAGGAGCAAAGATCTGAAATCACAGAAGCTCTTGTGTGGTAGGAAATGGTGGCTGGACAGGGGTGTCTGGAAGCAGGGGAGATCTCACCCAGAAAAAAAGTTGGTAACGTGGCCTCAGGGGGTGGTTTTGCCTCTCTGAATAGGGTTTAAGTTGTAGAGAGCAGACTTGTATCTTACTCCTCTTTATGTGCTCCAGGAAAGTGTGTCAGTTTTTTGCTTTTGTAGCCTTTTTAGTTCATTTCCCTTCCTCCCTCCGTTCTCTCCAAGCCTCCCTCCTTCCCCTTGTTACCCCCATTTCTCCCTCCCTCCTACCTTTCCGCCCTCTTCCTTCCTCCCTTCCTCCCCGGTGGAACTGAGTGACGGGTACTTAGAACACATTCATTGTATTAATGGAAGACATCCTGTCACTGGTGGCAAATCACTGGCTCCCCAGTCCCTCCTCCCTGCCAGCACCAGAGAGGCTCTCGGCCGCAGTGAGCACCTCCCGTCAGAGGCAGGCCTCCTGAAGGATTCCGCCTCAGGGGAAGCCCCCCACTCTCTCTCTTCTTGTCTTGTCAGCTGTCCCCCTTTCTCACTTACCTCCTTCCCCTCAGAACCTCAGGAAGGTTGTGGCCTTGAGGTAAAGGAGAGCTGGTCAGAGAGGGATGGCAGAGCTGCAGAAAATCCATGACTGGCCTGTGTTTTGGAGAAGTGGTTTGGCCGCCCAGAGCCCTGGGGTTATGAGCACCGTGTCTTGTCTAATGCTTACGCTCTGTTTCCCGACAGCCTAACCCACAAGTGAGGACCCTAACAGATTCGTGTCATGTGCCTTTATTTTTCTTTGTCTCAGTTACATAGTTCCCATTTGAAATAATTCTTTTTTTTTTTTTAAAGATTTTATTTATTTATTTGACAGACAGAGAT
Source organism: Mustela nivalis (assembly GCF_964662115.1). Lineage (NCBI taxonomy): Eukaryota > Metazoa > Chordata > Mammalia > Carnivora > Mustelidae > Mustela > Mustela nivalis. The sequence continues at coordinate 115,531,695 of NC_139020.1, forward strand.
CACAAGTAGGCAGAGAGGCAGGCAGAGAGAGAGGGAAGCAGGCTCCCTGCTGAGCAGAGAGCCTGATGCGGGACTCGATCCCAGGACCCTGAGATCATGACCTGAGCCAAAGGCAGCGGCTTAACCCACTGAGCCACCCAGGCGCCCCTGGAATAATTCTTATTTTCAACTCCTTTATGTCTCTACTAGGTATTTTAAGAAAAAGTCGAGTATCAAGTATTTCCAAATATGCCATCCATCCGTTTATTCAACCAACATTGCCTGCCTCCCTACCTTAGGCCTGACACTGATCTAGATGCGGAGGTTTGGTCAGGAGCAAACTGTGAATGCGCTACCAAGCATGGTGTTTGCTGGACATCAGACAAGCCATAGTTCCAGCTATGCCCCCTACCAAAAGAAACAGAGTGATTTGTTTTGTTTTACTCTTCCCCCAGAAAGCACTTTCTTCTTTGTCCAAAGAACGTTCTCATTTTAGAATTTCTGGAACATGAGAAAATAAGGTCTTTAGCTCATGTGTAGTCTGACAACCACCATTTAACATCTTGCTATTTGGTCTCCCCCCACCCCACACACTGTGTTCACTTCCTCGTACTTTCATAAACATAGTCCCCTGAGTATATCTGCTTAAATGTCCTCAGTCTTTGCCCTTTGGTTGGGCATACAAGTAGTTCCCATTTTTCTTTTTATTTAATCAACTTCTTTCTGTGCTTAGCATTTAATCTGGTGTATTCCTTACAAAATAAATACCCATTATGCTATTTTAGCAAGGTATTGATTAAGCACATCTATACCTAATGATATTTTTCTTTTTCTTTCTTAAGATTATATTTGTTTATTTGAGAGAGAGAATGAGAGAGAGAGCATGATAGGGGGGAGGGTGAGAGAGAGAGAAGCAGACTCCCCACTGAGCAGAGAGCCTGATAAGGGACTCCAAGATCATGACCGGAGCTGAAGGCAGTTGCTTAACAACTGAGCCCCCCAGGTGCCCCATATTTTTTCTTAAATTTTGGCAAAAATGAAATCCTTAGTGAAACTTTGAAAAGCTTTGATGTATATGATTCCTCTTAAATACAGAGAGCTCAGGAGTGCAGAAATGGGGCTGCTCAGTTGTGAGGGAGCCAAAGTGTCAGGGTTTCCAGCCATGAGATCCTGTTACCTGCTAACTATTGTTTCTCCCCCACAGGCCAAGTTGGAGGTGAGTTCTTGGCCTGCCATATTCCGTGTGCTGTTTTTTTTGTGTGTGTGTGTATGCCTCCTGCTGTGTGTAGGGCATTATGAAGAGAGGGAACAACCACCAGGAACCCCATAGGGAGCTGACACCAGGATGGAGAGATGGGCTCACAGAGGAGGTGGTAAAGCAAATCCAAACGGTAGGCTGGAGGGGCAGCCCAGCAGGCTTCTGAGCAGGGATCTGGTGTGCCCGGGGCAAGGGAGGACTGGGTGCATTCGCACATAGGCATCCATGGCTGCCACACCAAGGGTTCTGGGATCAAAGCCACTTGGTTGTAGCTGGCCTCCATGGCTCTACCCTAGTCTGCAAATCTGTGGAGCCCAAGGCTTGTGGCCCATTCTGATACTGTGCCATCCAGTGAATTTTTAATTTTGGCAATTGTATTTTTCACTACTGTAATTTCCGTTTGGTTCTTTAAATTTTTTATTTCTCTCCTGAAGTGATCTTTTTAAAAAAAATTTTTTTTAAAGATTTTTATTTGTCAGAGAGAGAGAGAAAGAGAGTGAGAGCACACAAGCAGGCAGAGTGGCAGGCCGAGGCGGAGAAAGAAAGAGTCTCCCTGCTGAGCAAGGAGCCTGATGCGGGACTTGATCCCAGGACCCTGAGATCATGACCTGACCTGAAGGCAGCGACTCAACCGACTGAGCCACCGAGGCGCCCCTGAAGTGATCTTTTTATTCAGGTTGAGAGTGTTTGTTATTACTTCTTGGAGCATGGTTAAAATAGCTGCTTTAAAGCCTCCCAGATAATTCTAACATTTGCCTCATCTTGGGATTGGCATCTGATTCTCTTTTTTTCCCCTTAAGATGTTAGATTTTTTTTTTGTTTTTTGTAAGCTGAGTAGTTTTTGGTTATGCAGACATTGTGAAAATTCTCTTATAAGACTCCGGTCTTACAAAGCCTACGGATAACGTTGTTTTGTTTGTTCTAGCATGTAATTGATCCAGTTAGGTTCAGACTGCAAGTTACTACTTGCCTTCTGTGAGCTGTGGTTCCAGTGCCAGTTTGCCTGTCATCTTTGCTAGTGCTTGGTAGCATCCTTCCCATCTGCCCAGGTATGCATCATGTGGCCAGTTTGGGCCCCAGGTGGCAGTCTCTCCCAGAGTTCAGTTCCCAAAGCCTTTGGGGCATTTGTTAGGTTCTGATCCATGCATGGGTGGTTGGGGGATGAGCCCAGGAATTAATTCATCTACACCTTTATGGGGTTGATTCCTGAGGTTCCTCCTCTTCACAATCTCCTTGGCACTTTTTTTTTTTTTTTTTAAGATTTTATTTATTCAGAGAGAGCGCAAGCATAAGCAGGGGGAGCTGCAGAGGCAGAGGGAGAAGCAGGCTCCCCACCGAGTAGGGAGCCTGATGTGGAACTCGATCCCAGGACCCTGGGATCATGACCTGAACTGAAAGCAGACCTTAACCAACTGAGCCACCCAGGTGTTCCTCCTTGGCCCTTTTTTCCCCCACGACCCCTCTTTCTGATTCTCTGGTGCGACAGCCAGGACTTGAGTTTGTGTGCTCTACCACACACATCCTACGTGGACCAAACAAAGAGGGAACAGTGGTGTGGGGGGGGAAGCAATGGGGTTTTTCTCGTCCTTCTAGACGACAGGCTCTCTGGTCAGGGGACAAGGGTCCTCACCCTTGGAGCTGTGCTTGCCTCTCTGGCTGCTGCCGCCGCTGCTGGTGTAGGTTGGTCAGGGAGCAGGGATAGAGCGATGAGTGTAGATTTCCTCCACTCATTTAGACGCTTGAGTCCCTTTCCTGTTTCTTGACCAGAAATAGGGAGCTTCTTTGGAATTCCTTCTCTCTGCCCCCAGGCAACAATTCCAGTTTTCAGCTGTTTCTGAGTCCAAGCTAGGAAATGCCAGAGGGAGAAAAAATGCAAGCTTCCCTGCTGGTTCACTGTTCCGTCAAGGTCTGGGTTTCTTCCCGGGTCCACCTGCCACTGTTTACTTTTCAGGGTCTCAAAGAGCAGATCTCAGATGGAACAGGGATTTGCCTTTCAGCTATCGATAGTGGTTCCATTTGTATGATTTTGTACTCAAAGGAAATCAAACATGATAGAAATAGACCCACTATAATAATTTTGTTTATTAGTGAGTTAGAAAATTATCTGAGGTTGATGGTTCTCTGTAGACCCTGCAGAGGGTCTACAGAGGAGCCAGTCTGGAAATCCAAGCTCCTAGACTCTCAGAAAAATGCAGAAAATTGTGTGCATGTTCATTGACAAAGATAACTGTTCTGTCCCCCCACTTGGGCCCTTACCTGGGTGTCCGTGGAGCCTTGGGATGGAGATGAGACTTGACACTCAGGACAGAAACTGGGATCACTCCATGGAGGGGCCAGTGGTACCAAGGGTTGCTGTGGAAGGGCCTCCTGCCCAAGGCCCTCTCTTTAGCTCCTTGACTGGGCTCCAGTCTGGGCACATTTCTTCCAGAAATGAGTCAGTGAGGGCCTGGGTGCTAGATGATCTAGAGGAGGGAAAGCTGCAGAGGGAAAGCTCAGAGTGGGCTTTGAGAGCCCCAGAAGGTGGTCTCTGGCTCACCCAGCAATGCATACCCCAGTTTCATTCAAAGGAAGTGTCCCCTATGCTCCCAAACTCATTGGCAGGATAGTCATCCTGCTCCACAGTCATGCCCCATCTGCCCGCTAGCCCTTGCCTCACCCACAGTGAGGGTCTGAACACCTCCCTTTCCTGGCCCAGGTCCCAGGGCATTTCAGTAAACAGGGGGCTCAGACTACCCTGTGAATCCATTCTGACCTGTGGGTAGGCTTTGCTGAAGCGGTGAGAGGTGTCCCTCAAATGGCCCTAGAACGCTGGTGACAGCTACATAACATGACTGTGGGGACACTGGCAGGATTGGAAGAGATTGGGGGGATTTAATGGTCTTTATCGTATTACTATTGTTTTCTTGTCAAATTGTTTGCATTGACTCAACCACCGCCCCTCCCCCCACCCCAGCCCTGACTAGTGCCACTCTCTTAGAGCTGTTAACTTCTTCCCCTGACAGCTAGGACAAGGGGGCAGGGACTGAATCAATCATCTTTGTTTTTCAGCACCTTTGGGTTCAGGCACTTAGTAAGAATTGAATGAATGAATAAATAAATGATCGAATGAAAGGTTGGGCAAGAAATCATCCAGACCGTCAGAGCAGAACCCTGGGAGAGGTTTTCCACTGGAGCTGAGGCAGAGACACTCCTGAGCCACCACCTGCCCTTCACGTCACCGAAACAGAGTTCGTTTTCTGCCCTTTATTCTGGGTCCCAGGCTGATGAAGGACCCCCTGTCTTGTACATACCAGAGATTCACCGCAGAGGGGGCTGGAAAACAGCACAAAGGTAGTAAATCGGGAACTTTTTGCCTCAAAATGGACACACTTCACTTCCACTCCAATGGAAGTGGCACGGCCAAGCTTGGCAACACGGGGCTCCACACAAGGAGGGTGCTGGAGGGAGGGGCAGAGGAGACTGGGCCAGTAACAAAATCTATCCCAGTCTACCACCTCGATCCTCCCCTCCCCCATGTAAACAACCTACACATTTGGAGCAGTCCTGTCCGGGGTAGCAGTCCTGGGTCTCCTGAAACTCTCCTCAGCCTGTTAGATGTGATTTCCTTCCTAGAGCCCTTGGAGCCCTTTAAAACTTGGACAGATTTCTTTTTCCACTTTTTTCTCCTTTACTAGCTTGTTTTAGTTTTGCATTTTTGCATAATCATTTTCGTGTGTATTTATTCTTTCTAATGATCTCATCTTCCTGCAGGTTTGTGCTTCTACCTGCGGCCATTTTCCTTCAGCATGAGAACTTCATTCAGTCTGTCTCATGGTGCACACTGCTTGGTGACAAATACTTTCAGCTGTTGAAAAAGACCTTCTCACTCATCTGCCCCATTTCCCTCAACAGGGTAATCCTAGTTATTATTAAGTCTTTGAATAATGCTGTCAATATTGGGATCATGTGTGGGTCCATTCTACTGTCTACTTTCCCACCATGTCAGTCACTTATTTTGAGGGGCTCTTTCTGTGCCTGAGGATTATTATCTGGTGAACAGTGTGCAGAGAGGACTGAAGAGGTGTCAGAGGACATATTCCTTGAAGAAACAGTTCTATTTTACTTTGTTGGGTGTTTAGGGTGGAATTCATCAGGCATTGGGCTAGTGCTGTCCCATATTACTAGGTGGCCCTCTTACCCTCCCAGAGGATCTGCGACACATTCCTTTTATGCTGAAAGTAGCCAGAGAAAGTTTCTAGGGCTAAAAATGAGATCTTGAGTGAGGTGAGTGATGAAGCCAGAAGGATGAGAAACAGTTACACGCAGACAGCCTGGATAGAGCAGGAAGAGAGGAGAGGCTTTCGCCGTGAAGGAGGTACCCCCTGGCTGGCACAGATTAAGGGATGGGCAGCGGACCACCGGGAGGGCAGATGCAGACCCAAAATTGAAAACCGGGATCACCGGGTCTGTAACCCCTTGGCTCCTTGCTAGAATGTAACCTCCACAGGGGCTTTGTTGCTTGGTTCACTGATGGATCTTCAAGTGCTTAAAACAGTGCCTGGCACATAGTAAGCACCCAATCAATGTCAAGTTTGGTGAGCTATTATTTGTATTCATAGACATGTACACCAATGACCATGTTCAAAGGCTCTAAATTAAACCCAAAGCTCCCCTTCTGTAACCAATATTTTGAAACATCCTCTTTACTATGGTAAAATGAAATTTCCTAGGTAATATTACCTATTCACCTATGTTATTTAAAAAACTCTGAATATGTTCACACCGGATGCCAGGTGTCCTGCCTGGATCCCTCATGCAGGAGAGGTCCTCCCGGTCCCCAGTGGCAGGAGTGTTGGCTTTGAACCACTCACAGCTGACACCTCCCTAGGAATTGCAGAGACCAAAGATTATGGTCTGTCCAGGGACCCCCTCATGTGGGATAAAAGCCGGCCCCTCCTGCTTCAACGGGAGACATCTCTGAAGGGCCAGCTGTGAGCTCTGAGCTCGGCAGGGGTCAGCTGAGGCCTCTCCGGGTGACCCCATCACGGCACAACTTCCTCTGCCCGGTCCTGCGTTTCCCACCCCTCGTGGGGGTGGTTCTGAAAACCTACCCCAGGGACACACAGATGTCTCTCAGAGTCTGTTTCCTGGGGAACTCACCCGAAGGTGGTGTCCTGTCATATAAAGGAAGAAAAAAGAGAAGTAATCTCTAATAAAACACGTTCTCGGTGATGTTAGTGTGCGGCTGCGCTAAGGACCCTGCAACAGCGGCCCCTCCTGGGAGTTTGGGAGAACTGCAGACTCACGCTCACCTCAGATCGGCTGGATGAAGTCGGAACCTTAGCAGGGTCCCCTGGGGATGCGTGTGCACAGTAGAGTATGAAAAGCTCACTTTGTGGCCGCTCAGATACCACAAGTGACAATACTGTCAGTGGTAAGATTTGCTAAATCCATGAACAACTCTTGGTAAAATGCCAAACAAAACACATGAAATTCCCTCAATTTACCCAGTAGTTGCTTTCCTGGAAATTCAGTGTATCTTCAAATTATGCAAAAACCTGCTTTGCCGTGTAGAATAGAGGGCATTTTCTCGTTGTACTTTACTGCTCAGTGTACTGCGGGCCTTTTACACCAGTGGCCTGAGGCATGCTGACAATGGAAAGCACCCCCAGCACTTCCCAAACTGTCCTCTAGGGGTCATCACTGTCCTCATTTCCAACCCTCAGTCCCCTGGAGAAAACCCTTTGCTTGGAACTTTACAGGTTATTATTAATCTAATCCTCCCAGTAGGCTTAGGGGGTAAGTATTGCTATTACCTCTCTTTAGCTAAGATTACCTCTCTTTAGGTAAGAAAATCAGGTTCAGAAAAGTTAAGTAATTTGTCCAAGTTCACACAGCTAAGTAAGTGGGAAGCAAGGAAGATTTGAAGCCAAGGCTTCCGGTTTCCCCTACGGGTTGCTTTGCGGGTGTTTGTTGTTTATTGAGTTGCATGGCTGCAAGGTTTGTGGCCAGGTTTGTTTATCACAGAAAAGAATAAACCTCATTTAGGGCCACCCTCTATGTGGACACAGGGCAATTCCAGGAACTCGAAGCTGAGTGCACCTGGGCCTCCCTGAACTGTGCTGGGCCCTCAGAGCCTGGGTGGGCAGATGGGACCACAGCCCAAGGCTTCCTTCCTCAGGTGGCACCCCAAGTGACTTCCGTGAGCTTGGCCTTGGTCATTCCGGAGCAGCCCAGATGCTGTGAGACCAGGAGCCACATCTTCTTTATCCATTTGTCTGTTGATGACATCTGGGCTCTTTCAATGTTTGGCTCTTACAGACATTGCTGCTATAGGGATCGGTATATTCTACATCTTTTTTACCCACATAACATATTATGGAAATTATTCCAAATCACTACATATGGAGCCGTTTCATTCTTTAAAAGATGGTCACATGGTATATACATGGTAACTAGACCTGTTGTGGTAATCCTTTCATAGCGTATACAAAGATCAGAGTCTGGTGTACACCTGCAACTTGTATAATATTCTATACCAATTTCACCTCAATTTAAAAAAACCATTATGTGATTTTTAGCAAATAGGATCTATTTTCACATTAAATGTATATTAGTCATTTATTTTATATATATTTTTTATCAGAGAGATAAAATTTTATATATGTGTTTTTTATCAGAGAGAGCGCGCACAAGCAGGGGGAGCAGACAGAGGGAGAGGGGGAAGCAGGCTCCCTGCTGAGCAAGGAACCAGATGCAGGATTTGATCCCAGGACCCTGGGATCATGACCTGAGCTGAAAACGGATGCCTAACTGAGCCACTCAGGTGTCCCCATATATTAGTCATTTAATATATGATTATCAAGTCCCTTCCGTGTGACACGCTGTGTTCTGAGGTTGGGTTCCAAGATAAATAAGAAACACAAGATTCTTGGTCTCATGGAACTTACATTTTAGTGCGGGGAAATAGATAACAAAGAAGCAATCAAATTAATAAGGTTTCAGGTAGTTATATGTGCTAAAAGTGAAGTGGAGTGACCAGGGCGGATGGTGGCATGGCATGGTCAGGGAAGGCCTATCTGTGGAGGTGACATGGTGACATCTCAGTGGAGGTGTGAACAAGGCGCCCAGCTGCCATGGAGAGGCTTGTGTGGGGTCTAGTCCCATCTGGAGTCTGGGCAGGAGATGAAGAGCGTCAGACGGAAAGTGGCCACCGACAAGAGTCTTTTTCAATGAGCTGCTGTTTGTCAGGTGAACAGCCTGGCTGGTTCAGGACAAGATGTTCGGTGGGCTGGAGCGTGGGATGCAAGACAAGCCTGAGAGCCAGGCAGGGCACATGGCCAGCAGGGATTTGTAAGCCATGCTGAGAAACTTGGACTTTATCCTAAGGACAGTGGGTAGGCAGTGAAGGATTTTAAGCAGGGCGCAGATGTGGTCAGCTCTGAAAATAAGGAAGATCACGCCCACTATGTTGTAAAGGGTGTATGGAAGGGACAGGGCTGGAGGCAGGGTGACAGCCTAGGGGGAGGGGGCAGTCATCTGGGTGAGAGGGGAGGGTGTCCTGCACTGGGGTAGGGTCCCTGATGATGGATAGCAGGGTGGGTGGGTGGAGATAGAGAGAGGTATAGAATTCAAAAGACTTTTATCTTACCTGAATGAGTTATGAAGGTGAGTGAGAGGAAAAGATAAAAAAAGGCACCCTGATTTTTGGTGTAGAACCTCCAGGAAGGATGAGACCACTCAAGAGATAAGGAAGGCTGGCACAAGAACAGGTTTGGGATAAAGACCTGTACTAGATCTGTACAGTGAATAGGATTCAGCCCTAAAAAGGAATGAAGTAGGGACACGTGCCACCACGCAGATGAACCTTGAAAGTGTACACTGAGAGAAGTCAGACTCGGAAGAACGCATGTTGTATGGTCCCATTTACACCCATTACACGGTTCAGAACCGGCAAATTCATAGGGACAGATAGTAGCTTAGTGGTTGTCAGGGGCTCAGGGGAGAGAGGAATGGGGAGTGACTGCTTATTGAGGGCAGGGTTGTTTTGCGGGTGATAAAAATATTCTAGAACTAATGATGAAGGTCATACAACACTGTGAAATACAAAAACCACTGAATTATACACTCACATGGGTTAAACAATGAACTTTATGTTATGCAAATTTATAGCAATGAAAATGTCAACTCAAAAAAAGAGCAGCTCAGGATAAGATGAGTTTGTTTGGGAGATGTGAATTTGGAGCGTGTGAGAGGCAGCCAGTGGAACTGGCCTGTAAGTGGTGGTTGTATTATCTGACTCTGGGAAGAGGCCAGAGTCAACACATATAGACCCCTTGGCTGCGTTACTTCTGTGCCCGCAGAGACAAACGTCAGGTCACCCTTCACATTAATTATTCGCCCTCTTTGCAGTGCCCAGGGTTACATTTTCATGGGAGGAGTAAGGTCGGCTTCATAGTCACACAGTCTTATGAAAGGAGCTACCACGCTTTTTATTACATGCATGGCCTCAGAGTCAGCTCTGTGGGAGCACAGAATCTGGTTTCCCCCAGTGTCAACCCTTGAAGTTACTCACGGGTTGGTTTCTCTGGGGTCGAATTAAACCCAAAGTCTTCCACCTTCGTTGTAATCACCAAGAGTGACTGCTTTGGTACCTTCGGACTGAACTTCTTTCCCACACTTCCCATCTCCATTTAGAATTCTTGGCTCTCACCACATGGAGCAGAAGGTTCACACAGTCTTTCCATTATTTTCCTTGTATCTGAAAGCATAATAAATACAGATACTTGATCTTCTCATGGGATTCTGCCTTTGTTGTCTGTTGAGTGGGTAAAAATCCTACCACCCATTCCTTTCCCCGAGTATTATATTTTTATGTTTTTGGAAGAATCTTTTAATGTTTTCTTCTTATAATGTATGTATTAGATTGCATATGTATTGATAAATACTGTGCTAGGCTGGGAAATTCTTGGGGAATGTATTCCTCATGTCCTAGAGCCCAGCCAAGGGCCTGGCATTAGGTAGGCTCTCCACATGGGCTATGGAACTCCCCCAAACCTGAGAAGTTTCCCTAATGCCCAGGGTCAGAGGCATAGTTTTCTTCCTCCTTCTTTCTCCAACTTCCTGAGTCCACATAAAGCCTTTTAATAACTGTGGCTTGCCTATGTTTTTTTTTTTTTTCTCCATAATCTTGTCCAACAGGCTCCTAAATTGTTTCAGAGTAGCATTCAGAGTGAGGGGTCCCCTCTTAGTGCTTCAATGGGGAAGAAACAATGGACAGATTTGGGAACCAGCTCAAAACTCAGAACCAGACAGATGTGGCTTCACATTCTCACTCCGCCTTGTGGCAGCAGAGTGACCAAGAACAAGTTATTTAGGCCACTGCTTCTTCTTCTTTTTTTTTTTAATATTTTATTTATTTATTTGACAGACAGAGATCACAGGCAGGCAGAGAGGCAGGCAGAGACAGAGAGAGAGGGAAGCAGGATCTCTGCTGAGCAGAGAGCCTGATGTGGGGCTCAATCTCAGGACCCTGGGATCGTGACCCGAGCCGAAGACAGAGGCTTTAATCCACTGAGCCACCCAGGCACACCAGTTTATTCTTTTTTTTTTTTTTTTTTTTTTTTAAAGATCTTACTTATTTGAAAGAGAGAGAGAGCACAAATGGGGCAAGGGGTAGAGGGAGAAGCAGATTCCTTACTGAGTAAGGAGCCCAATGCAGGGCTCGATCCTGGGACTCTGGGATCATGATCTGAGCTGAAGGCAGGTGCTTAACCGACTGAGACACCCAGGCACCCAAGACCGCTGCTTCTTAAACCATATGTGGTGAAGAATCAGGTTGAAAACATTTTAAAACAATTCATTATAGATCAATATTTTTATACAACACAATACTTTCTGCAAAAGGCAAAATTAGAGCAAGGATGAAAAGATCAGTGGTTGCTAAGGGGAAGGGGGAGGGAGGGCAGAGTGGAATTGAGAAGGCGAGGCACATGGCTGTTGTTGTTGTTTTTAAAAGATTTTATTTATTTATTTAACAAAGACACATCGAGAAAGTGAACACAAGCAGGGGGAGTGGGAGAGAGAGAAGCAGGCTTCCCCTGAGCAGGGCACCCAATGCAGGGCTCGATCCCATAACCCTGGGATCATGACCTGAGCTGAGGGCCGATGCTTAACGACTGAGCCACCAGGCACCCTGGCACCTGGATTTTTTAGGGCAAACTATACTATAAGATTCTGATTCTGTAGTGGGGCATACACGATATGCACATGTCAAACCCCATAGAATTTGATAGCACCTAAAGTGAACCTACATAGGCAGATGAAACAAGGATCATTTAGGAGGTCAGGAATCCCAGGATGGAAGGCAGAATGCAACAAAACAGTCTAACTGTATTGCAAATGTACAAAACTGTCTTACTGAAGGCATGGGGAAAATGTGCCATTGTAAGAAACTTTGCAAACGAGTGACGTGTCTACGACTAAAGGCAAAAGACACTGTGTGAGTTCCTCCTCGTGGGGGTGCAGGCTAGAATCCTGACAACACTCTACACACTGGGACTGAGCCCTTAAGTGAATGGTGATGGTGGCCTTTCTGTCGGGAGAGGGAGGTTCCAGGTGAGTAAGAGGAGGAGGCTAGAATTACCCATGTGGAAACGAATTGGAGTTGGAGACAACAGTGTGAACTCATGCTGAGCTTACTATCCATACGGAAAGCCATATAAAGAACATTTATAAGTACTTAGATGTATGTAGGTTAGTATATGGGTAAATCATCCGAGAGACACCGAAGTGGCAGTGGGTACACCTAGCGTCAAGGTCTTGGTTTCTAATGCCATTCTCCCATGAAAAGGAATCTGGGTTCCTTGGAGGAATGACTAATTTTAGGACCGAGGCAAGAAATATACAAGATGGACAACAGCATCTGGCAGAAGTGAAGGAAGTAAGGAAGTGCTTATAAAAACTAAACACAATGATGAGGTATGTCAAAGGGACACAGGTGCTAATTGGAAAAGTTCCCGATGGCCAGAGCTGGAACAATTTGATCAAGAAAATAAGTAAAGGAGTACTGGATTATAATCTGAAGTATAAAATAAATATCCAGGGATCCATGCTGGTGGAAAAAAAATGATGAACACATAAGTAAATGGGGGTGAAAAGACAAATCTATGCAGAAGAATTCCAAATACTTGATGTGATACTGTCCGCTCAAGGAGGGGGCGACGTAATTCCCCACACTAAAGGGTGGGTTACATGCGGTGGCTTCTTTCTAGAGAGTACAGTATGGAAAGGGGCCAAGAAGAGAAGGGAAAGCCGACGCACTGCCTCAGCCAAGTTATCGAGGTCAACACCAGGGATGACAGGTCACGTTGAGAGCGTGTACCCTTGCTAGGATGCGATGAAAATGGCACTTTATGTTTCTGTGATGGTCCTCTCCAAAACTCATCCCCTCAGTCTAATCATGAGAAAAACATCAGACAAATTCCTATCAAGGGACATAAGACCAAGTTCCTGACTGGTACTTCTCAAAACTGCCAAGATCATCCAGAACAAATCTGGGGAACCGTCGCAGCCAAAAGGAGCCTAAGGAGACGTGATGATGAAATGTAATGTGGTTTCCGGGATGGGATCCTGGAAGGGTAAAAGGACCTTATGTGGAGAAATCTGAGCAAGCATGGATAAACAAATAAGTTGTAACTTTAGTTAATACTGTATCGGTATTGACTCATTCATTGTGACAAATGCATTTACCAACATAAGATGTCAAGGGAAAAATGGGTGTGTTTGGGTACTGGTACTACCCTTGCAATTTCTCTGTAAATCTGAAATTATTACTTTAAAATGTTATTAAAAATGAATTACTAGGGGCCCCTGGGTGGCTCAGTTGTTTAATCATCTACCTTTGGCTCAAGTCATGATTCCAAGGGTCCTGGGATCGAACCCCGTGACCGGCTCCCTGCTTAGCGGGGAGTCTGCTTCTCCCTCTACCCCTCCTTCTGCTTTTGTCCTCTCTCCCTCCCTCTCTCTCTCAGTCATCTGAGAAATAAAATCTTTTTAAGAAATGAATTACTAAAAAAATAAAATTTGCAAAAAATCATATTCCAAAATTTTATTTTATCTTTTATTATTCAACTGTAGGGTGGATTTACAACTGTTTTATGATTATAAAGCACGTGCTTATATAAATAAGCACGATGCTTACCTAGGACATTTCTTTTTTTAAGAGTTTTTAAAAAATTTATTTGACAGACAGAGATCACATGTAGTCAGAGAGACAGGCAGAGAGAGAGCAGGAAGCAGGCTCCCCGCCAAGGAGAGAGCCCGATGTGGGACCTGATCCCAGGACCCTGGGATCATGACCTGAGCCAAAGGCAGAGGCTTTAACCCACTGAGCCACCCAGGTGCTCCACCTAGGACATTTCTTCTGAGAAAAAGTAAATGATGGCATAAGTTAGCTACCCTTCATTGCACTTTTGATTTATTCTACTTTGATCATACAGAGCAACTTGGCGAACTTTTTCTGTAAAGGGCCATATGGTCTCTGTCTCAACTACTCAACTCTGCCATCAGCGCATGAAAGCAGACATAGACGGTCTGAAAATGAATGGGCCTGGCTGCATTCCCTTAAAACTTTAATTACACAAACAAGCAGCAGTTGAATTGGCGCTATGGGCCATATTTTGCCAACCCTTCACATTTTATTTTTTATTTTTTTTTAAAAGATTTTATTTATTTATTTGACAGAGAGAAATCACAAGTAGATGGAGAGGCAGGCAGAGAGAGAGGGAAGCAAGCAGGCTCTCCGCTGAGCAGAGAGCCCGATGCGGGACTCGATCCCAGGACTCTGAGATCATGACCTGAGCCGAAGGCAGCGGCTTAACCCACTGAGCCACCCAGGCACCCAACCCTTCACATTTTAGCCAAGCCTTTGTGATCGTTGTCAATTTCCCCAAGAGTATCTTAGTTTTCAAATCACTATCTTGTGAAGCAACCTACTCAAACTTTTTTCCTTGTAGAATTAGATTTTTTAAAATTTCCAATGAATATTTATTGATGGGCCCCACAAATAAGACATGTTTCCAATGACCCTAAGTGAGATAAACATCCCTAGAGACATGTCCATTAAATATATATATTATTTCTTGGGATTCCACTTAGTACCAGGGTTTGAACATTGTCAAAATCTTCATTTAATTTCCATGTGTTTTTTTCTAAATACAATTCCCTTGCCTTGATATATTTACCAGTTCTTGAGTTAGAAACTTGAAATTACTCTTTAGTTTCATGTTTTGATGTTTGGTCTTTTATTCAAAATTTATTTTTCCATATAAACTCGAGAATCACAATTTCAAATTCTAAGAAATTCTAAGTGCAGAGATGAATATATAGAGAATTAACATCTTTACACCATTAAAGATTTTCGCTTAGGAACATGACATGTCCTCCCCCATTTCTTCAAGACTTTTTTAAAGTCCCTTATTAGCAGTTTAAAATTTTTCACCATATGACTTTTTCACAGTTCTTTTGGAGTTTATTCCTAGCTGTTGTATACCAGTTGTTTATTATTAGATACGAAAAATACACAACTTCTCTGTCAAAGAGCTGTAGAAATTTCCAGACACCTTCTTTCAACTGGTGTCCTTACCTCCTGGTGGCCAGCATGGGTCTATGGACTACATTTTGGGAAGCACTGATTTAGACTTCTCTGAGACTCAGTTTCCTCCTGAGCTGGTGAGGATAGTAGCCCCTTCCAGAGGATAGTTAAGAGGTGGGCTTGAATGGGTGCTCCAGGGAGGGCACTGAGCACAGTGTGGGGTACAGTGTGGGCTCCAAACTGAGGCTTTCACACGGGCTCCTCAGGCCCCACCAAGAGGCATCCCTGCTCTGCCTGCCATCCTCCATGCTCACCACGCCTCCTTTCCCCCACTCTATTCCTCCCTTCCTGGTGTTGGTGTGAATCTATTTCAGGATGAAGTCCTCAACCCCCCTTTAATGAAGGTGGCCCCTCCCCTCTCCAAACAGCTCTGCCTTGCATGGAGCCCTCCCTCTTGTTGTCAGCCTGTCACCAGGCGCCATGGGCCCAAAGCCCACCCACTGGAAGTTGGTATCTTCCTTTGTCTTCTTGTCACAGCAGGGCAGAAGAATGTAGTGATGCCACCTGTCCAAGCCTGGACGTCTGCTGACCCACATCCATCCACAAGTCCACGTTTGGAGTTGGATGTGATGTGACACCAAGGTAAGAGAACTTGGGCACAGAAGCCCCTGGACACCACCCCATTTCTAATACCTACCCAAATCCTTCTCTTGTGCAGTGTCTTCATCTGTATCTTCTCTCCCCCATTCATCCCCTTCTGCTTCTGTCCCATGATACAGTCTCTGCCATCTCCATGGCCTTCTTCTTCTGGTAGTCTTTGGAGCCATCTTCCTCTTTTTTCCTCTCTTTAAGTTTTAAGCCTCCTTTAACTCTTGGCTGTCCCTCTGGGCACTCAGGAAGAGTCAACACAATTTTCCCTACACATATCTCACCCCATGTTTGGTCCCTCCAGTGATAGACTGTTGGTCAAAAATTATCCAGGATGTTTCTATGAAAGTGTTTTTAGATGAGATTTACATTTAAGTTGGTGCATTTTAGGGGTGCCTGCATGGCTCAGTTGGTTAAGCATCTGCCTTCAGCTCAGATCATGATCTCAGGGTCCTGGGATCAAGCCCCTCACTGGGCTCATAGCTTGGCCAGGAGCCTGCTTCTCCCTCTTCCTCTGCCCTACCCCCTTCTCATGCTCTCTCAAATACATAAATAAAATCTTTTAAAAAATCGTGGATTTTGAGTAAAGCAGATTGCTTTCCATAATGTGGTGATCCTCACCTAATCAGTTGAAGGCTTGAATAGAACAAAAGATGTTGACCATCTTGAGCACGAGGGAATGCTCCAGTAGTCAGCTTTTGGACTTGAACTGCAACTCTTCCTGAATCTCCATCTTGCCAGCCTCCTCCATTAGATTTTGGAGTCACCAAGGCTCCACAATTGTGTGAGTCATTCCTTAAAATAAATCTCTCTTTTTATCTCCATATATATATGTAAGTGTACATTATGTATAATATAAAAAAATGTATATTACTGGGGGGAAAGAGGTTCTCTTTCTCTAGAGAATCCTGACTAATACAGGCAGCCTCATATATTGCTAACTGCAAATTTTTTGAAAAGTAATTTGGCATTTGTAAGAACAACTAAAAGATCTATAAACTTTGACTCAATAATACCACCTTTGGGAATCTATCTAGGGAAATGATGAATAGAAGGAGAAGCTGTTGGGATATTTACTATAGCACTATGTATAATAGCTAAACAAGCAAACCAACCAATAAACAAATTACTTAAATGTTCAATATTCAATAAGAAGGGAATAGTTAAATTACAGTAGAACTACTTAATCAAATTCAATAAAATTATAAAGACATGTGATATTGAAGATGCTTCATTAAATGAAACAACTGAATACAAAATTATATCTAGTGTTATTCCAGCCGTGTTAAAATATATGTGTGGATGAGAAGACTGGGAGAAAAAATAATTAGTAGGGTTATTTATTGATATTTGATTTTTCACTCTCTAACATCAGGTTTTCTAGAACACTTTTATATTGAATTTTTTTTAAAGGAATAAAGGAAGGAAGGTGGAGATGGAGGAAGGGAGGAGGAGAGGGGTGAGGGCATTGAGAGGACAGCAGGTGTCTTGGACACACTGTTTCGGTTGTGAGCACAGGTGTGCCTCCTCCCTTCCTACCCCCGCCCTGCGCCAGTCCTGCAATCCTCCTCAGTGCCTTGGTTCTGCACGTCAGCTCCCTCAGGAAGATGAGCAGGTAGAAGCTCCTGGAAGGGAGGGAAGAGTTGCGGTCTGGCCCTCCCTGTACCAGTCACCTTTCTGTCCACCGCCAGGTTCCTCCTCCACCTAGTCCAGTCCTACCTTCTTCCATATCTGCTCACATCTGAGGACTTACTGATTAGCCAGGGTCTGTCCCTCTATTACTCTCTCAGTGGGAACCCTACAAGGCAGGGAGCCAGGGATAGGCCCAGGAACTTGCCTAGAACTTTAGTTGACTAATTGCTGGCCCAGGGCCCCCTGGGCCCCCAGTTCTCTCCCACTCCAGGGTGGGCAGAGAGGAGAATTCAGGTTGTTTGCATATGCTTCTCCTGCTGTTTGAGAGCACGTTCTTCTCTTTGTCTGGTTAATTTCTACAGGTTTCAGAGACCCAGTTAAGGTATTACCTCCTGCAGGAAGCCCTTATGAGTTTCCCTGGCAGTCTGGCTCAGGTTGGAGTGTGTGTCCTCAGGCCTAGACAGAGCTGAAATGTAGAAAATATTTGTTGAATGAAAAGAAAATCACTTGCTTGTGATTGACTTGGCCCTCGGCTTCACAGCAACCTGGGCCCATAGTCCCCTCTACCACAATACTATCTTTTGAAGAACAGCCTCTTTGACTAAATAGTTGTGTCAGAGGGAGGGAGAAAATACTCTGGTGTTGTGACAGCCATGAGCAGGCACTGCTCAGATGTCCTGCTATAGGGAACGTAACGAACGAACACCCCAGTGCTGTCCCCCTGCCTCTCCACCACCTTCACTCAAACAACATGTGTCCCCCGTGCTGCTCTTAGCCAGAGCCTAAGCACAGTGAGCGTATACTGAAGGCACATTCCAGCAAAATGTGGGACTTCCCCGATGGGTGACTCTCCCATAAGGACATCTTAAGCGCCTGACAGAAACCTTCTTAGATAGGGCTCCCGTCTAGGACTCTTCCTACTCGGCCATCCTTCCTTCCCTCTTTCTCTCACAGGGGTCAGACCTGCACCATGATATGAAGGTTCTTCTCACTTTTTGGTGCCCTCCCTGTGGTGGCCAGTTTTCAAGATGGCTCCCGCCTCCTGGTATTTGTGCTCTTATATAGTCCCCTCCCACATTGTACCAGGATTGGTCTGTGTGACCAGCAGCACATGGCACAAATGATAGTATGTCATTGCTGAGGTAAAGTTATAAAAAATACTGCAGCTTCTGTCCTGGTTGCCTTCTCTCTATCTCTCTGTCTGTCTGTCACCCTTTCTGCCTCAGAAGCCAGCTGCCACATTGTTGAGCAGTTCCAGCTGACAAGATGAGGACCGGAGAGGCCCCCAGCCAAAGGCCACATGAGCCGCTGACTGTAGCCCCCACTGCTGACAGCCCAGCCACAGTCGCCTTGGAGGCTCTTGGCCAGACCCATCTCACTTGGCCTCTCCAGACTCCTGACCCTCAGAAACTGTGGGAAATATTAGATGTTGTTTTAAGCCACTGAGTTATGGAGTACTTTGTTGTTCAGCGGTAGATAACTCCCGTTTTCCTGTCAGAAGTACTCCTTCCATTAAAGCTTTTGTGTGTCTAATCCTGTCATGGCAGCCGCTTTTCAGAGGACTTGAAACAACACAGGTGTGAACAGATGACAAGAAAAGCATTCAGCCCTCACTGAGCATGTGGCCAGGGTAGACACCTCTAAGCACAGATCACTTTAGTTAATCCTCACGATGATCCTGAGACACAATACTGTCAGCATTTTATAGACGAGGAAACAGAGGCACAGAGTTTTCTCTCATGATTATGGAGAGAGAGGCTGGAATAGCAGTAATTGCTGTAGAACGTGCTGGGGGTTTGAGCTCTGGCTCCGTGGTGTGACTTTGAACAATCCACTTCATGCCTCTGGGGCTTGGCTTTTCTTGTCTGCCAGGAGGCCCCTTTTTAGGATAACAATAGGTATCACTAGGCTTCTGAGAGTTGGAATAATAAAACTAACATGTAATAGAAAAGATCAGACACACACATATATAACTACAAATGACCCAAAGGTCAACCAGTCATCCTGTCCTTGGAGCCTAGAGAGAAAGTTGGATCAAGTCCCATCTCACCCCCTTTGTCAAGTCCAGTGCTGCCCCCCCAAGGCACTGAGAGCCCTTTAGTGGTGGGGGCGGAAGTGATGCTCTTATGCCAGCCAGATCACTCCCCCAACCCTCCCACCTTCCCCACTTCACCCCTCCCCCACCACTCCAGTTTCTTCTCTCATGGCTTCTTGGGCCCCCTCCTTACACAAAGCAGTTGTGCTTTTCTCTCCTTCTCTTGGTCAACCCACATTTGAGACAAAGCCTCTCTCCTTGACAAATCTCTCCTTGATCCCCAGGCCTGGTCCTCCACCCCCATGAGGTGCCCACCTGCCCCAGAACCCTGACTGTGGTCTCTCGCTCGTTGGCCACACTGCACTGAGGGCTGCCTGTCCGCGAACTTGAATTCCTTATAAACAACAAATAGTCTAATGTAAGTATGTCCCAAACATTGCATGAGATATACTAAGAAGTTATTTGTTGTTGGGCAGCTGGGTGGCTCAGTGGGTTAAAGCCTTTGCCTTCAGCTCAGGTCATGATCCCAGGGTCCTGGGATCCAGCCCCTCATCCGGCTCTCTGCTCAGCAGGGAGCCTGCTTCCTCCTCTCTCTCTGCCTGCCTCTCTGCCTACTTGTGATCTCTATCTGTCAAATAAATAAATAAAATCTTAAAAAAAAAAGAAGTTGTTTGTTGTTTATGTGAAATTCAAATTTAACTGGATAGTCTCTGTTTTTATGGATTCAATCAGGATTCCTCTCCTTTTCCAAGGCTTCCCCTTCCCGTCCCTCCAAGATCTCCTCTGACTCGCCAGGTTCTGCTTACTGTATAGGTCAGAGCAATCTTGGTCTCCTCAGACCTCATCCCCAAACTCAGTCCTGGACTACGTCTGCATTTCTAAATCCCTCAAGAATCCCTCCTTCATGAGCTCAGTGCACCCACAGTTTATGGTTTTGTCTTGAATTCCTTTAGCTTGTTCTACTAAATAGTGCTTTCCTCCTCTGTTGGTGGTATAGAAGTCATTTTAAACTCAAAACAGCTTCCCACGCTGACAGTAGGGTTTAGAAGGCTTGTTAGTGCCAAACAATGCAAATAATAGGGATAAAGAAAGAATTTGCCTGAAGAGGTTGGTCAACAAGGAGAACAAGAAAGGGGGCCCAGGAGGCTGAAGTGGGCAGGGCAGCCTGATGGGAAGGGAGTGGAGCTCTCCACTTTCCAGAAGCTGTTGCAGCCACAGCCCAGCATTAGCCAGGGAAGAGTCTCGGGGAGTATGGGGAAGAACAGTTTTGCAGCCAAAGAAATTTGGAAAATGCTTGTAAAATGATGTTCCTTTGAGAGCCTCGATTAGGCCAACATAACGTAGTGAATTTCCAGGTGGGGATGTGGTGGGGGGGAAGGAAGTAGCCTTCTCCGAACCCGATTGGCTTGAAGACTTGAAGAATCCTTGTTTTGGAAAAGGACTCAGCTCACTGGGCAGTGTTCTGCTTCGGGGGAATGGAGCTTTTCCCTCCCCTTTCCCCTAATTCTGGTTCCAGGCTCCCCAGGCTAGCTAGTTTGCGTCTCCACATACCCAGAAGTTGTGAATGACGGGTCAGACACCCTGTCATCAGACACAAGTGTTCTAATCCTTGCAAAGGGACAATAACCACTGGAGCTTAGTTGACTGGAATAGGGGAGAAGAAATCAAGAGGCATCATGTGCTTCGCTAGTCTGGGAGTTCTAGCTTATGTTTTCAGCTACTAAATGGGCATTCTGGTTTATAGCTCAGCGGTCCTCCGTGGATTTGGTTAGCAGGAATCATTTCCCCAGAGGCCAGGCACTCACTCCTGATAATGGGTCGAGAAGTTAGACCAGTGGGCTCCTTCCAACCTCTCCACTGACCACCTTCCAGCTCTAGAATTACGGGCTCTAGGAAACGTGGATCTTTCATAAGTGTTAAACTTTCTGAGGGCCAAAGGGGTCATCATTGGTCAGTGTTCTTAGCAAAGGGGCACCTAGCAAAAAGTGTGTGGGGTAGGTAGTGAGAAAAGGGGGAAGTATGACAAGGGAGAGGAGAGATGAGTCAGGGACATGTGAGATCAGGCGCTGACAGGAGATTAGGTAGATGCCCAGGACTGGAGGGCAGTGGAGGGAGGAGAGGTCAGGGAAATAGGAGGTCAGAGCACCCAGGCTGCTGCAGACTGGGTTTCACAGTGGTTTCTGGCTCAAGCCGGGAGAACTGGCCAGGAGGAGATGTCTTCTCTAGCCTGGGAGGCTCGAGAGATGGTTTGGGCCTGCAGGGGCTACGGGGGGAGTTCTGCAAGGGTGGACAGAGCGTGGAGGCCCTCCTGGCAGAGACAAATGCTCTAAGCGCTCACATCTGGGGAGAAGCGGCCAGCGGAAGGTGAAAGCCTGGCTGGGGTTTTGGGTGGTGGCAAAAAGTTGTAGAAACTGAGACTCCAAGCCTCCCCTGTCCCCCCTTCCCAGTGGATGTCACTTTCCTCAGCCACTGCCCTGGCCCATCCTGTCATGAGAGGAGAGGGAGTTCCCTGTAGGCCTGTGGAGACTGGACAGACCCCTGCTCTAGGGGATCTTCTTACCCACCTGGGCCAGGATCCCGTGGCAGCCAATTCTATTTCATCTATCTGGCCCAGGGGCCTGAGCTCACCTCCACCACCTTACTGCTCTGGGGAGAAGACCTGGGGCAGTCTGTGACTTCCCTCTGCAGTTCCCATGGCAGCCCAAATTGAAACTGAATTTGAAACATTCCCTTACTTCCTTGTTCCTCTTGGCACTTAGATTACTGTTGTCCTGGCCCCAAAATGCCCGTTGGGCCAGCACCCTCTGGAATCAGGCACCCACCCAGGCAGACTCAGAGTCCGACAGCGTCAGAACTGGAAGGGACTTGAGTGGCTGACTCGTCCAACCTCATTTCACACATGAGGAAACCAAGGAAGGCACAGAGTGGGGAGTGGCTGCCCAAGGTCACACAGCGGGGAGACTATCCAGGTTTTGGAAACTTTGTGACCTCCCTGAACCAAAATTCCACAAGAGAGCCCCTGTGACCATAATTCAGAGGTCATTCCGTCCAGCCTCCTGATTCCAAGGGGTTGATGACAACAGGAGTCGCTGCTATCCCATGACCTCTGGGGCATGCAAGGACCACCCAGGCCACCTGTGGACAAATCCAGCCCGGTGCCCTCCCTAGCCCCAGAGCCACAGTTTTACTCACTGACCTACCAGAAGCCATCGTGTTCCGGCTTCCCCTAGCTGGGCCTCACTGGATTCCCTAGGGCAAGGAGTAGATTCTTCTTCACACTGGTCTTGTGAAGCCAAAATAGAACTCAGATGCACTGGTCCATGAATCCTGCCCCTCTTGGGGCAGGACTGTGAGGCCCCTGCAGGGGGAGGGGGAGAGGAGCCTGTGCTCCTCTCTGCTGCCAGCCCCACACCTGCCACAGACAGGCACTTGATAAATATTTGTAGGAAAACCTAACCTCTGTGTTAAACGTTCTCTTCTGTAAAACAGGATAATCACGCCCATTCAAAAAAAGTCAAGAAATGGACGCCTGGGTAGCTCAGTCATTAAGCATCTGCCTTCCGCCCAGCTCAGGATCCCAGAGTCCTGGGATGGAGTTCAGCATCGGGCTCCCTGCTCAGCAGGGAACCCGCTTCTCCCTCTGCCTGCTGCTTCCCCTGCTTGTGCTCTCTCTGACAAATAAATAAAATCTTAAAAAAAAAAAAAAGTCCTGTGATTAAGGATAATATATCAAAATGCCAAACACAGTAGATGTTCAGTAAATGGTAGCCTAAGAAAATGACAAGACAAATGAGACAAGCAGCACAAAAGAGCAGGCATAGAGCTTTAGGGCGAGCAGCAAATTCATTTTCTCTTGTGGGGATGGTTCCGGCTTATTCGCCACCCGAGCCTTTGGGTGTCTGCTGGTGGGAGACAGGGAGGGGAAAGGAGTGTGCGGCCTGGGGCTGCATGCTGGAGAGACCGGCCCCATTGGGAGCTGACTGAGGCCCAGAGGAGCAAGAGGGCAGGGGGCAGGTGAGGCCTGCGTGGGCCCAGAGACTGGCTTCCCTCCACTCAGCTGAATGGGCGCTGCGGGCTGGGGGCCTTGGGTGAACACATTCACCTCAGCCTGCCCTCATGGGATCATAGCGTAATCACCGCTCCTCTCCCCACCAGACGGGGTCTCCTCATGGGGGCAGCTGGGGCTTACTCGCTGGGCGTCCCTCCTGTTCCCAGTACAGAGCCCAGCACACAGCGGTGCTCACTGAATGGTCACTGAAGGAATTCATGGACCAGTTAATAAGCAAGATGGCCTCCGTCCGGGAGAGGGCTGTGTGTGTCACGTTTCATGAACCAGGGGGCTGGAGAGATGATGACTTCAGAGGAGGTAGTGGAAAGCAAAGGCCTCAAAACCTGGAAGTAGAGAGTGGTTAAGGAACTGAGGAGAGGGCGGCGGCCTGGACGCAGGCGTGACGTGGAGCTGCCCTCAAGGCCTCAGGTGCTGCCCGGAGGGAGAGGGTGGCCGTGACTGGGCTTGAAGAGAAGCCAGAGTTTGTTAAATACAAGGAAATCTGTCCAACAGTTTGTTTGCCAGAAACTAGCACAAAGGTCGTGAGTTCCCCATCATTAGGCTCAGCTAGGGCTGGGCAGCACTTGGTGGTGAGTACTCTGTTTCTTTTTTTTCTTTTTTCTTTTTTTTTGTTTTGAGAGAACAAGCAGGGGTGGGGGTTGGGATAGAAGAAGAGGGAGAGAATCTTAAGCAGGTTCCATGCCCAGCGCAGAGCCTGGTCTGGGACTTGATCTCACGAACCTGAGATCATGACCTGAGCAGATATCAAGAGCCGGAGGCTTAACTGACTGAGCCACCTAGGCACCCCTCAATTTTTTTTTCAAACTACAACCTATATAAAAATATAGTTCATGTTGTCTCTACACAGGCACACACATAATTATTTTTCAAAAACTGATTCTCATCTTTTTTTAAAAAAGATTTTATTTATATATTTAACACACAGAGAGAGATAGAGATCACAAGTAGGCAGAGAGGGAGGCAGAGAGAGAGGGGGAAGCAGGCTCCCTGCTGAGCAGAGAGCCGGATGAGGGGCTTGATCCCAGGACCCTGAGATCATGACCTGAGCCAAAGGCAGACACTTAACCCACTGAGCCACCCAGGTGCTTCAATGTTTTCAAGGGCTGCTGCTGACCCTCTCCACTAGTTTGAGGCCCTGCTGTCCCGCACTCAGCATAAGCCTGGGAACAGCACTGCGCTATCTGGCCTGCAGGTCCCCTCATACCTGGAATCCTGCAGCTGTCTGCTCAAGGATTCAGACTCCTATCAGCGCTTGCCTGAGAACAACTCATGTAGGAAGACCAATCTTCATTGAAAAAATGCACAAAATGTTTACTCTTTTATTAGAAACAATACTTGTGGAAAATACCTTCAGCAAGAGGAATAAAATGTACCCACCAAGCAGAGAACTCCAGTGTTATTAGCATTTAGAAGTATTTCATTCTAGGTTCTTCTTCTTCTTTCTTTTTTTTTTTTTTTTTTTTCCATTATATTTGGCTCTTTTAAAAACTTTTGGGATCACATAGAAACTATTTTAAACATACAAACCATTTTATAAAGATTTTACTTCACAATGTTTTATTGACTTTTCCCTGATTGCTGTATATTTTACCACATGATCATCTGTGATGAGTGCATTATATTCCATGTACTAACGCATCATAAGAACTTCAGCAAATTCCAGTACTTATCCATTAGGCAGCCCCCAGTATTTGCTATGTACATATATCTGTGTATACTTGGCCTGTGATTTCCCTTGGATGAATTCCTAGAAGAGGATTTTATTTTTTTAAGACAAGCTGTTTTGTTTTGAAAAGGTTTTATTTAAAATGGTGTTGGGAAAATTGGACAGCCACATGCAGAAAAATGAAACGGACCATTTCCTTACATCACACATGAAAATAGACTCAAAATAATGGATGAGGGACCTCAGTGTGAGAAAGGAATCCATCAAAATCATTGAGGAGAACACAGGCAGCAACCTCTTCGACCTCAGCCACAGCAACTTCTTCCTAGGAACATCGCCAAAGGCGAGGGAAGCAAGGACAAAAATGAACTATTGGGATTTCATCAAGATCAAGAACTTTTGCACAGCAAAGGTAACAGTCAACAAAACCAAAAGACAACTGACAGAATGGGAGAAGATATTTGCAAATGACATATCAGATAAAGGGCTAATATCCAAAATCTATAAAGAGCTTATCAAACTCAACACCCAAAGAACAAATAATCCAATCAAGAAATGGGCAGAGGACATGAACAGACATTTCTGCAAAGAAGACATCCAGATGGCCAACAGACACATGAAAAAGTGCTCCATATCACTCGGCATCAGGGAAATACAAATCAAAACCACAATGAGATATCACCTCACACCAATTAGAATGGTTAAAATCAACAAGTCAGGAAACGACAGATGTTGGCAACAATGCGGAGAAGGGGGTACATTCCTGCACTATTGGTGGGAATGCAAGCTGGTGCAGCCACTCTGGAAAGCAGCATGGAGGTTCCTCAAAAAGTTGAAAATAGAGCTACCCTATGACCCAGCAATTGCACTACTGAGTATTTACCCTAAAGATACAAATGTAGTGATCTGAAGGGGCACATGCACCCAAATGTTTATAGCAGCAATGTCCACAATAGCCAAACTATAGAAAGAACCTAGATGTCCATCAACAGATGAATGGATAAAGAAGAGGTGGTATATATACACAACGGAATACTATGCCGCCATCAAAAGAAATGAAATCTTGCCATTTGTGACAATGTGGATGGAACTAGAGGGTATTATGCTTAGCGAAATAAGTCAATCGGAGAAAGACAACTATCATAAGATCTCCCTGATAGGAGGAAGTGGAGATGCAATGTGGGGGGTTTGGGGGGTAGGAAAAGAATAAATGAAACAAGATGGAATCGGGAGGGAGACAAACCATAAGAGACTCTTAATCTCACAAAACAAACTGAGGGTTGCTGGAGGGAGGGGGGTAGGGAGAGGGTGGTTGGGTTATGGACATTGGGGAAGGTACGTGCTATGGTGAGTGCTGTGAAGTGTGTAAACCTGGCGATTCACAGACCTGTACCCCTGGGGCTAATAATACATTATATGTTTATAAAAAAATAAAAAAATATGTTAAAAACAAAAAAGGTTTTGTTTATTTTAGACAGAGAGGGAGTCAAGCGAGCTTTGATTACAGTGGAATTGACCATACCAATATATGGCAAAAACTCAACAAATGTTAGTTGTCATTCCTTTTGTGGTTTTAAAAAACATTTTAGCCATTTTTAGGCTATAAAGCAAAAATTCTATAAAGACTCATTTATTCATCCATCCATTTGACAAACGTTTATTGAGAATCTGCTGGGGCCTGGGCACTGTGCTGGACGTGGAGTCCTGGGGGAAGGGGGTATATGGTGCTGAATGAGTCACCCTTGTAAACCTAAGGCGGCAGAAAGAGCCAACAACTCAGGCCAAGGGACTCCTGTTTTTTTTGCAAGTCTCGGGAGCAGAAATACAGATGGCCTTTTGTTCTAGGCTATCTTTTCAGGGGTATTTATATGGTGAAGAGCCTTGAGAGGTAGAGATAGCGTCTCTCTCTCTCTGGGACAGAAGCAGATCTGGTTGCTGTCCAATGTAATAAAGATAATGCTTACCTCTGGGGGCAGGGTGGGTAGGTTTGCAGGTAGCCTCTTAAAAAGATCAGAGTTTCCTAAGATCAGCATTTCTCAGCAGGAACACAAGCCTACTGTGTCACAGAACCCATTTGTACCTGCCTCTTTTTTGCCTTTCTGGGACTTAGGGGTCAAGAGAAGCCAATGTGAACATGAAGTTCATGCTATCTGGTGTGTCTGGGGTAGTAAAGTCCTTTGTCTCTGACCCCGAGTCTCCTGTCCTCTGCCAGAATCCATGACACTGGGGTGGGCCCTTCACAGTTCTTGACATCAGGTAGGGTTAGCTTTTCAGCTCAGTGAATGGATTGTGGCCTGACGGTGCTCAGGACAGTCCAGGAGGGAAGCAAGAAGAAAGACAAAGCTGGGACTCTGGGCACCTGGGGGTCTCAGGCAGTAACCGAGCAGGAGGGCAGGTAAGGAAGCAGAGTTTTGCCTGGGGAATAGAAAAGGCTTCAGCCAAACCTGAGGCACTGTGAGGACCAGCCAGGGAGAGTGGGAGACGGAAGAGCTGCCACAGGGAGAAGCAAGTTCGGGCAGGAATCCCTGAGACAACATGAAGGCTGGCCTCCTCCCAGCAAGCAGGTGGAGGCTTTCTGGGGGCCTCATCAGAGCTTTCTGAGGTGGGTGGGAGGTGGGCACAAAACCAGAAAAAAAGGACCTGAACGTTTGAAGCATCTTTGGGCACCAGAGAGAAGCCAGAAGTCTCTGGCCAAAGCTATTCCTGCAGAAAGCCCCTTCCCAAGATGAGGACTTTCACATTCTGGCTCCTACCTACCTTCTCTCTCTCACTCCCCTCCATGGACTCAGAGTCCTCCATCCTGGTTAGGAAACAGAGAAACCCACCCCTACAGAACCTCTTTTTTTTTTTTTTTTATTATATGTGCTGCCAAAGCGAGCACCCTATGGAACCTCTAAACACAAGCACCCCTTTGCACAAAGCACTCCCACCAACCTCCCAGCACAGCAAGACGGGTGCTGTTGCTTCTTACAAGGCAGGCCCTTGGGAGGCTCCGTCGGCCCCTCGGGCTCTTCTCAGCAATTTCCTCTTTCCTGGGGCTCCTCTACCCCAGGCAGTTATTCTGGATTCCAACCAGGTACCTACAGATACAGAAGGAACTGGGGTGAGTCAGCCACTGGTACTTCTCACATTGCTCATGGGGTCTCGAAGGTTGGCAACATTAAGCCACTAACAAGCTGAGGAAGAGGCTGGTTTATTCTTAACGTTTCCTCCACCCCCACACCAGGGTTGCAATCCCCAGGGGCTGGACTCCCCATCTGCCTCAATCAGAATGCCCATCTTCCTGTGTCCCAGAGACCCTGGCCACAGCAGCCCTTTCCTGGCCTTGACCAGTCTGGTCTTGAACAGAGGCCTGAATGGGAGTTGTAAGTTTGCTTGGTGTGCCCCTCTTGAGCCTCCCGTTTTCTTCTTGCCTTCCTCACGCCCTGAATTCGTCTGATAAAGGCCATATGTTAGACCCTGAGAATGATACAAGAAGTCAGTTTTTGTTTTTTGCTTTAAAAAAAAAAAGATTTTATTTATTTATTTGACAGACAGAGATCACAAGTAGGCAGAGAGAGAGGAGGAAGCAGGCTCCCTGCAGAGCAGAGAAGCCAGATGCGGGGCTCGATCCCAGGACCCTGGGATCATGTCCTGAGCTGAAGGCAGAGGCTTTAACCAACCCACTGGGCCACCCAGGTGCCCCACCTTTTTTTTTTTTTTTTTTTTTTAATGCATTGGTCATTTATACAGAAACACAGACTCACAGATATGAATTAAATCTTCAAGAATTTTAATCTGTGTCTTTCTTCTACATAGGACTGGTGGGAAGGAAGAAGAAGCTCAAACGAGAGAGCAGGGCTGGGTTCAGGTTCTTAATACTTTGAGCAAACTGCGGTGATCTGTACTCTGATGGTGTGAGGTGGGTGGGGGGCAGGCTTTCCCACAGCGAGAGTCTTCAGAAAACCAGTTCTTGGCAGTGGGTGCCTATCTCTTGGCAGGGGGACACACTAAGGAAGGGCGGGACTGATTGTCTCAGAGGGACCGGGATTTGGGGTTTGGCTGTGCAGATATGCTAAAGGGAATCATACATTCAGGGGCTCTTCAGAAAATAGCAGCCATGAAAACTTTTTAAAAAATCTATTTATTTGATAGAGAGATACAGCGAGAGAGGGAACACAGCAGGGGGAGTGGGAGAGGGAGAGGGAGGAGCAGGCTTCCTGCAGAGGAGGGAGCCTGATGCAGGGCTCAATCCCAGGACCCTGGGATCAGGACCCGAGCCGAAGGCAGACGCTTAACTGACTGAGCCACTCAGGTGCCCCCAGCTATGAAAACTTTTGAAACATTTTTAAAAAACCAATCTCCCATTTAACTTAGGCTTATGTAGTAATTCTATCTAATAGATACTATTATATCACATATCACAATATTTATTATACTTCATATTAATTATAAGATATTGGAGCCTACATTTGAACTCCCAGCAGAGTCAGGTGGCATCTAGGGCCTGCAGGCTTTCTATGAGATGGTCTAGTATCAGAATTAAAAGAAATGCTTTAAATCATAAGCATCCTTCCAGAAAAGTATCCTTCCACAGGTACTTCCACAAGGACCTGCTTTGTCCTTGCCTTTGCATATTATTTTTTTAGCAGATTGATTCTGTACCACTGGTTTTGGCTCTCCAAACCTCATTCTTTCAAGCAGGCTCCTTTTCCCCAGCCACTAAACCATAGTTCTTGAAGAACTTACCGGCTTGCATGATCATTGCATAAAATAAGCTAATCTGTATAAGATTAACATCAACTCCCCTGATGTAGCCAAGCTGACCCTCTCCCAGTTTACCAGGAGCCAGATGGAGACACTAGCCTCCTGAGCCCTATAGCTGGCCCCCCCAACCTATTTCCCTTCTGCACAAATTATACCATAACCCCCTCAAAGAGCTGACCCTGCCCCCCGAACAACCCCAGGCTCTTGCTCCAAACAACTCTTTGACTCTTTTTCTGTGTCCACCTTCCCCAGAGATAGGGGTCGGGGGAGGAAACATTGACGTTTGTCGAGAACTTTCTATGTGTTAAACTCATAGAAATTATTACTATTCCCATTGTGCAGATGGGGAAACTGAGGTTCAGCTGGGAAACAGCTAGTCTATGGTGATTCCAAAGCCCCTGTTCTTTTTTTTTTTAATATTTTATTTATTTATTTGACAGACAGAGATCACAAGTAGGCAGAGAGGCATGCAGAGAGAGAGGAGGAAGCAGGCTCCCTGTTGAGCAGAGAGCCCGATGTGGGGCTCAAACCCAGGAGCCTGGGATCATGACCTGAGCTGAAGTCAGAGGCTTTAACCCACTGAGCCACCCAGGTGCCCCAAAAGCCCCTGTTCTTTCCCGTGGAGCACTCACTCGGTCTTCTGGGGCTTGACCATAGTCCCTCTCACAACCCCCTTCCTTGGAAGGAAAGCCAGCTTGTGACCCCTCTTGCAGGTTCGCCCCGTGGGACCTGGGATCTCACTGGCTAACACAGTCTCTAGACCCCAGAACCTCATGCTCATCTCAGAGCAAACCTCATCTTACAGTACTGCACCCCCACCTGCGACATGGGACACAGGCTTAGGGATCACTATCCTCCTGCCTCCTCCCCTCACCTGAGCCCCAGCTCTCCAGGGCTCCAAGAAGTGTGGGCGGCAAATGAGGGTTGGGGGAGACAACATTCTAGGCGCACCTGAAGAAGTAATGTCAAGAGGGCAGATCAAGGTGAGAAGTCACTTTTTTCCCATGAAGGGAGAGTCTGGGATTGTGTGAGGAAAAGGGGGAAACGCTCAGGCTGTTCCCCACCCTTGGGGAGCAGGGAGGCGTCTGGTGTGGGGGGTGGGGAGTTGGCGGCCATACCAACTGTGGGATTCCCCAGGGGACAGGGTAAGTTTCATTTATGTTTTTTACTGTCCTGTCTCTCTCCCCTCGCCTACCCTTACTCTCCTCTCCGGATTCAGAAGGAAACCAGAAGTCTGAGGCCTTCACTCGGCTATCGTCAGTCCACCTTTGAAAGAGCGGGTTGAAATCATGGAGCACAGGCAGGGGTGGTCAGCTTCAGCTGGGCCCTGCCCTTGTTGTCTCCACCACTTCCTTCCAGCCCTCCTGGGCACTGGGGGGTGGGCTCAGAACAGCCATAAGGAGGCAGTGTTGGGAGCTCCTGGGTCTGCTGCCTGCCCAGCCTCCTACTACTCATGGGAAGTTTGATCAAGGGATCAAGTACGAACATTTCCTTTGGTCACCCAGACTGGCTTGCTAGTTCAGCGGTGACAGAGGCAAGTGTTTGGGACTTCCAGAACCAGCGCAGGGTGACGGGGCCCACCTGCTCGGCCTCCCTGTAGAGGTCCTTCATTGTAATGACTCATACATTTACCCTCCCCAAACCTTCTTCAGAGGTTATGCTGGGTTGGATTAGTGTCCTCGTAAGATTCATGTCACCAAGAATCTCACTGTGACCTTATCTGGAGACTGACTTTTTTTTTTTTTTAAGATTTTATTTATTTTTGTGAGAGAGAGAAGGTACACGAGCATGGGGGAGGGGCTGAGGAAGAAGCAGACTCCCGACTGAGAGGGGAACCCAACACGGGGCTCCATCCCAGGACCCCAGGATCACAACCTGAGCCAAAAGGAGATGCTCAGCAGAATGAGCCACCTAGGCAGCCCTGGAGATGGTGTCTTCGCAGATATAATGAGTTACGATAAATGGAGAACATACTGGCTGAGCGTGGGCACTACTATTCCAGTGACTCATGTCCTTACAAGAAGAATGAGCAGACACAGACACATAGGGGTGAAGACAGTTGTTTGAGGGGGGAAGCTGCCAGCCAAGGAAAACCAGAGCTGCCAGTGACCCCCAGTTAGAAGAGGCGAGGAGAATCCCCTGGAGACTTTGGAAAAGCATGTTCCTATCAGTGCCTTGACTGAGGACTTCTAGCTTTCAGAACTGTGAGAGAATACACTCCTGTCGCTTTCAGGTACCCAGTCTGTCGTGCCTTGTTATGGGAGTCCTAGGAAACTGATACTCAGATGCTCTCAGATTGCTGTCCGTGAGCTTTCTCCATTGCCTCATGAACCCCCGGAGCTCAGGGCCATGAACCCAGAGGGCCTGTCACTACACACCCCTCTGCCCACATCTAGATCTTTCTAGACTGTGGCCCTGTGAAGGCAGGCGCTGTGGTCTGTTCATCCCAGCATCCCCCGTGTCAGACACAGTGCCTGGCACATAGGCTCACAGATGAACTCGGCTGCCAGAGTGCCAGGCTAACAGTCCATTGGAGTTCTGTTGCCTCCATTGTACACTGGGGAGCGGGGCTTGCTGGGGCTCCCTGGCCCTGCTCCTCTTAGCTCCCCTTGGCCTTCCCTGCCAGCTGGTTCCTTTCTTTAGGGGAGCACTGGCCTCATTCAGCTAGAATTTTTGCAGGACCATTCCCACCTTCTTCTGCTCTAACCCCCTGGCTTAGTACCAACCTCCCTCCCCCCACCCCCAACACACATTTCTCTTTCCAATTCATCCTGAATCACTTTCTCTAGACTATTTTCCTGGGCTATGTATCAAGCCTCAGGTATTCAAATGAGAAGACTGGCAATCGGTCATGGATCATGGCTGGGAAACCACCCATGAAGGCATCCTTAAGGGACTCTACCTGTTCCTCAACCCATCTGTAGTCCTTAATCCACCTGTCATTCTAAGCTTACCAGAGTATTTGTCTTGTTTTGTTGGTTTCACCTCTACCATTAGACTGGTAGCATTAGAGACTTCATGTACCCCAAGTGTCTAAGAATACACCCCACATCCTGTAGACACAGCTAATTAATGCTAATTGACTTCCTGCTCTAGAAGGAAGGTCAGAGCAGTCTAGAAAAACACACAAGGCCTGATTCTAGCTTAAGGAAATGAGCTTAAATATGCAAGGAGCTTTAGGTACAAGACTCTCAACTCTTCATTACTTGTAGTAAGGACGACTGTAAATAACCGTGTCCAACATAATTAAATAAGATATGGTAGCAGTCTAGTCAATGAAATTTTATGAAAACTATATGAATGAAGTGTTTATAGTGACAGGAAGAAATACTTGGGTTTAAAGTTACATGGTAGGGGGCGCCTGGGTGGCTCAGTTGGTTGGACGACTGCCTTCAGCTCAGGTCATGATCCTGGAGTCCCAGGATCGAGTCCCACATCGGGCTCCCAGCTCCATGGGGAGTCTGCTTCTCCCTCTGACCTCCTTGCTCATGTTCTCTCTCACTGTCTCTCTCTCAAATAAATAAATAAAATCTTAAAAAAAAAAAAAAGTTACATGGTAGGGGCGCCTGGGTGGCTCAGTTGGTTAAGTATCTGCCTTTGGTTCAGGTCATGATCCTGGGATCGAGCCCCATGTCAGGTTCCCTTCTTAGCGGGAAGCCTGCTTCTTCCTCTCCCTCCTCTCCTGCTTGTGGTCCCTCTCTCTCTGTCAAATAAATAAATCAAATCTTTAAAGTTATACGGCAAAGTCGGAATCCGAATTTTATCTATGACAGGATAGGTTAAAACTATGTATATGAGCTATTCATGGGGAAGAGTCTAGAAAACTATCAATGTGCGAGGTTTTTCTTGGTGGTGAATCATTGGTGATGGTTTTCTTTTCTTTCTACTTTAAAATATTTTCCATAGTTGCTATAATGGGCATGTATTACTTTTATAGTGGGAAAAAAAAAACTAGTAAGCCTTATTATTTTTTTTTATTTTTTTTTTAAAGATTTTATTTATTTATTTGACAGAGAGAGATCACAAGTAGGCAGAGAGACAGGCAGAGAGAGAGAGGAGGAAGCAGGCTCCCTGCTGAGCAGAGAGCCCGATGCGGGACTCGATCCCAGGACCTGAGATCACGACCTGAGCCGAAGGCAGCGGCTTAACCCACTGAGCCACCCAGGCGCCCTAGTAAGCCTTATTTTAAAAGACTACTTTAGGCCTGGTCTGGATTCTGTCAGCGTGGAGTTGGAGATGTCTGTTTGTTGGCTGTCCAGGCTGAGGAGATGGTCTGCCATCATTCAGTCACCATAATGACAACATGTACTGAGGGCTGTCTGTAAACCTGGGTTTACACTAAGGGCAGGGGTTCCAGTGAGGGGCCAGGAATGTTTGAGAACAACAGAATAAACATGGCAGGCAGGACAGCAATGTGGAATGAACCCTGGAGACATGGGGCTAATGCCCATATCTGCCGTTCACTGACTCCGTGAACTCAGACCCTCTCTCTGGGCTTGCAGAACGGGGAGTGCGACTGACTACACGATGGCCAAGTTCTCTTCCAGTTCCAAAGTTATGTTGAGTTTTCTTTCAGAATTTAGAAAGGGGAACCTAACCGTAGGACACAGAGAGCAAATCTGAGCCCCTGGGGGTGCGCGTTTGATTTAGCCCTGAGGCTAGCTTCATGGCCCCCCCGTTTCCTTCTCTTTAAATTTGAGTGAATGGGTAAATAGAGAATTCTGGGCCTCAAGTCAGTGCTTCCCTTCTGCCTCTTCGTACATACTTTGGATGGCTCCTCCTTCACCGGGACCCCAGGAAGGAAGGTGCTCTTTGGTAAACATTATGCCCTCCTCTGCCTCAGAAGGAAAATGAGAAGGGAAATGAGCTAATTGGTGTGAAAAGGCTCGGCACTTTTAAAGACATGGGCTGAGAAATCCAATCGTGGGAGTATGATGGGGGCATTTATGGGTCCCAAGCCCCTGGACCCCTGCTTTCAAGAGGGTCTGGAAGCCAAAGCCTGGGAAGTAGAGTTTCCTCGTCATCACCTCGGTGACCTCTGTAGTGACCCAACACCCATTAGAGGAGTCCCGCAGGAGGGGTGGAAAGGGTAGGACCTGCCCCACTGCATTGCTCAGAAGAACGTGAGGTAGGCTTGAAAGCTGGGGTGCCCCAGGAAGGGGCTAGCAGCTGGAACCTGTCCACTCGCCTCACCCCGTGCAGCTGGGACAACTGTCCTTTCCGAAAGGCATGTTTCCATGTCTGCCTGGGGGACTGAACAAACGGTTCGGCACTGAGTAAGCCCTGAGCCCGTGTTCGATCCCTTCTTTCACTAGGGAGGCAGGCCGCCCCAGGCTGGAGCTATAGCTTTGTGACTTCCTGTGTGCTCTGCGTCAGGTGTGATCAGGGGCACGAACATTCTCCAGTTTCACCTGATCGCCCAACCTGGACCATGACTCAGTGATGACAGGAGGACGCACCTCTTCCTGAACCTGGGTCCCCACCCATGTGAGATAGGGGCTGATACGTACCTCACAGGGTAATGGGGTCATACATGGGGACTGACACTCTTTTTGTTCAGGACTTCATAAGTCAGATTTAATAAATATCTGACTTTCTGCCCCATCTCAGTCCAGGTGCAATTAGTCTGATCAGAAGGAACTTTATTAGCAGCATGAGGGTCTATTAGGGCATATATTATAAGGGTGTAAGCAATTTTAGCACCCCCCCCCCAAAAAAAACCTAGGACCTCCCACTCTGATTGGCTTAGAGAAATCTCCTTTTCGGATCTTGACTTCACTGCCCAGAACCCAAGCCAAGGCTGTATCTTCTTTCTTCCATGTGAAGATCTTATTCTTGCTCCAATTTACTTATACCCCAAATCCAGACTGAGGTCTCTAGGTGCCCCCGTAAAATATCAGCTTAAAGTTGGTTTCGACAGGACACCTGGGTGGGTCAGTTGGTTAAGCATCTGCCTTCAGCTCAGGTCATGGTCCCCGGGGCCTGGGATCAAGCCCCGTAATCAGGCTCTCTGCTCAATGGGGAGTCTGCTTCTCCCTCTGCCTCTACCCCTGGCTTGTGTTCTCCCTCTCAATCGCAAATAAATAAATAAAATCTTTAAAAAAAATAATAAAGTTAGTTTCAGGTTCCTCAGTGAGTAAACCCTGTGGTCTGCAGCCCAGGAGGTCTCCACCAGACAGGATGGAGAGAATCCACTCATTGCCTCCCCTCTTACCCATCCATCTGTGTCCCCATCAGATGCCCTGGGAGGGGAGAAGGAAAGACAGACAGAGGCATTTGTTGCAGAGACAGCTCCGGAAAAAGGGCAGGTTGGGAAGGAGCCAGGCAGAAAGACTCTTTCTTGAGCTGAAATCAAGATTCAGAGGCTAACCAGGAGGAGAACCAGAGGTAGCCAGGGTAAAAAATGAATGAGATGTGCACACGCCAATGTCTCAAACCCTACGCAGACATAGCAAAGACCCTGGCATGCAGATAGATGGGCCTGGAAATTCTCTTCCAAATTCCTCCTTGTCCCCCAGCTGCCCTCATTTGTTTCTGCCTTTAGGGATAATGTTAGGATGGAATGAAGAGCCAAGTACCTTTTCCATGTGTCCTAACATTTCTAAAGCACTTTAACATGTATGAGCTCACAACCTTTGAAGTGGGTGTACTGGACAAAGATTCTTGGCTTGATTAGATCTTAAGCTCCTGAAACTTCTAGGCCATCTATGCACTTCCTTGTAAAATCCAGTTTTAGCAAGAACGCTGCTAATTCAGTTCAGCAAGGGTGCTCCTTCCTCAATATCCAATTCCCTCAATGTCTGATCTGGTTCCTCATCCTCCGCTGCCCCCAGGAGATGTCTGACTGCCTGGCCTGTCTTCAGCAAGAGCCCAGTTAGGTTGGTTTAGCCAGAACCCCACTTACCCTGATGTTTTCTCTTCCCGGTTTTCCATCCACTGACCCCCTTCTGTGCCCTGCTCCTTGGCTGTAATTTCCCACTTGTCCATGCTGTATCTGGAGTTGAGCCTGGCTCTATCCTGAAGTTCTTGCCCCTGCTCTAAGAGTCCTGAATAAAATCTGCTTTACTGCTTTAACTACTGTCTAGCTCTCTTTGACATGTTACCCCTGTTTCACAGATGAGGAAAACATGGTTCAGGAGGCCGTGGTTTACCTTAGGTGGCAGAGCTGGGCTTCAAGCCCAGGCGTCCTAATGCCCAGTGGAACCTTGGCCACCACATGGCCTCCAAAGAACATTCTGTGGCTCTGATCTTCCCTGCATCGGAAGGTGGGAGGTTATCTGGGAGGTCAGGTCAGAGATATGTCCAACTCTTACTTTGGTCTAACCTGTAATGCTTTTTTCTACCCTGTAGATGGACAGTGTAGTTCAGAGAGCATCACCAAACAAAACACCCAGCAAGTTAATGGGAAAACTTGTGGGCAAGACCTAGCCCAGAAAAGTGATGAAAAAGGCCAAGTTGGGCCCTGGTGTTTACGAAAATTCTCTTCAAAGCTATCCTCCTCCTAGTCTGTCTAGGTATTCTCTCCCCGAAATCCCCCTTTACCTTTATGAGTTTTCTGCTCCCAGGAGAGAATGGGATCAACTCATCCATACAGTGGTAGAAGACTGAGGGGGGTGACCAGGCTACTTTTCGGCAGGATCCACATTATAACTGGAAGGTCTGGCCTTTGTGCTCTGGCTGTAATTGAACTTCTAGCTTCAGCAGGCAAGAAGTCAACGGGGTGGTGAGGCCTTCATGGTCCTCTGAAGTGGCATTATGGCATTGGCCATCTACTCTTCTTGGGATATGGCTCACTCTGCCTGGGGATGGGGACAGGCTCATTCTTTGTCCTGGCCTTTGCGATGTCTGTGAGCCCGAGGTCCCTGCTTTGGGACCCATCACTCCATACATCCCCCACACTCAGGGAACCAGGTCCTGAGGAACCAGAAGCCCACGTTCATGCTGTGGCCAGGGGTGGGGGAAGAACTGCACTGTTTTCTTTTGTGGAGTACACAAACTATCTTCCCGTCAGAACTGGGCTCAGCACACCCTGTCTGGGGTTCCTGCCCCTTCTTGGTGTGGACAAGTCCTAATAAATAAAAATGGGGTGACCTGAGTCCTAAGACATCCGGGAGAAGCTTACAGTTTCTTATGGGGTCACTATGACTTCTCCCCAGGTTCTACCCTCAACACTACTACCCATCCCAGATCCCTGAAGCCACTTTCCCAGGTTGCCTTGGGTTCTCTGGACTTTGGCTCTGTGCTCCCTTCTCTGCAAAGAAGACACCCACCATTGAGGAGAGTCTACCATGCGCCTGGTGCTGAGCAGATATTCTGAGCCCAACACCCCTTTCCAAAAGTTGCACACAGGATCCTTCCTTCCTTCCTTCCTTCTCTCTTTCTTTCTTTCTTTCTTTCTTTCTTTCTTTCCTGATTTTATATATTTATTTATTTGAGAGAGAGAGAGAGAGAGAGAGAGCAAGTGTGGGGGAGCCTAGGGGGAGGGAGAGAGAGAGGGAAAGAATCTCAAGCAGACTCTGTGCTGATCAGGCACAGGGTTCAAAGTGGGGCTTGATGTCGGACTTGATCTCATGACCTTGAGATCATAACCTGAGCTGAAATGCAGGGTCAGAGGCTAATTGTCAGAGGCACCTAGGTGCCCTATATACAGGATATTTCTGACTCCTACCTCTCACCCCACTGTTCCCCCCTCTCCCTGTATTTCTTAGGGGCTTCTTAAATCTCCCTCTCCTCCCATTCATGCATCCCCAAACTCCCTCCCTCTTGGTCCCTTTGTTCTCCATTCTCCCCTCCCCTGTCTCCTGAAACCACCCAGCTGCCTTCCATGGTGGCTGTCCAGAGCTCTGGCAGGACAGGGAAGCCCATGATTCCAGGCACAACAGTGAGCTGTGAATTATTTCTTTGGTTTGGGAATGAGTGGGAATGGCCCACTCGTTCCCAATGCACCCTGGCTTCTTGACCCCCACATCCCCCTTCCATCCCTCCCCCTAACTGGCTCAGGCTGACCACGGCAGAGCAATAGGTGTATCAGTATTTTCTTTTTTTTCCTGGTGGGGGAAAGAGGTGGAGATTGAGGAAAGAAAGGACGGGGCAAGGATGATTGGCATGGCGCCCCGCCTTCTTTTGTCCTACTCCCTCGGTTCTCTGGCCCCTCAGGGAAATACACCTGTCTCAGGCCAGCAGCCGGTGGGGACAAGTTCACCTCTCTTCCTCACACTGCAGCTTCTGTGCCGGGGAGCTTCCCCGGGGGAGCCTGAGGGACTCTTTCCGGAGCCATGAGGGGGGCCCGATGGAGAAGGGTCCCCTGGGTGTTCCTGAGCTGCTTATGTTTCTGCCTCCTTTGGCCAATGATCCTGGGTAAGTGATGCACCTGGGGCATGGAAAGGCTGAATTCAGGGAGCTGGGGCTGTCATGGAGAGAGGGTGAGAGAGGTGGGGGGAAAGAAGGGGGGAGAGGGAGACAAGGAAGAAGGGAGAGGGACGAGAGAGAAGGGATGGGGCAAGGTGGGGGAAGAGGTGGGAGAACACTGGAGAGAGAAGAGGAGACAGAGACAGTGCAAAGCAGAGAGGTGTGTAGCACATGGAGGGGAAACAGGGCTTTATTTTATGGGGAGAAAGAGACAGTCGGTGAAACTGTAGAAAGATGGAGAGAGAGTTGAGGAGAGAGGCTGATGGTTAAAACAGAAAAGCTGGGTGACAGGACCTGAGGGAAAACTGGCATAAAGATGCAGAGTCAGAGGAAAAGACAGGTGAGAAACAGATGCATCAAAGCAAGCCAGGGAGCAGGTGGGGGTGGGGAGTGGGGGATGGGGGAAGGGGAAAACCAGAGGAGACACGCAGACCTGAAAGGAAGGGGCTGAGGAAGAGGACAGGCAGACTGGCTTAGAAACAGGAGAGGACCAGAGGGCACCCCAGGTGCCTGGCTATTGGCTTCTTGCCTCTGACCTGGGACTGAAAAGACTCCTCTTGGGCTAATGCCCTCGGGGCCAGGATCATAGGCCTGGTGTTGATCTTGGCCTTCCCCACACACCCCCACTTCCCTTCTCTGAATGGAACCGGTGTGGGGGGCGGAAGCAAGGTCTGTTGGGGAAGTCCGCTTGACATCCCGCAGTCCTCCGCCTTCCAAGCTGCCCCTCTCTGGCTCCAGGACCAGGTTTCATTCTGTGTTTCCAGGTGTCTGTGTCTTCCGAGGGGATCTGGGGGCCAGGAAAGGATTGAGGGGTCAGAATCCCAAACCAAAGAAATAATTCACAGCTCTTTCCCCTCTTTGACAGGCCTGGGGCAGCTTTCAGGCAAGGGATCATTTCTTGGGAGGAGGTCAGAAGGAATTTACTCTCTTAAGGTAGTAAGAGACCCAGAACTAGGAAGTGGAATGTTCTGCCTTCCTTGAAATGTGTAAGGGTTTGGCTAAGAGCAAATGAAACAACTACCATCTCCCCAGTGGTCCAACCCTCCCACTGCACACACCCTCCTCCCCTCCACCCAACCTACCCATCACGTGGTAAGGAAACGGAGGCCAGAGGGAGCCTCCAGAGCCTCTGGTGGCCAGCCACTTAGGAGCAAAAGAGAGGGCTGTGGAAGAAGGAGTGTCTGTGGGAGTTATGACGGTGCAAATGGGGAGCAGGTGACTTGAATTTCGGGGACCCGGGGCCCAGTCTTGGCTTTGGCACTAACAGATCTGGTCACTATGTCCAGGTCCTGTTGTCTTCTCTCTCTCTCCCGGCCTTGGTTCCCCTATATAAAAAGTGGGGTGGTGGACGGCATGACTCTGGATTCCCACGTTCTTAAGTTTTGATATTCTGTGACATAAAGTCAACAGAAATGGGTTCATTACCAACTCTGCTCTTCGCCCTGCCTTAGGGTTCTCTTGCTCAGGAGGAGTCAGGGAGTTGGTAGGAGAAGAGCCCAGAGGGCAAGAACTGGGGTGCGGGTGGCCAGGAAAAGCCATGGGGAGCCCTGGGGTATGAACAAGAGAAGGAACAAAGGACCATGAAGGGGAGGGCCTGGAAGAAGTACAGTGATGTCCTAGAGTGCTGGGGCCCGTGCACTGTTGAGGGGACAAGATGGAGACTGGCCTGGAAAGGAGGTGGGTGGGGGGGGTGGGAAGTGCTGCCCCAAGCATCTGACTGAGCATTTGGAGAACATGGAGGGAAAGAGAGTCTCCACAGGACAGGTAGTTAACCCCCATCATGTGCCCCAGGGAGCTTCTGGGTGAGCAGAAACTGGTCGGTCCCACTCCCTTGGATCACTGAGGGTGACCCATCTGGCAGAATCTGGGTCTG
The DNA here is from genome assembly GCF_964662115.1 of Mustela nivalis. NCBI lineage: Eukaryota > Metazoa > Chordata > Mammalia > Carnivora > Mustelidae > Mustela > Mustela nivalis. The sequence goes on from NC_139020.1 coordinate 115,572,582, forward strand.
TTTCCATGCTTGCTGCAGGCACCCTCACCCAGGCAGAGCCCCTGCGCCGCTGGAGGGAAAGCCCTGGGGTTCCCATGAAGATGCTGCAGTGGTAAGGGCTTTCTTAGGGAAAGGCTCTGGCTGTCAAAAGTCAACGGGGCAAAGGAAGGTGCACAGAGGTGGGCTGGACCGAGATCCAATGGAAGTCAGAGGTAACCAGTGGCTTCAGGCGAGAATGACTCAGAAAGAAGCCTGGGACCCCTGATTCCACACCCCATGGCAAGGAAACTGGGTCAAAATCAAACCCAGTCTCCAATCCTATCAGTGTCCCTGTAACGGAGGGACTGCTGCCTTGCCCAGGGCCACCACTGGGAGGTTGCAGACTGCTACAAGTGCAGGCCAGAGGAGACCGCATCACAGAGGGCCCCATGGGGCTGGGTCTCCTGCTGTCCCTCTCTCAGAGGACCTCCAGTCTGTCTGGGGGAGGCCTACCGAGCTTGCCACCAAGGCCACAGGGCATCTTCCCCCACCCTCACACTCCACCCCAGGAGACTGTCACTACGCTTGGGGACACCAAGGAGAGAGCCCTGAACAAGAGGTCCTAATAAGAAAACAGGTCAAATTTACCTGGTGGCTCAGCCAAATGTACAGCAAAGAGCAGAAACTTCAAGTCAGAAAACCTTGAGTGAGTGTTGCCTCCTAGCCATCCCCGGGGACATGAGAAGAGTCCCTTTAGTTTGGTGTCTTTATTAGCAGAATGAGTTAAATGCCAAGCAACTGTTTCATAGGGTTGTGGTGAGCATAAAATGACATCATCTCTGGTGTAAAGTAGAAGAACCATAAAATCTTGTTTGAGAGAAGGGACTGCTCCCTTTTAGAGCTGGGGAGATTGGGGGTGGGGAGGGTGAAGCCAGGAATGGAACGGACATATCTACGGACAAAGGTGTGTACATTCATGCAGACATTCTCGAACCTCCAAAAGGCCACCCTTGTCCTTCCTGTGGGCTTGCAAGGGCTGGCTTGGCTTATTTAGAATGTGGCTTCTGGCCTGAGCTGCCCCTGAAGGCTGGCTCTGCTGTCGGGCAGCTCCCCCGCACCTACTCATAGAGCTGAGCCCATGGCTTCTCGGGGCGTTGCCCAGTGATCTCCTCCCCACCCTTGATTTCTGGGCTCAACTCTGGAGGCTGAGGCTGTCCTGGCAGTGTCTGACCGGAGAGTGATTTATGTCTTCGTGACCAGGAGAGGCCAAGAAGCAGTTGCATTTTAATGTGCTCCAACAAGTGCTTTTGCTGTCTATCCCCTGGTTTCGTGGCACTCCGGAATGCCAGCATCCTGAAATGCTTCAGATAGGTGCCTCCTGCCGCTCTTGGGGCCACTTCTTTGAAGGGCAAGATGGAAGACTTTATAGGCGTCTGTCCTCTTTCTTCCATATGTCCTCCTAGAATGCTCGTCTCTGCTTCCACCGAGCTGAATTCATGGCAAGCAGACCCTTAGTTGTCACCGTATACCTGTTCCCCAGCATAGCACTGAGATGTGGAGCCGAAACGAAGTCACCTTGTGCCCCAGGGAGCTTCTGGCACTTTGTAGAGGTGCAAATGCTCAGCATCTTCCTTGAGACCCTGAAGAGGCCCCAGGAACTGGGTGTGTGTGCTTGTGCCCGAGGCCTCCACCATCACGGTGCTGCTCCAACGGAGGGTGCTGGGTGCTGGCTTCCGCTGCAGGCAGCTCGGTGTGCGTTTTTAAGGTCTGCACAGACAATTACTCTCCTCGTAAATGCCCCCAACTACAATAGCAACTTGAGTCCCAAAAGGCCTGTTGGCGATGGGCTTTGAGCTTGGACTTCTTCATTCACTTGTTGAACCTCTACTCATGCCAAGCGCTCTAGATACAAAGACGAATAAGTCGCGTGTGCTTCCTGCCTCCAAAGTTTTTAAAGGTCACACAGCCAGTAAGTAGGGCAGGTGGGACTAGAATCCAAATTTCCTGACTCCTCCTCGCTTCGTGGGTTTGCACTTCATAATGAAACATTTTACAGAGGAATCTCCAGCCCAGCCCAGCCCACCAAAGAGGACAAACAGAAGCACTCACAACCCCTGCTGAGATATTCATTCGTTCGTTCATTTGTTCATCTGTTCATACATGGGCTAATTAGGCTATTTAAGGAGTGCCTGACATTGTTCTAGGGCAGAACTGTGTGTACACTGTGAGAGATGGAACAGACAGGGCCCAACCTCCTGGACCGAAGATCTAGTATGCAGAAAGAAAGAAAATAGTTACAGAAAAATTCCCAACCACAACTGTGGTATTAGTTGAACGAATGTTCTGATGAAAGCAAAGTAGGGAGACTTCATTTAGATTAGTTAAGTCCAGGAAGGCCTCTCTGACCAAGGGCTGCCCTCTGAGCTGAGACAAGAAGGCAGAGTATTAAGTCAGGGGAGGCAGTGGTGGGAATGAGCACAAGCCAGGCAGGGCAAGACGGGCAGAGGCAGGAAAGAACTTGACTGGGAAGGACTTGAAAGAGGTAGGCCCAGTCTAGATCACACAGGGCCTACTAAACTGTGGAATGGCTTATGGTTTTAAGGAACTAGAAGGGGCAGAGAGTGAGAGGTTTCAGGTAGAGGAGTGACATAGTCAGATTTGAATTTTGGAGTGATTCCTTGATACAGTGGAAGAAAATGGATTGGAAGTGGCCAAGGGTGAAATGGGAGACCGGTTAGCTTCTGGCTGTAGGAGTCCAGGAAGAAGACACTATGGCTGGCCCGACGGTAGCTTAGGAGATCAGAGAAGGGAACGGAAAAGTGAGAACAACAACAGGTTACAAGGGCAGCTGCCTTCACCGGGATCCCAGACGTTTGTAATGACCAAGGTAACAGGCAGAACTAAGTGCCATTTATTGAACTGAAGTACTGAGCTAAGCACTTCACGTGCAGCACACGCACTGGTGTTACTGTTATCTACCACCATCCCACTCTAGCTGCTAAGGACCTCGAGCCTCAGAGAGGTCAAGTAACTTGTCCAACTCACACAGTGAATGTTGGTCACTTTGACTCTAGAACCCATGCTTTTAGCCACTCCGTGGCCATGTCAGATTCTGCTGTTCATTGTTCCTGTCAGGCTCAGAAAGGACCTAGTTAGGGGGGGTCAGAAGCAGCATGACTGTGAGGAATCACAGCTAAAACAACCAAGCAACCACTAAATCACAGTAGTGACTACAGTCTTGCTTTCTTGCTTCATATCTTTCTTCCCTAGTCAGAGACCAGCCAACTGTGTGCTGACGGAACTGAGGTATTGAAAAAGCCTCTTTCATAATTAGCTTCTTCAAACATCTCCTTCCTTTTCCTCATTAGTAAACAGAGCCACCTCCTTTAAGCTGATCTCAAACATTTAGGTCAGAAGCACTGTGAAAAAAAATTTAGACTGCCCTTCACAGTTGGCTCCAAGGCAAGAACTTTGTCTTTCTTTTCCAACTATACCCACTGAAGTCACAGCAGTTTGTGACTAGTGGATATGCCTATCCACTAGGTGTTTCTTCACCTTGCAGACTATCACAGGTCATTTGACTGAACCTCTCCAGCATTTGGCAGCAGCACCAACGTTACCCTGGTGAAAACCCCAGAAGCTCCAGAACCTAGTCAAGAAATGTCAAAATCCAGCTTCCACCACCTGTTCATAAGCTCCAACCTTCTTTTCCTCACCCCTTCCTCTCCTCAGAAGTTTGATCTCTAGCCTCCACCCTTTGGTTTTGGAACTCATCTCTCCCTGGCTCCCATCTGAGGCAGGCACACCCTCCTAGCCTACGGCTGCCTTCAGGAGTTTGGCTACCTTCTGCTGTAGTGGTCGTCATACTTCCCAGGCAGCAGCCATCAAGTTGGCCTCCTTCTGGCCCCCAGGCCGCTGCCACAGTGACAGGAGAAACAGGTGCAACCTCACACTCTCTCCAAAGCTCAGCTGAAGGAACCAAAGACCAAGGGATGGGGCCACATGTATTTGTTTATTCAACAGACATCCATGAAGAGATCCTTGTATGCCAGCCGCCATTCTAGGAGCTGAAGATATCTCAAGATCAGTAATCCCAAGGACATTCCAAGTTAGCGACTTTCCTCATCTTGAATTCTAAGAACAATGGAGGAAAAATACCCAATGGTCACAGTTCCTGTTTCTTCTAAGATGAAAGTAGAAACACAAACCACAGCTACCACCTCCATTGTTACCTGTCAGACCCTACAGCTGTGGCTCCAATAGCCATTGTAGCTATCATCTTCTGGGAACTCTCCTGCTCCCAAACTCTGACCACAGAAGGGCGGCATCCTGAAATCACCCACAGCCCAGGAACAGCTCAGAAATCTCATTCCTTGGTCAAGAATTTCTGAGGGAATGGCAGTCTTCAATCCTGAGAAGCACCGACTCAGCTGTGTGTGAGCAACTGTTTCTATAACCTAGCTCTTCTTCTGTGAGAGGGGCTGAAGTAGCACCCAGAGCCCAGTTACCAACTATTAGGGTGAGAGCTGTGCCGATTCTGAGGCTGACACACACACAGATTGCCCTTGGCTCCCAAATAGGGAGGCCAGAGAGGTAGTCCTGCCATCCTCTGCCAACTTCTATATAACTTCGAGGGCACCTGCTTCCCATCCATGAGTCCATTTTCTCTGCATGGCTATCTTCACAGGTGGGTGCTTCCTTAGCTCTCTGCTGCCCCAGGCACAGCCTGGCAAAGAGCCCCACCAATCAGGAAATAGCATCAGAAAAGTAAAACTTTGTGGTGATTTGGCTCATGGGTTCCTCACCTCTAATTCCAGGAATAACTCAAGACAAACAGACCAGGCACTAAAAATAAACCTCTGCCCACAATGCACACATGTAAGACGGAGGCTTTGTTTCTCCTCAAGGAGTGATTCACCAGCTGTGGGAATGTTATCTTCCCCCAGCATCACCACTGCGGCCACCACTCCTTCAACTGAGTCAACAATACACCCATGACCTCCTCATACCTGTGGAATCACCAGTGGGCTGCAAAAAAGAAACAATGCTTATCAACACCATCAACTTCTGTATCCCTGTTGCCCTGAGAGGACTCATACAAGTGTTAGATACCTCCTAACAGATACAGTGTAGTAACTGCCTTGCTGAGTGCTCTCTCACTGCCATGGTAGCCAAGAAACCCATGGAGGGTTCTGGGACTCTGAGGGAGGAATGCCCCACCTCCTGGCCAGCCCTGGTGCCCTCACTAGCCCTTGATGGAAACTCCTCTGAGAAAACTTCTCTTAAGAAGTTTTCTTTTTGTCACCCCAAAGAGTCAACAACCATTGTAACTCACTGGCATCATCACAGAAAAGGAGACACCAGGAAAATTGGCAGAAATAGCCTGGTCTCACATCATTTGTCCCTGAAAATGTGCTGAACCGGGCTCAGAACACTCTGCTTGTGGCCGACTAAGAATTCAGGGAAGTGGATCCTTTTCTCCACTCTTCACTTCAGCTCTCCTGAGGAAGGGTTGGAAAAGCCCAAACTGTGGAGAGGCCATGTCCTCTGTGACAGTCCCACAGCCAAGCAATACCTCACAGTTTTCAAGCCTTGACTCTTACTGTGAGCCCCCACCCTGTCACTTACAAGGCATGCGGGGTTGGGCAAGTCACTTAGCCTCTCCAAATCTGTTTCCTCTTCTGTGAAAAGGGGGCATTATTAATTAAAAGAAGCTATAAAGCCCTATACAAATACGCAGTATCAACATTTTTACTGTTTATAGAGTCAAAATGTACCTAGTGAGAGAAGTACAAAAGAAATCGCTATTCCCAGCTGCATTGACCAATTAACCACAAGTCAGCTGACATTCAAAAACTGAAAGAGGAGACAATGTGTGCGACAGAAACACCTTGGTAATGGGCATTCCTTACAGAAACTACTCTGCAGTACAGATAGACCTACGGACAAGACTACTGAACACTCTTCTCGACCACAGGCTCAGCCAGAACCAAATGGCCTCCCTCTAAGGACACATGTCTCAGGATCCTGATTTCCTTATCACAGTTGTAAGAGGATGACAGGAGCGATGCCAGTCACCCGTCTCCGTGGCCCTGATAAGACAACTGGACCCATGCCCTTAGGATCCAAACAGCTGCCTTTCGCAGAGGGCAATCCAGGCATTTTCTCAAAGATCCCTGCTAAGGAGATGATGAGACACTCTCCTTCGCGGTTCCCATAGCTGAAGATGAAGCCAGCAGTGGGTGGAGGCAGGGAGTAGGGCAACCAGGAGGAGCAGTTAGTGGCCGCTGTTCAGTCTTGAGTAATGAGGCTCACACAGCAAAGGGAACGAGAGACCATGATGGGAGCAATAACTCGGAGGAATAATAGTTGGTGCCAAACTGTGATGTCGGGGACAAGGAGAACAAAGGAATCGAAGAGGACTCAGGGAGCTTCTGTCCTGAGTACCTGGGGGGATCTGATGTTACAGTTAACACAGGAAGACAGAAGAAACAGTCTGAGGAAGTTTGGCTTGGACATGTTGCATTTGACAGGCCAGCCAGGTAATCACTGGAAAGGTGAGTCTGGAAAAATGGGTGTGAAGCCAGGGTAGGTGTGTGAAGCCAGGATTTGTAAGGTGTGAAAGTAGATGCAGTCTAGCCAGACAGAAGCTGTAGGAAGAAAGGCGAAAGCTGGAGATGACACCCAGAAGACTGACTTCCTCTGGAAGCTGAGAAGAGAAGAGAAATGGCCCAGGGAGCAGAAGGAATGGGGAGAGCACTGGATGAGCAGAGTCCTTCCATTTGAGGAGGCAGTGCTGTGCAGATAGTGAGGAGACACTGGCTGAGGAGAATCTTGATGTGGGTGCTCAGTAAATCTTTTGTTGACAGGATGAATGGATGTCGGTGCTGGATTTCAGAGACTAATGGGAACTGAAGAAAATTGGTTTTGGTGATTAGGAAGGAGGGTTTTTATAACTTTTCAGGAATGTGTTTTTGGTGAGGTGACTGGGGTGGGGGGCAGAGTATAAGGAGTAGATAGACGGTAAAAAAGAGGTGGAGAGTATAGACCTGACTTTCAGGATGCTCGTGGCTGAAACAAAAGATAAGGGATAAGGATGGAAAAAAGACTTGGTTTAGGTCAAGAGAGACTGAAACGGGGGCTCCTGGGTGGCTCATTGGGTTGAGACTCTGCCTTCAGCTCAGGTCATGATCTCAGGGTCCTGGGATCGAGCCCCACATGGGGCTCTCTGCTCGGCGGGGAGCCGGCTTCCCCCTCTCTCTCTCTCTGCCTGCCTCTCTGCCTACTTGTGATCTCTGTCTGTCAAATAAATAAATAAATTCTTAAAGAGAGAGAGAGAGAGACAGACAGACAGACAGACAGACTGAAACGCATTTGTAAGCAGAAGAGAAGGAGACTCTCAGAAAGAGAGAGGTGATGGGCTGAGCCACCCAAGGAGGGAAGAGGGGAGCAGACTGGGCACCGGGTCTGTCTGTGTGTGTCTCTCTGTGTGTAGTCTCTTGGTAGAGAGTTAACCCATTTTGGGGGCCAGGATGAGGGATGAGGTGAAGGCAGAGACGTTTCCTGGTGGAGAGGGTTCTGGGACATAGGAGATCAAGTTAGATGCTCTTTTCAGTGCTCATAGAGAAAGGAGGGAAAGGAGAAGAGAGGAAAAATGTTTCTCTCAAGTATCAACTCTTCACACTCAAATCCCTAGCTCTCAGCTCTGCAAATACATTATGCATTTGGTCAGGTTGAGAACGACAGGTTTCAGTTGTCTAAAAATCTGATAGGAGCTGAAGAGTTGGGCTTGCATGCTGTTAAAAGATGAGGTCTATTCATTCCAGCAAAACTTGAGCACCAAAAATAAAGCTGGGACTATTCTTGAGAATCATGCTTGATCAAGCCCCCAGATTTCATTGCCTTACAACTTCATAAGGTGGTTTTAGCTTACAAAAAAAGCTTCTCCCTCCTCCTCCTCCTTCTTCTTCTTTTTACAATTTTATTTATTTATTTTCGAGAAAGAACACAAGCAGAGGGAAATGGCGGGGGGTGGGGGAGCAGGTTCTAACTGAGCAGGGAGCCCAATGTGGGGCTTGATCCCAGGACCCTGGGATCATGACCCAAGCTGAAGGTGGACACTTAACCGACTGAGCCACGCAGGTGCCCCTTACCAAAAATTCTTAAGAGCAGATACTATTATTTTGTTTTAAGGACAGTGTCCCTTAAAATGTGGTCCATAGATTACAGGTATCAAAATCACCCTGCACATGTGTAAAGGGCAGATTCCTGGACCCCACTCCATATAGGGAATCCGATTCTGGTGGCAGGCCCCAGAATCCACTTCTACAAGTTACCCCAGGGATTTGGAGGCACCCTATCTTCTGAGAACCACTTTCTTACCAAGAAGAGCTCCTTTATGGCTCTCTCCCCTACCAGGATTTCTTGTGGAGGAATAACTTACTTGAGGTTAGCAAACTGTTTTCCTACATTGGTGACTAATCCATGGAAGGAGTGGCTTAAGACTTGTTTAAATGGTGGTGAAAGACAGATATGGTAGTGTAGTTTTTATATAACTAATGCCAATCTCTTCCTCCTAAAGACAAGCCCAACAGATTTAAAGACTTGTTAAGGCTGTGCCTTCTCCCCTACAGGAGAAAACAAGAGTTATCAACCTGAGGGGGCTCGCTTGTTTTCTTATTCATTGGAGCAGGAGATTCTAGTCAACTCACCCCGGACAGGCATATCTTTTAAACAAAGGTTCAAAAGCAGGACACAGCCCTGTTGGACAAGATTTAGAACTGGTACTGCCAAGTACAAACGTTTTCCAAAGGGGGAGAGTAGGAATACCTGAGTGGCTCAGTTGGTTACTATCTGCCTTCGGCTCAGGTCACGATCTCAGGGTCCTGGGATCGAGCCCCGCATTGCCCCTTTTCCCTCCTCCTGTGCTCTCTCTCTCTCAAATAAATAAACAAAATCTTTTTAAAAAATCACAAAGGGAAAGAGTATTGAGAAATAGCTAATGGGGCTGTAAATCAGTATGACTTCTCAAGAAATTTGGTGGTATGAATTAATGACATGAAAGTTGTTAATGACAGCATTAACCAGTAAGTCCACTTACTGAAATTTCTGTTAAGGAAATGAGCTGAAATAATGAAAACAAAACAAAATATTATACCCAAAGATAGTCATCAAAGATTTATTTATGATAGCAACCCACTGGAAACAGCCTAAACGTTCACCAGTAAGTTAAGTAGGGGCTGTCCCTATGATGGAATATTATTTAATGTATAAAGGCAACATCCAATGTTCTATAGGGGCACGGACACACATGTACACACACACACACACACACACACGCACACACTTATACAGACCTACTAGCAACACACGGAATAAGCATTAAATAAGGTTTATTAGGGAAAACCTTACAAGCAAAGCAAAGAATCAGTAGAGTGTACATGGTTCTTGGGCTCTCATTATCTCCAGAGGGGTGGTTAGAGCTAACTAAGCACACGGAATTCAGTGTTCCAGGAGAGACACTTGCCCTCGTGCTGCACTGTTGCAGGGAAACAGAAATGGGAATGGTGGTAATGAAAGATTTTAGTGGAGGGAATGATTTTGTTGGGAAAAGGGGCCCCCAGAGCTTAGCAAGGGAACTTTGCATACAACACCCAAGATCTTGCTGTTGGGCTTAGTTGACCCAGTCCCTCCCTCCCAGTCTCCCCCACCCTGCCACCCTGGCCCCTGGCCAGCACTTCCTTGCCTCCAAAAGGGAGGAGAGAAGGAACTATACCACCCAAGGTATAAAAGATTTGTCTCCTCAGACTATGTTTAGAAAGAATAAATACACAAAGAGATGCTCATAATATCAGATGAAGTTTTAAAAAATGGATGCAAAGTTACATATGTTGCAAAGTTATATATGTTGGCTAAGTTAAACTATATATATATGTGTATATATATATATATATATATATATATTTAAAACAAAAAAATGCTGGAAGGACACAAATTAATGTGGTTTTCTATTTCTTAAATTCCACATATGAGTGAAATAATAATTGTCTTTCTCTGATTGACTTATTTCACTTAGCGTAATACCCTCTAGTTTCATTCACGTCGTTGCAAATGGCAAGATTTCATTTTTTTGATGGCGGAGTGATATTCTATTATATAACAGAGGATCATAGGGGAAGGGAGGGGAAAAATAAAATAAGATGAAATCAGAGAGGGGGACAAACCATAACAGACTCTTAACTATAGGAAACAGACTCAGGGTTGCTGGAGGGGTGGGGGTGGGGGGATGGAGTAACTGGGTGATGGGCGTTAAGGAGGGCACGTGATGTAATGAGCACTGGGTGTTGTATGCAACTAATGAATTACTAAATTCTACCCTGAAACTAATAATACACTCTATGTTAATTAATTGATTTTAAGTAAAAATAAAATAATGTGTTTGTCTGGGTAGTGGCATTATGGGGTATGGATCTTTCAATTATCTCTCTTTTGCAATTTTAAAATAATGAATAGATCTTCTTTAATATATTGCAATGAAGTGATATAACTTTGTCCACAGAGATTAAGCACCTCTTTTGTTAGATTTAATCTTAGGTATTTTATATTTGTCACTATCATAAACACTATCATTTAAAAATATTTCCTTTTGCTAATGTATGGAAATACAGTTATTTTTACATTTTTAATTATATATGGAGAACTTTGCTAATAATTTGAAATTTGGGGGGCCTTATATGTAAGCAATTATAGCATATACAAGTGATCACAGGGTGTTTCTTCCTTTCCATACCAGAAAGAACTTCTCTATTACTTCCTATCCTTGTTTATTTTTATTTTTTTGTTTTATTGCATTAGCTAGACATTCAGCCTAATGTCAAATAAGTAATTGACATGGGTTCATTCTAAATTTTAAAGAAAATGTTTCCAATATTTTATCTTCAATATTTTATTTTCAAGTATAATGTTTGCTAATGGTTTTTTATTGACATCATTTGTCAGATTAAGAGTTCACTTTTTTTTTTTAGTTTGCCTGGAGTTTTAACAGGAATGAGTATTGAATTTGGTCATATGCTTTTCCTTCAACTGTTGGGATGATTATGATTCCCTTCCATTCTGTTGATATTGTGACTTACATTAATAAAATTCCATATTTTTGCATTTCTGGCTTAAACCCAGCTTGATCATGATGAATTTTTTTTTTTTTAATAAATCCAATGTTGAACTTGGTTTGCTAATATTTCCTTTTGGACATTTCCATCTATATTATTGTTGAGATTTATTCATCTATAGTTTTCCTTTCTTCTTTTTAAAAAAGATTTTATTTATTTATTGGCCAGAGAGACAACAAGCAGTAGGAGTGGCAGGCAGAGGGAGAAGCCAAATGAGGGAGAATCAGGCTCCCCACTGAGCAAGGAGTCCCATGATGGGATCATGACCTGAGCTGAAAGCTCTATTAATGTGGTGTGGCTGAGCCACCCAGGCTAGTTTTCCTGTCTTAGTTTTGGTATTAAAGTTATAATACCTTACAAAATTAGTTGTAGGGCATTCCCTCTTCTACTAAGTTCTGGAAGAGTTTATATAAAATTGGAATTATCTAATTGCCTATAATATCATCTTAACCTACCTTTTGTGGGTAGGTTTATTTTTTAACTATTGATTCAATTTAAAATATTTTCTATCAGATTTCTATTTTTTTCTCAATTCATCTTATTTTTAAATTATGGTAAAATACACATACATGATATTTACCATCCTAACCATTTTTAAGTAACAATCCTATGACGTTAAATACATTCACAATGTTTTGCTACTGTCATCACCACACATTTCCAGAACTCTTCATCTGTGAAACTGAAACTTCTTATCCATTAAAATAATAATTCCTTATTTCCCTTTTCCTCCCAGCGTCTGGCAATCACCATTGTACTTTCTGTCTCCATGATTTTGACTACTCGAAGTGATTCATTTAAGTGGAGGTTGTACAATGTTTGTCTTTTTGTGACTGGCTTATATCACTGGACATGATTTCCTCAATATTCATGCATGTTACAGCATATGTCTGAATTGCATTCCTTCTTTAAGGCTGTATCACATCCCATTGTATGTATTTCCCACATTTTGCTTATCCATTCAGGGGATACTTATCAAAGAACACTTGAGTTTCTTTTATGTTATTAGTTATTACAAATCATGCTGCTCTGAACATCGGTATACAAACACCTCTTCAAGGGCCTGACTTCATTCTTTTGCAAGTGGATGTCCATTTTGGTTTGTTTGTTTGTTTGTTTGTTTGTTTTAAAGATTTTATTTATTTATTTGACAGCAAGAGAGAGAGATCACAAGCAGGCAGACAGGCAGGCTGAGAGAGGGAAGCAGGCCCCCCGCCGAGCAGAGAGCCTGATACGGGGCTCAGTCCCAGGACCCTGAGACCATGACCTGAGCGGAAGGCAGAGGCTTCAACCCACTGAGCCACCCCGGCGCCCTATGGATATCCGGTTTTCTCAGCACTCTGTTTATTTAAAAACAAACTGTACTTTTCTCATTGAATAGTTTTGGTTTCCTTGTCAAAAATCATTTGACAATATATATGAGGGTTTATTTCTGGGTCTCTATTCTATCCCACTGGTCTGTAAGTCTGTCTTTATGTCAGTACTACAGTTTTGTTTACTATAGGTTTGTAGTAAGTTTTGAAATCAGAAGTGTGAGCCCTCCAACTTTGCTCTTCTTTTTCATGATAGCTTTGGCTATTCAGGGTCCTTTGAGATTCTATGTAAATTTTAGGATAAGTTCTTCTGTTTCTGCAAAAAATGTCATTGGGATTTTGACAGGGATGGCAGCATTGAATTTGTAGGTCACATTGGATAGTACTGACATCCTAACAATATTGAGTCTATTAAACTTGGGGCTTATTTATTTACTTTTGCCTTCTTTAATGACTTTCAGCAATACTTTATAATTTTTATTTTTATTTTTTTAAAGATCTTATTTATTTATTTGACAGAGAGATCACAAGTAGGCAGAGAGGCAGGCCGAGAGAGAGAAGCAGGCTCCCTGCTGAGCAGAGAGCCCGAAGTGGGGCTTGATCCCAGGACTCTGAGATTATTACCTGAGCGGAAGGCAAAGGCCTAACCCACTGAGCCACCCAGATGCCCTGTAATTTTTATTGTACGAGGCTTTCACCTTCTTAGTTAATTCCCAAGTATTTTTTTTCTTTTTGATACTATTATAAAGAGAATTGTTTTTTTTTTTTATTTCCTTTTTGGATTTTTCATTATTAGTGTTTAGAAATACAACTGGTTTTTGATTCAAGGTGTATTGATCTTGAATCCTACTACTTTGCTGAATTCACTTATTATTTTTATAAGTTTTTAGTGCAGAACCTTTAGAGTTTTGTACATATAAGATCATATCATCTATAAACAGAGATAATTGTACTTTTTCCTTTCTAATTTGGATGCCTTTTTATTTCCTTTTTTCCTTTTCCTTTTCCTTTTCCTTCTCCTTTTTTTTTTCTTCATAATTGATCTGGCTAGAACTTCCACTACTATGTTGAATACAAATAGTGAAAACAAGCTTCTTTGCTTTGTTTCTGATCTTAAGAGAAACAGCTTTCAGTCTTTCACCTTGAGTATGATGTTCATGTTCATTGTGGGAATTCAATATATAATTTGCATTATATTGAGGTAGTTTCCTTCTGCTCCTAGTTTGGAGAGCATTTTTATCATGAAAGAGTGTTGAATTTTGTCAAATGTTTTTTCTATATCAATTGAGATGACCATGCTGTTTCCCACCTTCATTCTATTAATGTGGTGTATTGCATTGATCAAGTTTTGTATGTTGAATCATTCTTGCATTCCAGGAATAAATCTCATTTAGTCATGGTATATAATCCTTTTAATATGCTGCTAAATCCAGCTTGCTTCTATTTTGTGGAAGACTTTTGCATCAGTGTTTGTAAGAAATACTGGTCCTAAGGGATGCATTTTTCCCCCTTGTAGTGTATTTGGGTTTGTTATCAGGGTAATGTTGGCCTAAAAGAATGAGTTAGGGTGGGGCACTTGGGTGGCTCAGTCAGTTGGGTGCCTACCTTCAGCTCGAGTTGTGATCCCAGGGTCCTGGGATCGAGCCCCACATCTGGCTCTCTGCTCAGTGGAGAATCTGCTTCTTCTCCCTCTGCTCCTGCTTTCGCCCTCACTCCCTCTCTCTCTCAAATAAATAAATAAAATCTAAAAAAAAAAAAGAAGAATGAGTTAGGGAGTGCTCCTTCCTCTTCAGTTTATTGGAAAAGTTTGAAAAGGATGGTGTTAGCTCTTCTTTCAGTGTTTGGTAGAATTCCCCAGAAGCTATGAGGCCCAGGGCTTCTCTTTGTTGGGAGATTTTTGATCACTGATTCAGTCTCCTTACAAGTTATAGATCTATTCAAATTTTCTATTTCTTTATGATTTAGTCTTGACAGGTTTTGTGTTTCTCAGAAACACACTGATCATTTCGTGGCGGTTATCTAATTTGTTGATGTAGAACTGTTCACAGTGCTTGCTTATGATCTTTTCTTTCTGTAGAATTGGTGGTAATGTCCCCACTTTCATTCTCATGTCAGTAATTGGAATCTTCTCTCTTTTTTTCTTAGTCCACCTAGCTACAGTTTTATCCATTTCTCTGGTCTTCTCAAAGAAGCAACTTTTGGTTTTATCGATTTTCTCTATTTTTCTATTCTCTATTTCACATATCTCTGCTCTAATCTTTATTACTTTTTCCTTCTTCTGGCTTTGAGTTTAGTTTGTTCTTCTTTTTCTAGGTCCTTAAGGTGCAAAGTTAAGTTCATTCCTAATATTCTTCCTTTCTGTTATCTTCTTTTCTTTCTTTCTTTCTTTCTTTCTTTCTTTCTTTCTTTCTTTCTTTCTTTCTTTCTTTCTTTGTCTTAATTCACCTTGCCAGAAGTTTCTCTACTGTATCTTCAAAGAACCTACTTTCGGCTTTATTGATTCTATTTTCAATTGTTTCTGTTTCAGTATGTTCTATTCTTCTCTTAATATCCTCCATTCAGTTTTCTTTTCCTTTTTTCTTTCTGATTTTTTTAAAAAAGGTTTTATTTATTTATTTGACAGAGATCACAAGTAGGCATTGAGGGGGGCAGAGAGAGAGGAAGAAGCAGGCTCCCCGCTGAGCAGAGAGCCCTATGTGGGGCTCAATCCCAGGACCCTGAGACCATGACCTGAGCCGAAGGCAGAGGCTTAACCCCCTGAGCCACCTAGGCGCCCCTCTTTCTGAATTTTTTGCTCACCTTCTCTCTGAGGGTTCCAGATTTATGCAGGAGATATTCAGTTTACAGTGTCCTGATCTGAGAATGTGTCTCCTTTTCCCATGGAGCCTTTAAAACTCAACAGTCTAGATCTCAAAGAGCTGCAGATCCTGTGGGAGACTGACTTACCATCTCAGGTTTCAGCTTTTTCACTCCTGAGTATTTCTTTCCTTTCTTCTGATCTCAGTCAGCTCTGCACTGAGCTCTGCACTCTCCATTATCTGGCATTTACAGGTTTTGCCCTTAAAGGCTTCCATATTGCTGGAAACAGAGTTGTACTACTGTTACAAACAAACAAAAATATTTATTTAAAAAAATTTGGGCTACGCTATCAAGAAACTTTTGCTGCTGATATTGATTGTAACAGAGGTGATGCAGGTTCTGAAAATATATTAATTGCCAAGATTTTATAATAAATTTAGTAAGTCTGGCATGTCTGTAACTTCTGTCTGGTGACTCAAAGTCAGATAATAGAGCAATGCTCTTATTTATGTTCTTGGGAAAATGAAATAAAGTTGATAATAATTGTGTAGGGAATGTTTTCTAATCTAAACTTTATCTGGAGAAAACAAGTTTTGCAACTTTACTGAAGAGAGTTCAGGCATAAAATTGGAAGTCCTATAAGCAAATCTACTCATCATTCTGAATAGAGGAAGTCTCCTTTTAAAGTTGAAGCAGACTCATTTGAGGGTTAAGAAGGGACCCAAGGACCTCCAAGCTCAGTCTGAAGCTCATTCCATGCGTCTGTCCATGCCAGCTTAGAAGTATGTCACCTTTCCTTAACTACTATTAACAAAGCACAGGGGTGACTGTGTGGCTCAGTCAGTTAAGCACCTGCCTTCAGCTTGGGTCATGATCCTGGGGTCCTGGAATCGAGTCCTGAGTCAGACTCCCTGCTCAGCGGGGAGCTTACTTCTCCATCTCCCTAATGCCCCCCCGTTTGTACTCTCTTTCTGTGTCAAATAAATAAATAAAGTCTTAAATTAAAACAAACAAACAAACAAACAAACAAACAAGGCACAGAAGCTGGCAAGTGAGTCACTTATTTTTTTTTTGAGTCACTTATATTTTAATAAATTAAAGCTGACTCATAATCATTCTCACTAACCTGAATGTCCAAATTGTTTTCTTCTTCTTCTTTTTTTTTTTTTTTTGAAGATTTTATTTATATATTTGACAGAGAGAGATCACAAGTAGGCAGAGAGGCAGGCAGGGGGGCGGGGAGTAGGCTCCCTGCTGAGCAGAGAGCCTGATACAGGGCTTGCTCCCAGGACCCAGAACCCTGAGTTCATGACCTGAGCCAAAGGCAGAGGCTTAACCCACTGAGCCACCCAGGCACCCCATCCAAATTGCTTTTTTAAGAAGAGAAAGTGGTGGAATTATAGTCAACTCCAGGAACTGCTTTTGAACTTTCTTCCCTGGGCATTTGTCTCTCTGTAAACTTCATCTGTTCGTTCATGACCCTCCTGTGAACTTCCCAGGTGTAATCTGAAACTGGCCCCTGTGCTCAGAGGGTCGAGAGAGACCCAAGAAAGAGGTGGGCCACTCCAGGTTGGTAGGTGACAGTTTTAATAATAGCAAAGGGAACTTAAGTACAGGCTTGTCTTAGGCAGCAACAAGCTGAATAGATCCTGGCACCTGCCTGCCAAATCTTATAAGGTTATAGAGAGGCCCTAACTGGGCTCAGTCACATATGTCCTGTAGGTGTTTCCAGCACTATGTCACTATCTTTTTTCTTTTTTAAAAAAATTTATTTATTTATTTTCAGCATAACAGTATTCATTATTTTTGCACCACACCCAGTGCTCCATGCAATCCATGCCCTCTATAATACCCACCACCTGGTACCCCAACATCCCACCCCCCACCACTTCATACCCCTCAGATTGTTTTCAGAGTCCATAGTCTCTCATGATTCACCTCCCCTTCCAATTTACCCCAACTCCCTTCTCCTCCCTAACTCCCCATGTCCTCCATGCTATTTGTTATGCTCCACAAATAAGTGAAACCATATGATAATTGACTCTCTCTGATTGACTTATATGTCACTATCTTAAGGCTGTCCTTGGATCAGCCTCTGGGAGTAGGAAATGGACATGGAACCCACATTTCCAGGATAAAGGGAGGGGCAAGGAGCCTGCAAGTGCCCGGGGTCCAGCTCTTGGGTCAATGAGGGGTGGGGAGTGTGTCACATCTTTTTGACGATGTTCACCAACATCATCCCTCCAACTAGTTAGGAACACCGAGGTGAAAAATAAGTTTGAGTATAGCTAGGGAGCCAGTGAAAACAAAAAAGAATAATCTCCTGAAAGAAACAAAACAAAACAAAAAAACCTCACTGTTTCTTGGTTTTTTCTTTGCTCTAAAAGACCCAAGATCCTTAACAACAAAATTCAGGAGGATAGTTTGCCCTACTGCTTGACTGAGAATTTGTCTGTGACTTGTGGGAGCACAGTCAAATATTTTATTATTATTTATTTTTTTTTAAGATTTTATTTATTTATTTGACAGAGAGAGATCACAAGTAGGCAGAGAGGCAGGCAGAGAGAGAGGAGGAAGCAGGCTCCCTGCTGAGCAGAGAGCCCGATGCGGGACTCGATCCCAGGACCCTGAGATCATGACCCGAGCCAAAGGCAGTGGCCTAACCCACTGAGCCACCCAGGTGCCCACAGTCAAATATTTTAAACCAAACAGGCTGGTATTTAAATATTCTGCCTAACAAGTAAATTGGAAAAAAAAAATAGGCATGATCAGTTAAATTAACGTCGTGTTATAAAATGACCAAGGTAGGGCCCCTGGGTGGCTCAGTGGGTTAAGCCGCTGCTTTCTGCTCCGGTCATGATCTCGGGGTCCTGGGATGGAGTCCCGCATCGGGCTCCCTGCTGAGTGGAGAGCCTGCTTCCTCCTCTCTCTCTCTGCCTCTCTTCCTACTTGTGATCTCTCTCTATCAAATAAATAATTTTAAAAAAAGAAAGAAAAAAAATAAAATAAAATGACCAAGGTAGAGTACGTACTTCTTAGGTTTCTGCTAGACTGGGAAAAATGTTAGAAATGAAGGGGGGAAGTAGACCTTTAATTTCTTTGTTTGTTTGTTTGTTTGTTTAAAAAAATTATTGTTCAGGTTGCAAGAGCTAACATTTTCTCCCACTGGGGCATTTAAAATGTCTGGTAACCGTTCTAGTCTAACCTTGCCCTCCTTTTCATAAGGAAGACTGCTGTGGGTTGTTACAGTCCTGAGATAGTCACTCTATAGGAATCTTGCACCTGGACACCGAGTTCTTGTTGCAAAATTTTTTCTTTAAATTTACCTGTAGGCATATCTAAATCTCCAACCTGGAGCACGTTTTATTGTCCCAACTCAATCTTGGGCTCATTTAGGCTCAGTGCCAGCTAGTTAGTCAGGGATGCATACCGTGCTGTGCGACTGAATGTCTTCCTTCCACATAGACACTATTTATTGTCTATAGGGAAGGAACTTGTTTTCATCTCTTTGGACGTCTCAGGGCTGTCTTAAGGGAAGAAATATTTGGCAACTTCAGCAAGAAAGACTGGCCACTTCAAATCAAATAAAAAAGATGAAAACTTAATTTTATTCCAACTTTCTTGAAAAAAATTGACGATGTCTTTTTCATTTAAAAGAGACATTCACATTATAGGGTTTTTAAAAAGTTAGCACATGTAGTTGACAAATTTACTCTTGGGGCCCTGACTTATATGTGTCAGAGCCCTCAACCATCTAGAGAAGCCCCTTCTTCTATTTATTTATTTAAAATTATTTTTGTTAACATACAATGTATTATTTGCCCCAGGGGTACAGGTCTGTGAATCATCAGGCTTACACATTTCACAGCACTCACCATAGCACATACTCTTCCAGTGTCTAACTCAACCACCCTCTCCCTACCCCCTTTCTTCTAAATATCAGTCTTATCAATCCTTTGAGTATTTTGAATTTGGCCAATCATGAAAAATCTCCTTCTTCCAGGTAAGTATATTGAAATTGGCTATTGACACCTTGGAGAAAAGAACTCTCTTCAAAGAAAGAGCAATATCTTGGTCTTGATGTTCATAATACTTAAGGGAACAACATCTCTTGGTACATGGAAAAGAGTTTTCAGGAAAGACATAAATACTTCAAATTTGTTATAACTGGATTTGTTGTTATATCTCAATAACTGCAAAGGAGAAAATGTTTTTCGGGGGAACCAAAGATGGTTTTGGGAGAAAAAAAACAATTTAAGTTACTGAACTAATGCAAAATATTAAATGAAATTAGATTGTCATAAATGAACTTCTACTATGCTGCCTATCTCTTTACCAATGGGTCCATGCTTTTGTTCAGGCGGCCTAGACAAAGGGCCATACAATGACTTTCATAGACCCTAGACACTGTTTCCCTCCTGGGGTTCACACGTTGTTAAAAAAATTATTTTACAGCTGTGTTGGACTAAAGAAAAATGTGGCCAAGGATAGATTAATTATTATATATTCACTATTATCACATTGATTTTTTCCCCTTCTGATTATTAAAAAAAAAAGAACATAAAAACAGTTTTGTTAGTCTTAAAAGTAGTTTGGGGCACAGGTCATGGCCCATATGACAATTTAAGGTGATTGTATCTTTAGAAAGATCTTGCTGAGGTTTGTAGAAATGGGTGACCTGAGCTCAAGAACCCACATGGTTTTGAAAACCAAATAGAATTAATTTGACTTCTATTTAAAAAGAAAAGGTTAAGTAGGGAAGAAAAGTTCTGGATGGTAGGTAGAGGAATCACCCACAAGGAAGGTCCTCAGGAAGAGTGAAATGAAATAAATATAATTACCTGACTAGAAGACAGGATTCCCATCCCAATGACAGAAACCCACACTATTCCACAGAAGAAGGAGTCACTTCAAACTTGAGCCCTCACATTCTGCTGTATTATTGGGTGTACTTCCAAGTGCTTAACGTGAATAAACTACTTGTTTAAGATAGTACAAGTGATTGACATGTTTGCTGTCAATAGGAAATGTATTTAGGCATGTCTGGGATTCAAACATACAAGATCACAACTATTTACCAATTCTAGCTCTCCAGAGAGTTTCTGATAGGCCAGTAATTTTTTTGCATGGTTCAGATGGACTTATAGAAAGAAATGAAGGAGTAAAACAAGAACACAAGAATAACAGTAGGGGTTAAAACTGAAAAAGTTTTGATGGGATGAAGACCCAAATTGGGAAGGAAAATGGAGAGATAAACACTGGATTAAGGAGAATAGAGAGGCTGGGAAAAGAAGAGATGGCTGCCTAACTCCTTTGCAGTGCTTGAGAAATACGTGAATAGGATGGGTGACAATATGAAATTTGTTGAGCACATGAACTATGGGTGTATTTTAAATAAAACATTCATCTGAAACTGAAGTACATGGGTGATGGCTAGTAACCCAGGTATGGGGAAAGTAGGAGGTCACCTCCACCATTTTCCATTACTATCTTCCAAACTAATTGCTAATGGAGACAAATTGCTACCACAACATCCGTTACCATATAATTTAAGACTAATTGCTACTTATGTGAGTAAAAACATTAGCCATGGTAAAATAAATAAATCCTTACAGCCATTTAGTCCAGGGAATAATGATAGGGATATGGACATGTACAAAAATGGTTAAAAAATCCACAGTTACACAGATGTAGAATCCGATGTCTCATAGACATTCATTCATATATATAAAGTGAATAATCCTCAACCCCCATTGACTGAACGGACGCTACGAAGAAGAAATCCTTGTGAAAAATAGTACTGAAATGCCGACCACACAAATATGAAAATGTCAGAAAAGTAGAAGGCATCAGCTCAATAAATACCACTATAAGAAACACAAAACACAAATTAGAACAGGACACAGGCAATTTTAATCCAAACACCTCAAAATCTCAATGACAATAGAATTAGAGGGACCCTCAACAGCACTGTGTTCCTTATTCTACTCCAGGATTTTCAACAACTTCTTCATACACAGGACAGACCACGGAGACCAGCACAGAACCTCACACCAGGACCATCTCCACAGGGTTCACATCAACTCCCTCCTCCTCCCTACGTGGATCCACGCCCACGGGCAAGACTTCCCACGCCACAGCCACCTCTGGGACAGCAGGCACGTCCCCTCCCTCCAGTGTCAGCGACAAGACTTCCACAGGGTCAGACGTGCCCACGTCATCAGCCGCTACAGCTGACTCTTCATCCTCTTCTACTGTTAGCAACACACCTGCCATGACCTCACAGATCCCCACAACACCAGGGTCAACAGACACCCCGCGAGGGAACACAACACACACGCCAACGACTGATCAGACAAGCGCAACTCCGGTCACCTCAAGTGTCACAAGCCCCAGTGCAACTGGGGAAACGTCGGCACCACCCTCGTCCTTCAGTACTGCTCCAGACACAACAACAGCACCATCTCAGGACACCACGAGTCAGACCACGGAGACCAGCACAGAACCTCACACCAGCACCATCACCACAGTGTTCACATCAATTCCCTCCTCCTCCCTACGTGGATCCACGCCCACGGGCAAGACGTCCCACGCCACAGCCACCTCTGGGACAGCAGGCACGCCCCCTCCCTCCAGTGTCAGCGACAAGACTTCCACAGGGTCAGACGTGCCCACGTCATCAGCCGCTACAGCTGACTCTTCATCCTCTTCTACTGTTAGCAACACACCTGCCATGACCTCACAGATCCCCACAACACAAGGGTCAACAGACACCCCGCGAGGGAACACAACACACACGCCAACGACTGATCAGACAAGCGCAACTCCGGTCACCTCAAGTGTCACAAGCCCCAGTGCAACTGGGGGAACCTCGGCACCACCCTCGTCCTTCAGTACTGCTCCAGACACAACAACAGCACCATCTCAGGACCCCACGAGTCAGACCACGGAGACCAGCACAGAACCTCACACCAGCACCAACTCCACAGGGTTCACATCAACTCCCTCCTCCTCCCTACGTGGATCCACGCCCACGGGAAAGACTTCGCACGCCACAGCCACCTCTGGGACAGCAGGCACGCCCCCTCCCTCCAGTGTCAGCGACAAGACTTCCACAGGGTCAGACGTGCCCACGTCATCAGCCGCTACAGCTGACTCTTCATCCTCTTCTACTGTTAGCAACACACCAGCCATGACCTCACAGATCCCCACCAAACAAGGGTCAACAGACACCCCGCGAGGGAACACAACACACACGCCAACGACTGATCAGACAAGCGCAACTCCGGTCACCTCAAGTGTCACAAGCCCCAGTGCAACTGGGGAAACGTCGGCACCACCCTCGTCCTTCAGTACTGCTCCAGACACAACAACAGCACCATCTCAGGACCCCACGAGTCAGACCACGGAGACCAGCACAGAACCTCACACCAGCACCACCTCCACAGTGTTCACATCAATTCCCTCTTCCTCCCTACGTGGATCCACGCCCACGGGCAAGACGTCCCACGCCACAGCCACCTCTGGGACAGCAGGCACGCCCCCTCCCTCCAGTGTC
The DNA here is from genome assembly GCF_964662115.1 of Mustela nivalis. Taxonomy (NCBI): domain Eukaryota; kingdom Metazoa; phylum Chordata; class Mammalia; order Carnivora; family Mustelidae; genus Mustela; species Mustela nivalis. Next base: position 115,595,378 of record NC_139020.1, read on the forward strand.
AGCGACAAGACTTCCACAGGGTCAGACTTGCCCACGTCATCAGCCGCTACAGCTGACTCTTCATCCTCTTCTACTGTTAGCAACACACCTGCCATGACCTCACAGATCCCCACAACACCAGGGTCAACAGACACCCCGCGAGGGAACACAAAACACACGCCAACGACTGATCAGATAAGCGCAACTCCGGTCACCTCAAGTGTCACAAGCCCCAGTGCAACTGGGGGAACCTCGGCACCACCCTCATCCTTCAGTACTGCTCCAGACACAACAACAGCACCATCTCAGGACCCCACGAGTCAGACCACGGAGACCAGCACAGAACCTCACACCAGCACCATCTCCACAGGGTTCACATCAACTCCCTCCTCCTCCCTGCGTGGATCCACGCCCACGGGCAAGACTTCCCACGCCACAGCCACCTCTGGGACAGCAGGCACGCCCCCTCCCTCCAGTGTCAGCGACAAGACTTCCACAGGGTCAGACGTGCCCACGTCATCAGCCGCTACAGCTGACTCTTCATCCTCTTCTACTGTTAGCAACACACCTGCCATGACCTCACAGATCCCCACAACACCAGGGTCAACAGACACCCCGCGAGGGAACACAACACACACGCCAACGACTGATCAGACAAGCGCAACTCCGGTCACCTCAAGTGTCACAAGCCCCAGTGCAACTGGAGAAACGTCGGCACCACCCTCGTCCTTCAGTACTGCTCCAGACACAACAACAGCACCATCTCAGGACCCCACGAGTCAGACCACGGAGACCAGCACAGAACCTCACACCAGCACCATCTCCACAGGGTTCACATCAATTCCCACCTCCTCCCTACGTGGATCCACGCCCACGGGAAAGACTTCGCACGCCACAGCCACCTCTGGGACAGCAGGCACGCCCCCTCCCTCCAGTGTCAGCGACAAGACTTCCACAGGGTCAGACGTGCCCACGTCATCAGCCGCTACAGCTGACTCTTCATCCTCTTCTACTGTTAGCAACACACCTGCCATGACCTCACAGATCCCCACAACACCAGGGTCAACAGACACCCCGCGAGGGAACACAACACACACGCCAACGACTGATCAGACAAGCGCAACTCCGGTCACCTCAAGTGTCACAAGCCCCAGTGCAACTGGGGGAACCTCGGCACCACCCTCGTCCTTCAGTACTGCTCCAGACACAACAACAGCACCATCTCAGGACCCCACGAGTCAGACCACGGAGACCAGCACAGAACCTCACACCAGCACCATCTCCACAGGGTTCACATCAATTCCCACCTCCTCCCTACGTGGATCCACGCCCACGGGAAAGACTTCGCACGCCACAGCCACCTCTGGGACAGCAGGCACGCCCCCTCCCTCCAGTGTCAGCGACAAGACTTCCACAGGGTCAGACGTGCCCACGTCATCAGCCGCTACAGCTGACTCTTCATCCTCTTCTACTGTTAGCAACACACCTGCCATGACCTCACAGATCCCCACAACACCAGGGTCAACAGACACCCCGCGAGGGAACACAACACACACGCCAACGACTGATCAGACAAGCGCAACTCCGGTCACCTCAAGTGTCACAAGCCCCAGTGCAACTGGGGGAACGTCGGCACCACCCTCGTCCTTCAGTACTGCTCCAGACACAACAACAGCACCATCTCAGGACCCCACGAGTCAGACCACGGAGACCAGCACAGAACCTCACACCAGCACCATCTCCACAGGGTTCACATCAATTCCCTCCTCCTCCCTACGTGGATCCACGCCCACGGGCAAGACGTCCCACGCCACAGCCACCTCTGGGACAGCAGGCACGCCCCCTCCCTCCAGTGTCAGCGACAAGACTTCCACAGGGTCAGACGTGCCCACGTCATCAGCCGCTACAGCTGACTCTTCATCCTCTTCTACTGTTAGCAACACACCTGCCATGACCTCACAGATCCCCACAACACCAGGGTCAACAGACACCCCGCGAGGGAACACAACACACACGCCAACGACTGATCAGACAAGCGCAACTCCGGTCACCTCAAGTGTCACAAGCCCCAGTGCAACTGGGGGAACCTCGGCACCACCCTCGTCCTTCAGTACTGCTCCAGACACAACAACAGCACCATCTCAGGACCCCACGAGTCAGACCACGGAGACCAGCACAGAACCTCACACCAGCACCATCTCCACAGGGTTCACATCTACTCCCTCCTCCTCCCTGCGTGGATCCACGCCCACGGGCAAGACTTCCCACGCCACAGCCACCTCTGGGACAGCAGGCACGCCCCCTCCCTCCAGTGTCAGCGACAAGACTTCCACAGGGTCAGACGTGCCCACGTCATCAGCCGCTACAGCTGACTCTTCATCCTCTTCTACTGTTAGCAACACACCTGCCATGACCTCACAGATCCCCACAACACCAGGGTCAACAGACACCCCGCGAGGGAACACAACACACACGCCAACGACTGATCAGACAAGCGCAACTCCGGTCACCTCAAGTGTCACAAGCCCCAGTGCAACTGGGGGAACCTCGGCACCACCCTCGTCCTTCAGTACTGCTCCAGACACAACAACAGCACCATCTCAGGACCCCACGAGTCAGACCACGGAGACCAGCACAGAACCTCACACCAGCACCAACTCCACAGGGTTCACATCAACTCCCTCCTCCTCCCTACGTGGATCCACGCCCACGGGAAAGACTTCGCACGCCACAGCCACCTCTGGGACAGCAGGCACGCCCCCTCCCTCCAGTGTCAGCGACAAGACTTCCACAGGGTCAGACGTGCCCACGTCATCAGCCGCTACAGCTGACTCTTCATCCTCTTCTACTGTTAGCAACACACCTGCCATGACCTCACAGATCCCCACAACACCAGGGTCAACAGACACCCCGCGAGGGAACACAACACACACGCCAACGACTGATCAGACAAGCGCAACTCCGGTCACCTCAAGTGTCACAAGCCCCAGTGCAACTGGGGAAACGTCGGCACCACCCTCGTCCTTCAGTACTGCTCCAGACACAACAACAGCACCATCTCAGGACCCCACGAGTCAGACCACGGAGACCAGCACAGAACCTCACACCAGCACCATCTCCACAGTGTTCACATCAATTCCCTCCTCCTCCCTACGTGGATCCACGCCCACGGGCAAGACGTCCCACGCCACAGCCACCTCTGGGACAGCAGGCACGCCCCCTCCCTCCAGTGTCAGCGACAAGACTTCCACAGGGTCAGACGTGCCCACGTCATCAGCCGCTACAGCTGACTCTTCATCCTCTTCTACTGTTAGCAACACACCTGCCATGACCTCACAGATCCCCACAACACCAGGGTCAACAGACACCCCGCGAGGGAACACAAAACACACGCCAACGACTGATCAGATAAGCGCAACTCCGGTCACCTCAAGTGTCACAAGCCCCAGTGCAACTGGGGGAACCTCGGCACCACCCTCATCCTTCAGTACTGCTCCAGACACAACAACAGCACCATCTCAGGACCCCACGAGTCAGACCACGGAGACCAGCACAGAACCTCACACCAGCACCATCTCCACAGGGTTCACATCAACTCCCTCCTCCTCCCTGCGTGGATCCACGCCCACGGGCAAGACTTCCCACGCCACAGCCACCTCTGGGACAGCAGGCACGCCCCCTCCCTCCAGTGTCAGCGACAAGACTTCCACAGGGTCAGACGTGCCCACGTCATCAGCCGCTACAGCTGACTCTTCATCCTCTTCTACTGTTAGCAACACACCTGCCATGACCTCACAGATCCCCACAACACCAGGGTCAACAGACACCCCGCGAGGGAACACAACACACACGCCAACGACTGATCAGACAAGCGCAACTCCGGTCACCTCAAGTGTCACAAGCCCCAGTGCAACTGGGGGAACCTCGGCACCACCCTCGTCCTTCAGTACTGCTCCAGACACAACAACAGCACCATCTCAGGACCCCACGAGTCAGACCACGGAGACCAGCACAGAACCTCACACCAGCACCATCTCCACAGGGTTCACATCAACTCCCTCCTCCTCCCTGCGTGGATCCACGCCCACGGGCAAGACTTCCCACGCCACAGCCACCTCTGGGACAGCAGGCACGCCCCCTCCCTCCAGTGTCAGCGACAAGACTTCCACAGGGTCAGACTTGCCCACGTCATCAGCCGCTACAGCTGACTCTTCATCCTCTTCTACTGTTAGCAACACACCTGCCATGACCTCACAGATCCCCACAACACCAGGGTCAACAGACACCCCGCGAGGGAACACAACACACACGCCAACGACTGATCAGACAAGCGCAACTCCGGTCACCTCAAGTGTCACAAGCCCCAGTGCAACTGGGGGAACCTCGGCACCACCCTCGTCCTTCAGTACTGCTCCAGACACAACAACAGCACCATCTCAGGACCCCACGAGTCAGACCACGGAGACCAGCACAGAACCTCACACCAGCACCAACTCCACAGGGTTCACATCAACTCCCTCCTCCTCCCTACGTGGATCCACGCCCACGGGAAAGACTTCGCACGCCACAGCCACCTCTGGGACAGCAGGCACGCCCCCTCCCTCCAGTGTCAGCGACAAGACTTCCACAGGGTCAGACGTGCCCACGTCATCAGCCGCTACAGCTGACTCTTCATCCTCTTCTACTGTTAGCAACACACCTGCCATGACCTCACAGATCCCCACAACACCAGGGTCAACAGACACCCCGCGAGGGAACACAACACACACGCCAACGACTGATCAGACAAGCGCAACTCCGGTCACCTCAAGTGTCACAAGCCCCAGTGCAACTGGGGAAACGTCGGCACCACCCTCGTCCTTCAGTACTGCTCCAGACACAACAACAGCACCATCTCAGGACCCCAGGAGTCAGACCACAGAGACCAGCACAGAACCTCACACCAGCACCATCTCCACAGTGTTCACATCAATTCCCTCCTCCTCCCTACGTGGATCCACGCCCACGGGCAAGACGTCCCACGCCACAGCCACCTCTGGGACAGCAGGCACGCCCCCTCCCTCCAGTGTCAGCGACAAGACTTCCACAGGGTCAGACTTGCCCACGTCATCAGCCGCTACAGCTGACTCTTCATCCTCTTCTACTGTTAGCAACACACCTGCCATGACCTCACAGATCCCCACAACACCAGGGTCAACAGACACCCCGCGAGGGAACACAAAACACACGCCAACGACTGATCAGATAAGCGCAACTCCGGTCACCTCAAGTGTCACAAGCCCCAGTGCAACTGGGGGAACCTCGGCACCACCCTCATCCTTCAGTACTGCTCCAGACACAACAACAGCACCATCTCAGGACCCCACGAGTCAGACCACGGAGACCAGCACAGAACCTCACACCAGCACCAACTCCACAGGGTTCACATCAACTCCCTCCTCCTCCCTGCGTGGATCCACGCCCACGGGCAAGACTTCCCACGCCACAGCCACCTCTGGGACAGCAGGCACGCCCCCTCCCTCCAGTGTCAGCGACAAGACTTCCACAGGGTCAGACGTGCCCACGTCATCAGCCGCTACAGCTGACTCTTCATCCTCTTCTACTGTTAGCAACACACCTGCCATGACCTCACAGATCCCCACAACACCAGGGTCAACAGACACCCCGCGAGGGAACACAACACACACGCCAACGACTGATCAGACAAGCGCAACTCCGGTCACCTCAAGTGTCACAAGCCCCAGTGCAACTGGAGAAATGTCGGCACCACCCTCGTCCTTCAGTACTGCTCCAGACACAACAACAGCACCATCTCAGGACCCCACGAGTCAGACCACGGAGACCAGCACAGAACCTCACACCAGCACCATCTCCACAGGGTTCACATCAATTCCCACCTCCTCCCTACGTGGATCCACGCCCACGGGAAAGACTTCGCACGCCACAGCCACCTCTGGGACAGCAGGCACGCCCCCTCCCTCCAGTGTCAGCGACAAGACTTCCACAGGGTCAGACGTGCCCACGTCATCAGCCGCTACAGCTGACTCTTCATCCTCTTCTACTGTTAGCAACACACCTGCCATGACCTCACAGATCCCCACAACACCAGGGTCAACAGACACCCCGCGAGGGAACACAACACACACGCCAACGACTGATCAGACAAGCGCAACTCCGGTCACCTCAAGTGTCACAAGCCCCAGTGCAACTGGGGGAACGTCGGCACCACCCTCGTCCTTCAGTACTGCTCCAGACACAACAACAGCACCATCTCAGGACCCCACGAGTCAGACCACGGAGACCAGCACAGAACCTCACACCAGCACCATCTCCACAGGGTTCACATCAATTCCCTCCTCCTCCCTACGTGGATCCACGCCCACGGGCAAGACGTCCCACGCCACAGCCACCTCTGGGACAGCAGGCACGCCCCCTCCCTCCAGTGTCAGCGACAAGACTTCCACAGGGTCAGACGTGCCCACGTCATCAGCCGCTACAGCTGACTCTTCATCCTCTTCTACTGTTAGCAACACACCTGCCATGACCTCACAGATCCCCACAACACCAGGGTCAACAGACACCCCGCGAGGGAACACAAAACATACGCCAACGACTGATCAGATAAGCGCAACTCCGGTCACCTCAAGTGTCACAAGCCCCAGTGCAACTGGGGGAACCTCGGCACCACCCTCATCCTTCAGTACTGCTCCAGACACAACAACAGCACCATCTCAGGACCCCACGAGTCAGACCACGGAGACCAGCACAGAACCTCACACCAGCACCATCTCCACAGGGTTCACATCAACTCCCTCCTCCTCCCTGCGTGGATCCACGCCAACGGGCAAGACTTCCCACGCCACAGCCACCTCTGGGACAGCAGGCACGCCCCCTCCCTCCAGTGTCAGCGACAAGACTTCCACAGGGTCAGACGTGCCCACGTCATCAGCCGCTACAGCTGACTCTTCATCCTCTTCTACTGTTAGCAACACACCTGCCATGACCTCACAGATCCCCACAACACCAGGGTCAACAGACACCCCGCGAGGGAACACAACACACACGCCAACGACTGATCAGACAAGCGCAACTCCGGTCACCTCAAGTGTCACAAGCCCCAGTGCAACTGGAGAAACGTCGGCACCACCCTCGTCCTTCAGTACTGCTCCAGACACAACAACAGCACCATCTCAGGACCCCACGAGTCAGACCACGGAGACCAGCACAGAACCTCACACCAGCACCATCTCCACAGGGTTCACATCAATTCCCACCTCCTCCCTACGTGGATCCACGCCCACGGGAAAGACTTCGCACGCCACAGCCACCTCTGGGACAGCAGGCACGCCCCCTCCCTCCAGTGTCAGCGACAAGACTTCCACAGGGTCAGATGTGCCCACGTCATCAGCCGCTACAGCTGACTCTTCATCCTCTTCTACTGTTAGCAACACACCTGCCATGACCTCACAGATCCCCACAACACCAGGGTCAACAGACACCCCGCGAGGGAACACAACACACACGCCAACGACTGATCAGATAAGCGCAACTCCGGTCACCTCAAGTGTCACAAGCCCCAGTGCAACTGGGGGAACCTCGGCACCACCCTCATCCTTCAGTACTGCTCCAGACACAACAACAGCACCATCTCAGGACCCCACGAGTCAGACCACGGAGACCAGCACAGAACCTCACACCAGCACCATCTCCACAGGGTTCACATCAACTCCCTCCTCCTCCCTGCGTGGATCCACGCCCACGGGCAAGACTTCCCACGCCACAGCCACCTCTGGGACAGCAGGCACGCCCCCTCCCTCCAGTGTCAGCGACAAGACTTCCACAGGGTCAGACGTGCCCACGTCATCAGCCGCTACAGCTGACTCTTCATCCTCTTCTACTGTTAGCAACACACCTGCCATGACCTCACAGATCCCCACAACACCAGGGTCAACAGACACCCCGCGAGGGAACACAACACACACGCCAACGACTGATCAGACAAGCGCAACTCCGGTCACCTCAAGTGTCACAAGCCCCAGTGCAACTGGAGAAACGTCGGCACCACCCTCGTCCTTCAGTACTGCTCCAGACACAACAACAGCACCATCTCAGGACCCCACGAGTCAGACCACGGAGACCAGCACAGAACCTCACACCAGCACCATCTCCACAGGGTTCACATCAATTCCCACCTCCTCCCTACGTGGATCCACGCCCACGGGAAAGACTTCGCACGCCACAGCCACCTCTGGGACAGCAGGCACGCCCCCTCCCTCCAGTGTCAGCGACAAGACTTCCACAGGGTCAGACGTGCCCACGTCATCAGCCGCTACAGCTGACTCTTCATCCTCTTCTACTGTTAGCAACACACCTGCCATGACCTCACAGATCCCCACAACACCAGGGTCAACAGACACCCCGAGAGGGAACACAACACACACGCCAACGACTGATCAGACAAGCGCAACTCCGGTCACCTCAAGTGTCACAAGCCCCAGTGCAACTGGGGGAACCTCGGCACCACCCTCGTCCTTCAGTACTGTTCCAGACACAACAACAGCACCATCTCAGGACCCCACGAGTCAGACCACGGAGACCAGCACAGAACCTCACACCAGCACCATCTCCACAGGGTTCACATCAACTCCCTCCGCCTCCCTGCGTGGATCCACGCCCACGGGCAAGACTTCCCACGCCACAGCCACCTCTGGGACAGCAGGCACGTCCCCTCCCTCCAGTGTCAGCGACAAGACTTCCACAGGGTCAGACGTGCCCACGTCATCAGCCGCTACAGCTGACTCTTCATCCTCTTCTACTGTTAGCAACACACCTGCCATGACCTCACAGATCCCCACAACACCAGGGTCAACAGACACCCCGCGAGGGAACACAACACACACGCCAACGACTGATCAGTCAAGCGCAACTCCGGTCACCTCAAGTGTCACAAGCCCCAGTGCAACTGGGGAAACGTCGGCACCACCCTCGTCCTTCAGTACTGCTCCAGACACAACAACAGCACCATCTCAGGACCCCACGAGTCAGACCACGGAGACCAGCACAGAACCTCACACCAGCACCAACTCCACAGGGTTCACATCAACTCCCTCCTCCTCCCTACGTGGATCCACGCCCACGGGCAAGACGTCCCACGCCACAGCCACCTCTGGGACAGCAGGCACATCCCCTCCCTCCAGTGTCAGCGACAAGACTTCCACAGGGTCAGACGTGCCCACGTCATCAGCCGCTACAGCTGACTCTTCATCCTCTTCTACTGTTAGCAACACACCTGCCATGACCTCACAGATCCCCACAACACCAGGGTCAACAGACACCCCGCGAGGGAACACAACTCACACGCCAACGACTGATCAGACAAGCGCAACTCCGGTCACCTCAAGTGTCACAAGCCCCAGTGCAACTGGGGGAACCTCGGCACCACCCTCGTCCTTCAGTACTGCTCCAGACACAACAACAGCACCATCTCAGGACCCCACGAGTCAGACCACGGAGACCAGCACAGAACCTCACACCAGCACCATCTCCACAGGGTTCACATCTACTCCCTCCTCCTCCCTGCGTGGATCCACGCCCACGGGCAAGACTTCCCACGCCACAGCCACCTCTGGGACAGCAGGCACGCCCCCTCCCTCCAGTGTCAGCGACAAGACTTCCACAGGGTCAGACGTGCCCACGTCATCAGCCGCTACAGCTGACTCTTCATCCTCTTCTACTGTTAGCAACACACCTGCCATGACCTCACAGATCCCCACAACACCAGGGTCAACAGACACCCCGCGAGGGAACACAACACACACGCCAACGACTGATCAGACAAGCGCAACTCCGGTCACCTCAAGTGTCACAAGCCCCAGTGCAACTGGGGGAACCTCGGCACCACCCTCGTCCTTCAGTACTGCTCCAGACACAACAACAGCATCATCTCAGGACCCCACGAGTCAGACCACGGAGACCAGCACAGAACCTCACACCAGCACCAACTCCACAGGGTTCACATCAACTCCCTCCTCCTCCCTACGTGGATCCACGCCCACGGGCAAGACGTCCCACGCCACAGCCACCTCTGGGACAGCAGGCACGTCCCCTCCCTCCAGTGTCAGCGACAAGACTTCCACAGGGTCAGACGTGCCCACGTCATCAGCCGCTACAGCTGACTCTTCATCCTCTTCTACTGTTAGCAACACACCTGCCATGACCTCACAGATCCCCACAACACCAGGGTCAACAGACACCCCGCGAGGGAACACAACACACACGCCAACGACTGATCAGACAAGCGCAACTCCGGTCACCTCAAGTGTCACAAGCCCCAGTGCAACTGGGGGAACGTCGGCACCACCCTCGTCCTTCAGTACTGCTCCAGACACAACAACAGCACCATCTCAGGACCCCACGAGTCAGACCACGGAGACCAGCACAGAACCTCACACCAGCACCAACTCCACAGGGTTCACATCAACTCCCTCCTCCTCCCTACGTGGATCCACGCCCACGGGCAAGACGTCCCACGCCACAGCCACCTCTGGGACAGCAGGCACATCCCCTCACTCCAGTGTCAGCGACAAGACTTCCACAGGGTCAGACTTGCCCACGTCATCAGCCGCTACAGCTGACTCTTCATCCTCTTCTACTGTTAGCAACACACCTGCCATGACCTCACAGATCCCCACAACACAAGGGTCAACAGACACCCCGCGAGGGAACACAACACACACGCCAACGACTGATCAGACAAGCGCAACTCCGGTCACCTCAAGTGTCACAAGCCCCAGTGCAACTGGGGGAACCTCGGCACCACCCTCGTCCTTCAGTACTGCTCCAGACACAACAACAGCACCATCTCAGGACCCCACGAGTCAGACCACGGAGACCAGATCAGAACCTCACACCAGCACCATCTCTACAGGGTTCACATCAACTCCCTCCTCCTCCCTACGTGGATCCACGCCCACGGGCAGGACTTCCCACGCCACAGCCACCTCTGGGACAGCAGGCACGTCCCCTCCCTCCAGTGTCAGCGACCAGACTTCCACAGGGTCAGACGTGCCCACGTCATTAGCCGCTACAGCTGACTCTTCATCCTCTTCTACTGTTAGCAACACACCTGCCATGACCTCACAGATCCCCACCAAACAAGGGTCAACAGACACCCCGCGAGGGAACACAACACACACGCCAACGACTGATCAGACAAGCGCAACTCCGGTCACCTCAAGTGTCACAAGCCCCAGTGCAACTGGGGGAACGTTGGCACCACCCTCGTCCTTCAGTTCTGCTCCAGACACAACAACAGCATCATCTCAGGACCCCACGAGTCAGACCACGGAGACGAGCACAGAACCTCACACCAGCACCATCTCCACAGGGTTCACATCAACTCCCTCCTCCTCCCTACGTGGATCCACGCCCACGGGCAAGACTTCCCACGCCACAGCCACCTCTGGGACAGCAGGCACGTCCCCTCCCTCCAGTGTCAGCGACAAGACTTCCACAGGGTCAGACGTGCCCACGTCATCAGCCGCTACAGCTGACTCTTCATCCTCTTCTACTGTCAGCAACACACCTGCCATGACCTCACAGATCCCCACAACACAAGGGTCAACAGACACCCCGCGAGGGAACACAACACACATGCCAACGACTGATCAGACAAGCGCAACTCCGGTCACCTCAAGTGTCACAAGCCCCAGTGCAACTGGGGGAACGTTGGCACCACCCTCGTCCTTCAGTACTGCTCCAGACACAACAACAGCATCATCTCAGGACCCCACGAATCAGACCACGGAGACCAGCACAGAACCTCACACCAGCACCATCTCCACAGGGTTCACATCAACTCCCTCCTCCTCCCTACGTGGATCCACGCCCACGGGAAAGACTTCGCACGCCACAGCCACCTCTGGGACAGCAGGCTCGCCCCCTCCCTCCAGTGTCAGCGACAAGACTTCCACAGGGTCAGACGTGCCCACGTCATCAGCCGCTACAGCTGACTCTTCATCCTCTTCTACTGTTAGCAACACACCTGCCATGACCTCACAGATCCCCACAACACCAGGGTCAACAGACACCCCGCGAGGGAACACAACACACACGCCAACGACTGATCAGACAAGCGCAACTCCGGTCACCTCAAGTGTCACAAGCCCCAGTGCAACTGGAGAAATGTCGGCACCACCCTCGTCCTTCAGTACTGCTCCAGACACAACAACAGCACCATCTCAGGACCCCACGAGTCAGACCACGGAGACCAGCACAGAACCTCACACCAGCACCATCTCCACAGGGTTCACATCAATTCCCACCTCCTCCCTACGTGGATCCACGCCCACGGGAAAGACTTCGCACGCCACAGCCACCTCTGGGACAGCAGGCACGCCCCCTCCCTCCAGTGTCAGCGACAAGACTTCCACAGGGTCAGACGTGCCCACGTCATCAGCCGCTACAGCTGACTCTTCATCCTCTTCTACTGTTAGCAACACACCTGCCATGACCTCACAGATCCCCACAACACCAGGGTCAACAGACACCCCGCGAGGGAACACAACACACACGCCAACGACTGATCAGACAAGCGCAACTCCGGTCACCTCAAGTGTCACAAGCCCCAGTGCAACTGTGGAACGTCGGCACCACCCTCGTCCTTCAGTACTGCTCCAGACACAACAACAGCACCATCTCAGGACCCCACGAGTCAGACCACGGAGACCAGCACAGAACCTCACACCAGCACCATCTCCACAGGGTTCACATCAATTCCCTCCTCCTCCCTACGTGGATCCACGCCCACGGGCAAGACGTCCCACGCCACAGCCACCTCTGGGACAGCAGGCACGCCCCCTCCCTCCAGTGTCAGCGACAAGACTTCCACAGGGTCAGACGTGCCCACGTCATCAGCCGCTACAGCTGACTCTTCATCCTCTTCTACTGTTAGCAACACACCTGCCATGACCTCACAGATCCCCACAACACCAGGGTCAACAGACACCCCGCGAGGGAACACAAAACATACGCCAACGACTGATCAGATAAGCGCAACTCCGGTCACCTCAAGTGTCACAAGCCCCAGTGCAACTGGGGGAACCTCGGCACCACCCTCATCCTTCAGTACTGCTCCAGACACAACAACAGCACCATCTCAGGACCCCACGAGTCAGACCACGGAGACCAGCACAGAACCTCACACCAGCACCATCTCCACAGGGTTCACATCAACTCCCTCCTCCTCCCTGCGTGGATCCACGCCCACGGGCAAGACTTCCCACGCCACAGCCACCTCTGGGACAGCAGGCACGCCCCCTCCCTCCAGTGTCAGCGACAAGACTTCCACAGGGTCAGACGTGCCCACGTCATCAGCCGCTACAGCTGACTCTTCATCCTCTTCTACTGTTAGCAACACACCTGCCATGACCTCACAGATCCCCACAACACCAGGGTCAACAGACACCCCGCGAGGGAACACAACACACACGCCAACGACTGATCAGACAAGCGCAACTCCGGTCACCTCAAGTGTCACAAGCCCCAGTGCAACTGGAGAAACGTCGGCACCACCCTCGTCCTTCAGTACTGCTCCAGACACAACAACAGCACCATCTCAGGACCCCACGAGTCAGACCACGGAGACCAGCACAGAACCTCACACCAGCACCATCTCCACAGGGTTCACATCAATTCCCACCTCCTCCCTACGTGGATCCACGCCCACGGGAAAGACTTCGCACGCCACAGCCACCTCTGGGACAGCAGGCACGCCCCCTCCCTCCAGTGTCAGCGACAAGACTTCCACAGGGTCAGATGTGCCCACGTCATCAGCCGCTACAGCTGACTCTTCATCCTCTTCTACTGTTAGCAACACACCTGCCATGACCTCACAGATCCCCACAACACCAGGGTCAACAGACACCCCGCGAGGGAACACAACACACACGCCAACGACTGATCAGATAAGCGCAACTCCGGTCACCTCAAGTGTCACAAGCCCCAGTGCAACTGGGGGAACCTCGGCACCACCCTCATCCTTCAGTACTGCTCCAGACACAACAACAGCACCATCTCAGGACCCCACGAGTCAGACCACGGAGACCAGCACAGAACCTCACACCAGCACCATCTCCACAGGGTTCACATCAACTCCCTCCTCCTCCCTGCGTGGATCCACGCCCACGGGCAAGACTTCCCACGCCACAGCCACCTCTGGGACAGCAGGCACGCCCCCTCCCTCCAGTGTCAGCGACAAGACTTCCACAGGGTCAGACGTGCCCACGTCATCAGCCGCTACAGCTGACTCTTCATCCTCTTCTACTGTTAGCAACACACCTGCCATGACCTCACAGATCCCCACAACACCAGGGTCAACAGACACCCCGCGAGGGAACACAACACACACGCCAACGACTGATCAGACAAGCGCAACTCCGGTCACCTCAAGTGTCACAAGCCCCAGTGCAACTGGAGAAACGTCGGCACCACCCTCGTCCTTCAGTACTGCTCCAGACACAACAACAGCACCATCTCAGGACCCCACGAGTCAGACCACGGAGACCAGCACAGAACCTCACACCAGCACCATCTCCACAGGGTTCACATCAATTCCCACCTCCTCCCTACGTGGATCCACGCCCACGGGAAAGACTTCGCACGCCACAGCCACCTCTGGGACAGCAGGCACGCCCCCTCCCTCCAGTGTCAGCGACAAGACTTCCACAGGGTCAGACGTGCCCACGTCATCAGCCGCTACAGCTGACTCTTCATCCTCTTCTACTGTTAGCAACACACCTGCCATGACCTCACAGATCCCCACAACACCAGGGTCAACAGACACCCCGAGAGGGAACACAACACACACGCCAACGACTGATCAGACAAGCGCAACTCCGGTCACCTCAAGTGTCACAAGCCCCAGTGCAACTGGGGGAACCTCGGCACCACCCTCGTCCTTCAGTACTGTTCCAGACACAACAACAGCACCATCTCAGGACCCCACGAGTCAGACCACGGAGACCAGCACAGAACCTCACACCAGCACCATCTCCACAGGGTTCACATCAACTCCCTCCGCCTCCCTGCGTGGATCCACGCCCACGGGCAAGACTTCCCACGCCACAGCCACCTCTGGGACAGCAGGCACGTCCCCTCCCTCCAGTGTCAGCGACAAGACTTCCACAGGGTCAGACGTGCCCACGTCATCAGCCGCTACAGCTGACTCTTCATCCTCTTCTACTGTTAGCAACACACCTGCCATGACCTCACAGATCCCCACAACACCAGGGTCAACAGACACCCCGCGAGGGAACACAACACACACGCCAACGACTGATCAGTCAAGCGCAACTCCGGTCACCTCAAGTGTCACAAGCCCCAGTGCAACTGGGGAAACGTCGGCACCACCCTCGTCCTTCAGTACTGCTCCAGACACAACAACAGCACCATCTCAGGACCCCACGAGTCAGACCACGGAGACCAGCACAGAACCTCACACCAGCACCAACTCCACAGGGTTCACATCAACTCCCTCCTCCTCCCTACGTGGATCCACGCCCACGGGCAAGACGTCCCACGCCACAGCCACCTCTGGGACAGCAGGCACATCCCCTCCCTCCAGTGTCAGCGACAAGACTTCCACAGGGTCAGACGTGCCCACGTCATCAGCCGCTACAGCTGACTCTTCATCCTCTTCTACTGTTAGCAACACACCTGCCATGACCTCACAGATCCCCACAACACCAGGGTCAACAGACACCCCGCGAGGGAACACAACTCACACGCCAACGACTGATCAGACAAGCGCAACTCCGGTCACCTCAAGTGTCACAAGCCCCAGTGCAACTGGGGGAACCTCGGCACCACCCTCGTCCTTCAGTACTGCTCCAGACACAACAACAGCACCATCTCAGGACCCCACGAGTCAGACCACGGAGACCAGCACAGAACCTCACACCAGCACCATCTCCACAGGGTTCACATCTACTCCCTCCTCCTCCCTGCGTGGATCCACGCCCACGGGCAAGACTTCCCACGCCACAGCCACCTCTGGGACAGCAGGCACGCCCCCTCCCTCCAGTGTCAGCGACAAGACTTCCACAGGGTCAGACGTGCCCACGTCATCAGCCGCTACAGCTGACTCTTCATCCTCTTCTACTGTTAGCAACACACCTGCCATGACCTCACAGATCCCCACAACACCAGGGTCAACAGACACCCCGCGAGGGAACACAACACACACGCCAACGACTGATCAGACAAGCGCAACTCCGGTCACCTCAAGTGTCACAAGCCCCAGTGCAACTGGGGGAACCTCGGCACCACCCTCGTCCTTCAGTACTGCTCCAGACACAACAACAGCATCATCTCAGGACCCCACGAGTCAGACCACGGAGACCAGCACAGAACCTCACACCAGCACCAACTCCACAGGGTTCACATCAACTCCCTCCTCCTCCCTACGTGGATCCACGCCCACGGGCAAGACGTCCCACGCCACAGCCACCTCTGGGACAGCAGGCACGTCCCCTCCCTCCAGTGTCAGCGACAAGACTTCCACAGGGTCAGACGTGCCCACGTCATCAGCCGCTACAGCTGACTCTTCATCCTCTTCTACTGTTAGCAACACACCTGCCATGACCTCACAGATCCCCACAACACCAGGGTCAACAGACACCCCGCGAGGGAACACAACACACACGCCAACGACTGATCAGACAAGCGCAACTCCGGTCACCTCAAGTGTCACAAGCCCCAGTGCAACTGGGGGAACGTCGGCACCACCCTCGTCCTTCAGTACTGCTCCAGACACAACAACAGCACCATCTCAGGACCCCACGAGTCAGACCACGGAGACCAGCACAGAACCTCACACCAGCACCAACTCCACAGGGTTCACATCAACTCCCTCCTCCTCCCTACGTGGATCCACGCCCACGGGCAAGACGTCCCACGCCACAGCCACCTCTGGGACAGCAGGCACATCCCCTCACTCCAGTGTCAGCGACAAGACTTCCACAGGGTCAGACTTGCCCACGTCATCAGCCGCTACAGCTGACTCTTCATCCTCTTCTACTGTTAGCAACACACCTGCCATGACCTCACAGATCCCCACAACACAAGGGTCAACAGACACCCCGCGAGGGAACACAACACACACGCCAACGACTGATCAGACAAGCGCAACTCCGGTCACCTCAAGTGTCACAAGCCCCAGTGCAACTGGGGGAACCTCGGCACCACCCTCGTCCTTCAGTACTGCTCCAGACACAACAACAGCACCATCTCAGGACCCCACGAGTCAGACCACGGAGACCAGATCAGAACCTCACACCAGCACCATCTCTACAGGGTTCACATCAACTCCCTCCTCCTCCCTACGTGGATCCACGCCCACGGGCAGGACTTCCCACGCCACAGCCACCTCTGGGACAGCAGGCACGTCCCCTCCCTCCAGTGTCAGCGACCAGACTTCCACAGGGTCAGACGTGCCCACGTCATTAGCCGCTACAGCTGACTCTTCATCCTCTTCTACTGTTAGCAACACACCTGCCATGACCTCACAGATCCCCACCAAACAAGGGTCAACAGACACCCCGCGAGGGAACACAACACACACGCCAACGACTGATCAGACAAGCGCAACTCCGGTCACCTCAAGTGTCACAAGCCCCAGTGCAACTGGGGGAACGTTGGCACCACCCTCGTCCTTCAGTTCTGCTCCAGACACAACAACAGCATCATCTCAGGACCCCACGAGTCAGACCACGGAGACGAGCACAGAACCTCACACCAGCACCATCTCCACAGGGTTCACATCAACTCCCTCCTCCTCCCTACGTGGATCCACGCCCACGGGCAAGACTTCCCACGCCACAGCCACCTCTGGGACAGCAGGCACGTCCCCTCCCTCCAGTGTCAGCGACAAGACTTCCACAGGGTCAGACGTGCCCACGTCATCAGCCGCTACAGCTGACTCTTCATCCTCTTCTACTGTCAGCAACACACCTGCCATGACCTCACAGATCCCCACAACACAAGGGTCAACAGACACCCCGCGAGGGAACACAACACACATGCCAACGACTGATCAGACAAGCGCAACTCCGGTCACCTCAAGTGTCACAAGCCCCAGTGCAACTGGGGGAACGTTGGCACCACCCTCGTCCTTCAGTACTGCTCCAGACACAACAACAGCATCATCTCAGGACCCCACGAATCAGACCACGGAGACCAGCACAGAACCTCACACCAGCACCATCTCCACAGGGTTCACATCAACTCCCTCCTCCTCCCTACGTGGATCCACGCCCACGGGAAAGACTTCGCACGCCACAGCCACCTCTGGGACAGCAGGCTCGCCCCCTCCCTCCAGTGTCAGCGACAAGACTTCCACAGGGTCAGACGTGCCCACGTCATCAGCCGCTACAGCTGACTCTTCATCCTCTTCTACTGTTAGCAACACACCTGCCATGACCTCACAGATCCCCACAACACCAGGGTCAACAGACACCCCGCGAGGGAACACAACACACACGCCAACGACTGATCAGACAAGCGCAACTCCGGTCACCTCAAGTGTCACAAGCCCCAGTGCAACTGGGGGAACGTCGGCACCACCCTCGTCCTTCAGTACTGCTCCAGACACAACAACAGCACCATCTCAGGACCCCACGAGTCAGACCACGGAGACCAGCACAGAACCTCACACCAGCACCAACTCCACAGGGTTCACATCAACTCCCTCCTCCTCCCTACGTGGATCCACGCCCACGGGCAAGACGTCCCACGCCACAGCCACCTCTGGGACAGCAGGCACATCCCCTCCCTCCAGTGTCAGCGACAAGACTTCCACAGGGTCAGACTTGCCCACGTCATCAGCCGCTACAGCTGACTCTTCATCCTCTTCTACTGTTAGCAACACACCTGCCATGACCTCACAGATCCCCACAACACAAGGGTCAACAGACACCCCGCGAGGGAACACAACACACACGCCAACGACTGATCAGACAAGCGCAACTCCGGTCACCTCAAGTGTCACAAGCCCCAGTGCAACTGGGGGAACCTCGGCACCACCCTCGTCCTTCAGTACTGCTCCAGACACAACAACAGCACCATCTCAGGACCCCACGAGTCAGACCACGGAGACCAGCACAGAACCTCACACCAGCACCATCTCTACAGGGTTCACATCAACTCCCTCCTCCTCCCTACGTGGATCCACGCCCACGGGCAGGACTTCCCACGCCACAGCCAGCTCTGGGACAGCAGGCACGTCCCCTCCCTCCAGTGTCAGCGACCAGACTTCCACAGGGTCAGACGTGCCCACGTCATTAGCCGCTACAGCTGACTCTTCATCCTCTTCTACTGTTAGCAACACACCTGCCATGACCTCACAGATCCCCACCAAACAAGGGTCAACAGACACCCCGCGAGGGAACACAACACACACGCCAACGACTGATCAGACAAGCGCAACTCCGGTCACCTCAAGTGTCACAAGCCCCAGTGCAACTGGGGGAACGTTGGCACCACCCTCGTCCTTCAGTTCTGCTCCAGACACAACAACAGCATCATCTCAGGACCCCACGAGTCAGACCACGGAGACGAGCACAGAACCTCACACCAGCACCATCTCCACAGGGTTCACATCAACTCCCTCCTCCTCCCTACGTGGATCCACGCCCACGGGCAAGACTTCCCACGCCACAGCCACCTCTGGGACAGCAGGCACGTCCCCTCCCTTCAGTGTCAGTGACAAGACTTCCACAGGGTCCGACGTGCCCACGTCATCAGCCGCTACAGCTGACTCTTCATCCTCTTCTACTGTTAGCAACACACCTGCCATGACCTCACAGATCCCCACAACACCAGGGTCAACAGACACCCCGCGAGGGAACACAACACACACGCCAACCACTGATCAGACAAGCGCAACTCCGGTCACCTCAAGTGTCACAAGCCCCAGTGCAACTGGGGGAACCTCGGTACCACCCTCGTCCTTCAGTACTGCTCCAGACACAACAACAGCATCATCTCAGGACCCCACGAGTCAATCCACGGAGACCAGCACAGAACCTCACACCAGCACCAACTCCACAGGGTTCACATCAACTCCCTCCTCCTCCCTACGTGGATCCACGCCCACGGACAAGACTTCTCTCATCTCATCAACTCCTTCTTCTTTCCTAAGTGAACACACTGGTAAAGATGGCATTTCCCAAGACACAGGCACATTTGGGACAACAATATCTTCATTGCCTTCCAGTGTGAGCCACAGACCTTCATCTTCGTCAGGTGTCACTCATCCATCCACAGACCGTTCTTTCTCAGAGTCTGTTACGTCTAGTGATATTGGCACAGCTCAGACCATATTCAATTTCTATAGTTCAACCAGTAATTCTTCATTCTCTCATTCAGCCCCTGGTTTTCCCGTCACCTGGAGTTCCACCACCCCATTCACAGGTCCTCTGTCTACTCCTCTGTCTATTACCAGTACTTTCCCACCATCCACAGCCTCGTCAAGCTCCACTGTGAGGACTCAGACATCAGGTAGGTGGGGCCTCCAGGTTCTTGATCTCTCAGGGTGGCTCAGTTGGCTCAGGTCAGCCTAGTTAAGTGCTTGTTAGGTATGGTGAGGTAGTATTACCAGACTAGCATTGAGGGCAGAGCCACAAGATGAATTGAGTGGGATATGGTGAGTGATGTGCCACCATTCCCTTCCAACCCAGAAGACAGTTGCTTATGTATAGGGATTAATTTGGGTGTGGGTAGAAGATAGAGGAGAGTTTCTAGCTGTCTCTCCCAGCCCAGGTCTGACTCACAGATCCTGAAGTGTATCACTCTCTCTGACTCTGCTACTTTCTGACTGTAAGACTCACTGCAGTTTTCTGTCTCTGCATGCCCAGGAACCATCACCACCTCGGTGAGGATAGGCAGCCAGAGAAGGACAACACCATCACCACCCTCAACAACCTCCCAGACCCGTACAACCCCGTCTCCTAGAACATCCATAGGCACACACACAACACCTGCTCCAGTCCCTGTCAAACCCAAGAAAGGTTAGTGATTCTGTAGGTCTGGGGGCTCTCCATATTGCGATGGAGAGAATTAGTTGGTGTGGGTGCTAAAGTTATGGCAACTTGGTGAGATCTACCAGTGAAAGCCCTTTTGGGTAGCTGGGGGAGCTGGTTCCATGGAACTGCCTCCTCTGGGCCATGGGAAGTCCAGATGCTCCCATATCCCCTTTAGAGGGGTGCTTTAACTCCACCTCAGGCTCCTTGCCCATAGACTGCTCTCTCAGATCACAGGCTCTCACAGGGGATTTTGAGACAGCACAACTGCTCAGTTGTGCTTCAGTACCACTGAAGGCTGGCTTTGTACATGGCACTGGGCTAGGAGGGGGGGTTAAGAAATGATCAAGGTGCGGTTTAGTAGGAGACAGATCTCCTGCCTTGATAAGTGCAATTAGAGGAATAAATGTAGGGTGTTGGACATGCACGATGGAAGGTCCCTAGTGGATGTAGGGGTGTGCTCATGGTGAAGAGGAGGCTTTCTGGAAAGAATGAATAGGAGTTGGGGAAGAGGAAACATCCCAAGCAGGCAGGAGGGCTTGAAGAGCTGGAATAAAGATCTAGATATGAACAGTAGTCCCAATATTGCATGGGGAGGATATCCCCAAAGCCCTTGGGGGTGCTGGAAACAAAGGGAAGAGTATTGAGAAATGAGGCTGTCATGTGAGTGAACCAGGGAGGACATGGTAGGGTCTGTGTTTATGAATGGTGCTATGGTGTTTGGGGTGTTGGATGAATTTGCAGGAGGCCAGGAGAGTTGTATACAGATACTGTGGCATTCCAAGCAAACCAGGGGAGAGCTGCCAGGAAAGAAAAGAGGAGACCCATTTGAGAAATATTTAGGATAAGCTTTCTGGAACTGGAGCCCGAAGACTTCTAAGGGGTCTAAGGACAAATTCTGTCCACCTACTGTATCTAGAGAAATACCATCTTAGGAAACAAGTCTCTTTCTAGGAAATGGTTATTTCAATTACTGATCTTCACATTGGAGTTTTGTCTTTGAACCCTTGAAAGAATTACGAGAATCATAATAGATGCAGAATAACTTGATGGTGTTCTGACAGCAGGACCTGTTTTTCTTCAAAATGGTAAAGGATGAGAGTACCCACTGAAGGGGTAAAATGAAAAGATGGGTTAAATGCAAGCAGAGAGGGGGATAGAAGAGTCCTTGAGGACTCCGAGTTGGGTGTAGGGGCATCTTGGGGAAGCTCTCTGTCAGCCCTAAAGTAGTCAGGACCCGTGAGAATTTCCTGCCCTTCTTTGTGCTGGCCCAGGTGTTCCCCTCTTCCCCTATGGGCCAAGTGTTGGAGATCGGGAGTTTGTCAAGAGGATCTCGGACTTCACCTCGCCACTCTTCAAGCCCCAGATTGGCTTCCCTCTTGGCTTCTCTCTCCGGGATTATCTCTATGTGAGTCCCCAGCTGCAGCCCAAAAGACAGGACCCATGACCTGTGTTCCCCAGACTCTGCTTCTCTCTCCAGGACTTGGAGATGGCCCTGTGACCGTGACTGTGGTCCAGAGGAAGGAAAAATGCAACAAATAACACTTGTTAGACACCTCCTGTGTCCCTGCCTCTGGCACAGTTTGCATTTATACTCTTTAATGCCTGGGTGCTGACTGAGGAAGACTGAGCTAGGCAAGGCTCTCTCCCCTCATGGACAAAAGTGTCTTTACCTCAATAGAGAGGTCTGGGAGTCCACTAAGCTCTCCACTGTTTTCAGAGCCTTTTTAATGAGTTAGAAGCTCTACTTGGGAAACCACCTTTTAATGCTGTTTACATTTTCTATGAATATTTACTGGCTCCTCAGTCCAAGGACACCATGTCTCCTGGAGAAGAGACGGAATGGTGGTTGTGGTACCTGCAGGCCTCAGGGGTGGGCATGGGGGCTGGGGCAGGGCACACTAAGATAGGGCAACCCAGAGATGGGACTGAGTGTAGCAATCGTCTAGCCCACTCTGATGTGGATGGAGCCTCAGGATGGCTCTATGGGGACTCACCCAGAGGGCTCTGCTCTGTGATGGGCCTGTTTGTAGATGGGGTTGGCCATGGAAGCAGGGGAAAACCTACCATGACAGGAAGTACTTAAAACTGAGGAGTGTCCTGCAGATGAAGAGTATTGTGTGAGAACTACGTAAAGGGGTCTCTCCCAGCAGGCAGGGAGATGAATGACAACTTCTTGTGGAAGTTGTTGACATCTCTGCAGTTTACCCAGAGAGGTCCTTGGGGGTCACACTTCTGAGGAGCTGGCCCTGTGCTGGGATATTTTTGTCCCTTCCTCCTTCCTCCTTAAACACTAACCAGAAGAACTTTTGTGCCCAGTTCACAGATAATGGGCAGATCATCTTCCCGGAGTCAGAGTACCAGGTTTTCTCCTACCCCAATCCCCCACGTAGAGGCTTCACAGGCTGGGACCCCATGGCCCTGGTGGCTCCATTCTGGGACGATGCTGATTTTTCCACTGGCCAGGGAACCATATTTTATCAGGTGAGCCTTTCCAAGCCCAGAATTCAGGAACCCCCAACAGCCAGCAAAGAGAGACAAAGGGCTATGTGGCGGTGTGTGTGTGTGTGTGTGTGCGCGCGCGCACGCACGTTACTGTTGTCCGAGCCTGGGCTCTGTGTGGGCCGGGGATGATGTTTAAATATGAGGGTGGGGAGGAAACAGAGCAGGACTGTTACATAGACTTGGGAATACCCTTTCACAACCATGAACATACCTGCAGGTAGGACCCTCATTTCCTTGTCTTATCTGCTTTCCTTTCCTAGGAATATGAGACACTCGATAATGAACACAACCAGCTAGTCTGGCAGGTGGAGTCTTGGATTAAAAAGTTCACCTACACTTGGAACTACAAAGCAAGGTGGACCCTAAAGGTCACGTGGGTCAAAGCCCATGCCTATCCTGCCCGGTGGACCTTCGGGGTGAGTGAAACAATGGACAGCTCCCTGTGAACCATCTGGAAGTCAGACATCCTAGAACCCTAGGCAGGGGCCGCTTTTCTAACATGTGCTCTGACTCAGGAACAGATCACCCCCACCCTGTTTGCTGAGCACTCACTTAGGACTCATTGGGTTGAAACATAGGAAATAGAATTTTTGTAAGTCAAAATGGCTGACTATTGGCAATTGTATATATATGACTCAACCTGATATTATTATCTACATTTTAGAAGACGATGGTTAGAGAGGTTAAGCAATCTGCTCAAGGTCACCCAGCTGGCCAATGACAAAGCCAGGCTTGGAGCTGAGGCTTTCTGACTTCCAATTCTGGCTCTCAGTGGCAGACCCATCCAAGGGCAATGATCAGCCTACACGGTGTCCTCAGTCTTCCCCCAGGGACTCAGCTCTTACAGCCCTTATGTGGTCTAGTCTCTCACTTCTTTGGGTCAATGAGTTCGTTGGTTACCTACTTTGTTCAAGCAGTGCTTGGCATCTGCTTCCAGAGGATCTCTAGTATCTGGAGGACCTCTGTGGTCCATACACAGTATTTAGGTTGAGGGGACATTTGAACAATGTGCTTAAAAATATCCCAGAGGAAGCTAAATAGGCCTCCCTTGGCTCTCTGCGGTGGTGGCTAACCTTTCTGAGTCCTGAAGCTTTTCTACACAAACTCTCTTCTCACTGGATCCTAAACCAGAGCCTTTTATCACCCCTCCCTGGAGAAAAGTCATGAAGAAGGCAAATGCACTACGATAGGCGCTTTGATCCCCAGGGTGAAAGCTGTCCTGCACAATCCCAAACATTTTCTGGGGAGGCCAGGAAAAGATGATGTGTGTGTCCAGGCAGGGTGGTGCGGAGGGTGATGGGACACCAGGGAGGAGACCCCAGATCTCTCACAGGCAATCCTATGTTTGTCTCCAACCGACCTCCAGACCAACACCTACCAGGCCATCCTTTCCACGGATGGGAGCAGGTCCTACGCCCTGTTTCTTTACCAAAATGGCGGCATGCAGTGGGATGTGACCCAGCGCCCAGGCAACCCAGTCCTCATGGGCTTCTCCAGGTAGGATGGGAATGGGCAGTCAGCACTGAACAGATACAGGAAGTGGTCCAGGGCAGGATTTTGGCTGCACACCCACTCCCAATCCCCCCAGGACAGGCTGTGAATCCTTCTTGCTGATGTTTCTGACTCACACCAACTCCAGCTCCCACTTCTTGCTGTTTCAAATTAAAATATGCCCATTCACCTGACATTCTCTTTCCCAACCCAGTCCCCAGGCTTCATGATAATTCCCAGAGCTTTGACCTCTCTGATTTCTACTGACATTAGCCAACCCCTCTTGACCTCTCAAGTATCATAGTAATACCAGCCAACATGTATTACACAAACTACTTAAGATGCATTATTTTATCTAATTATCACAACCCATGAAGGAGATACTCTTTACTACCCATTCTATAGGTAAGAAAACTGAGGTAAAAATAGATCAGTAATTTGCCCAAAGTCTCAGAGATGGAAGTGACAAAGCAGGACCTTGCACCCAGATATTTGAGGCTGAAATCTGCCTTCCTGACTTCTGTTGGGCTGAGCATTAATCCCTCATCTAGGGGCACCAACAGCTTATGTGGGGTCAGTGGGAAAGACAGAGGGTAGAGGGAGAGAGCCATGGACGGGGCCATGGATTCCTGTGTGTGAAGGTGACTCAGTCTCTGACAACAGTTCTCAACCACTCTTTCGAGATGCTGGTGTGTGCAATCAATTGTAAAGGTCACATAATGTGTTACTAGTCATTGATGCAAATTCTCTTAGATGGTGTTCAGGGTTGCCCCTATAATTCTATTGCTTTCCTTTGCTTTCTCATGTGCTGTGAAAGAGAAAGAAGTTGAATTATTCCACTAGCTAGGGATTGCCCACCCTCCTGAGTAGTCCACGGAGAGTGTCCCACCCGTGTGCCTCACCTATCCTGTGGCAGAGAGGAAGAAAGTCAGGAGTCACTGCTCAGAGGCAGAGATTGGCTCTTAGCATCCCAACGTCCGGTGCCCTCCCCAGCCCTCTGTCCAATCCCCCCATTGAAGGGAAACTCATCAGAAGAAAGCCTGAACCCTGTTGTGTGCACACCTCTGCCTTGTGCACACTTCTTGCAGTCAGTGGTCAGCTATAGAATAAATCAGAGCCTTCCTTCCCTTTGCCCCCCCCCCCCCCGTCTCTGCCCTCTCCTGCTTGTTGCTAGGAGTCAGAGATGCCGGCTGCCTGATGAGCTGACTGTGTAATGACTGGTATCTAATGACTACCCACACTGAGTGATGGTCTGTCCCACTGGTGGCATGAATGTACAACTAGTCGACCCAGAGGAAAGACCCCGTGTGTGACGGAGGCATGCAATTTTTTCCCTTTGCCTACAGTGGAGACGGGCATTTTGAAAACAGCCCACTGACATCCCAGCCACTGTGGAAGAAGTATCTACCAGACCAATTCCTGAATTCCAACTCAGGTAACTCTCTGTCCTCAACTCCAGGAGTCATGAGAGTCCTAATGAGGCAGCCCTCTAGCATCTCCACTGCCCCAGGGCATCCCCCACACAATCTGACCCACAAGTACAATCAGGACTTGGCACTACCCAAGTGCATCTGGTACCTTCTGTGCCATCACACAGCACAGTCCCAGCCAGGGTTATGTTCCTCCCTGGGATGTGCCAAAGCCAGGTCTCTCAGTGGGGGACCAGATCCTGGAAGTAAGGACAGGGCTGTGCCAGGAGCTGGGGATATGAATGGGCCCTTAGGTCCAAGTGTCCTGTCCCAGGGCTGGAATAAGAACCCAGATGAGATCCCTGCAGGCAATCTGCTGCGGGGAGATCCAGAAGTCTGACATTCAGCCAGTCATCATTAACTGAGCACCTGCTGTGTGCTAAAAGCCAGGAATAGGAAGGAGGAAGAGAAAAAAAGGACAAAGACTGACTATGTTTGCTCTCAAGGAGCTCTCACTCTGTTAAGAAGGCCAGGGCTTCTGTATCAGGAGGCTCCATGGGACATGACTCAATCTGTTGTCCAGAGGTCCCAATGGGACAGAGATTATAGTTCCCAAAATGTGAGTTGAATGAAGGACAGTTTAGCATTGGAAATCAGCCATGTAGATTGTGAAGCATAAATCTACTTCTCTTTGCTCTGGGACAAGAGCTTTTGGTACACGGAAGCTATGTCAAATCGTGGGTGCCATCTTGTGGAGAGAACTGCCCTGTCAGATTCTGGGCCATTCTATCAAGATGCATCTTCTTGTGACCTAGAAGGCGCAATACGATTGTGTGTGTGTGTTTTGGGGAAGAATATCTGATTTGTTTCCCATGATATCCAGCCATTGTAAAGAAGATAAAGTAAATATTTTTTCAAAACCTTAACAAATTATAGTTATCTTGACAATTTCTTCTTTTGTGTGGGAACAGGGTCAAAATCTAATACATTATGTCCTGCTGTGTCTTATTGGACTCTGGAGGCCCCTTTTCACTCCTGGCTTTTGGGGTAGGCAGTATGTAACCTACGGTTAAAGCTTAAATTCAAACCAGGGTTTTTTCTCCTAGTTACTTGTCCCTTCTGAGGATGGCTTCTGGGCCCAGAGGATGCTTCCTCAGCCTCACGGTGCTGGAGCAAGCCCCCAGCTGGCTGTTGTCCTGTCTACTTTGGCAGTCTGTGCTGGGGGAGGGGGAGGGTCAGGGATGAAAGCCAAGGTCTGAGCTGGTGGTTGGTGGCGCCCCTTAGTGAGATAAAGGATGAATGAGGAAGGACTAGTTTGGGGAGATGGGAAGGCACTGGAGTTCAGAGGGCAGATGGGAGGGTTGGAGGATTGGTGGACGGAAGCTCAGGGCTGGAGTCTGGCTCAGAGTGCATGCAGGTGAGTCTGCTCTGTCCATCACTTGTCCCAGGGTTTCCCTCTAAGATCCAAGTTTTAAGGGCCTCTGGATGTCTCATAAAAGGGGCCAGTCTGAACTGGGTCCCTTCCCTGGAGTTGCTGTCCAGAGTCGGGGTGGGGGGTGGTGGCTGCAGAATGTGCATTGATGAGTTAGGCTGCTAAAGCAGAGAGCTTGTGGCCAGAGGCCCTGGGATAACCCCTTCTTCCTTTGCTGCTCTAGGCGTCCGGGGCCTGCAGGTCTATAGCCTACACGGGGAAGAAAGGCCCAACTACCGTCTCCGGTGCCTGCAGTGGTTGAAAAGACAGCCTCGGGGGCCCACATGGGGCTGGAACCAGATCTCCTGCCCTTGCTCCTGGCAGCAGGGACTATGGGATTTACGATTCCAGCCCATCAGCATGGGTGATGCCCCCTTCCTGTTTCCTGGGTCATCCCCGCTATGCCCCATAAGACCACCCACCAACCCTCTGCTCACACCTGACCTATCCCTTCCAGGACCCCTTCGCCCCGCCCACCCTTCGCCCCCGACCCCATACCCGCCGCTACCCCTCTCTCCAGACCTCTGGGCCTGAGCATGTCCATCCTTGTCACAGGCTGGTGGGGCCTCGGCAGCAGGCAGCTGTGCAGCTTCTCTTCCTGGCGCGGGGGCGTGTGCTGCCGCTACGGGCCCTGGGGCGAGCTCCTCCAGGGCTGGACAGTGCATGCTCCTTGGCAATTTGGTACGTGTGACTGCAGAGATCTCATCCCCGCCTTCTCTGAAGCTCTCTCTACTCTTTTCTGTCAGAAACCAGGCCTGGGCTCCCAGCCAAGCAGTGGGACCTGAAGAAAGAAGCCTTTTGTCCCCATTCCCTCCCAGCTGCCTCCCCTCTCTGGCCACTAATTTCCTGATCTTGTAACGTTGGGAAGGTTCCAAATCCCTTCCAGCTGACCTCCCGGGGATTTATGATCCAGTGCCTCTTGCCCCATCTTCACTTGGCCTCCTAGCCCCAGACAAGAGTGGAGACTTCTCTCCAGGGAAGGAGAGGGGACCAAGTGAGACCCTGTTCCTCTGGGCCCAAATCAGCTGACTGTCACCTCCACAGAGGCGACAGAGACCCTCCAGAGGAGCTAGAGAGCACAGGGTTGGGGGACCAGGGTACTGTGGCTCCCCCCTCTGTCCCCAACCACCCCGCTACCTCTGACAATCACAGCTGCCCCCATGGTTCCCCAGACCATCAATCACAGCCTCCCAGGGGCACTCAGCCCCACCCTTCTGGAGAGAAAGCCCCTAGGACACAGCCCCGAACCCCCTGGGTGCACCCCTGGGGCTCTGCTGCACACACAGCTCCGGCAAGCCTACAAGGGAGAGAGTGACGGTCAATGCTCCAAGGCCATGGAGCAGGGCAGGATCTGCTCCAAGTTGGCCCGACTCCCGTGTCATCCTGCCTCACCAAACCTTCCGCCAGGCTCTGCAGGCCCTCTGTCTCCCTCCCACATGCCAATCTTTCCCCTAGACCAGGAGCTGGAGCCATGGGACTGGTGCTGCCGCTGGAACGACAAGCCGTCCTTCTGTGCCCTGTACCACCGAAGGCGGCCACGCATCGGCTGTGCTGGGTACCGGCCCCTGAGGCCCGGTGAGGCTGCTGGGGCCCCACAGGGCTGAGGCCGGGCCACTGGGGAGGGACAGCAAGCTTCCTGGGGCAGGGCCGTGGCCACCAAGTGGAGACGGTTTAGTGTGTGGCCAGAGGCAAACAGAGGCTTTGTACCTGGCGTTGGGGAAGGGGTTGGGGGGCGGGGATAATGATGTGAATTTGGGCAGGGGCACAAAAGTGCAAGAGGGCCTCTGGGGATGGTTCTCTACTCCATGAACGTCTCCCAGGCTTGAGTCGGTCTGGAGGCAGTGGGGGAATCCCAGATCCTTCCCTGGACAGTCTGCCATTGTGGTCTCTTCCTTTCTTCCAGCCTGGATGTTTGGGGACCCGCACATCAGCACCTTGGATGGTGCCAACTTCACCTTCAATGGGCTGGGGGACTTCCAGCTGGTCCGGGCCTGGGATGGAAACTCCTCATTCCTGCTGCAGGGCCGTACCGCCCAGACGGGCTCCGCCCAGGCCACCAACTTCATCGCCTTTGCAGCTAAATATGACACCAGCCAACTGGACCCCATCACAGTAAGTGAGGCAGGGGCCCCAAGAAGGAGAGGAAGAAGGAGGAAGGGGATGGGACAGCAGGGAGGGAGGACATGTCTGGCCAGTGCAGTGGTTCAAGAGTCAACCCTAGAGACAGTGGGATTCGGGTCAGAGCTCCGTCAGTCATGTGATCCTGAAGAAATGACGGAACTCCCAGTGACTCAGTTTTCTTGTAGCAAAATGGGGAGAGTAAAATTACCTACCTCACAGGGCTCTTGTGAGATTTAAATGAGATCATCTGAGAAATGTTGGAGAGGGCCGTCACTGAGATGGTCACAGTCCCTTTAAAGGTGCTGACAGCAGGGAGCTCCAGCCGGGCCCCTGCTGAGCCCTCTAAGTCCTGAGCTAGCACAACCTGTCATCCCTCTACCACCCTCTTCCTCCGGGGCTCAGGTCCAAACTCTCTGCAGCCTTCTTTCTCTGCCTCGGGGCCCACTTCAGGTCAGTCTTAGATCCTCTCCAATTCCCCATCCAGGTCCGATGGCTCCTTGAGCCCAATGACACAATCCACGTGCAGGTCAATAACCAGACTGTGACATTTGAGACTAACCATGAAGACCCAGAAGGTAGGCTGGGAGCAGCTGTCAGCTCCCTTCTGCTTCCCTGGGTCAAGCTTCAGTGGGGGCGCCCAGTGCCAGGGAGCAGCCCGGAGGCAGGGGCATGGGGCGGGGAGGGCAGGGAAGAGGTCAGCAACCCCGCTTCACCTCGTCTTCTTTCAGCAGCTGGACCTGGGTGGCTTCTTCACTAGGAGCCAGACATTGGGCTTTCCTTCCTCACGTCTCTCCTTCCTCCAGGGCAGTGATAGCCTCGTGCCCATCTCTAGTCCCCAGGAAGGAGGGGGTGTCCTGTGAGTTTGGCTCTGGGCCACCGGAGAAGGTATCCCAAGGCCACCCCCATAGCTGCTCTCAGAGTCTCCCCTCTGCACCTTGACCCTTCACTACTGCTAAGTCTTGGGCCCACAGGGTTCCAGTGCTGGTTTCTTCCTCTTCTGCCTCCCCACCTTCCAGGCCCGGAGACGTTCAACACCACCGGCATCATCGTGACCCGCAATGGCTCGCTGGTGTCAGCCATCTTCGATGGGACCGTGACCATCTCAGTGATTGCCCTCTCCAACATCCTCCATGCCTCCTGCGGCCTCCCGGAGGAGTATCGAAACCGCACAGAAGGCCTCCTGGGTGAGAAGCAGGCAGGATTCTGAGTCTGAGGCAGCGGCAGCAGAAAGAGCGGGGGCCCCAGACCACAGGCAGCTGCCAGTCCAGTTGGCCTGTGGGTGTCCTAGGCTGAGCTGCTCTTCCTCGGCCTCCTGGGAACAGAACCCTGAGGCTGTGCAGAGGTGGGGAGGGACGAGGGCTCTCTTCAGCTTGCTTTCAGCCTCACTTTTTGTCATCGTGAATCTCGGGTTCCAGGACAGCTGAGGGGGCTTTGAGGATGGGCTCTGGGGAAGGTAGAGCCAGCAGCTGCCCGTTCCCTGCCTCCAGCCCCACTTCCCCTCCCTTCTTCCTCCATTTCCCCCTCCTCTATCCCGGAGACAGAGGGGTCGGCTATGAGGTACGGTCATGCCTGCCCCCCCTGAAAGGACCGAGCCGAGAACAAGCGCAACTGGAAGAGGCTTCCCAGGCTCCCTCACCATGGTCATACCCTGAGCGTGCCTCACTGGATGCTCCCCAGAGAAGGGGAGAGCCACAGACCCAGGGTGGCCGACCTCCTACTCTGACCCTCAGGAGTCTGGAATGACAATCCAGATGATGACTTCAGGATGCCCAACGGCTCCACCATTCCCCGTGATAGCACCGAGGAGTTGCTTTTTCAATACGGAATGACCTGTAAGTCTGGGCCTCAGAGTCCTCGGGGTAGAAGAAGCCGAGCTGGGATGAAGGAAGCATTGCCTCCCTCCGCTTGTGGGAGCCAGACCTCCATCCTTTGTGAGGGAGAGGTGGAAAGGCTGAGGATTCTGCACCCCCCCCCCCAGATTTGTCCTCTCCAACCCCATCTCAGCTGTGTTTCTCTTCCTGGAAGAGAAGACAAGGGCAGTGGTGGCCGTCACTCACTAGAGTAGGGATTTGCAGCCTCAAAAGCCAGAAGTCACTCCCTCCCTCCGCATCTCCCTCCCTCGCCCCAAGGCATGTAGAGTGAGAGTAAGGGGTAGACACGGCCAAAATCATAACTGGAGACCCATCCCTGCTCCCCCCGCCATTGCCTCCATGTGTTATAGGGGAAATCAGTGACACAAGGCTCCTTGGCAAGAGAGACGACCACCTGCCTTCCAACTTCACCCCTGTCTTTTTTTCCCAATGGAGGGGAAACGAAACCTCGGATAACAAGCTGGTCTCCGAGTGTGACGGAGACAAACAGTGCATCTATGACAGCCTGGCCACAGGAAGCAGAAGCACTGGCCTGAACACAAAGATCCTCTTCAGAAGGTACCAGAAGATGAACACCACCCTCAGTAAGTGGCATGAAGCAGAGGGAGGTGTTGGCGGGGTCAGCTGACAGATGAGGAGCAACCCCTTCATGACATTCCTTCAAGTTGCACATTCAAAAAAATTAACAGATTCTTTCGCTCTGTTACTCCTCCCACGACTCCCCAGCTCACTGTGATGACTTTCAAAGCCCTTTCCAACATGACCCCAGTAGCAGTTAAACTTCTCCTCTACTTCCCCCCGCCCTGCTCCCTCTACTTCAGCCCCACTGGCTTCTCTGTGTTCTTCAAACACACCAGGCTCACTCTTGACTCCAGACTCCACACACACTGTTTTCTGCCCAACCCCCTTCCTCCAGACCAGCCCCACGCTCACCCCCACCCCCTTCAAGGCTCTGCGCAAATCGAGTCGCCTTCTCAGCAATGCCTTTCTTGGCTAGCCTTCTAAAATTTCACATTTACCCATACTTCCTGTTCACCTTCCCTGCTTTGTTTTTCCTCCTTAGCACTGAAAACTATCTAGCATATTTTCTAGTTTTCACAGGTATCTTTTTTTTATTATTTGTTTCCTGCTGTGTCCTCACTACCTAGAACAGAGACAGCCATATAGTAGGTGCTCAATAAAGGTGTTAAGTGACTGACTGAATGAATAATGACATGGAAATAGCATTTCCACTGTATTCCTCTATTTCCTGACGTCTGGAAATTAGCCCATCTGGAGATTAGCCTGACCATTTCCAGCCCTCTCCCAATGGGAAAACTCTGTGGTGGTCTGAATGACACTAGTCTCTGATTCACATTATACCATGCCCAGCATAGCACTCTGATTAGGAAGGAACTTGACCTGACCCCATCTTGTGGAGGGGGGTGGGGGGAGATAAAGAAAAGCTAAATAGAACCCCGTCCCGCTCTACAGAGATCTGAAGGCAGGTACATGGAATAATTCCTGCTTCCAGAGGTGGATCAGAGCCCTGAGAACACCTCACACAAACCAGAAGACTAGACAAAGAGAGAGGAGCCCTGTGAGGCAAGAAAGTGTCTTGCCCCAAACCCCGAATCCTCTCTTTGTGTTTCAGATAAGTACCCACCCTCTATCAAGGGTCAGCATGTGCTGGAAGCCTACATGGGGCAGACCATGCGGGTTCAGTACACCAGCCACTCTAAGAACGTCACATTCACTTTGAGGAACAGCAGCACTGACTTCAGGATCTTTGGTAAGAGCACTTGGCTGCTTAAGAGGTCAGAGTCAAGCTGGAGGTAATTTGGCATCATTACACGCTGGGGAACTTCACGGCACTTTTCCATCGGTATATCTAGGACCAGCATTTCTGAGAATGAGCACTCTGATTCAGATAGGTGTCCCCAGTGAATCACAGTGACGGCCTTCTGGCAATCTGCCCAGCTAGCTATGCTGCTTCAGGGCCCATACAAGTGATTCAAAGGTCATTTCACCTCAAATCCAATGACATGCAATCATCTTTAGCCAGCTTTATGAAATCACCAAATTATTAGAATAAAGTCTAACAATTTAAAAAATACTAATCTACAGCATTTTCAAGTCTCTTAAAAGAAGGATATAAGGTAAAACAGGGTTTAAAGATACAAATACCTTCATCCGGTACATTTCTCATTATTTTTATGTTGGCCAACGATGTTTGCCTCGTGGCTTTTCCGTGCTGGGACCAAGCAAAGCCTCATTCTCCCTGTCAGTAATGGTGTGGCGATCCCCAGTCCTAGAACCATGATCTGGGTCAAAAAGTCAAAGCCCACAGGACGCAACTTACCTTCTGTGGCCAGCACCAATTATGCTACTGACTGATCTTTGCTAAACCAAAGCCATCAGGGACCCTACTTGAAGCTCAGAGCACCCCTCTCCGCCTCATTTTCTTTCTGTGCGTTAGAAGGACTTCTTTGTGTGCACCCTCCCTGGTGCTAACCAATGACATCAGGAGATTCTCCTCCTCCCCTGGGCTCCTCTCCTGCAGAGGGACAGCCTGGAAGTTACTCCTGTCTGTCCCCTACTTCCAACAACTCTCAAACCTCTGTGTTAAGGAGACTTGTTTATTTTCTTGGACACTGTAAGTAAGACAGGTTTGGATCAGAAGAGTCCTTGCTGATATGTAGCAATGTTTTCACTGTAGTCTGGTGTCAAAGGTCTACAAAGTGAGATGGGTGGGCAAGAAATCAGGGCAAGGGATGGGGCTGCCGGGAAGGGGAAACCAGTTTCATGTGCAGTGTAGCTTGGAGCAGGGTCAGGAAGATCCTAGCTTTATGGCCTTGTTCTCTGTCCCTCCTGGATGAAGGCAGGCAGGCACAGGCATGGTTGCCCTTTGGGGTCTCTTCAGGGGGCAAGTGCCTTCCTCTGTGTGGAGTCCCACCCTACAATCACTTAGTGGGGCTCATGCTACCTCCAGCTTGGCGCGTGACCGGGATCGCTCCAGGAACCCAGCCTAGCTCGAGGAAAAGCTTGATGACATTTGAGGGGTGATCTGAGAGAGGTGCAGGAAGGCCAACAGGAGCACTCGGGCTGTCAGATGCCAAGATGTGTCAG
This sequence comes from Mustela nivalis, assembly GCF_964662115.1. Lineage (NCBI taxonomy): Eukaryota > Metazoa > Chordata > Mammalia > Carnivora > Mustelidae > Mustela > Mustela nivalis. The sequence continues at coordinate 115,630,410 of NC_139020.1, forward strand.
ACCACACAACAGTCAAGGCTCCCAGCTCTCCATGGTCTTGTCTTCCCTGGGGCAGAGAACGGGACACTGCTATGGACGCCAAAGTCGTTGGAACCATTTGCTCTGGAGATTCTAGCAAGAAACATCGAAGACAACTTGTCCTCTGTACTCCAGCCAAAGACAGTGGTCTGTGCCTGCAGGAAAGAGAGCCAGTGTGTATACAACCTGACCAGCTGGGTGGGCGGTTCCTCCCTGGAGGTGAGTGTTGGGAGGAGCGGGGGAGGGAGGTCTCCTTGTTGAGGAGACAGGCCGTGGGAACTGAAGGGATGTCATATTTCAGTCCCACTGTGGTAACGTGTGTGTTGGGAGCTGTGGTCAGCAAGGAGTATCAACACCAATCTCAGGTTTTTATCTCCTAGCTCCCATTCTGCTAGGTTTACAGGAAACATCTACCTCAGCATCCTTTAAAACTCCCCAGGGGTTCCCAGCTTCATAGTTCTAAAGACTCATTTATTTATTTGAGAGAGAGAGAAAGCAAGTTGGCAGAGGAGCAAAGGGACAGGAAAAGAATCTCAAGCAGACTCCCTGCTAAGCAGGGAGTCCAACCGGGGCCTCGATCTCACGACCCTGAGATCATGACCTGAACCGAAATCGAGAGCTGGGTGCTTAACCGACTGAGTCACTCAGGCACTGCCCCTCCTCCCCCGACCCCAGACAGTTCCATGGTTCTAGAACAAGGCATGGAGAGGTAGGAGCAGAAAGGCATCGTTGTGGTCCCTGGGCATGAGACTACACAGGTCACAGGTTCCATGTTCCCTGCTCTTTGGTCCCAGGGAGGTGCTCTCTGGCGTCTGTGCCCCACTCAGACACAGAAAACCCAAGTTCCCATCTGCCCAGAAGCGCCACACAGCCATTTCTCTCTGGGGTCTCTTCATTATGGTGTTGGGAAGAGAGGGACACGACGAGCCCAAACCCCTTTGTTTTCTCTTTTACTGTCTCCTTCCAGCTAAAAGAAGGATCTCTTCATTTTGGAGAAAATCTTTATTTATACAAGTCTTAACCAAGACAGCTGGCCTCAGTCAATGAATCTTGCCCCCTTTCTTTATTTAAAATTTTGTTTTCTTTTTCTTATTTTGTTTGGGTTGTAAAGCAGGAGCCATAAAGGAAAGTATTTGGCTGGCAGTACCCCTCCACCCTATTCAGCCCTTACACACAGCCTTCTCCTCAAAATGAGCAAAGAATTCCTGCTTGAATGGGGTAGAGGTAGAGGAGCCCGGTGGTAGAAGACGGGAATTAAGGTTCTGACTGTGAGAAACAGATTAAAATCAATATATTATTTTAGATATCCCAAAATATCCAGTCTTGGAAGTAGAAAGTGTTGGGGTGTTGCATTTTAGGGAGATTTCTAAAGTCATCTCCGTAGGGGTGCCAGAATAGAGAGGCCAGGGGGCTGGACGAGGTTTGGGGACTCAGTAGCTGTCTGCGCCATTTTCCCGGTTGCTGTGTGTTCTCACAGTGCTTAGCAGTGTGGCTCTGCCTTCTTGGTTGAGGAGTCAGCAAGGGAAGATGGAGCAGGAAACTGAGCTTCTGTAAGATCCAGTTTTGAAGGGATAGTAGAGTATTTATTTAGCCCCTGTCCTACTGTAAAAAGGGCTTCCGGCAAGGAGATATGGTGTGGCTGAGATCCCAGGGCTGGCACCAGGTGGAGGGGCCAGGGGGTAGGGGTGTGGAGGGAGGAAAGGCCTGGGGAGACCCAGTTGGCTTGGCAAGGATATACAGGACCACAGCCTGGTCAAGAAGGGGCTCAGTAGGGGCACCTGGGTGGCTCAGTGGGTTAAGCTGCTGCCTTCGGCTCAGGTCATGATCTCAGGGTCCTGGGATCGAGTCCCACATCGGGCTCTCTGCTCAGCAGGGAGCCTGCTTCCCCCTCTCTCTTTGCCTGCTTCTCCATCTACTTGTGATTTCTCTCTGTCAAATAAATTTAAAAAAAAAAAAATCTTAAAAAAAAAAAAAAAAAAAAGAAGGTGCTCAGTAGATGCTGGCAGAATCAAGGCAAGGACTCGAGGTCCATGGGTTCTCAGACCAGACGGGTCAGTACAGAAACACCCAGAAGCCTTCAGTGGTCCAGCCTCCTGGCTACCCGTAATCAGCACCCCGTTCCAGGTGGCCGGCTGCAGGTGTGACGAGGACACCTTTGGCCACAACTGCGAACGCTCCAAGAACCTCTGTGAGGAGCCTTGCTTCGAGAATGTGCAGTGCATTCCTGGGAAGGGCTGCGAGGCCTGCCCTCCACACCTGACTGGGGACGGGCGTCACTGTGCAGGTGAGCTGGGGACAGGGCTCCGGCAGGAGGAGGCTCTGGGGACAGTGGAGGCCTGGAGGGCCTGGGGCATGAGGCAAAACATCTCTCTCCCTTTTCCAGCAAGCGTTTAGAATACTCAATACAGCTGGTTATGGTAAGAAGGTCAGGATGTCCAGGGAGGTGTGAGGCTGAAGGAGAAGAGATTGTGCACTCCCCGGGGGAGTGGCAGGCTGAGGTCCTGATGGGGGAAACTCAGGCAAGAGACTGAAGATGGCCTGGCGGGGGGCGGGGGAGGGCAAAGCAGACGTCCAGCAGCAGCCCGGGAGCCAGAGCAACCTGGGGCTCCCAGGCTCCTCTCATGTATCTTCAGACACAAAGCTCAGCATCTCCACATCTCAGTTGGGACATCTGGGGGGCTGCCGTGGGCATCTGGTGGCAAGGGTGAGTCCTCTCTTTGAGTCTTCCTCCCATCCCCTGTTCCTCGACCTCTGAGCCACTGGAGTCCTGCTGACGGTGATCACCGGGAAGTCTTCACTAAGCCCCCTGCAGAGCTAGGAGGAATTCTAGAGGCCCCTGTGTCTTCTGAGAGGCCAGAGCGGGTAGACTATAAGGCAGAAGAAGGAATGGAAGTGCAGAAAGCAGATGTGCCGTTCTCTCAGCAGAAGTGGGAGAATACCGATCTGGCAAAGGAACTTTCTGGAAAAGGGGGAAGGATAGTTTAGGGTTCAGAGCAACTCAGAAGCAGAATGTGGACTGAGTGAGCTTTGGGGAGAAAGAAACCAAGTCCATCCTAGAAGGAGCTTTCTGTGGGCTGGGGCCCCCCAACTACTGTCTGACCTTGTCTGCTGACCCCACCCCCTGCTCCCTCCACAGCTCTGGAGACCTCTCCCCTCTGTCAGAACAAGTCCTGCCCTGTGAATTACTGTTACAATCAGGGACACTGCTATGTCTCCCAGGCGCTGGGCTGCCAGCCCGTTTGCACCTGCCCCCCGGCCTTCACAGACGCCCGTTGCTTTGTGGCTGGGAACAACTTCACTCCAACCCTCCATCAAGGTAACTCTAGATGCCTTCTGCCTCCACAATTCTCTCACCCTGAGGGGAGATGAGGAACCTGGGTGGGGGAGCAGAGCTCGGTTCCTCCAGCTCACAGGGCAGAACCTCAGATCTCTCTCAGGTGGGCCCAAGTTTCCAGCTCTGGAAGCGGGTGGCAGTGGGAGGAGAGGGGGAGTCGGGAGGGGGGCAGCTGTCATAGCACGAACCCCAGGCCTCAGCAGAGCACTGAGGAAAGACTGGAGGTGGCTTCGTGGCCCAGAGAGTCAAGAGTCAGGAACCCTTGACCACAGTTGAAAGGGCCCTAAGGTGAGGCTCAACAGACTCAGCCCTTTCTCCTGATTCTTCTGGTGACTTTCTGTCACCGTAGGATGGGTCGGTCTCCCTAACTTGGCCCAATGGCCTTTTCGGGTGAGTCTATGTAAACTGTGAGGTTATTGTGAATCTGCTTCTTCCATTTCCAGACCTTCCCTTAAGAATCATCCAGCTCTGGGTCAGTGAAGAAGAAAATGCCTCTGTGACAGATGTCAATGCCTCGGTCAGTGTGCAGGCCAGCTCTGGATGGGGGAGAGGGCTCTCGGCCAGTTGAGGGCAGAGTCTTAGCCCTCACTGATGTGTTCTGCAGCTAGCCATCCCTCTAGATTCAGTTGCCAGAGGAGGCTGGAGCCTCCTGCCCTGGCGAAGCCTGGGGGTGAGGAAGGCAGGAAACCCCAGGACAGAGATCTCCAAGAGGACTGGAATAACCAGACTAGGGTCTAGGGGGGCCAAGTCCCCCCAGCCTCTCCTTCTAAGTGTTCTTAGAGACCTGCACTGGGGTATCATATGGTAGAAACACAAAAAGGCATTTCACTTCCAGGAAGCCTTCCCAGACTTCCCAGAGGGAACCAGCAGCTCTCTCTTCTTGGCTCCTAGGCCCTTGTCCATTCCTCAACCACAGGCAAAGTCACACAGTAGTTGAATTACTGAGGGTCTTGAATCCTACACACCCAGGTTCAAATCCTTGTTCTACCATTCCCTAGAGCAGATGTAATCATGAGACAAATTATTTGCTGTCTCATCCACAAAGCAGAAATAATAATAGTACCTATGTCTGCGGGCTGTGTCAAGATTAAAATGATAATGTATGTAAAGAACTCACCACAGTGTCTAAAATACAAGTGTTCAAAAATTATAATAAGAAGTATTATCACTACTGCTACCGTCACAGCACTCTACACTCTGTGAGGTAAAGTCTGCTGTTGCTCACCTATTGACCCCGCCCCCCAATGCTCATTATCCATGTGGGGAGAGAATGAGAGGGTGAACCAGGGAACAGAGGCAAATGTAGGGACCATTCATCTCAGATTTTCCCCTTGTCATTGGACGCAGGAAGGTAGGCCAAGTCCTTCACTCACCAATAAACTCTGACTGAGCAGGGACCCATGCTGGTCAGCAGGCTAGGCTGGGTTGTGGGGCTGCAGAACGGGATGAGAAGCATTCTACTGGTCCTGGTGTTCATGTACAAAGAAGGAGCCAGGCAGGGATAAATAACCACAGTACAGTGGAAGGGGTCTCCTCCTTGGACTGGGCCTCACTCCCGCTTCCCCACCCCCATCCTCTGCCCTAGGTGGCCTATAGATTGCGCAACCTGAATGTGCGGGCCTTTCTCCGGAACAGTGAAGTGGTACCTAGGTAAGTGGGACTGTCCCCACCGGGTCCCCAGGTCTCGTCCCTCCACTTCCACCCTTCGTGCCTCACTGTACCCCTCCCACACAGTGATTCTGAGGCAGCGCCGGAGTCCAAAAGTTTACTCAGACGCTGGAGGGTCATCTCGGAGTTCCAGTACCTCCCTCAGGGTCCTGTCATCGACTTCCTCAACACCCAGCTGCTGGAGGCAGTGGTGGTGGCATTCTTACCCCAGGCCTCATGGAGGCAGCGGAACAGAAGCAAGGAGCCCAGGACCGATGTGAACTTCCACCCCATCTCCAGAGAAGATGTGAAGAGTCTGTTAGCTTGTGAGTCACTGTCCTGGGGATGGTCACAGAGAGAACTGAAGGAGGAGGTACACGGGGAAGGCTATCCCAGATCTTCAGCCCATGCAACCCATGGTGGAATGGTTTTCAGAAAAGCCAGAAGGAAGTAATTTAGGTTTTCTGTTGGTGATTTTTGAGAGAGATTGTTAAACATTTGAGCCCACCAGCTTTCCAGGTTCAAGAGCAGGAGCACAAAATCCTGCTTGATGAATCCCCAGGGAGACAGTTTCACTGAGCTGTGACTCTAATGGCCACCTTCCTGACCATCGCTGCTGATGGCTTTCTTTCTTTTAATAAAATTATTAATGATTTTGTTAAAATACCACTGCACTTTATAAACATAAACAGGGACATCTCTTTTGCTTTTGCCCTCCAGCTAGAGGATATTAAGTAGAAGGCTGGAGACCTGGCCAAGGGACAGAGATTTCCCCTCCTTGAAAGGTATAACCCTGAGCAAAAGTCATCCTCAACCCAAGACTTAACACCCCCACATCTGGAAAACGAGATGGGATTTCTGAGGTCCCCTTTAGCTGGGATGGTCCCTGATTATCCTGGAACAAGAATAAGATCAGTTGGTAAGCACACTAGAGAAGGAAGGGAATAGACCACCCTATTTTGGGAGTGAGGCAGAGAACAGGTCAGTGACCATGCCAAACCCAACAGAAGCCACTGTGTGACTGGAGGGTGGGACCAAGCAAGAATTTCTGCTCAGACCCAGGCTGTGCCTCCTCCCTCCTCAGGACAATCCTCCAACTACTTTGTGTATGTGTAATAAGGCGTTAGGGGTCGGTTTAAGGGAACAACCAAGCCAGACCTGACTATGCCTTTTGTTAAAGAAAACAAACCAAAACCCCCCAAATAATTTTTATTATATAAGCATAATGTGCTTCTTGTATAAACTTGAGGAAACACAAATTAACAAAAAGAAAAGAAAAAAATCACCTGTATTTCCAATCCCCAAAGGCAAGTCCATTTTTGCACACAGCCTTCTAAATGTTCTTCTATGCATAGGAATCTCCACACATACCAATATTTTTTGTAATAAAGGGATCAAGTAGGGCAACCCTCTTGGGTACCCTCCCTCTTCAGGAGCTTTGTACTAAGGCTCAAAAAACTGCTTTGTTGCCCACCAAAAAAAGGGGGAGGGGACCAGTAGTACCTATTGTTTGATAACCTCATTACTTAAGCAATTGTGAACCTATTATTTTTTGTATTGTGTATGTATTCCCATTTAATATATTATTTTATCATACATTTTAATATAGTATGCTATATTTTATTTACTTTATTTTAAGATTATTTATTTTAGAGAGTGAGCAAGAGCAGGGAGCAACAGAGGGAGAGGGAGAGAATCTCAAGCAGGTTGCACACTGAGCCTGATGAGGGGCTCAATCTCACGACCGTGAAATCATGACCTGAGCCAAAAATCGAGAGTCAGACGCTTAGCTGACTGCACAACTCAGGCGCCCCTAGTGTGCTGTATTTTAAACAGAATGTTATACCCATTGTGACCATGTATTGAGTGCTCATTGTGTTAAGCAATGTAATGAGTATACTAGCATATATTCCGTCCTTTAGAATGCACAGCAAGATAGGTCCTAAGATTATGATTTCCTTTTAAAGATAAGGAAACTGAAGCTGAAGGAGTTAAGGAATTTCCCCCAAAGCACGCAACTAGTTAGTAGGAGAGTTTGAATTTCAGCTTGGGTCTGGTTTACTTCAAAGCACGGTCTCTTAACCAATGCATTTTCCACCCCATGGTGCTTACCGGTTGTAAAATATCCCTTATTTAACGCAATCCCACGTATTAGACCCATTGCTACTACACACCGTGCTTCTCCAGACTTCCATGAACACACGCATTGGTGTGCTTTTCCAGTGGCTCCCCAGGATAAATGCCCGAGAACAGAAACCTTGATGGGAGAGGTATCGATTTGGGGTTACTGATTGCTCTGCCCGCTCTCCCGTGTCCTTCCTGGCAGTGAATGTGAGCATGCTGAAGAATTACTTCAACTGCAGCGGCTACAAGGACTACAAACTGGTCTACAGTCCCCAGAGTGGCCTCACCTGTGTGTCCCCGTGCAGTGACGGCTACTGTGAGCATGGAGGCCAGTGCCAGCACCTGCCCCAAGGGCCCCGCTGCACGTGAGTTGGGGAGAGGGCAGGAGAAGCCGAGCTGGTGGACTCCAGCCGGGCAGAGATACTGCAAGGAGCCCCAAAATGACACGGTCTCAAAGTTAGGTGGGGTCTCAAAGTTAGGGCAGAGCTTCCTTTACAACAGAGAGAGCTGGGATCATGGAAAAGACAGGTGAGTGCTTACTCTGTGTGGAGAGTGAAGATGCTACATTATCTCTGAAACTCAAACTCAGCCACTGGGTAGGCATTAGTGCCATTTTAGAGAAAAAAAAAACAGGTGAAGAACCCGCCCCACATAGCTGGCAGGTTTGGTAGGGGGATGTGGGTTCCAAAGGCAAACTCTTCCACCCGATTTGGCTTCTGGGGTGAACATTCTGCTGTCTCCTTGTGGGAAAGGCACACACCGCTTTGTGTCTGGCCTGGCCCTGCCCTAAGACACCTGTTTGAGAGGGCCTGCACCTGTCGGGGGAGGCCCTCTCAAACAGGTGTCTTAGGACCCCGTGATTCGTCAGCTGTCTGAGGGCTTCCTGTGAGGGGAGCGCACTGAGTCTACAGGCCAGCTAAGGAGAAGAAGGGCAGTGCTACCCTGGGGCCCTCGAGGCGCATCGGTGCCCTGGGTCTTCCCTCGTGTCCACTACAACCCCAAACTCCTCCCCACCCCCCAACTAGCGTTCTCCCCTCCCAGGTCCGAGGAGGGCTGGGAGGAGCTGGGGGTCCTATCTGCACCTGCTCGCCAGCAGCCGGCCCCACCCCGCCGGCCAGGTGCAGCTTCCCAGCCCCGCTACCTGGTAGCCACCCTGTAGGCCCACCACCTTCCCTACAGGGGAGCCTGGACAGTTGTGGGAAACCTCCTGGGGCCTCCCCACTGCCGCTGAGTCCCTGTCCCTGTCCACAGCTGTGTGCCCTTCTCCATCTACACGCCCTGGGGAGAGCGCTGTGAGCACCTGGGCATGAAGCTCGGCGCCTTCTTCGGAATCCTCTTCGGAGCCCTGGGCTTCCTCCTGCTGCTGGGGGCCGGGGTGTTTGTGGTCCTGCGCTTCTGGTGCTATGGCGGGAACCACTACTCCTACCCCCTGGACTCAGAAAGTTGAGGCCTGGCCCCAAAGGGGCAGCAGCAGCCTAGGATACCTCAGGACCCACCCAGCCTCACCCTCACGCCTGCTGGCCATGCTGTTCCTTTGAGGAGACCAGAAAGAAGAAGGTGCTTGAAGGCAACTCAGGATTCTTCAAGGGAATGAATAATAATAAAGACAAGACCACACCTTGTCAGTAGACCCCGGGACAGACAGGAAGGGGTCATAAAGACCACCTAGTTAAAGGATGAATTGTCTCACAAATGTACCCACAAGAAGGACACTGATGCGCAAACCCACACACATCAGAGTTAAGAATGGAGTGATAACTCTAAGTTAAAAACCACTTGTATTAAAAACAAACAAACAAACAAACAAAAACCCAACCCTCCAGTTTACTTCTAATTAAAGTCTATTACAGTAAAATCCTTCAGACTTTTTGTGTTCCCAAAGCCATGGGCTCCACTTGGGATTTTCCTCTGGTGGCTGAAAGGCTAGGCACAGGGAGTGGAGGTGCCGAGGTGGGTTCAACCCAGGCCCCTTCAGCCCACAGTTACTCTCTGTGGGGAGGCTTCTTGCTCCAACCCAGGCAGATCCTTGCTTCAGCCTCCACACATCATTTTTGTCCCCTTCCCAGGGAAAGAAACACAAGCCAAAGCCTGGCCTTCTGAGGCCCCCATATGGAGTAGCCTAGACTCACCCAGAAACCCTCGCTGCCTTGCTGGTCTCTGTCCCTCAGTTCCAAAAGGATAAATACACCGTGCCTTTACCTGTCTGGTTCTTGTCCCCACTGTCTGTGCTCCCCAGAGGAGGGATTAAACCATTCCAGCCTCTTTTCCAAGAACCAATCTGAGAACCATGCCACCCACCCCTTCCTTTGACCTGGAGTACCCAATCCCTAATATATTTTATCCTTTCCTGTCCTTTCCTGAACCCCTCTAGAGTCTTCTGAGCCTCTCTACCCCACAGTCCGTTGGCCCCATTCTGCCCATTCCCAGCAACCCGACCAGTTTCCACCTCATCTTCTCTCCTAGCCTACAGAACTTGACACCTCTCTGGTATAACAAGTCCAACCAAAAACTGGTCCACAACTCCTGGGTCTAGAGTACCTCAATTCCAACTCTATGCAGAAACTGGGTAGCTGGCTCTTGGTCCTAAGTCCCAACTGCCTGAAGGGGGACTCTGATTAGCCTAGCTATGTCAGCTGTTCATCACTGGTCCAAACAAGTGTGGCCATAGGGTCGGAAAGCAGGTCCCATGATGTGAACCCGGTGCTCAGTCTCACTCTCGCAGGTGAGCAGGTGGTGTGGGAGGAAGCTCCGGAGAAACATGATCTCTGACCTGAGCAGAGACTCCAAACTGTCTGCATTTCAGAGAGAATGACTACTCCCAGTAGACAAAGCCCCTCCCATATGTGTAAGGTTGTGGCTTTACCCTCAGCTGTCCCAAAGAATAATCAAGTCTCCATAGAAAACCATGTTTATTTAGGACTCCTGGCTGGTTCAGTTGGTAGAGCATGCAACTCTTGATTTTGGGTCATGAGTTCAAGCCCCATGTTGGGTGTGAAGACTACTTAAGTGACACACATACACACACATTTATTTAATCCTAGCATTCATTTTTTTAAAAGTTCTTCTTAAAGGTTATATTTATTTGTAAGAGAGAGAGCGAGGGAGCACAGGCAGGGGGAGGGGGCAGCAGGCAGAGAGAGAAGCAGACTCCCGCTGAGCAAGGAGCTCCATGCAGGACCCTGGGAGGCTTAACTGACTGAACCACCCAGGCATTCATAATCCTAGCATTCATTTAACAAGAATTAAGCACGCAGCCCAGATGGATTCACTGGTGAATTCTACCAAACATTTCAGGAAGAAATTCTATCAGTTCTCTGTAATCTCTTTCAGAAGACTGAAGCAGAGAGAATACCTCCTAACTCATTCTAGGAGGCCAGCATTACCCTAAAACTAAAACCAGAAAAAAAAATAATAAAGAAAAAAATTATACAGCAAGATCTCTCATGAACATGGAGGCAAAAATCTTCAACAAAACATTAGCAATTAAAATCCGACAATGAGGGCGCCTGGGTGGCTCAGTGGGTTAAGCCGCTGCCTTCGGCTCAGGTCATGATCTCAGGGTCCTGGGATCGAGTCCCACATCGGGCTCTCTGCTCAGCAGGGAGCCTGCTTCCTTCTCTCTCTCTGCCTGCCTCTCAGTGTACTTGTAATTTCTCTCTGTCAAATAAATAAATAAAATCTTTAAAAAAAAAAAATCCGACAATGAATAAAAGGAATTACACACCATGGCCAACTGGCATTTATTCCAAGTATGCAAGACTGATTCAACACTCAAAAATCAATTAATGTAATCTATCACATCAATAGAATAAAGAAGAAAAATCATATGATTATATCAATAGCTGCAGAAGAAACATTTGACAAATTCAAACACCCAAATTCTTAGAATAGATGGAAACTTCCTCAGCTTGATTTAAAAAAAAAAAATCCTACAGCAGGTCTCCTGGGTGGCTCAGTCTGTTAAACACCGGACTCTTGATTTCGGCCTAGATCATTATCTCAGGATCATGGGATCGAGCCCTACACTGAACTCCACACTGGGCATGGAGTCTGTTTAGGATTCTCTCCCTCCCTCTCCCTCTGTCCGCCCCCTCTCTGACCATGCTTGCATGTGCACACACATAATCTCTCTCTCTCTCTAAAAATAAAATTAAATTAAATTTAAATTTAAAAACCTACAGGAATCACACACCAGAGGAAAGTGGTACTGAGGGGTGGGCAAAATTGTGAAGATGAAGAGGTAGAAACTTCAAGTTATAAAATAACTCAAGGGTTGTAATGTACAGCATAGGGAATATAGATAATAATATTATATTAACTATATGGTGACAGATGGTAACTAGACTTATGGTGATCATTTCATAATACGTATAAATGCCAAATTACTATGTTTTATACATGAAATTAATATAATGTTGTATGTCAACTATACTTCACATTCAAAAGAAAAGAATGAATTCTAGTATAAACTGATGACTTTGGGTCATAATGATGTGTCAACATGGGTTCATGGATTATAACAACGCACTCCAGTGGGGGGTGCTAGTAGTGGGGGAGGTTGTAAGTGTGGGGAATGAAGGGGAGAAATGGGAAGTTTGTACTTCTAATTCAGTTTTGCGAACATAAAAGTACTCCAAAAAATTAGGTTTATTAATTCAAAAGATTGTAAAGACTTAAATAAAAAGAACTAAGCACATATGTCTCTAGAGAGAGAGGGATGGGCTGAAGGGCAGTGTCCAGCACTTAGAAAAAAGGAGGTATAAAATGAGGAAGGAGGGGCCACATAAGCATGGTGGACTGGTGAGACAGACTTTACTGGGACCATTGTAATCCCAAAACTAAATTATGCAATGAGGACTTTGTAGTGTGGCTCCAGGTCAGGGAGAGGAAGGCTTGCTTTAAACATGAAGTCCAAAAATTATATCTCATCCTCAACCCAGTGAGGACTCTTGGCAAGGGATTGATCCATGCTGTGCAAGACATGGTTGGTATAGATACCATGTGTCCTCAAGCATGGGAAGAGGAAGCCTAAAAGAACAAAAGCAAGGTGGCAAATGGGGAGCAAGTCCACCCCAACCCAAAGTCCTTTCCCTCATCTGTCTTCAGTCATTAAGCTTCTTCTCCTGTCACTGGGCAATGGTGGAGGGGTGAAGGTGCGGGAGGACAGAAGAAGTGTTGGAGGACAGAAAAAGATAGCCGAAGCCTAAGAGAGGCTCAGGGGCTTGCTACAGAGAAGGAACCCCACGGACTAGGAAAAAGAGAAGTAGGGACACTTGTTGAAGAGGAGACCTTCCAAGTAAGGCTGTCGGATTTAGCAAATTTAGTTTTGGAATTTAGTTTCAGATTTAGCAAAATTAATTTCAGAAAAATCACAATGAATTTTTTAGTACAAGATGTCCCATAAAGTGTTTGGGATACCCATATGTTTTTAAAAGTATTCATTGTTTATCTGAAATTATCATTTAACTGTGTGTCCTATATTTTACGTGGCAACCTGGTCAAAATGGCTGAGACACTGAGCATGTAGAGAAAGGGTATCATAAAAAAAGAAGGAGGCTGGAGAGCTTGGGTGGCTCAGTCGTTAGGCATCTGACTCTCAATTAAGCTCAGGTCATGATCTCAAGGTTGTGAGGCTGGGCTCCATGTAGGGCTCCCCACTCAGTGGGGCAGCTGCTTCTCTTCCATTCCCTCTTTCTCTGCCCTTCTCCCTGCTCTCTCTAAAATAAATTTTAAAAAAAGAAAAAGTAAGGCGGTGTCTGTGTAGCAAGAAAAGGTCACTTGATGAGTGGTGCAGTCAGATCAAGGACACAACACGAGTCTTCATCAGCCCACCTGCTGGATCTGTGCGATTTGGATTCGGTCACTTATACAACTGGAATAAAGAACTGATGGTAAAAAATAGATAACTGGCATGATATGCAAATGTACATTGATACCAAAAAGTGATGTCCACTCATTTGAATTTGGGGTACACCTGTGGGATCAGTTGCTATTCCCTGCTTTTCACTCACTGGTGGCCAGCCCCCCTACAGGGTCTGAAGGAAGGACTGGCTATGGCAGGAGCTTCAGCCCAAGTCTCTTCAGAATAGATCCCCCTCATGCTGTCCTCATCACGGCCTGTGAGTCACCGGTGACTTTAGACAGGCTCTCTTGTTTGGGTCCACACCCACCTTTGTCTGCATGAAATATGTGGCATTTCCACCTCATAGACACACACACATTTGAGTCTTATATAACTGGAGAATTTTCCCCAGGCCTTCTGGTTCTTGCTGGTTTGGTAACATTACTTCTGCTAATTCTGGTCATCGCCAGTAATTCTCTCCTCTCTCTCTCTTTCACGCCCTCCCCACACGCATGTGTGTGAGTGCACACACTCGTACGTATTACACACTTTAATTCCCAAATGCTTCTAACTGGTGGAGCCTGTATTTTACATACTTTTTGGCTTCCAAGAATAGCCATCAGTTTTGAATGTACATGTATGTCCTTATATGCAGGTATTTAAGATGAATTATCCACTTTATCAGGTATCTCTGATTCAAATAAATGCCAAGCAAGAAAAGAAAAGCTATTTAAGAATTGGAATTATGTAATGGGTGTTACATACTTACGCAAACTGCTCTCCACCCATGCCTGTTTATAGTGTGGCTTATTCATAATGATATCATTAGATTTATATTTTGTTTGACTTCAAAAAATTCCATTTTCCCGACTTTCAGAGCCCAGTACCCATATTTCCGGGTCAACTGCACCCGCAGCCACTCCTCTCCGTGGTTCGGCGGACAGTCAAGTGCCGTCTCTGTGCACGGCTCTGTGCGAGGTTCTGTGGCCACAGCGATGACTCCCTTGCGGTACTTGTCCTGAAACATCTATGACTTAACAAGCTTGGAAGCAAATAAACCAGGATGTAGCGTAGCGTGTTAAGTGTTGTAACAGAAACATAAAGAGACTAAGAAACTAGATCCTCATTAGGGGATTTTCGGAGAGCCACCACAAGGAGGCACTGAGTGAACTGGGCTTTGGAGCATGAAGAGAAGTTTTCCAGATGAAGGCACCAGAGAGAGGGGGAAACTTCTGGGGGCAAGAATCATGATATGCAGACTGGATCAAAGGTGGCGTGACTGCAAAGTACTGAGAAATTTCCTGTGGAAGGAACATAGGACATAGGAGATGGGTCTGTAGGACATGGAGTTGAGAAGGTGGCCAAGGCCATATCACAAAGACCCTAATATACAAAGCTGGGAGTTTTATTCCTTTGGTAAGAACAGGACTAACTTTGAATTTGGAAAGGGAACCTCTAGAGACAGTGTGAAAAGTATTTGGGAGCAAACACACACACACACACCCGGTTATTATTAACCAAATGACTACACTGGGATATCCTGTGTTTTGTCTTGTCTTTTTCCTTTATTGGCTGTTATAAATGTAATGAATTTATGTACGCTGTAATGAACAAATTATTTATTGTCTTTGCACAGATTCTTAATTATTTCCTTAAGATAAACCATTTGGGATGGAATTGCTCGGGGAAAGGGATGCACATTTTTAAGGCTTTAGAAAATCAAAATGCCCTCCAGAAAGGCTATACCAGTTTCATTCACGCCAACAGTATTTTAGAGTGTTCTTTCCCCCCACACCCTCCTCATGGAAATTATAATTTTTATAAATCCTTACCTATTAACACACAATTAGCAATATCTCATTGTATGACTCTCCCCCCCCCCTTTTTTTTTTGCTAGTGAAGTTTCTTTTTCATGGAAAACAGGCACTTATACTCCTGCTTCTGGAAGACATTTATACTCTAACTTTCGTGCAGGCATGTTTGCCATTTTATTGCTTCTTAAGAGCTCTTTGTATATTAAGGAGGTTCTGGTTTTGCCAGAATATGGTGTAAATAAGTTCTTTCAATTTGTAATTGTGTACCTGTCTACCCTCCCCTACTAAGTTTGGCCTGTGGGGAAGAGATGGCTTTGCATCCCCCATGGCATACAACATGTCTCTCTTCTGTTGTGGGTGCTCAGCAAATATGTTGGGAAGAATATTTGCATTATTTTTGTTCAGCCTCCTTTATAAAACCTGTTCTGCTTCCCTCTGCAAGAGGCAGGGGATCAGTTAATACACATATTCCCCTTATTCATAGCAATTTTTGAAGTTGTCCTGTTTCCTCCGCTCAACAATATTTCCTGGGCACTTAAAATTTTTTTTTTAATTTTTAAATTTTTTTATAAACATATAATGTATTATTAGCCCCAGGGGTACAAGTCTGTGAATCACCAGGCTTACAGACTTCATGGCACTCACCATAGCACATACCCTCCCCAATGTCCATAGCCCCATTGGGCACTTTTTTTTCAGAATTTCTTTTTTTATTTAGTTATTTAATTGACAGTGAGAGAGGAAGACAAGCAGGGAGAGTGGGAGACGGAGAAGCAGGCTTCTCGCTGAGCAGGGACCCCAATGCGGGACTCAGTCCCAGGATCCCGGGATCATGACCTGAGCCGAAGGCAGACGCTTAAGAACTAAGCCACCCAGGCTCTACTACTGGGCCCTTTTTATTGCCAGGCATTGTGCTAGATGCTAGGGATACGGGAGGGAGCGAAATCTTCCATTCTAGTTGAGGGAGACAGATGAAAGGATAAATCAATAAAATATGTATTATGTTAGGTTGTAATCAGCATTAAGAAGATCAAAACAGAGGGGGTGGCCAGGGGGACCCACCGAGATGGTGAAAGAGTTGGAGGTGTTACCGGCTGGATATCTGCAGGAGAAGCCCTCTGAGCAAAGTGACCAACATGTGCAAAGGTCCCCAGATAGGAGAATGCATACAAAGCCTGATGGATTCCTGGAACAGCAAGAAGGTCAGCATTGCTGGAGCGCAGGGAGCAAATTAACGAGGCTGGGGGAGGGGCGCAGGTCGCACACCTCTTTGTCTAAATGAGATGGGAGAGCTTGGAGCCAAGAAGTGGCGTTGTCTGACTAACACTGCAGAGCAACAGCCTTGGCTGGTGTGCTGGGGCTACAGTGCAGTTGAGGGGTAAAGGTAGAAAACAGAGAGACCTGCTAAGAGGGTCTGAGTAATCCCGGCAGGAGGCCATGGTGCCTTGCACCAGTTGAGAGCAGCAGCGATGGTGAGGAAGCATCAGATTCCGGGCTTATTTTGACAAGAGGAGAGCAACAGCATTCTGCGACGAGTTAGACATAAAGTGAGTGCGAAGGAAATAGGGGAATAAAGACTGGCTTTGAGAATTTGGGCTTGAGCAACAGGAGGATGCAATTAACATAATGAAGTCGCAGGCAGAGCCGGTTTGGGGGAAAGATTAAGACTCTGACTTTGTGGGGTGCCTGGGTGGCTCAGTGGGTTAAAGCCTCTGCCTTCAGCTCAGGTCATGATCCCAGGGTCCTGGGATCGAGCCTCGCATCATCCCCCCGCATCATCCCCCCCGCCCCGCATCATCCCCCCCCATCATCCTCCGCATCACCCCCCCATCATCATCATAATCATTGGGCTCTCTGCTCAGCAGGGAGCCTGCTTCCTCCTCTCTCTGCCTGCTTCTCTGACTACTTGTGATCTTTGTCAAGTAAATAAATAAAATCTTAAAAAAAAAAAAAGACTCTGACTTTGCAAATATTGAACGTAAAACATCTCAGACCAAGTAGAGAGGTTGAGTGTAGACACTAACAATAGTTGTACATAAGAAGTGGGATTTTAGAGATGTTTTTCTTTCTTTACCACTCCTCTTGCTGTTTGTCTTCTTTTCTTGGTCCTTTTGAATTTTTCAAAATCACAAAATCATAAGCAAGGGTTTTTTTTTGTTTGTTTGTTTTTTGTTTTACAGTGGAAAAAAGATTAGCTACATGTAATATTTTTAGGGGTAGAGTAGGGGTAGAGGGATAGGGGGAGAGAGAGAGAGAGAGAATCTTTAGCAGGCTCCATGCCCAGCACAGAGCCTAAAGCATGACTTGACCTCACAACTCTGAGCTCATGACCTGGGCCCAAATCAAAAGTCACACACTCAACCGTCTAAGCCATCAGGTAGCTGCATTTAATTTCTTAAAAATAATAGTAATAATTTGACTTAGGAGCTAGAGGGGAGGAATAATCGAGTACTGCAGACCTTCTTGTGATCTGCTTGTATTCAGAACTTGAAAGTCAAGGCAATCCAAAAAACATTCTCTGTGATCCTACTACAGACCAGGCACTCTGCTCAGGTTCAGGGGATGCTGAGATAAATATGGGCCCAGCTCTGAAGGAGCTCAGAGTTCAACAGGCTCTGGGGCCAGCCTCAGTAAGTGCTGTAATCGAGGTCCCAACCAAGAACCAGGGGAGAAGAAGAGAGGGAAGGAGTAAGGAGGATGCATAAAATCCCCATATCATAAAAATGTCAACACCAAAACAACCCCATACTGATCAAATAGGTTGCCTCTGGGCCACACTGTGTGCAATTTTAATGGGCTGATGGGAGCACCAAGAGGGTGGAAAGATGGCTGATCAGACCACTCTTTACTGAAATGTAACACAGGTGGCAAAGGAAGTCCAAGGATATCTTTGGAACAAGGGAAGCTCCACTCCCACCCCACCCCCACCATCGCACACACACACATACACACACACACACACACACACACACACACACACACTGAGGCATATGTGAGCCAGGGTCCCGCTGCCATGGCTGGGTAATGCCTTAGGTTAGCTGACCTCTTGGGAATCTTCCAGGTATATCTTAGCTCGGTAGCTCCAGTCTGTGTATGGGATGAGGGGGTATCCCAGGCCACAGGCAGGCAGCACTGGCCCCTCTGGCACAGCAGATGTTCCTTAGCCCCTCCTGATGCGCAGCAGAGAGACGTGGATGGGAGGTCCATGGGTATGCAGTTCCTGGCAGAGCTGGAGGGCAAAAGAAGCAGGGATCCTTCCAGCCCAAATCTGGCCCATAAGCTCGCCACAGGGCATGGACAGGAAGGGACAGTGGGACAGGATGTACGAGGAGGCCAGCAACCCTTCCCGAGCCGCCCACAGACTGGGCATGGACTAGATGCTGCATGCACAGTATGTCATTGGACCTCCCAACAACCCTTATAAAGCAAGTAGTAGTAACTTCATTTTATAAGGGAGGAAAATAATACAGAATAGCTTACCCAAGGTCACACAGTTAGGAGCTGAAATTCACCCCTTGATCTATATGGCTCCAAAGTTTGTTCTTTGTCTGAGCCCAGAACTCTGTGTCTGTGCCCCATTCTCAACAAGAACTCATACCCAACACCAACACAGCCTGATTCCTGCTCCTCAGCTCTGGACCTGCTCCTTTCTCCCAGGCCTCTTTCTGATCACGGAAATAGTTTCCAGTTTGGGAGCTCAGATCTGACACTATTCTGGGTTCCCTCCTTTTTTTTTTGTTTGTTTGTTTTTAAGATTTATTTATTTTATAGAGACAGAAAGAGGGCGGGAGGGGCAGAGGAAGAAGGGAGAGAGAGAGAATCTCCAGCCAACTCCACTCTGAGCACAGACCCCAATCGATCTCACAATGCTGAGATCGTAACCTGAGCTGAAACCAAGAGTCTTAACCAACTGAGCCACCCAGATGCCCCTCTGGCTTCCCTCTTTGACTAGGATTCACACTTGCTACTTTGATTATCATGTGCTGTAGGCATTCGTCATTTCTCTGGCTGTCCCATTTCAACCCTGCACCCACCCCAGGGAACTCCTTATGGAGTCCTGATGGGTCCCTTTCAGCTAAGAGAACTTCAAGGGTCCAGATATTCTCTCTTCTTATCTCCTGGCTTCAAGATGTGGGCATAAGAGCTAGGCTGAGCTGACCTAGTCTAACCTTCCAATGATTCGCACCATCCCCAAAAGCTCTGGCCCCAGAATTCTACCACTGGAAGCTTTGCCCAGTGATCTGGGTCTTAGGGGAATTTTCCCAACATATACAAAAATATCCCAGTCTTGGTCCCCATTGAGAATACACATCATTGGGGTATTTTCTGCCTAGCATTCCTAGTTCCTCTAGGGCCTGTCCTTCTCATTCCATGTGGTTCAGTTTGAGCTGTCAGTTATGGTGGACCTTGCAGGACCATAAGACTAGTCTTTCCCTAGTATAATATGCAGGTATTGGGAGAGGAAAGTACCTGTGACTCTGGGGCTGTCACAGCCACCTTTCCTTACATATGGAGAGAGATTCTGAAGAACAAAATGCTAAGAGAAGTCAAGAAAGAAAATATTGATGATCGTATCTAAGCTGCTGGATCTAGCCATAACTGAAAATGGACAAGTCACTTCTAGGTTTCTCAGTCAATACCTTGCCTTTTTCTGTGTAAGCTCCAATGAGCTGAATTTCTGCTACTTGTAACCCAAAGTCCTGCCCATTCATAAAATTGACCTTCCAAGGGCTAGAAGACCTGGCCTTCCTAAGGCCTGAGAAAATTAGGGGTGAGGGAAATCATTTTTTTACATAACACAGAAGGGAATTCCCAACTCAGGAAAAATAGGCAGAAGCTAAGCCAAGAAGATTAGATTTAGTTCCTGTAACTCTCCTTTACTTTCCTGGCCCAGAAAGTTCCCACTCACCTGCTGCATCAGCCTCTCTGCTACTCTGGGGTCAGTGAGGTCTTCTGGGGAGGCCACTCTCAGCTGCAGGAGGAGAAAGCCTCCATCCCCACCTGAAAATTTAGAAAAGCAGGAGATGAACCTATCGGTAAGTCAGTTCAGGGATGGGGACATGACCTGTGCTCCCCAGCCTCTCTCCCCCACTCTGCACCTCTGGGCTCACTCTCATGTGTAAATGTGTCCGTGCTCACATGGGATCTTACATCTATTCACTGCAAAGAGAAAAAGGATTCCCTCTTTCCAATAACTAGGCTCCTTGTAGTGCCTTCCCAACAAGAGTGAAGGAAAGGATGTCTAAAGACCCCATCCACATTTGGAGAAGTCAAAAGAATAGTGCAAAGAATGAGAAATGAAAGTGAAATCTAGAATGTTCTCAAGGCCTGGGAGTTCTGGATGAACTGCTGGGAAAGGATCCAGACAGGGAGAGCACCAGTGAGAGGCCAGCTCTCAGAGGGGAAACCTCAGCCAATTTGTCCAGGTCTAAGTTGGCAGAAGCTTCAATCCAGTCTTCCCAATCTAGCCACTCTGGGGGCAAGTTCTGCCTTTGGTGGGGCCCTAACCCCCTTGCCTTCCCCAGCCACCATGGAGTCATTTCTTCCTACCAGAATACTGTTAGATTGCACTTCTATATTTACAGAGATAGAGATAGATACCAGTATTGATACTGTATCAATATCAATATATATCTCTTTCCCCCTTGTTTTGGCCGCCATATGCATATTTCATGGCTGGACTATTCACAAGAAAGTGTGTATGAAGGTAGCTGGGGAGTTGGGGAACCGCAGTGGGACAGAAACATTTTATACTGATCCCTTTTGTACCTACTGAATTTTAAATCGTGTCAATGTATCATCTAATTGACAAATAATAAAGAAGAGAATTTTATTTTATTTTTTTAAAGATTTTATTTATTTATTTGACAGAGAGCGAGAGATCACAAGTAGGCACAGAGGCACAGAGAGCGGGGGGGGAAGCAGTATCCCTGCTGAGCAGAGAGCCCGATTCGGGCCTCCATCCCAAGACTCTGGGATCATGACCTGAGCCGAAGGCAGAGGCTTTAGCCCACTGAGCCACCCGGGCACCCCAAAGAAAAGCATTTTAAAAGAAAAATACATTAATCAGTTGTGCTTTAAAAAAATAAAAAAATAAAAGCCAGGCTCTCTGCTCAGCGGGAGCCTGCTTCCTCCTCTCTCTCTCTCTGCCTACTTGTGATCTCTCTCTGTCAAATAAATAATAAAAATCTTAAAAAAATAATAAATAAAAATAAAAGCACAGTAGGAGACTATGAGATGGAACCAGACTTCCATCTGGAGTCCCACTGCTGTCTTTTCACCATCTTTAAATCTGTTTCCTCACCCATCAGGTGGGCTACTAACATCCACCTCAGAAGGTGGTTTTGAAGGTTTAACTAGAAGAGAGAACACATGCAAAGCTCTTAGTTCACTGCCTGACGTCAGTGAGAACATTCTGGGGCCACCTCTGCTGGAATACACATGATGTTTGGTAAGGGGGTTGTGATTAATATTTTTATTTCGCCTCCCCACAAAGGCAGGACAGGCTGAGGCCACCACGGGGGTGAGGCCACAAGGACAGTGTTAGGAAGACGAGGTGGAGGCTCCAGGCTGACCAGGAGCTGGGCTGACAGAGCAGCCTCTCACAAGCAGCTTTTTCCCTAAAAAGTATGTTTTCTTAGACATGAAGCTTTAAACCCCAAACCTTCACCCAATTTGTTTGTTTGTTTGTTTCAAGTCATTGTGGCTCCAACCCCAACAGGCACAACCAGTAAGTCCCACTTTCATGGGGTCTCAGCGGTTCAGAGGGCCACAGCTTGAGCCAGATGTTCACATGGTGCCCCTCTGTGTGGCTCTAGCTGTACCAGAAGCTTCAAGAGTATGAGGACTGTGGCTTTTGAATAAAATTTGGGGCCTCGCCTGGTGCATAGTAGTCACTCAACTATTAATATTATGGAAGGATAGAGCCGGAAAGGACCTTATTGTTCACCCATCACAACCCCATTTACTGGTGGAGAAACTGAGGCCAGAGAGCAGAGAGGGATAACCTCCAGAGAGAGAGTAGGTGATAGCCCCACAGTTTTCCCATATACCTCTCTAACTCTGCTATATTTCTGACTTTGGCAAGAATTGCTAGAAGATCATGAAGAGCTTCCATCAGGGACTGGACTCAGAATAGGCCCCAGAGCCTTCCTTCCTCCCTACCCCTTATTAAGCACACAAATACCCTGGAAACTCCAAACCCCACATCCCCCAGATCCTAGCCATAGGAGCCTCTACCTGCAGTAGCTTCTGTGGTCCCCCTTGGCTGAGCAGTGGTGGGCAGAGCAGTTGGCGTCTTCCCTCCAGCCCTGCTGGTTGTCTTCAAGGTCTTGGCTAAGGTTGTGGTCTTGACTGAGGTGATGTTTGCCTCAAGGCTTCTATTAGCCATAATCAGGTGGGCAGAAGGAAAAGTGCTCCTGCTGATGGAGACAGAGCCATCGATTGTGCTGTCTGTGGTATGAGGCTGTGAGGGGCTGGAGTTCTTGCTAGTGGCTCCGTGGCTGTGGCTGTCAGCCGCAGCAGGGGAAGCCACTTTACCTACCGTTGACCCGGTCTCTGTGGAGATCGTAATCACTCCTGAGACCTCAGTGTGGCTTGTCATCTCTGTAGAGAGGACAGCAGTTTCTTCCCAGGGTCCAATGCTGACTGTCACCAAAGTTGTGCTGGGGGTCATAGGCTCAGCTGCTGTTGTTCCTCCTTCTATGGTGCTATTAGCAGGTAGCGGAGTCTCAACTGGGGTATCAGGTGTGACTGGTTCTGTGGCACTGGCTGCTGATGAAATCTCTGTGGAGGTCATGGTCTTGGTGAGGTGTGGTTCTGCTTCGGTGGAATGAAACAAAGCTGACACATCAGGGGAAGATGGGGTCTTTCCTCCTGAGGGGTCGAGAGCTACGTTGGAGGTCCCAAGGCTGGTGGCAGTTGTTAGTATTTCTGTGATGCTGCAGTTGGTAATCTCCATGTCAGTGAGGCTGTAGGCAAGCCAGTCTTTAGCTGAAGCATTCTGGTCAGGTGCCAGGGCCTGTGAGACGGTGATGGCCAGAACTGAGTGGTCTGAGAAGGCGCTGCTGTCTGAGGCCAGGCCCTCGTCTTCTGCAGAGGTGTGAGCTGATGTCAAGACATCAATTATGAGCCTCTTCACCTCTTCTGAGCTGTCATCAGTACAAAGGGTGTCAAAGACAGCTTCCACAAGATCACTGCCTATGACAGTCTCCACTGTGGTCCTTCCAGTTGCCATGGGCCTGCCACTTGTGGCTGATGCCTCCATAGGAGTGGTGATCATAACCGTGAACTTGGACGGTGTCATTTGTGTGAAGACCCTGGTCTCTGTTGCACGAAAAGTGGTCTTGGTTTTCCTGGTCTCTGCTTCTGAAATGGCACTGGCCAGAATTAAGTTCCTATCAAAGGTCTGGGTGCTCAGGGTTTGAGTTTCCAAAGGGCTATGGCTTGGCACAGAGGTCTCGACAAGGTCAGAGGTCTGGAAGTCTCTCTCTGAATTTGTCCCGATTCCCGGAGTCATGGCAGTCTCTTCTATGTGGTTTGTCATCACCAAAGGACCTGATCTGCTGGTGCTGGGGCCTGTGTTAGGTAAGACCAACTTTGTAAGCCATGAGCCCCATTGGACTAATTTCACACATGTTCTTGTGTTTATGCCCTGGGTACCCTGGGAGGAGGGTAGGGAGGGGAAGTTGCTTTTATGGCATTTTTCATCTATACATACAAGGAAGAGGGAGGTGGTATCATCAGGAAGACCAGTCCTCTGTGTCAGCCATGGAACTGGGGTTGCCTGTCTAATGTCTCCTTTTTTTTTTTATTTTTTAAAATTTTATTTATTGATTTGACAGACAGAGATTACAAGTAGGCAGAGAGGCAGGCAGAGAGAGGAAGAAGCAGGCTCCCCGCTGAGCAGAGAGCCCAACGTGGGGCTGGATCCCAGGACCCTGGGATCATGCCCCCAGTTGAAGGCAGAGGCCTCAACCCACCGAGCCACGCAGGCACCCCAGCCTGTCTAATGTCTTCTGATGACCCTAAGTGCTTCTGAGGCAAGCCTCAGAATCTAGTTGATTATTGGTCTGAAGCCATCAGAGGGAGTGCATAGGGCCAGACTCCAGCTTCAAGGGGGAGCAAAGAAGGCAGAGGTCCAAGTGAGCCAAGAACTACAGAGCAGGGACCACAACTCTCAGAACCTTCTGAAAGAATCCTTGTGACTTTGCCATTGATACTTTTCTCATCCAACAGATGTTTCCCCATGGGAGTAAAAACCCTTCAAACCCAGAAAACAACTGGGGTTTTGTATTTAGAGGTACCTGGGAGGACGGGGGGAGAGGAACCTCCAGAGAGAGAGTAGGTGATGGTTTCTGCAAAAGAGAAGGGAGCAGGCGGAGTCCTTTGGAAAGGGGCAAGCTTCCCATCCCCACTCATCTGACATGGTGGGGATGGGACCCCAGAACTACTGAAATGATGCACCATCCATGTTCCACAGGTAACAGGGAGCCAAGGGAGGAAAACTTCACCCTTAAAGAGATGCTGCTAGCGTTTCTCCACAGACCAGAACATCTCTGGCCACTCGACAGACCCTCGGAGGTTGTGTGAGCGGTGGGTGGCACTCCTTTCCTGGGGAGGCTACAGCAGGATCTTTTCATGCACCTACAAGCATGCCTCTCCCACCTACGGAGGGGGAAGGGCTCTCTCTGTAAGTGGGCTAACGACCCTTTCAGGGGAGGGTTGCCAGATTTAACAAGTAAAAATACAGGATGCCCAATTAAATTCAAATTTGAAATTCAGATAAACAAGGAATAATTTTAATGACAAATTATGTCTTTAGTATGTGTATTTCTCATGTAATATTTGAGACATACAGAAAAAAAGCTTTGTTTCTTGAAATTCAAATGTAAGGGGATGCCCTGTGGTTTTCCAGTAATCCTACCCTTGGAAGGACAAGAACCCCCTTTTCGGGGTTCCAATGATTTGAGATGGTCTTTACTGAGGTCTACTGACCCAAAAGTACCCAAGCACCCCATGGAATTACAGGACCATTTGGTCACCTCTACCCTGGCTGTCAGGACTAGGCCCCAGGTCCTCAGCTTGTCCTCTTGTGTCTCTCCCTGAACGATAAAAGAGCGCTGGGCCAGAAGAACAAAGACTGGGCTCCAACCCTAGGCCTATTGCCTACTAGCTCTGGAGTCCCATGATTGACTGGTTCAAATCCTGACTCTGCCTCCTACTAGCCAAGCCAGTCACTAGACCTCTTCAAGCCTCCCTTGGGAACAAGGGTTACCCTACCTGCCTTGCAGGTGGTAGTGAGGACCAGAGGAGAAGAGGAATGGGAAAGTCTTATATACCAAAGCCTGCAAGGGTCACTAAGCATCCCTCCCCAGTCTTGTCCTCTCCAAGAACCACTTGAGAGCACACAGCTTTCTTTAATGCGGTGAGAATGTCAGGCTGTCCCCATGCGCAGATTTGGAGAGTCATGACATATCCACTCTCATTAGTTGTTCACAAATCATGCTTTTACAGGAATATACTTTCTTCTCCCCACTTCAAAGCCCAAGATATTTCTCTGAGCTTCCTCGGTCTCTGCCCGGTGGAATCAAAGTCTTTCTGTGTCAACCCACGCAGTGGTCTTGGGGTCTGACCACTGACTTCCTCTGAAGTATTTTCTTCCTTTTCCAGGAGCCCCACGATATCATCCTGCTTTGAAACCTCCTTGTGCTTCCCAACCCACAGCCACTTTGTACCCACTGGGACCCTCACACCCCCCACCCAAGTCTCCAACCCACCACAGGTCTGCTCAAGCACAGCAAAGCCGACCCGGCCCTGTGCTCCTGTTGCTGCTTTCCCGGTCATGCCTCAAACTGGCAGAGAGGATGGTGTGTGTACTGGGACCCTGAGTTTGAGTCCCTGCTCCGCTTCTTACCAGCCATGGGACCATGGGACCCTGATCAAGTCTCCGGGCTCCAAACCTGCATTTTCTCATCTGTAAAACGGAGCTAAGGGTACATATTTCATAGGTTGTAAAGAGTAGATTAAATTAAAACGTAAAATGTGTAGCACAAGCCAGGCAGATCATGAAGGCGTACACGAGACAAAGTGGTCTAGAGGCTAGGTGCTTGCAGAATAAGGTGGCTTTGCAGGTGACTTGTTGAATCCTGGGAAGCCTCAGTCCCATCACCTCTGTGGGCAGGGGTGAGTAGGAATAAGACTCGTGTTTCTCTCTCGGGTCATTGTGAATATTAAAAAGAGCACGGGGGCATATGGGACATAGCTGTACCTTCTTCTCAATTTTGCCATGAAACTAAAACTGCTTTAAAAAATAATCTTTTTTAAAAAAAGATAATGCAGAGGACTCATGGGTGGCTCAGTCATTAAGTGTCTGCCTTTGGCTCAGATCATGATTCCAGGGTCCTGGGATCAAGACCTGATAGGCTCCCTGCTCGGCAAGAAGCCTGCTTCTCCCTCTCCCACTTCTACTTGTGTTCCCTCTCTCACAGTGTCTCTCTCTGTCAGGTGAGTAAATAAAATCTTTAAAAAAAGATAATGCAGGATGCTGATAGAAGGGGACTCCATGTCTAGTGGGTGTACAGAGGTGACATGGGAATCTCGGTATTTTCTGCTCAATTTTGTAGTGAAACCAAAACTGCTCTCTAATAAAAGTCTATTAAAAAAAAGAAAAGACAATGCATGCAACAAGCTTAGCAAGGTTCCTGTTACACCTCTAGGTTAGTTCTCTTCTTCCGTAACAGCCCTGGCCCCCTCAGAATCCACCCTCCCCACGCAGTCAGTGACAGACTTTTCACACACAAAAACTAGTTTTTAAAGGAAATCTGGGCTGGGAAATAACCTTGGAGGAGTTAGAACCTGGTCAAGCCCTTTCTTTGGCTTTAGTCAGATTTATCCCCTTCCACCACTCTGCCTCACTTGCCCCCCCAACTCCCACGCGGAAAAACAAACCCACAGTCACAGCACGAGGACGTCACTCATTCTATGGACTGCAGTGTCAGACGCGCGTCAGCTGACACCATGTTTATAAAGGAGTACTTCAGATGCAATTTTATGGTTAATTGTAATTAACCCAAGAGGGCTGCTGGTAGAGCAACTCACACCCAGAGCTCTATTGGGAGAGAAGCCCCCACCTCCTTACCTGCAGAGCTCCTGGGGGCCCCAGCCTCCCAGCAGAAGAAAAGGGACAGAGCCAAGCCCCAGAGAAAGCCCATCCTCAGGGGAGTTCTGGCCACCATCGCCCAGCACGTCTGCCCACTGCCTCACGCTGCCACCTTTTCCTGCTTCCTCAATCTGGGGAGGAGGGCGGGTCACCTGCCTTGGTGTGGCTGGGTAGTTTCCAGAAGGCAGCCAGGTACTCACAAATGCCCCAGTGGAGAGCTAGCAGGGTGCATGTCACGGGCTGTCAGCAAGCTAACCCTCCCACCCACTCCCGGCTCAGCGACCTCTCCTCTCTGGACACTGGAGGAGTTTGATTGTGAGATGCGGAATCATTTCCACAGTGATATTCACCGCCTCAGTCCTGCAGCCAGGGAGGCCAGGGAAGATGGTGTTTCATGTTTCCCCCTTTTCTACAACCCTTCCTCCTCCCCCCACCTCTGTGCATGGGACTTAGTCTTTTAGTTCAGTAGACCTGGGCTTCATTTCTAATCCTAGCCTTTATTAGCTCCGTGATCTAGGGCAAATGAATGAAGCTTTCTGAGGCTCAACTTCCTGATCTATAAAATGGGCATCGTCCTTACCTTGCTGGGTTGTTTTGTGAGGATTACATGAGAAAGTAAAGTTCTTACACAGCTCCTCCTGCATACTTGTGGCTCATGGAGTACACCTGCACCTGAGCTGCTCAGTATGAGAGCTCTCAGGACGTAAGATAGAGTCCCATGTTGGGCTCTGCATTCAGCACGGTGTCTGCTTAGGACTGGCTCTCCCTCCCCGCCCCACTGAAAATAAAATAAAATAAAATAAAATCTTAAAATAAGTAAATAAGTGAGAACTCTGGCATCTACCGTGATCCTCAAGCAACAGAGAGAACGGACAGCCCCCCAAGGTGTGCAGGGGGCAGGGCGGAGCGGGACTCTGACCTCTAACGTCTTTCCAATGACCCCTGTGATTCTGCATCCCTGTCAGAGTCAGGATCACGTCCAGAGCCAGAATGGAGTGTGGGATGGGGAAGGCTCACTAGCCGGGAGAAGGGAAAGCATAGGTGTGCAGGTCAGAGTACAGGGCCCCGGGAGGAGGGAAATGTAAGGGTGATGACTAGGAAGCTTATGGGATTTGGTCACAGGAAGGGGAGTGAGGCTGAAGAATATATTTCCAAATGCCCTAGAAAAGAATTTTAGCCCTTCCAGAGGCCAAGGAATGAGCTGTCATGGCCACTACCAGTGGCAGACAAAGTACCTTGGGGATTTCAGGATCAGAGTTTTGTGATGAAAACCACTCTAGAGTAGAGTGGCTCAGCATCGAGAAATCACAAAATCCCACTGCTGGAAGGAACTTCAAAGTGCAATCAGAAAACCCAAGTTCAGTTTCCGGCTCCATCCTTAACTGTGGCCCAAGAATTGTGTAATTTTGGACAAGTTATTTGCCTTCGCTGGGCTTCCATCAATAAGATCCCCTTGGCCACGCAGTCTGAGGTTCTGCATTTGGGTGTGAGACGCTGTCTTCTAGAACTTCACCCTGCGCTGGGATTAAGAACTCTGCTGCCTGGAGGGCGTCATCCCAGAACATGGGGGGAGAAAGACTCTGTGAGAAGAGCCTGAGGGGGTCCGCCCAGGACACCGTCCAGCATGCAGTCTGAGATCTTGAAACCCAGTTCCAACTACACCATTGATCTGTAGAGCACTCCGGACAGGCTGAGCTCTTCTACCCTCCCATTCAACCTAAATCCTTCACTTTATCAAATGGGACGATGGATTTGCCTTTTGGGGGTTTCTGGTGTGGAGGGGAGGCCCCGGGGCCACAGCAATGACCTGAATTCTGTTTGGCCCGTCTAGTAGCATGCATGCGTGTGTGCAATCCAGTGTGGGGCTTCATCCTAGAGAAGACGGAAGAAACTCCAGCAAAAACAGAGAACTCTTGAATAAATACAGAGAACAATCCTGTGGTGGTCAGAGGAGAGGCAGATAGGGGTGTGGGTAAAGAAGGGAAAAAAAAGAACACACCTCCAGTTACAAATAAATAACTCATTGGAACGAAGAAAGCAAGAGGAAGGAAGGAAGGGAAAAAAAAAAAGAAGAAGAAAAGAAAAAAGAAAGAATGCATAGCTCCTTTCTGCTAGTTCCCTCCCCTCCTGGAAAGGCTCTCTGCCCCACCCCGGCTGGGAGAAGGAGTTCCTCATTCCAGCAGCCAGTGGCTTAATCCACAGACTGAAGCATGCCAGGTGCCTTTCTCATGCCCATCACAGACTTCTCACCATTTCCTTTCTCTTGCTATCATTTAAACCAACAACTCATCTCCAGCCCAGTTGCCTATGATGGGATCTAACCAGGAACCCACTGGCAGGGAAGCCCCGTTGAATACTTCCCTGAGTTTGCTGGATTTTGTCTGGTCCATCTTCCTCTATGTCTGGGGGGATTTCCAAACCTGAGCACAGGACTACTGACCCTGGGGCCATAATAATCAAATCCTGAAAGTTTCTAGACCTTTTTGTTCTTCCCAGCCAAATTCAGCTCTCACCCTGAATGAGCATCAGAAGCTGATTTCATTAACTTAACGAACATATATGGAGCACCCCCTATTTGCCAGCCACTATTCTAGGCATTTAGAATATGTCACGGAGTAAAACAGATCCCTGACCTCATGAAACCAACTTCCTAGTGGAAAGAGATGGCAAACAATAAACACAATAAATAAGTGAACTACGTAGGAATGAATACTATGGGAAAAAGAAGAATCAGGTATTGGGGAGGCAGGAGGGAAGTGCAGTTTGCTGTGTTAAATAGCAAGATCTAAGATCTAAGATCTAAGTGAGATCTAAGTGATGATCTGAAATGGGTGAGACCGTTAGCCAGGTGGATACCTCAGAAAGAGCATTCCAAGCAGTGGGAGCCCAGGGAAAGGTCCAGAGGCCTAAGGCAGGATCAGGTCCAAGGAGCATCAAAGGGCCTTGGACTGGAGCCACGCTAGGGGGCAAAGTGGGGGTGAAGGGGGACAGAGTGATGGGGAGGGTAGATGAAAAAGGGCCTTGTCAGCCTTAGGGTTGATACTCTGAGTCAGATGGGAACCACCCCTGGGAAGTTTTTTAGTAGAGGAGTGATGGGATCTCAGTTTAGAAGGATCACTCTGGCAGCTGGGCTAAGAATGGGATGCTTTTTCCCTAGTCCAGGCAAGAGATGAGGGTGGCCCTAAGAGGACATGGTGGCAGTTGGTCAGATTCTGGATATATTTTGAGAATACTGTCCACATGGTTTCCTGCCAGACTGATGTGGGATGTCAAAGAAACAGAAGTCAAGAATAAGTACAAACTTTTCAGGGTGCCTGGGTGGTTCAGTCGGTTAAGTGTCTGATTCTTGATCTCAGCTCAGGTCTTGAGCTCAGGGTTGTGAGTTCAAGCCCCACACTGGGTGAGGAGCCTACTTTAAAAAAAGAAAGAAAGAGAGGGAGAAAGAAAAGAGAAAAAAGTACAAACTTTTCAGCTTGAACAACTGGAAGAATAGAGCTGTCAGTACCTTTTGGGTCTGGCTTTTTCATCAAAGTATTTAGAACCCCTCCCCCCACAATGAAACCAATGCATATTGTAGGGATGAATCTGTTTCAGGACAAGTGTTATCAAGTCAAGTCCTAAGCACCAGTCTGCCAAGAGTCTGATAAAAGAGTCAACTTGGCCAAATATCCTTGAAATATAAGGTTGTAAACCTGCTCGACCACTGAATTATAGGCCACAGCTAGGTTGTTCTGGATTTGTAGGGAGAAAAAGACTTTTGCTCCTCCAACTTGGGTCCAGTGATTGAGGACCCACCAAATAATTGAGAACAGGCAGATGAACAGGAGAAAAGACCAAGTTTATTGACATGGGCCCCAGGAAGTTGCTCAGTATTGAGTAACTCACTGAATAACTAGAGATCAAGATTTGTATATCAAATGTAATGAAGGAGTAGGAGTGAAAGAGGTGGGGGAGGGGTTTAGGGCTTCCCTAGGAAGTTATAGAAAGTTCTATTGGGCAGTCTGTCTCCATGGCAGCTGAATGGGCTAGGAAATCACTCAGAGGAAGATTAATGGCAGCTGTATTTTTGGAAAGTTTTGCTTTAGTCAGTTAAGAAGCTCAGATAACATTTCTTTTTACATCTTCTGAAGCTCCAATGTTTTGACTTTATATATCTTTATATCAACTCTGGGGGTCCAAATGTGTTCCTACAAGTTCAAAACATGGAGTATGCATAGAGTGTTTAGATGAGATCCTGTCAGGCAGATTTACCACAGAAAGGGGAATGAGAATCATCTAAATTTGCAAGGACCTTAGAACGGGCCCACCACCCTAACCCCTATTCCTTGGACTATCATACAGGAAACTCCAGGGGGCCCTCTGACCACTTGTTCATTCATCTCTTTATTCGGGAATAACCCACATGGTGTAAACTACATCAATCCTACAATTTAATGCACTTTTACATATGAATACACTCGGGAGGTATCCACCACTCAGACAGAGATAGAAGATATTTTCAGCATCTCAATAGGTCCCTTCCAGTCAATATCTTCCCGGCAAATCATTCTTAACCTCTATCACCATGGATTAGTTCTGCCTATTTTTGAACTTCATACAAATGGAGTTATGAATACACACTCTTTTGTGTCTGTCTTCTTGTTCTTAACATTATGCCTGTGAAACTCAGCTGTGTTGTTTTGTGTAATAATAGTCCATTCTTGTTTGTTGTTAGATAGTATTCCATTGTATAAAGTATACCACAATTTATTTATTCACTTTCTACTGATGGACATTTGGATTGTTTCCAGTTTTTCACTATTCTTTTTTTTTTTTTTTTTAAGATTTTATTTATTTATTTGAGAGAGAGAGAGTATGAGGAGGGGGGGGAGGGTAAAGGGAGAAGCAGACTAGTGGTTGAGCAGGGATCCCAAAGTGGCGCTTGATCCCAGGACCTCAGGATCATGACCTGAGCCAAAGGCAGATGCTTAACAGACTGAGTCACCCAGGTGCCCCAGTTTTCCACTATTCTGAAGAAAGCTGCTGTGAACAGTCTTGCATATGTTTTGGGTATACATACCTAGGAGTGGAATTGCTGAGTCATTGGGCATACATGTGTTTAGATTTTGTGTATCGTATCCAACAGTTTTCCAAATCAATTGTGCCAGCTTCCACTATACCAGTGACATGTGAGAGTTCCAGTTGCCCCATACTCTCCTCAACACCTTGTAATTTTAGAAATTGTACAAGGACAAGAAATTGTCCTTATAATTTTAGAAATTCTTATGAATGTGGATGAATGTGGAATATGAGTTTAATTTTAAGCTGCATCACTAGCTCAGCTTGTAATGCAAGGCCTCTGTTATCACAGGGCTTTTCCCAGATGATAGGCTGCTGCCAGGGAATTGACTTTCACAGGGAAGGTGTCTAGAAGACACAGGGAGGGAGAATGGAGGGCCAGATAGAAATGAAATATGCATGCACATATGCACACACACACGTGCGCGCGCACACACACACACACAACTAGAGCGAAATCTGTGCCAGGGTTAGAATATCTCAGAAACTGTCTCTTCAATTTGGATAAACTTAAATATGGGCACTCTAGCTGGGATAAAGGGATGATATAGGAGCAACAAGAGGAGATGGAGTTTTTGAACCTTTGGAAGGAAAATAAGCACTGAGTGAAGAGAGGAGAAAGAGCCTACAAATCAGCATCTTTGGGCTCTCTATGAGACCCACTGGATGATCCCAACGCATTCCACAGAACCTCACCAGAAAAGCACTTCCTAATGAGGAAGAGAGAACCCAGGTTCTGGTTGTATGAGGTGCATTCTTCAAACAGGGCCCAGGGCTGTCCCTTCACCCAGGCTCCTCTGTCCCTGGGCAGGAGTAAAAATCTGTGGTTGGAAGAGCTGGAGCAATAAAGCCTGTGTCCCCAAAAGCCAGGGGGTGGAACACCCTTTGTTCACCATTCAAATCCCTTTGGCCTTGCTTCCTATTCCAGCCTCTGCTACAGTGACCAGCTTTCCCGAAGTGCCTTGCCACGTTCCATTTGCTCTCTCCCAGGTTTTCCCTGACGCTAAGTCTTGGTACGTTTCTGGGAGCTGCTCTGCTCTCACACACCAGCAAGAAAGAACCAAGAGAATTAGCACCCAGTGAAGCAACCTTATAAACCATGAGAATGGGAGGTGATGGATAGACGTTTCCTATTTCATCTCCAGGAAAGATGGTTCTCCAAAAACTTTTCATAAGGTTGTTTAGAAGTCCCCACAGGATCAAGCTGTCAGCCATGGCTGGGCTAACTGGATAATGCATCTTTGTGCTAGCTCTCCCTTATTCTCTGTGTCACTTCCCGTTTTCCTCACCCCTGCTCTTTGGAATTCTGTTCCCAAATAAATTATTCAGTTTCTGCTTTCAGACAAACTAAGCTAAAACAGAACCATTGGTGGATAACTGGGCTCTGACAGGGCATCCTTTGCCATAAGCATTTACTTAGAAACCAGTGTAAAGAATGAGCAGGGGCGCCTGGGTGGCTCAGTGGGTTAAGCCTCTGCCTTCGGCTCAGGTCAGGATCTCAGGGTCCTGGGATTGAGCCTCGCATCAGGCTCCCTGCTCAGAGGGGAGCCTGCTTCCCCTCTATCTCTGCCTGCCTCTCTGCCTACTTGTGACCTCTCTCTCTGTGTCAAATAAATAAATAAAATCTTTTAAAAAAAAATGAGCAAAAGCCTGGAGGGAGGCATGGACAAGGACAATGGGTCATTCCATTTAGTTGGAACATAGAATTGGGGAAGGGGACTAACAGGAGATAAAGCCAGAAATGTGCCTTGGGCCCCCCCTATGGAGCACTCTGCAGCCATATGTGGGAGGCTAGCCTTTGTTCTGGAGACAATGGGAAGCCAGTGACGGTTGGCAACTCCAGAGTTCTTCTCTGAGCAGTATGATGTGGGTAGAGACCAGTCAGGGGAGAACCCGGGGCAAGAGGACCAGTTAGGATGCTATGACCTTTGGCAGTGAGACTATAGAAGGAAAAGACATAAACTGTGTGTGAAGTAGAAGTAGAAAGACTTGGCCCCTTGCAGAAGGAGGCAGGGGCAGAGAGAATTAAAAGAAGATCCTGAGGCCTAGAGAGCAGGCAGCTGAAATGTAGGGATCTATTCATGGAACAGGAGGAGGACGAGGTCTGAGAGAAGGCGAAGGGCTCAGCAGACCCCAAAGCCCCTGGTGTCACATCACCCTCCTGGAGCTTTGAAATCCTCACACAAGGGAACTCCCGGGAGGCCAGTGCCAACCCACTGGAGGAAGCTCCCCTTGCTTCTCTTTTCACCCTGGGAAGACAAGTGGGTGTGCATGAGGCCACAGGGCACAGACCAGGCTATCTGGGGACTTAAAGGCAATGACACAGTGCCCGGGAAGGAATATTGAGGAAGGAGGCAGATATCACTTAGCCAAAGGAGTGCTAGTTTGTCATTTGCCACTTTCAAGAAATGTTTGCTATATTCATTGTAGCCACCACAAACAATGAATTCCATGAGCCAAATTTATGTTTTATACTCTGTAGGGCTGATTTAAATGTGTTTATGACAATTGCAGATTTCTGTTTTCCTCTGGGTGAGCCAATGTGGAAACATGCAGGATAGAAGCCAAGCACACTGTGTCCAGTGATGAGGCCCCAGCAGGCCTGGCGGTGGGAAAGTGGGGTGGGGGGGCTCGGGACAGGCTTCACAGGGGATATCAGACTCTCTTCTTGATTCCCTTCACGGAGATGGAGAGAGGCATCCCTGGAAAGTTGGTTCGGAGAAGCTGTTGGACCTAAGTGAGCAGGAAAAAAAAAAGACCTATACCCTCTTCAGCTTCTTTGCATGGACCCAAGTAACAGCTAATGTCTTGCTGTATATCGACCAAGGCCCTTTTGCAACAGCTCTACAAGGCAAGCTCCGGGACACAGATGAGGACAGGGTAGTGGGAAGGAGTTACTTCAGGTCACCCAGGTCCCAATTGGTGGAGACAGGGTTTGAACCTAGGTGTTTCTGGCTCTTGAGTTCATGCTCCTTCCACTGTACCATGCTGCCTTCCTTTCTGCCCAAGGCTCACAATATACTCCAGTGCTGGGGAGAAAGCTCTGGACAAGTCAGGGCTGAAGCCAGGGCACAGAAGAAAAACAGAGAATGAAGGGTGATTTAGAGACGATGCTGAGGGCCGCCAACCATAATCCGTAGGCCAAATCTGACTTACTACAGATTTTTTGGTTCAGATCACAAGTTAAGCATGTTTTTTACATTTTTAAGTGGTTGAAAAAAGTCAAAAGAATATTTCATGACACATGAAAATGATACGAAATTCAAGTGTCAGCGTCCATGGTCAGGAACCACGGCTCCTAGCCCGAAAACCATGGTTGCCATGGAGCTCTGCCCCAGCTCATGTCTCTTTTCTCATTTGGTAGTTGGTGCTTGTCTTTAGGGCCTGGAGACCAAGGAGGCAGGAGCAGGCTGTCACCACCCTTTCTGGGAGAACCTCTAGGACACTCACTATGCTCTGCATCCTGTCTAGATTGTGTCTTGCAGGGCGTGGGGGCTTCTCCATCCTCAGAACCATCTGCAGCGCCATCTTGGTAGTCTGAGAAGCTGAGAAACACAAGGTGAAAGCTCCTGTCCTCATTCCTGACTCCCACACCCCCTCCTGCTGCCTAACATCCTTAGCTCCTCTCTGTAGACTCCTGTGTTGCCTCAAAAGTCTACATGGGTCAGGTCAAGAGGCATCTATATGGCAAGAGATGGAAGGGCATTTAGGTAGAACCCAATCACCCCACTCTCCATCCTGATCCCCAACCACCAACAGCTTAACCTCTCCCTGTGGGGATCTGGTAAAGCAGCTAAGAGGGGAGCAGCGGGTGGTGAGGAAAAGGAGGGGAACAAAGGTGGGAGGAATGTGTGGGCACTTTTGATATGAAATGGACAAAATACAACGATCTTAGGATTGTCAAGGACCTCTTTGGTCTTGGCCCAAGGTACGCAGAGAGGGTTGCCTCGGCCCATCACAGCAGCCAGCTCCCCTGTGATGTGAGTTACCTGGGTTGCAGAGGGCATGGTGGTCTGGGCAGCAGTCTGATGCCACATGGCAGAAATCATCACAGTAGCAGCTTCCTCTCTTGCAGTGTTGGTCTGTTCCAAGGCAGCAGAGGGGCTGAGGTTGGGAGCAGCTGCCTACAGAAAAATGGACATTACAAAGAGACCAATGTAAGGGCACCCGGATGGCTCAGTCAGTTAGGTGCCTGACTCATGGTTTTAGCTCAGGTTATGATCTCAGGGTCGTGGGATCTCAGCTCGTGGGAGCTACTCACTGAGCAGGAAGTCTGCTTGAAGATTCTCTCTCCCCCTTGCCTCTGCCCCTCCACCTGCTCTCTTGCTCACTCTCACTCTCAAATAAATAAATAAACCTTTAAAAAAATAATTCAAAATGGATCACAGATCTGAACATAAGAGTTAAAACTACAAAAGTCTTAGGGACAAACATACATGTATGTCATCACGGCCTTGGACTAAGCAATTTCCCAGATATGACACCAAAAGCACAAGCAACAAAAGAAAAAATACACTAGACTTGATTGAAATTTTAAAGTTTTGTGCTTCTAAGGATAGTATCGAGAAGGTGAAAAGACAATCCATGGAATGAGAGAAAATATCTACAAGTCACACACGTGATATGAGAATTTTATCCAGAATATGTAAAGAACTCTTACAACTTGAAAAAAAAAGACAAATAATCCAATTTTAAATGGGCAAAGGATATATCCAAAGACAATACCAATGGCCAATAGGCACATGAAACTCATAACATTTGTTAGCAAGAATACGCAAATCAAAACCCCAGTGAGATACTGCTTCACACCTATTAAGAAACAAATGTTGGTGAGAATATGGAGAAATTGAACACCCCCTCACCCAACCCTGACACTGCTGGTGAAATTGAAGAATGGTGCAACCACTCTGAAAAACAGAGAAAAACAGTTCAGTAGTTCCTCAGAATGTTTAACATAGAGTGAAAACCATAAAATGCAGCAATCCCATTTCTGGATATATACTTAAGAGAATTGAAAATACATGTTCCCCTAAAAACCTGTACATGAATGTTCATAGGAATATTATTTGTAAGAACCCCAAAGTGGAAACAAATAAAATGTCCATCAACTGATGAATGGATGAAACAAACTATGGTCCACCTACATGATGGGACAGTATTCAGCCATACACAAGAATCAAGTACTGATACACACTACAACATGGAAGAAGTCAGTCACAAATGGCCACATATTGTATGACTCCATTGATGTGAAGTGTCTACAACAGGAAAGTCCATAGAGACAGGAAGTAGAATAATGGCTGCCCAGAGCCAGGCGGAATGGGG
This sequence comes from Mustela nivalis, assembly GCF_964662115.1. Classification (NCBI taxonomy): domain Eukaryota; kingdom Metazoa; phylum Chordata; class Mammalia; order Carnivora; family Mustelidae; genus Mustela; species Mustela nivalis. Next base: position 115,667,732 of record NC_139020.1, read on the forward strand.
AACAGGGAGTGACTGCTGATGGGTACGGGGCCGTTTTGAGGAGTGAAGAAATGCTCTGAAATTAGACAATGGTGTTGTTTGCACGACTCTGAATACACTAAAACCGCTGAAGTGTACACCTTAAAAGGCTGAATTTTGTTACATTCATTATACCTCAGGAAAGCTGTTGTTAAAAAGAGAGCCACAGGAATGAGACTGAGCTGAGAGAAAGAAGAACAAGAGAGAAGAGAGAGACGAGAGGAGGAGGTTGGCAGGGGTGGGGCATCAAGGAAGAAAGAGAAGCAATAGAGAAAACAACAGAAGAAGTGTGACCAGAGGGACAGAGGAAAAACCCCACAGAGCTGGAGGAAGGTCTCCAGGGTCCCTATTCACAAAACAGTTTCATCAACCCTAATTCCATCCATTCTCTCAGATTGATCAATTCAATTACATCTGACCATTGCCTATCCATTACAAAGCGAGTGGTCTTATCTTCTTTAAGGGAAAGGGAAAGCAAGGCATTGGCAGGTAAGGACGTGACCCAGGTCATCTGCTGAGTCATCGGATCAGATGGGAATGAGCCCCAGGAGTTCTCAATGGACTCAAAGGACTCTCAATGCTGTTCTCCCCCTATTTTACCTTGACCTACCCAATCACCTCCTGTTAGGTTAGTACCTGTGTGGGGCTTTGTTTAGGGATAAACTTGCGGGCCTTCCAAAGTTGACAAGATCAACATGGAGCAGGACCCTGAGAGGATGGGGGGCTGGCTGTGGCCAACCCAGCCTGTTATGGAAACAGTCCCCAGCAGGTGTCTGGTGAAAGGGAAGCAGTGACCTGGGAGGTCAGACCTCTCAAGGTGATGGCAGGCTAGGCTGGGGTGGCAGCCTCCGAGAGTGGCCTGGCTTCTGCCTCTTGATGAGCTAGAAGCCTCCTGTAAATGATTAGTTCCCCTTTTCACATCCCCTCTTTCCGAGTGCCTGGTTCAGTGTCAGCAATATCAGGGGTGGTTCAAAGAGGGCTAGAGGTGGAAAAAAGCCCCAGGGACTTTCCAAACAAGAGTTGTAGTCCATTTGTGAGTCAGAAATCAACTTAGTGGTCATGACCAGCATTAATTTTAATGAGATGGAATGGATTGGAATGGAATGGAATGGAATAGAACAGAACAGATTAGAACAAAAGAGAAAATATCCACATACATTGTACATATAAGTTGTTTGAAGTTCTTTTTGAAAATTTTGTTAGTTTTTATATACATGTATGTATGTACTAAATCACCACATAAAATGTATTTATTAATGTAGATTGTGGCCACAGAAGTTTGAAAGCCAATGATCTAGAAATGGAAACTTTCCAAAGGTCACGCTTGGGTGGGTGACAGAGCTGGGGGTAGAACCAGGATTCCTGACTTCTTCCCGGCTTTTCCCACCACGCCAAGCTTTTCATTCAAAACGAACTTGCTAGCAGTCTCTGCCCATTTCTAAACACACCACACGCCACTGCTTTGGAGCCTGTGCTAAAGCTATTTCCTCTGCGTGAAACGCCCTTGCCTCCCATAGCCACTAAAAGAAAACATTCTTATCCTTCAAGGTCATGTTTAAATTCAGTCTTCCCTGGGTTGCTAAGGAACAAGCTCATTATTCTGAAAATGAGAAATGAAGAATTAAACATTTATCCAGCCTTTCCATACAAACCAAGGAGCTGACAAGGAAAAAAGCATTTATAGAACTCCAGCTAACAATTGCAAAAGGAGTGATAGAATTAGAAAGCCAACATGTGGCAACCCCTAATTAAAAAAAAAAAAAATGGATCTATGCAACAATTGTCAGTGTCGTTAAAGCCATTAGAGAAAGGTTGAGGGGGAAGATTTATAATGGACCTACACCAGATGCATCTGGCTGATCAAGTTGAATACAGGAAAATGGGACCACTAAGCTTTGTGTGTCTCCTTCAGGATGCAAGAGGAAGTACATAGCCCCATATATGGTGTGTTCTTGACTGAAGAAATGAACCTTAATTACCAGATTTCAGGAAATGCAGGGGACAGAGGCACATCCATATGGGATCAATCATATAAACCCACAACGTGGGACATTCTATAGGACAAATGACCTGGTTTCTTCAATTAAAAAACAGCATGAGAAAAAGAAAAAAGGGACAGAGAGATTTGAAGAGGCTTAAGAAATAGACCAGTTAAATGTAACCTTTGGGTCCTGATTGAATAAGCTGATTACAAGAAGGTCTTTTTGAGAATTGGAGAAATATTGGTATGAAGTGGGGTATCTGGGCGGCTCAGTGGGTTAAGAGGCTGCCTTCAGCTCAGGTCATGATCCTGGGGTCCCGCATCAGGCTCCCTGCTCAGTGGGTAGCCTGCTTCTCCCTTTCCCTCTGCCGTTCCCCCTGCTTGTGTTCATGCTCTCTCTCTCTCAAATAAATAAATAAAATCTTTTTAAAAATGGTAGTAAGTAATTACTTTATTTCAGTTTTCATATGGTATTGTGATTATATTTTTTAATATGGTGGATAAGAATTTGGTCAAAACATTGATAATTTTGAAACTAGCCAATAAGAACATTGGGTTCATTATACGATTCTCTCTCTTTTTGTTCTTATTTGAAAATTTCCATAATAAAAAATTTTTTTAAGAAATTTGATCTATTTCAAAAGACCTCCCTACATTCTCCCAGCTGGGTGGGGGGGGGATAGTTACATTTATTGGGATTAACTTATTCCTTTTACTCTTAAAACCTATTGATTCTAGCTTTTAACACAGCATTAATCCCTGTCTGGTATTACAGACTTCTTTCTGGAGGTGTGTATCTGCCTTCCCTACCAGCTCATCCAAGATAAGAAATGCATCACTATAGTGCTGATGTCAAATAATTTAAATTTAATTTAATTTAAAAACTCTGAATTGAACTTGGGCTCCCACAGTGTCCAAGGTCAGGACACAGTTATAGCTCGTAACCAGTGCTGACTGGTTCTATGACAACAATGACAGTATAGGAAGAGACCAAGTACCCATTCATTCATTCATTCATCCATTTTATTCTGTTGAGTGACTCTTAGCCAGATACCATGGTGGATCACAGACATATATTCTAGTGCCCTGCTCCATGAGACCCTGCAAAAGAAAACACTTCCCAGGATCTCAGTCTAGTGAACAGTGTCATCAAACTCTGAGTGACCAGATCACTGCCATGCTGTACAATTTGTGCTCTACTCCAGGTAAGAGGAGAGAGCCACAGGATGTGGTGGAGAGGCAGTAAGCCCATCAGGAAATGGCCTCCTATTGAGGAGGCAGAAGTGCAAGTGGCTCTGCGACCATCCTATTGGCTTCAGACCAAGAAGCTAGTGAAAGTGACAAGCTGTGGGGCCCAGACAGGAGTGGATGAAGATCCTAATAATTGAACCTGTGAAGAGCTCGTGCCCTTCCAGAGCAATGATCCTGAAACATCTCTGACAATGTCATAGAGAAGAGAGCAAGTGTACTGGCAAAGGGTGTGGCTAGGGGACACTGGGCAGCCTCTTCCTCCCTTCTGCAGTTCCCAGTGATCCTGCTCCAGCCCCAAACTTACAAATCCCACTCAGCAAAACTGAAGGGTCCCCAGAAGTCCTTTCCACAAAGCAATTTAATAACCTACCTGTTGTTACTATTTAGCATGCCCCTGAAGGCTCCCTTTCCCACAAAAAAAATTCCTACCAATGGCATTTAGTTTTCTCACTAGAGACCATATAATGACTGCAACTTTACCATCCCACCCCATTTCCAGGGATATTTTGGCCAAGCAAATAAGTTGGTGCCTGGCAGTTGCTTCTTGAGTCTGCCTATTTCTAGACATAGGCTTGTCACAACACCTTCCTGCCCATCTCCCCCACATTCTAGAGCCCTGTGTTGCCTCTGCTCATAGGAACCTCTTTTGGACACTCCTCTGGGCTCCCCAGCCAAAATAGACCTTCCCAAGCTAATCACCCAAGGACATCTTACACATATGAAGGTGGATGGATCCACAGAGAAGCCACATTAAGCCCAAGTAGGTGCTGAGTAAATGAATTATTTAATTAATGAATTAGTGAACATTAGTCCCCTAGGAGATGAATCATGCCAGGAACAAAAACTATTGAGTGAATGAATGAAAGAGACTAGAGGCCAGCTTCCTTTGCTCTCACCTGTCTCCTGGTTTGGGGCCACAGGGCTCAGCCACAGCAGGAGGAGGAGAATCAGACACATGGCCGCAGGCACTGAGGAGAGACAGAGTGTTCCAAGGACCAAGGCCTGGGCTTTTAATACTCACCCATCCCAGGAAGCTCATTTGGTGTCTGCATCCTGGGGAGGGGCCAGCTCACTGGGCAGCCACTCTGCCTGGGCAGCCACTGGCAGAAGGCAGGCCTGTGGCACCAAGACAGTGGCACAGGCGTCCCAGCTGCTCAGACTAGTTTGTACAAGCAGAGGTAACACAGGCAAGAAAAAAAATACATTCTTCCCATCTCCTGGGGCTTCCAGACCTGTGGGAGGAGAAGAATCAGAGAAAACAATGATATCGCTCTCAAGGATGTTGGTGATCATCTAATCTGAATCACATACCCTCTGTCCCCATTTTATAGATAAGGATACTGAGGCCCAGAGAAGGCAAGAAACACAAGTTCACACAGCTCAACTTTCTTAGAGTTGAGATAAGAATCTTGACCTCCTGGCTCCGGCCACAGTATTCTTCAACCAGACTATAGTGGTATTCAGAGATGCCCGCCTGGAAGAACCCATCGGCCAGGAAATTCAGCTGAACAGCCCTATTCCCCAGAGTTGGTATAAGCTGTCTACACCACAGAGCTACTAGAATGCTGACAGAACCAAAGGTTGGGGCTAAAGTTCTAAATTTAAGTGGTGCCCAGGAGGCTCAGTCAGTTAAGTGGGTGACTCTTGATTTTGTCTCAGGTCATGATCCCAGGGTTGTGAGGTGGGCTCTGTGTCAGGCTTCGGGCAAGTGAGCTCAGCACTGAGTCGTCTTGGGATTCTCTCTGTCTTTCTCTCTTGGCCCTTCCCCCCCATTCGAGTACTCCCTCCCCTTCTCTTTCTCTCAAAAACAAAACAGAACAAAAAAGAACAGGAGAAGGTTGAGGGATAGACATTCACGGGGGCTGTCTACCGCAGGAAGATGAGAAAAGTAAGGTGACCCAATAGGCCCACTGGGAAGGCCTTACTGAAGTCTGGAACCTGTCACTATCGTTGGCCCAACCAGGCAGGCATCTGTTGATTCCTTGCAAGTGGCCCAGATCTGCTGTAAGAGCCGGTAAGTGTCTAAGACGGACTCAGTAGCCACTCCTGACCACACCCTGTCACCTTCCACTGTAGGAACAGGAACAATTTACATCTTTCTTTCCAAACCTCCCTTCCCTTGGTCATCAGTGACCTAGTTCTGGCCAGTAAGGCGTAGATGGAGACAGAAATATGCTGGAGAACTTCCGGAGCTCAGCTTTCTTACAAAAGGGACAAGGGAACTTGCTGGTGCTCCCCCTCTCGCTTCTGCCTGTCCCCAGTGTCATGTGAGGCCATTGCACAGTCACGAGACAACAGTTGCACCAGGATGAAAAGCAACATGTTGTGGATGGAAGAAGCCTGGGCTCCAAAGATAACCCTGATCCAGAGTCAGGGCTTCTTGGTACTTGAGGACGATAAACCTCCATTTGTTGGTCACTCTTAGCTGGGGTTTCTGTAACACGTAACTGAAAGCATAACCATGTAGCCATCATCTTTAGAAGTGCTCAGACCAGGCTGCAAGGGCAGGTCTGGTGGAGACTGGCCCTGGTAGAAGGCCAGATACAATTACTGGCAGAAGTTCCTTCCATCTTAGAGATTCTGGACGCTGGGAAATGGAGAACACCCCTTCCCTTTCTACCAGCCTCCAAATAGTTGCTGCAGGAGACACAGAAAGTCTCAAGAGTTCTCAGGACTCTAAATGCTTTCTGTCACTTTGTCATATTCTTAAAACTCACCAGGTGATTTAATAATACTGTTTAAACACCTATACTCTGCCGACGCTGAGGATCCAACAATGAACAAGATGGACATGGTCCTACCTTCAAGAAGCTTCAGCGGCCTAGTGGTAAGAGACACACGAATGGGCAATTACAACACAACATTACCGTGAGAGGGAGAAGCAGAGGAGGGGGACCTAACAGGGGCCTGGGAAGTAGGGGTGGAAGGGAGGGTGCTGCAAAGACTGCCTTAGGATGCTGCTTATCCCAAAACTCAGAAGACAAGTAGGATTTATCCAGGTGAAGCTCTGAACAGAAAGGGAGAACATTCTAAGCAGAGGGAATGATGTGTGTAAAAGAATTCATGCGATATAATTAATTCTTATTATTCATTTCAATGACTTTACAGAATGGCATTATGAGAGGAATGTAAAATAGTACAGCCATGGTACAAAACAGTACTGTGGTTTTTCAAAAAATAAAAATAGAATTACCATATGATGCAATTTCACTTTTAAGTCTATACCAAAAGAATGGAAGGCAGGGACTCGAACAGATATTTGTACAATAATGCTCACAACAGCATCATTCACAATAGACAAATATTCATCAATAGGGACTGGATAAACAAAATGTGCTAGTTGCACACAGTGGATCAGTCTTAAAAAGGATGGAAATTCTGATACATACTACGACATGGATGGACCTTGAAAACATCACGCTATCAGGAAAGCACAAATCAAAACCACAGTGAGATACCACCTCACACCAGTCAGAACGGCTAAAATTAAGAAGTCGGGAAACGACAGATGTTGGCGAGGATGCTGAGAAGGGAACCCTCCTACACTGTTGGTGGGAATGCAAGCTGGTGCAGCCACTCTGGAGAAGAGTATGGAGGTTCCTCAAAAGTTGAAAATAGAGCTACCCTATGACCCAGCAATCACACTACTGGGTATTTATCCTAAAGATACAAATGTAGTGATCCGAAGGAGCACGTGCATCTGAACATTTATAGCAGCAATGTCCACAATAGCCAAACTATGGGAAGAACCTAGATGCCCATCAACAGATGAATGGATAAAGATGGTGTGGTGTATATATACAATGGAATATTACTCAGCTACCAAAAAAAAAAAATCTCCCCATTTGCAATGACATGGATGAGACTAGAGAATATCACGCTAAGCAAAATAAGTCAATCAGAGAAGACAATTATATGATTTCACTCATGTACAGAATTTAAGAAACAAAACTGGATCAGAGAGGAAGAGAAGAAAAAAATAAAACAAGACAAAACCAGAGAGGGATACAAACCATAAGAGACTCTTAATCATAGAAAAGAAACTGAGGGTTGCTGGGGGATTAGGAGGTAGAGGGATGGGGTAACTGAGTGATGGGCATTAAGGAGGGCACGTGATATATAACAAATACCAGGTGTTAGATGCAACTAATGAATCACTGAACTCTACTTCTGAAACTAATAACACACTATATATTAATTACATGAATTTAAATCAAAAATAAAATAAAAGATATGACAACTAAAAGAAAAAGAAGACATGCTATGTGAAATAACCACATACAAAAAAAACAAATACTGTATGACTCCACTTACATGAGGTACAAGGAATGGTCAAATTAGTGAGAAAAAAAGTAGAGCCACAGTTATGAGGGGCTGGGGGGCAAGGGAACAGAGAGCTACCGTTTAATGGGTACAGGGTTTCAGTATGGTGTGATGACAAAGTTCCAGGAATGGATAGTGAGGAAGGCTCCAGAAGAACGTGAATATATTTAGCACAGGGAATATAGTCAAATGTGTTGAAGGTGACAGATGGTGACCAAACTTAATTGTGGTGAGCATTTTGTCATGTATATACATGTTGAATCATTATGTCGTAGGCTTGAAACCAGTATTATATTGTATGCCAACATATTTCAATTAAAACATAATAAATAAAATGGAATTTTTTGTTATGTATATGTTATCACAATAAAATCTATTGCATTATGAGGGTATTTTTTAAAAAGATTTTATTTATTTTAGAGAGAGAGCGAGCAGGGGGAGGGACAAAGGTAGATAGAGAGAGAGCATCTCCAGCAGACTCATGCCAAGCACAGAGCCCAACACGGGACTTGATCTCATGAACCTATTATCACGACCTCAGCCAAAACCAAGAGCGAGACACTTAACTGACTGAGCCACCCACATGACCCTGTATTATGAGTTTTCAACATTTAGCCATTCTGTTATTGATAGACATTTGGTCTGGTTCCAGTTTTCCATAACTATAAGGAATGATGCTATAAAAATTCCTAGACATTTCCCCTCCTCCACCATCTAGAAATGGAATTATTCAGTCATAGAGGGTACACAGGTGGTTACAGGGCTCTATCTCCCACAGGCAGTGCTGAAGGATTTCTTGTTGCTCTTCTCTGTATAGTCATCAATACTTGATAATCTCACTTCCCCTCCCTGCAATTTGATGGGTGTGACATCGCAACTAATTCTAGCCTTAATTTTCATTCCCATGACTACTACCAAGTTTGAGATTACTGACCATCGAGGTGTCTCTTCTTCAAATTGTCTATCTGTAGCCTTTGCTCATTTTTATCACTTTGTTTTCATGAATGTATATAAGGTTATCTTTTTCTTACTGAGGATAAGAAACTCTTCTATAAATTCCAGTTACTAGCCCTCAGCAGGTTACAGGTCTTATAAATATCTTCCTCCCTGTGTCTGGCTTGCCTTTTCCTCTTGTTTCTTTGCCATGCAGAAGCTTTATATTTTAATTGAAGGCCAATCTATCAGTCTTTTCTTTTGTGGCTTGTGCTTTCTGCAAGTTGTTTTAAGAAATCTTTGCCTTGAAGGCTTCCATCCCTTTGGGTTCTCCATCAGGGGCAAGCGAGCAGAAGGCACCTTGGAGGCAAGAGTCAGGCGGTGCCTTGATCAAAGGGACCCCATTCCTTCAAGCTATTCTGAGAGCCATTATGATGGTGAGGTAGACAAAAAGTTAAAGAGGAAAAAGCGAGCTCCAGAAAAACCTGTGAAGAAGCAAGAAATTGGTGAAACTTCAAGAACCCTGTGGGCCCCTGAGCAGAGCAACAGCAATGGCGATGCCAGCATGCTTCCAGTTGGGGGAAATGAGGGACGTCAGCATTCGGGACTTCAGAGGGAAAGTCCTGATGGATAGGAAAGAATATTGGATGGATCCAGAAGGTGAAATGAAACCTGGAAGAACAGGTGTTTCTTTAAACCCCGAGCAACGGAACCAGCTGAAGGAACAGACTTCTGACATTGATGATACAGTAGGAAAAATATAAAATCGGTTACATAAAACCTGTACGGTTTTAGTTCTTTCAATCCATCTTTTGACACTGGCTTTTGTTTTCTCAACGTTCTTTTCCAAGCTATTGTATTTTTGGAGTGCAGAAAATCTGTAAGATGAAGACTTTTACTTTTATGTGCATTATTAAAAGTGTTCTTAGTGAAAATAAAATCTTTCTTTACCTCTAATTTTTTAAGTAAAACTGGGCTTTCTACTAAAGTATTTGTAGGGGTGCCTGCCTACATTTAAGTGTCTGCCTTTGGCTGGGGTCATACTCCCAGGGTCCTGGGATGGAGCTCCATGTCGGGCTCCCTGCTCAGTGGGGAGCCTGCTTCTCCCTCTCCTCCCCCCTTGTGCTCTCTCTTGCTGTCTCTGTCACTACCTGTCTTTCTCTAACTCTCTCTCTCAAATAAATAAATAAATAAAATCTTTTAAAAAAAGAATATTTTAAATAAATAAATAAATAAATGTATTCATTACCTAAAGCTGCTGTGACAAATTACCACAAAGTTGGATAGCTGAGAACAAGAAAACTGTGTTCTCTCAGTTCTGGAAGTTCCAGTCTGAAACCAGGTCCTGAGAGAGCCAAACTGTCTGATGTTTCTAGGGAAAGGTCCTTCTTTGCCTCTTCTGGTTGGTGGCCGTCCCTGGCCTTCCACGGTTTATAGGTTCATCATTCCAGTTTCTGCTTCTGCTCTCACATGGGGTTCTCCTGGTGGGTCTCTGACTCTCATAAGGATACCTGTCATGATGGACTTAGGACCCACTCCACTCTAGTGCAAACTTGATTGGACTGTTTCTGCAAATACCCTGTTCTCAAAAAGATCATATTCATAGATACAGGGCTTAGGACTTGAGCTCAAATATCTTTCTGGGGGACACAGTTTAAGCCACACCAGTATTAAAAGTTTATTTTCCAAATTTAGGTCTTTAATCTATTTAGAATTAACTTCTGTGTTGATTTGAGGTATGGATCTAAAATGATTTTTTTCATATGAGTAAGCAGCATGACACAGTCATGTACCAAATAATGCATCCCTTTCCCATTAATTTGTGATACCACCTTTGTCATATATCAAATTTCCTTACATGTATGGATCCATTTATGAACTTTCCATTTTGTTTCATTGTTCTAATTTGTCTGTCTTTCTCTGTACAAGTGCCACACTATCTTAATTACAATAGATTTATTTTTTTTAAAGATTTTATTTATTTATTTGACAGAGAGAGATCACAAGTAGGCGGAGAGGCAGGCAGCAGGGGCAGGGAAGCAGACTGCCTGCTGAGCAGAGAGCCAGATGTGGGGCTTCATGACCTGAGCTGAAGGCAGAGACTTTAATCCACTGAGCCACCCAGGAGCCCCATGATAGGTTTAGAATACATTTTGATATCTGTTACAGCAAACTTATTAGAATTTCCTTGGCTAATTTTGGTTCTTTACACTTGCATGTAAATTAATTTTGAATTCTCTTTCATATTGCTCTATTCTCCATAGTTGGGGTACGAATTTTCCCACTGCATCTGCTGATTCTTTCTCATAGTTATTTATAATGTTAATTTTCTTCAATTAAATTATTTTGAGATTACTATAGATGCACATGCAATTGTTAAGAAAGAATACAGAGACAGTCCACATACTTTTACCTAGTTTCCTCAAGGATAACATCTCATGAAAATTTTAATGCTATAGCACAAACAGGATATTAACTGAGCATTGCCATGGCAAAGATCCTGCATGTCCTTTTATAGCCATGTTGACTTCCCTTCTACCCCCACCTCTCCTTAACCTCTGGCAACCACTAATCTGTTCTCCATTTCTATAATTTTGTAATTTTCAAGAATGTTATATAAATGGAATCCTGTAGAATGTAACCTTTGGAGATTGGCTTTTTTTTTTCTTTATTTTCTTTTAAAGATTTAATTTATTTTTGAAAGAAAGAGCATGTGTAAGGAGGCGGAGGGGCAGAGGGATAGAGAGAATCCTTGAGCAGACTCACCCTTGAGGAGGGAGCCCCACGGGAGCTTGATCCCAGGACCCCAAGATCATGACCTGAGCTGAAATCAAGAGTTGGTTGTTCAACCAGCTGAGCCACCTAGGGGCTCCTGGGATTGGCTTTTTTCCCTCAGCATAATAATTCTTTGGCGATTCATCCAGTTGTTGTGTGTATCAGTAATGTATTCCTTTTAGTTCTAAGTAGTATTCTGAAATATCGATAATAGTACAGTTTGTTTTACCATTCTGCTATCGAAGGAAGTCTGGGTTGTTTCCAGTTTTTGACTAATAATGTCACCATCAGCATTCACGCACATGTTTTTGGGTGAATATATGCTTTTGCTTCTTTGGGATAAATATGTAAGTTTGAAATTGGTGGGTTGTATATGAGTTGCACGTTTAGTCTTACAAGAAACTGACAAAATGTTTTCCATATTGGCTATACTATTTTATATTCCCACCAGCAATGAATGAGTGATAGTTTCTTTGCATCCTTGCCAACCTTTAGAATTTTTACTATTTTCTATTTTAGTGATTCTGATAGATATGCAGTGATATCTTGTAGCTTAAATTTTCATTTCCCTAATGATTAATTATATTGCTATCTTTCCATGTGCTTGTTTTTGTCATCTGTATACCTTTTCCAGTGAAATGTTTCTTCTTTTGTTTATATTCTAATTGGATTGTTTGTTTTATTATGTTGAGTTTTTTCTTTAATTCTTTTACCATGGAGATGTAATGGACATACAACATTTATTATGGAGTTTTGAGAGTACTTTCTAGATGGTAGCTCTTTGTCCGATGTGTGGTTTGCAAATATTTCCTCCTGATTTGCAGCTATGCTTTTTCATCCTTTTTAACAAGGTCTTTTGCAGATCAAAAGTTTTTATTTTGATGAAGTCCAATCTATCAGATTTTCCCTTTATAAATGGTGCTTTTGGTGTCAAATATAAGAATTCTGTGCCTAACCAGAGATCCTGAGATTTTTTTTTTCTAAAAGTTTTATAATTTTACATTTAAGTATGTGATGTATTTTGAATTAATTTCAAGTCAAGGTGTTTTGTTTTGTTTTGTTTTGTTTTGTTTTGCCTATGGATTTCCAATTGCTTCAGCACCATTTATGAAAGACTATCTTTCTTCCATTGAATTGCTTTGGCATCTTTGTCAAAAATCAGGTAGGCAGAATTGTGTGGGTCTATTTCTGGGTTCTCTATTCTGTTCCATTAATCTATATGTCTGTCCCTCCACCAATACCATACAGTCCTTGATTACTATAGCTACATAATAAGTCTTGAAATTGACAGGCTGATTCCCACTTTATTCTTTTTCAAAATTATTTTAGTTATTCTTGTTTCTCTGTATTTTCATATAAAATTTAGTATAATCTTGTTCATATAGACAAAAAATCTTGCTGGTGTTTTGATAGGAGTTGCCTCAAATCTGTGTATAAATTTGGAGAGAACTGACATCTTCACAATGTTGAGTCTTCCAATCCACAAACATAATCTATCTTTCCATTCATTTAGATCTTTCTTTCATCAGCAATTTGTACTCGCAGCATAAAAATCCTGTATATATTTTTAAAGAGTTTATTTATCTGTAAACATTTATAGACATAGCGAGAGAGGGAACACAAGCAGGGGGAGTGGGAGATGGAACCCGATGTGAGGCTTGATCCCAGGACCCTGGGATCATGACCTGAGCCAAAGGCAGATGCTTAATGACTGAGACACCCAGGCACCCCAATCCTGTACATATTTTGTTTGATCTACACGTGTTTTGTTTGTTTTTTTTTTTTAGTGATTATAAATTTGTAATTTTCATGTTCATTGCTAGAATATAGAAAGGCAATTGGGTTTTGTATGATTACTTTATATCCTGCAATATTGGTAAACTCACTTATTACTACTTTTCTTTCTTTTATTTTTTTAAAAATTTATTTGAGAAGGGGAGAGAGAGGGAGCTGACAAGAGCAGGGGGAAGGAGAAGCAGGCTCCTCGCTGAGCAGGAAGCCCGATGTGGGGCTCGATCCCAGGACCCTGGGAAGACGACCTGAGCCAAAGGCAGACACTTAGCCAACTGAGCCATCCAGGGCCCCTAAACTAACTCACTTATTATTTCTAACAGGGTTTAAAAAATATATTTCTTGGAATTTTCTACATAACACTGAAATATGTACACATGAAGTAATATGATGTCTGAGATTTGCTTCAAAATAACCTTGGTAGGAGTAGTGGTTAGGGATATAGATGAAATACAATTGTAACTTGACAATTGCTAAATCTGGATAACAGGTACGCACAGGTTTAGTATACTACTCTCAATATCTTTGTGCATGTTTGCAATTTTCTATCATAAAAAAAAGTTGTTTGCTGTCACTCCCTATAAACGCTGTAGGGTAAAGTCCTAACGGTTTATAGGTCTTTCAAGACCGCTGATGATCTGACCTCCTCCCATCATTATCCAATTGTTCCTTGAACAATTAACAAAGGAAACTCTCTCTGTACTTTCCTAGTTGTCTAAAGGCTATTTTTAGTCCCAGCTCTGTATTTTCGCTCCTGCTGTACTGACTCCTCTCTTCCCCAAGAGGCTCTTCCCTCTCCTCTTAACATGAAATCCCACTCAGCCTAAGGGAGTCAGCTCCAGAACCAAGAAGTCCTTGAGGCCTCCCCTAGTCACTCTGGCCACATTCATCTCCCCTTTTCTGACCTTCTAGAACTCCATCATGGTCGTTCATTGCAGCATAAGGGAGTGGTGAAGAGTGGGGTTTATGAAGACAGGTTGCCTGTATTTGGGCTCCATCTCCACTGTTTGCTAACAGTGTCACTCTGAGCAGGTTACTTAAACTCTTTGTGCCTCGATTGCTTTTCCCAATGGAAACACTGATGGTATTGACTTTATAGGGTTGTTCGGAGGACAAAATGGGTCATACATATAAAGAACTCAGCAGAGTTCTCAACACATAGTAAATATTCCATATCCAATGGTTTTATTTGTGCAGTCCTATTTTTTTTTTAAGATTTTATTTATTTATTTGACAGAGAGAGACCGCAAGAGAGGGAACATAAGCCTGGGGAGTGGGAGATGGAGAAGCCAGCTTCCTGGTGAGCAGGACCCTGAGATCATGCCTTGAGCTGAAGGCAGACACTTATGGACCGAGCCAACCAGATGCCTCTCTGTAGTCCTATTTTATAACGAAAATATGTTCCTAAAGGACAGGAACAGTATCCAAGCACTGAGTTATAAACAAAGTAGATGAAAAGAATCACACAGGCATGTCTTGTGACAGCTTATTGAGACCTTTCTTGTTTCTTGAGAAAGGCTTGTATTGCTATATATTTCCCTCTCAGGATTGCCTTTGCTGTGTCCCACAGATTTTGAACCGTTGTGTTTTCATTATCATTTGTTTCCATGAATTTTTTCAATTCCTCTTTACTTTCCTGGTTGACCCATTCATTCTTTAGAAGGATGCTCCTTAGTCTCCATATATTTGGGTTCTTTCCAAATTTCCTCTTGTGATTGAGTTCTAGCTTCAGAGCATTGTGGTCTGAAAATACGCCAGGAATGATCCCAATCTTTTGATACCAGTTGAGACCTGATTTATGACCCAGGATGTGATCTATTCTGGTAAATGTTCCATGTGCACTAGAGAAGAATGAGTATTCTGTTGCTTTGGGAGGGAATGTTCTGAATATATCTGTGATGTCCATCTGGTCCAGTGTGTCATTTAAGGCCTTTATTTCCTTGTTGATCTTTTGCTTGGATGATCTGTCCATTTCAGTGAGGGGAGTGTTAAAGTTCCCTACTATTATTGTATTATTGTCGATGTGTTTCTTTGATTTTATTATTAATTGGTTTATATGTTGGCTGCTCCCACATTAGTGGCATAGATATTTAAAATTGTTATATATTCTTGTTGGACGGACTCTTTGAGTATGATACAGTGTCCTTCCTCATCTCTTATTATAGTCTTTGGCTTAAAATATAATTGATCTGATATAAGGACTGTCACCCCAGCTTTCTTCTGACATCCATTAGCATGGTAAATTGTTTTCCAGCCCCTCACTTTAAATCTGGAGGTGTCTTCGGGTCTAAAATGAGTTTCTTGTAGGCAGCATATTAATGGTTTTGTTTTTTTATTCATTCTGATACCCCGTGTCTTTTTTTTTTAAATTTATTTATTTGACAGACAGAGATCAGAAGTAGGCAGAGAGGCAGGCAGAGAGAGAGGGAGGAAAGCAGGCTCCCCGCTGAGCAGGAAGCCCAATATGGGGCTCGATCCCAGGACCCTGAGATCATGACCAGAGCCAAAGGCAGAGGCTTAACACGCTGAGCCATCCAGGCACCCCCGATACCCTGTGTCTTTTGATTGGGGCATTTAGCCCATTTACATTCAGGGTAACTATTGAAAGATATGAATTTAGTGCCATTGTATGAATTAAGGTGACTGTTACTGTATATTGTCTCTGTTCCTTTCTGGTCTACTATTTTTAGGGTCTCTCTTTACTTAGAGGACCCTGTAAGGGCCTATTCAGCCAGAGCGGCCCCACTCCGGTTGAACTGCCATTTTGTTGTAAAACTGAAATTGACCTTGCGCCGTCCCCCACCCCCACCCAGGAGAACTTACTTTAAAACAAGTCCCGGAAACCAGTCCCAGGTAACAAAGTCCAAGTACAAGGGTGGTCAGGCCAGGTGGAGGTATTCAATCAGTGGGGGTGCATACTGTCTCCTAGCTACCAAGGAGTATGGGCCCCCACCCTTTGGGAGCCTTTTGGCACCAATCCTAACCAAGGTGTGATAGGCTAAATCAAATGTCTACTAGGGTAAATTATAATTCAATTGGTCACCTAGCATGACTGTGCAGCTTTCTCTGTGTGTTACAATCTCATTGGCCACCTGTGCATGGCCAGGCCCAACCACATGGCCTTTGCTTTATAAAAATTAGTCTGGAAAGCAGGGAGGGGTCATCCTCTCTGTAGGGGTGGCCCCGACCGGTCTGTTTGATGGTCGGTCTGATTCCTGATGCTTGGCACAAAATAAAGCTTTGCTTGACCTTCGCTTTGTATCAGTCTCACGCCTTTAATCACGAACCCATTATTGGGGTACCCAATTTTGGGGGCCCCAACAGACCCCTTTCAATATTTCCTGTAGAGCTGGTTTGGTGTTTGCAAATTCTTTCAGTTTTTGTTTGTCCTGGAAGTTTTTTATCTCTCCTTCTATTTTCAATGATAGCCTAGTTGGATACAGTATTTTTGGATGCATGTTTTTCTCATTTAGTGCTCTGAATATATCATGCCAGTTCTTTCTGATCTGCCAGGTCTCTGTGGATAAGTCCACTGCCAATCTAATATTTTTACCTTTGTATGTTACAGACTTCTTTTCCTGGGCTGCTTTCAGGATTTTCTCCTTGTCACTAAGACTTGTAAATTTTACTATTAGGTGATGGGGTGTGGACCTATTCTTATTGATTTTGAGGGTGGTTTCTCTGAACCTCCTGGATTTTGATGCTTGTTCCCTTTGCCATATCAGGGAAATTCTCTCCAATAATTCTCTCCAATATACCTTCTGTTCCCCTCTTTCTTCTTCTTCTGGAATCCCAATCATTCTAATGTTGTTTTGTCTTATGGTGTCACTTATCTCTTGAATTCTCCCTTCATGGTCCCGCATTTGTCTCTCTTTTGCTCAGCTTCTTTATTCTCTGTCATTTGGTCTTCTATATCACTAATTATTTCTTCTGCCTCATTTATCCTAGCAGTAAGAGCCTCCATTTTTGATTGCACCTCATCAATAGCTTTTTTTTATTTCAACTTGGTTAGATTTTGGTTCTTTTATTTCTCCAGAAAGGGCTTTTATCTCTCCGGAGAGTGTTTCTCTAATATCTTCCATGCCTTTTTCAAGCCTGGCTAGAACCTTGAGAATCATCACTCTGAACTCTAGATCTGACATATTACCAATATCTGTATTGATTAGGTTCCTAGCCTTCGGTACTGCCTCTTGTACTTTTTTCTTTTTTTGTGGTGAGTTTTTCTGCCTTGTCATTTTGTCCAGATAAGAATATATGAAGGAGCAAATAAAATACTAAAAGACCCCAGGAAAATGTGCTTTATCCAAATCAGAAGAGATTCCAAATCATGGTGGGGAGAAAGGGGATAAAAAGAAATTCAGAAAAAAAAATTAGAAAAAGAAAACAAATAAAGAAAAATATAAAAAAGAAAAATATAGATTTATATATTTTTCTTTTATATATATTAATATATATTAATATTAATCAATTATATAAATAATATATAATTATATGTGATATAATTAATATATTAATTATATAATTAATATAGTAATATAATATATTGCTATATTAATATTTATATATTATATATATATAATATATATATAAAATA
Organism: Mustela nivalis; assembly: GCF_964662115.1. Lineage (NCBI taxonomy): Eukaryota > Metazoa > Chordata > Mammalia > Carnivora > Mustelidae > Mustela > Mustela nivalis. The sequence goes on from NC_139020.1 coordinate 115,685,398, forward strand.
CTGGTGACTAAAACAGGGCCACCCACTTAATTTTGTGAGGATTTTGGTCTCTTAGAAGAAACTACCTCCTAAAATTTTGAAGAGTGAAAAACATTTATAAGGGTAAACACCATGAAGGGATGGAATGTGCCTATAAAGATGAAAAAAAATTTTTTTTTAATTTCTAAAAAGGGAGTTGATAAAGTAAGTTGGTTGGGAGAATAAAGAAAAAGAAAGTGGAGAGAATTTACTCAGGCTGGAGATTAGAACAAGCCCGGAGCTAGATTTAGGGTATATTTTGATCTATTAGAAGAAGTTGTACCCCAAATTTATTAGAAGAAAAAACCCATGTGTATACAAAAAATAAAGTTAGATAAAATGTGACTATAATAATGAAGGTTCAAAAAGATTTTTTTCATGAAAGGTATTGTTAAGATAAACTAATTTAAAAAACGTTAAAAAAGGAAAGGGTGAAAGTTAAAAAAAATTAGCAGAAAAAAATAAAATTAATTAATTAACTGCAAGACTGAAGAATCATGGGGAGAAAGCCATGAATTCCATGCTTTGCTTTCTTCTCCTCTGGAATTCCGCTGTTCTCCTTGGTAAGTGAACTTGGTTTTGGCTGGATTTCTTGTTTATCTTCTTGGGGAGGGGCCTGTTGTAGTGATTCTCAAGTGTCTTTGCTCACCCTTATTAGGGGCTGGGCTAAGCTTTCGGGAGCTTTTTTTCCCTGAACTCTTTCCGTAGAGTTCCAGAGGATGGGAATGAAAATGGTGGCCTCCTAATCTCTGGCTCGGGGCCCCACTCTTCAGTGCGCCCACAGAGAAAAGCGCTCAATCACTCCTGTCTCCCTGGCCTCCGGCCATGCTCCAAGCTCACCCAGCCTGTGACCAAGCATCTACTGTCTCCGGCACATGGCCCCGCCTAGAGTCTCCAAACCCCACAGATCCCTGAGCTCTTCCAGGTTGGGGTCTCCCCGGGGTCTCCACTCACAGAGCAGTGGCCTGTGCCACGGATTATAGCTCAAGGTACCCCGGAGTTGAGAGCTCACTCCTCGGCTCTGTCTCTGTAGCCGGCTTCCCCACTCTAATACCTGTGAGCTCTGCGACACTCTGACACCCCTGATCCTTCTGTGACTCCGCGGGACGTGGGCCACACTGACCCTGCATGGGCTTCACCCCGGTTTAGCCTCTGGAGCAATATCCCTTAGTGGAGCTGACTTATAAAAGTTCTGATTTTGTTCTCCATTGCTCTGCCACTTGCCAGGAGCCGGCCCCTCCCCACCACAGTCTATCTTCCCATCGCTTTGTATTCACTTCTCCGCTGTTCCTACCTTTCAGAAAGTGGTTGATTTTCTGTTTCTAGAATTGTTGCTCTTCTTCTCTTTGATCTCCTGTTGGATTTGTAGGTGTTCGGAATGGTTTGAAAAGCTGTCTAGCTGATCTCCTGCTACCTGATGTTGTCTCAGCCTGCTACTTCTCTACCATCTTCGATTTGGAACAGTTTAAATCAGACAAAGTCAGTATTTGATTGCATAATTTGTGGATTATTCCAATCATTGCCTTCTCTTTCACCTGTTCTTTGACAATACCAGGATACTTGGCCAGAAACAGAAACTGCTAACTTAAGAAACAAAGAAATATACTAAAAAGATTTGTAGGGAAGGCTAAAGAATTAGACTCAGAACAGGGTAAGAACCTGGCAGCCCCAGAATCTGAGAGGCAGGCAGACAGTCTCATGGTCATGCTAGACTGAATAAGTGCCCATCCATTTTTTTGGTCTTTGGTTAACTTGTTAAGGTTCATAGTCTAGGGAATGCGTTCAGGCAATCCAGATTGAGCCAGGTACCCACCCCTTGTCAGAAGGTTAAAAACAAAAATCTGGTAAGGTTTTTGTGGGGAAAGATATTAACTAAGGATTAAAAAGAAGCCTTGCTCTGTCTAGCTTTTTTCTGGGGCTTCTGAGTTGACTGGTATGTTGTGGAAAGAATGCAGACTGCATAAATATTTGTTTGACTAGTAAACTCTTCATTCTGAGTGTTAAGATTTTACTCCTGTTTGAGTCCAAAGGGGGCATGGTAAGGGCAAGTAAGTGCAAATGAAGGAGTAGTTTCTGCCCATATTAGTTTGTGCTTACGATGAGAGAGTCATGCCAGAGTCAAATAGTGTTGTTTGTAGTCTGAAATAGCTAGAATCTGATAAGTCTGTGGAAAACTGGTTAGATGAAATTGCCTGGGCCTTCCACTCTAAAACTTGGCAGTAACGGGAACTTTTCTTGCATCCCACTAGTCCTGTCTCTGCCCCTACCTCATCCTGCCCCAGCCTTCACAGGGACCATAATTAGTTGGAACGAACCCAGAAGCCAAAGTTCCTCCAGGATTAAGGTAATGATGGGGACCCTACAAACCATTAAGTATAGAAACCAAGATTTCTAAGTCTGGATGTGCAAATCGTTTTTGGAAACTCCAAGTTGTCCTCTTCCTGGTGTGCTCTCGGGTCAGAAAGCCTAGAGAGAGACACCAGTTCTCAGAGGGACTGGGCAAAAGACTGGAAGATCAAGAAGGGAGGAGGCCTGAATATCTTCTGGGCCAATTTGGGTCACCTTATCTTGTGCTAAAGAATGTTTAGATAGTATTTTAAAGCAACAGCTGTCTTAACTGTCCTTTAATATCTATATACTTTTTGTACATTCCCCCTGCATTTCATGGGAAATAATTATTTTTCCTTAAAATCAAACCAAACCAAACCAAAATTAGCTCTTTACATCCTAAAACATAAAATGACAACTTTGCAAATACTTCAATATGTACACAAAGAGGGAAAAAAATTACTGCAAAATCGCATCATTTCAATAGAAACTCATGTATTTTAGTATTTTTTTTATTTCTTTCCTTCTCTTCCTTTATGTATTTTTTCTTTCCAGGGATATTTTTTCATAGTTGTAATAATGACATATATATATATATATTTTTTAATTTTATTCAAATTCCAGTTAGTTAACATACAGTGTAATATTTGTTTCACATGTACAATTTAGTGATTCAATACTTCCATACAACACCTGCCTCATCACAAGTGCACTCTTTATATATATTTTTTTTATATATGAATTTATTCTTGAATAATTTTAGACTTACAGAAAGGTTTCAAAGATAATGTGGGAGTTCTTGAAAATTTCTGTTTTCGTTAATGTTACCATCTTACATTTTTTAACACTAAGAAACCAACATTTTTACATTACATTTAATCAAACTTCAGATTTTACTCAGATTTAACAAGTTTTACTGCTAATGTCCTTTTCCTGTTCCAGGATCTAATTCAGGACAGAACACCGTATTTAATCATGTCTTCTTAGCCTCTTCTGGTGTGCAGCAGTTTCTCAGTCTTGCTTTTCCTGACCTTGCCAGTTTTGAGGAGGAGTACAGGTCAGCTATTTTGTAGAAAGTATTCAAATAGGCTTTGTCTTATGTTTCCCTCATAACTAGATTGAGGGTATGGGTTTTTGGAAAGAACACCATAGAAGTGATATGCCCTTCCCCTCACATTATATCCAGAATGCATAATATCCATATGTTGTCACTGGTGGTATTAACTTCAATCACTTAATTAAGGTAGTATTGGCTAGGTTTCTCCATTGTAAACTAGCTCTTTTCTATTTCCATACTTTTTTTTTTTTTTTTTTTTTTTGAGAGAGAGAGAAAGAGAGTGTGAGTGGGGTTGGGGGTGGGTGGTGAGGGGCAGAGGGAAAGAGATAGAGTCTCCAGCAGGTTTCACATCCAGCATGATGGATGGATGGATGGATGGTTGGTTGGTTGGTTGGTTGCTGGTCTGGTGTTCCCCCCACCTTTTCAACAGTGTTCTTGAACTTAGCCTATGCAGATCTCAAGTCTAAGTTAAATGTTGAGAAGAGAAGCTTGAGAACTTGCTGGCTGTCAGGCTTTGACTTTGTGTGAACCACAACTACTTTGTAACAATAAACTATGCTTCTTAGAACAAGTAAGATTTTGTACTATAAGCTATTTTTCTATCTCTAGGTGGAAAATGTTTGGACATTTTAACAGCTTCAGTAGTTTTTCATGTGGCTTTATCATTCTCTCAGATTACTGTGTAGACATGAAGATTTTTCAATCCCTAGGGTGTTTTTAGGGAATCTAAATATCATCCTGTCTCCCAGTTTAGTCCCTGGCAAGGAAAGGCTGGCTGTTTAATAATACGGTGAGTAAAGGGCAGTTGGAATGTTACGTTCCCTGATAATAGCTGCTGGACAAAACAACACATGAACAGTTGCAAAGCAGCTGAGGGAAGAGAAGGGATATGAGTATATTTTTATCACTTTAAGATTTAGGAAAGTAACCACTGCAAAGATATGGTCCCAAGGAAAGAAATAAGAGAGCTAAGAGGGGTGGGAGTTGGAGGCAAAGTCAGAACATTCCTGTCCTTTGTCCCACAGTGTACTTCTGGCCATTCTTGTTCCCATGTAGAACAGCCAGTTCCTTACATTCCGATGGCCACCTGGCCATTCATGCTTTCATCCCGTTCATTCACTTGTCCGTTGTGCTCTTAGAGAAAATGCTAAATGACAAGACCGCGTGAGAAGTGTTCTAACAGAGGCCCAGAGACAGTGCTAAGGGCTCTTGGAGGATGGGTAGAGAATAAATCAGAGAAAACCAGGATATAGCTGAATTAGCTCTTCAAAGGAAGAAGGATCAAGGCATAGTTGGGAAACTGCGAGTAGTTCAAGGAATGGCAGGAAGTGACGTTAGGAAGTTAAAGTGTGGCCATGTTATGAAGATCCTGTATGTGCCAGGGTCAGGAACCAAACTTTATCTTGTAGACAGAAATAGTGGTGAGTTTTAGCCAAAGCAGTGTGACCTCACAGTAATGTTTTCCATCCTCTCCCCTGCTCCAATCTCCTCATCCCCACTCTGGAGAGCAATTTGACAATATTTACCAAAATTACAAATGCACCTGTATTTTGTGCCAGTTGTTCCACTTTGGAGAATTTATCCTATAAATACCTGCACCCATATAAAATAATGTACGACCAGATTTTTCATTGCAGCATTGTTTGTAACAACAATAGATAGGAAACAACTTAAGTGCTCATCAATAGGTAACTGTTGAACCAAGTATTGTCCAATCATACAATGGAAAATGCGCCGCTATAAGAAAGAATAAGGAAACTCTTCATGTACTGATACAGAAAATTATTTAAGGTACTGTTTTTAAAAAAGCAAGGTATTTAAATGTATATATAATAGGCCAATTTTTTTTTAAGGGTAAAGGTTAAGGAGTATATATTTTGGGGGCCCCGGGGTGGCTCAGTCAGTTAAATGTCTGCCTTCAGACATCAGGCCATGATGTCAGGGTTCTAGGATCGAGCCCCAAGCCTAGATCCCTGCTCAGCCAGAAGTCTGCAAGTCTGCTTCTCCCTCTCCTTCTTCCCCCCGCCCCAACTCCACTCATGTTCTCTCTCCCTCGCTCTCTTTCTCTCAAATAAATAAAACTTTTTTTTAAAAAAAGTATATATTTGGGTTTTTTTAAAGATTTATTTATTGGAGGGAGGGGCAGAGGGAGAGAATCTTCAAGCAGACTTCCCACTGAGCACAGAGCCCAACATGGGGCTTGATCTCAGCATCCTGAGATCATAACCTGAGCCGAAAACAAGAGTCGGATGCTTAACTAACTGAGCCACCCAGGATCCCCCAGAATAAAAAGAATATATTATTTGCTTATTTTTCCATAAAGAAACTCTCTAAGAATAGATGGAAAATTAATGAGGGGCTACTAAAGGGGGTGAGGCAAAAACTGGGCAACATGGATGGCTAGACACAGGAGGCTTTTCACTGTATACTTTGTTGTGTACTTTAAGCATGTGAATGTATTGGAAATTATCTAACTATTGAACAAACAAAAGAGAAAGAGAGAGAAGCAGCTCTCTTTCATTCCCTTTTCCTCTGTAGGCTCATTCCTGCTTTTCTCTGTGTCAGGACTTTCTTTTAGGTAGATGTGTAGTTGTGGGGCTTCCAGTGGTTGGTTAAGTCAGAGATTACAAATCTTTTAGTCCATGGCGCAGGGAGACCTATGGCTGGCATCTAGGCTGAATTTCTTTCCTCAGATTTTAAGTGGCAAAGGCTAGGAGGTAAGGAGGGAAAGGAGAGAAAGAACCTTCTACTTGCTTGTCCCCCCACCCCCCTGCCACTTCTAGTGCTGAAGCCGTTGGGGGCTGGCTGTGGAAACAGGGGTTTGGGGGAGAAGCTGGGAGGCTAGCTTCTGTTCCTGCCATGGGCCAGTAGGGTGATAAAGCAAGTTGAGAACTACAAGCATTACTGTTTAAAAGGAAAACAAGTGAGATATTCCCAGGGCAGTGAGAAAAAATGACAGGATGTACCTACAGTGACAAAGTGGCCAAAAAAGATTCCAGGTCATCTGGGCTACACTGCTGGGTCGCAGTCTTGCATCTTACTGGCCTACTGCAGCCTCTCAGAAGGCTGATCCCTAAAACTCCCACCTACCTAAGAACCCTCCCACCACTCAAGATTTATTTTAACCCACTAACCCTCACCTCGCTTGTCTGGTATGAAGACACGGTCATGATATTGGGATAAATGACAGAATCCATGGAAAATTAATGACTAAATCTCTGATGTCCCTCCAAAGCCTCCAGAAGTAGTTCACAGAAAAGAAGGCGGCAAGGGTAACACAGCCTAATGCTCGCCATACTCCTAAAGGAGTAGTGCTAAGCAGATTCTCTTTCCTTGTTAATCACATTCATCTTTGATCCTGAGAACATCAAGCTTGCAATGGGTAAGCGTAGGCCATCTGGCAGCTGCTATCCATAATATTTTAAGCAAGCATTTGGATATCCTGGAGACTGAATATGGGAGAAGACTGTAGCTGACCAGGGCAGTCAGCAGGATGGGATGGGCAGAGTGATCCCTTTTCCCCACACTCTAAGCCAGAAGTTCATAGGAAAACGGAAGCAAGCTTGGGCCTCACTTTAACCAAGATGCTATAAAAACTATGCCTATTCTGTACCATTAGAGGATAGAGCAAATGTACACACTCCTGGGGCTACAGGGATTGATAACATAGTCAAGGCCCCAATGGACGACTCCCCAACTCATAACTCCCCTTTCTTTGGGATGTGTCCTAATACTTGGAAGTGAGTCCCCAGCACAGTTGTTACCCTTTGGCCTGCCTCATGGGCAGCCAGGCTCAAGTGGTTTGCAAATCCTGCAGCGGAGGTTCCTAGGGTTGTCCTGGTCTCTGTGCTTTCTGACACTTAGTTGCTAATTTTCATGGGTTGTGTCATTTCTCCCAGTATCTTTCCAATCTCTTGATCCTCAGCCTTTCCTTCACTGATTTAAAATGTCCAAGTCATTGTAGAACATTTGGAATGCGTCTTGTTTTCAGAGGTCTGGGGTAATGAGTGGACAGTGATGACAATATTCCACACCCTCGTCCAAATCAACATAATTCCTCTCTTGAGTCACTAGAGCCAACCCTCTAGAAGATCCCACTGCTTCTACTCTTGCTTTACTCTATTTATTCTCTGGAAAGTACACACTGACATTTTAACCAGCTGAGTCACTTCTCTGACTAGAACTCTTCGATGGCTTTCCAGTGTTCTAAGAATAAAAGCTAAAATTTGCAGTTTGGTTCTTCCTGCAGTTCCTTGCCCAAACTCCTCCTGTGTCAGCACCAACACATATGACAGTCCCCATCTGGAATCCTTTTCTCCCTACCCTGCCTCATCAGGGGACTTACTTGTCTCCAATTTAAATTATGATGTTTTTTAATGTAGTAGCATCTACTCGTTTCCTTCACAGCTCTTATTGGAGCTTATAATTACAATATTCATTTTGGTGCTTCCATTTTTCTCCCAGCAATAGCCATAGGGCCTAGTAGAGAAACTGGCAGAGAGCAGGTACCCAAATGTTTGACAGATGATTAAATAGGAAGAGATTGGCATGGCGAGAGATGGTTGAGATATAAGATAAGAACCTAAATTTGTGTGCGAATGATAGGAAAGGACAAGGTAGATTTATTTTCAAGAGAAAAATCAGCAGAACTTGAAGACAGGTGGTCGGAAGGAGATAATGCTTTGTTAGCTAAACACGCTAGCTAACTTGGAGAGGAAGGAGTTGAAGAAAACCAAATTTTCAAGCTGGGGTGATTATTGGTTAGATTAGGGGGAATACGATATTTATGTTGGGTTTGGACACATTAGTGGGAGATGACCAAGGGACATCAAAGCAGAATTGTTCAGAAAGTTGCAAAGGGGAAGCTGGAGCTCCAGCGGGCCAAGAACATAAGAGAGAAACTCAGAGCAAGTTGTTCACAGAAGTGAGAATCAGAGAAAGATTCACCTCACTTATTGTTAATTTTCTTTTAATAAAATTTGTTATTTTGAAGTACCTTCTGCACCTTGAACCCACCACCCTGAGATCAAGAGTCGCACGCTCCACTGACTGAGCCAGCCAGGTGCCCCTACCTCATTTTAAAATAAGATATTCACATCAAAAGGATGGGTAGGGGGCACACCTCGTGCACTGGTAAGGACTAGCACCCGTATCTTTGATACATGACGAAACAGAAATCCAGAGAAGCAAAGTGATCTGCTCAAGGTCACACAGCAAGTCAGTGACAACATATTCTCACACCCACTTTTCCTGACTTGGAAGGTCCAGTTTTCTTTGCATCAGAATTCAGGAAGCTTCTGAATTTTCAAACATGCCTGCTTTACAGTAGACACTCAATACCATTTCCTGATAATCAAAGCAGAAAAATAACAGGCAGGAATTTCATTTCCTTAGTTTATTGAAGATGACAACAGACTGTTAGGCTGTGTATGAATTACAGCGAGTAGAAATCCAGTTCAGAACACAAGTTGTACATGAACAGAACATCTCTATTTAGACTCTTGCTCCTTTTATGTTAATTTAACAGAAGCTCTAAAGCTTTGGCAGAGAAAGTCAATAACAGCCTCATTAAAGTGGAAAATACCTGCCTTCCACTCTTCTGCTATGTCTTGAACCTTGTCTCTACCTTGTAAGCCAACTTATAACTTTTTTCCCTTTATTTATAAAAAAGAACTTCTTCCCTCCCATTTCATTTAGAAGGAATGCTCTTCAGTGCATTCAGACTTTTCCCCACAACAGCTGGGGGTTTTTAGATACTGCTGTAAGTTGCAAAGTGCTTTCAAAACATCCCATACTCACTCCTCTCTCTCTTTCCTCTCAAATAAATAAATAAATGGGTATTTGGACAATAATGACAGCAGAGTGTCAGGGTCACTAAAACAGCTATGCAATCTAAGAAGATGGAATGGGGAAGGTGGAGAAAAATAAGTGAAAAACCAAGAGCCTGTAAGATCGTTGAGCTCAACTTTGGAAACTGTCAGGGTTTCCATCCTTTGGTCCTCTGCTAATACAAAACAGGTGGGATAATAATGACAGTGCCTCTCTCCTCCAGTGTAGTGACTTAAGACTGAGGAGCTAGATATGTAATGTATACCAAAACTGGACACAGAGCTCAGCTTTTTCTTTAACAAACCCCTGAGTTTGAATCTGAGGCCTAACCCTTAGTAAGACTTGAGTAGTATGGGGCCATTCCCAAAGCTCTTTGAAGGACAACGGAGCTCCTAGTTAGCCCCTCAAAACCGGGCTGGGCTACAGGACTTGGCCTCAGAGCCTTCTCTATGACTTGAAGGGAGAAGAGCCTCAGGGTCTTCTGGCCTGATCCTAAGTCTGAGGAAGAGAGACCAATGCCATGGGTCACTTGTTCCCTGCTCCCTCTGGCCCAGGTGAAGCCCAAGCTCTGGTCATTACCCTACAGCCCCTTCCACTTCCTGTGAGACTCCTGGCTATCTCCAGCTCAGTCACTCATCAGCTTCCGCCGACTGTGTGCTGCTTTCTGTTCAGCTTCTTGGGGCAGCATCCAAACCAAGTTTTTTCTACCAGCAGCCAATTATGGAAAGACAGGTATACAAGAAGTCAGGCCCAGGGAAAAAGTGCTGTGGGCTCTTGTTCACAGAGCTACCAGCCCTCAGAACAGCAGCCCTGACTGGCGTTCTAGGTGGGGGTCGGGGCTACGGCAACGTAAAGAATACCACAGACATATTCACAGTCCCATCAAAATGCAGATTTTAAGAAAAGGTATGTTAAAGGTGTGTTTAAAATTAGTAATATGAAAAGAATGAGTGAACATATGGATATCACCAGACTACAGAACTCAGTGCATAATAAGAACATTCACACTCACACTCACACCCCACTAATGGAGAAATCTCCCTGCCCCCACCTTGATTTTAACAAAAGAAACTAAGGCAAGAGTTCAGCCACCAAGGAGGGTCCCAGCTCTGATGCAGGGAGGGGATGAGAATGGAGTGGAGCCATACCTTCACTCAGAACCAAAATGACCGTCTAACAGAGAACACAGTGGTAAGAGACCCACAACTAAGACGGTGGATGGAGTTTCTGTCTGCAACTTAGGGTGATATCGGGGACTTGCCTGAGCTTGAAAGATCATATCTGCACCAGAGCTAGGATGACTAAAAGAGAGCTTATCACGTAAAAGGAAGCCAACAGCTCCTCTGACTGAATAAATGCTCTCGAAGCAATAGAGCTGCAGCCTCGCTTCTGCCTGGTGGAAGGCCATGAAGGGGCCTGGCTTAAGTAACAGTTATGCTTCTTTGCTTCAACCCCACCGGGGTAAAGAAAGTCAGTCTGTGACACTTCAATGCCTAGACGATATCAAACAAGGAGGTCAAGGTGGCCTCAGGGTCACTGAGGATTCCAGGTAACAATGCTATTTCCACGGCCTCACCAAGACCTACATAAATTGGACAGGATGCCCACGATGCAGTCCCATTCTCTGCTGCTTCTCCTCAGGGCCCAGTCTGACTCCATTCCAGGACAGAGAGAGAAAACTCCATCCTCCTATTTCAGCAGCAAAGGAGAAGTCAGTTGGTTGCAAAAGACCTGACTCAGAAGCTCCAGAACTAAAACAAAATAAAACCGGAAATGATACTTGAAATGCAGCTGAAACCAGATCTGGTCCAAGTAGAGAAGGCCACGGATGTCAGAAGAATCAGGTCTCACCGTCCATTCCCGACAGAGGCACTAGAAGCTTCACATAAAGACTCATATGTCAGTTCTGATGGAAATACCCGGTACCTACAAATTGTCACACAGATTGGACCCCACCAACCTAACAAAGGTTGATTTACATGGACGTTAGACAAGTCATTTAAAAAAAAAAAATCATAATGATAAGAATTAAAGGAAAAAAAAAAAAACCCAAGTGGGGAAAGTCCTTGAAAGGGTGGCTCAGTTCTGCATTACATGTGACCCTGGCCCCTGGAAAGAGGGTTTAATGCGCCTTCTTCAGGTGGCCTCCAGGACGGTGGCCTCTAGGGCCAAGGCTTCCGTGGGTTCCTCCTCGTAGTCTGACATGTAAGACTCCAGGCTCTGTTTGGCCAGCAGTTCCCGCCGGGCCTGCAGCCGCTCACACCGGGGACAGCTTCCAGACTTGAAACAAGCTTTATGGTAACACGCTTTACACTCTATTCGGGTTGGGAAGAGAACAGAGAAAAACTTGTATTATCTCAGGCTGGAAGTAAGTCACTGTCACAGCCACTTCTCACCACCAAGGCTTGGTACGTCCAGGCTGAAAACAGGGAGTTGTGGAGTCAAATTCAACTCCTGTTAACAGGGAAGGCTGAGGGAAATCAATTAGCCTTGGGTTCAGTCTTGTTTGCCCACTCAACAGCGGGCACTGGCCCTTACCTTCACAGGTCCGGCACTTATGGAGCTCAAAAGGAAAGATAATGTCATCCTCATTCTGACAGAACTCACAGATGAAGCCCTTGGCTTGGCAGAGCTGGGGAGGAAAGGGACAGGCAGCAAAATGAGAGGCCTCATACCAGGGACGGGGACCAGGGGATGAACACGTGAGGGAAAGAGCAAAATATAAATAAGACTTGAGTGGGTTCTCAGGGGTTCTCGTGCCAGTTGGACTCGGGAGCCTGAGAGCCAAACTGGGGCCAGGACTGGGCAGTGTGAGACAGAGCTTTGAAGTAGCTTTAAGAGAGCTTGAGCAACTCCAGCTACAAGAGTGGTTTGCGACGTGGGGACAAAAAGGAAGGAATGGTGCCACAAAGGGCTTCCTGAAGTCAAAATTCCAGTGTGGGTGATGATTCTATTTTGAAATAGGAACCACAGCCAATTAAGATAAAATGTGAAGACAAGGGCACTTCTCCAAAATAACACCCAGCCTTGAGTCAGGTTAGAGCGAAGTCTCATTCCCCCTGCTACACAGGATCTCTACATATGCCCTGTTTTAGGCTTTAATTCCGGGACTGTCACAGGAACATACATCAGGCATATTCTAAGATGTGAAATTCTAAAAATGGAACTTCTGAATTTCTGGCACGTTGGGTATATCAAGGACAATAATAACCTGCATCTATAGAACAAAGCGTACAAAATGCTTTCACGTAAATTATGTCATCAGTTCTCAAAAATCCTGAGAGGAAAGGACAAGGGGTATTATTATCTTTGCTTTAAAGACAAGAAAATTGAGGCTTACTGCAGAGAGGGCAACATATTTCCTCTGGTCACACCGATCGAAAATGATAAAGCAGAGACCCGGTCTAGATTCTAGCTCCAGGTTCTCCTCCCACATGAGGACAATTCTATAGGGAAGGCCCCACTCAGTCCTGCCCATTACCCAGGGGCTATGCCAGCACCACATCCTCTTCGAATTCCAGGTTCTTCAGATCTGGATGATTTAGCCTTTCCCCAACCCAGGGAATAGCAATCCTGCCCAGTTTCTGTCATAGTGCTGACAGGCCATGTCAACTTCCTAGAAATGCATGGCAAGAACATGAGTCCATCCTACTCTCCATATCCTTAAGGAAGAGCCCAGTTCCGTGCTAAAGGGAGACCATCTCACCATGCATCGCTCTACGTGGGCAGCCCCTGCCTTGGTGAGCTCAGCGAGCCGGGGCCCCAACTCCCCCTTCCTGGTTGCAGTCAAGTCATTCAGTGAGTACAGGTGAAGATCCTCGGTCAGGTGGCCTGGAACTGTGTCAAAGGAATCCAGAAGCCTACAGGAAGTGAGGGGAAGTAAGCAGGCACAGAAAATGAACATTTTGTGCAGTCCATCAAAACAGAAGGATCCCTATTCAGAAGCAGGACAGGGAAGAGAAGGGTCCCAGGCAGAAGCAATGAGGGTGGGCAACACTCAGCCAGCCTAGGTGTTCTAGACCACCCCAGACCCTCCACACTGCTAGGTATCTGGATAAGAGAAGGGCCTTTTATGCCCTTCTGCAAGTGATTCACGCCAGCTTGCAAAGCGTGGTAGGTCTGCCCTGGATAGAAGAACCAGAGACTCCCCCTTCCAGAGAGAAGAACAGAGACACAGTTCCTGCCATAGGCTTCTTGTTTACCATTTCTGGAGTTGTCTGCAAATCTCTCTATTCTCCCTCTTCACATAATAAGGGACAACTGCTGGGGCATGTCTCTTTCAGAGACATTAACCCAGCAAGAGGCCTCTGGCCTCCACATAAGACTTACTCTTTGGCCAGTCGGCATGTCTTGAACATGTTCTTCATGTGATACAGCTGAATCCGCAGCAGCTGAAGAGGAAGATGTTGTGGTTGAGTGGGGGGTAAGACCAGGTATGGAGACGAGAGAAAAAATCATTAGAATGACCAAGACCCTTGAACCAAGGGGACCCAGAAGCTTTGCATACAGCAGCCAGAGCCCAACGTTTCTTTATATCCGTAACTCAACAACTTGCTTTAAAATGACCTCCCGTCAGAGAGGCGCCCCCCTCTGCTTGGCTCGGCTCCCAAATCACATACACAACTGAGAGCCACTGAGAAATCCAGAATTTGAATTTCCCAGCTGCTACCCTCTCCTTCCTTGAGTATACGTTCAGTGCAGGGAGAACTCCTGTTTTTGTCACTGAGTGCCATCTACGGCTTCAGAGTGGAGGTGGGGAAGGGCGGGGACTGAGGACGTATGCAGAGAAAGCATGAGTGAGGAGATGGTTCCAGCTCTGACAGGATGACACAGAGGGGTGTGGTGACCCGGGCAAAGCTTGTATGAATAGAGGGAGGGGATGAGGGTTGAGGAGGGTAATCTAGGATGTTGCAATTCAAGGCTCTCACCCGGACTTGATTGAGCAGCTTGACCTTCCTATACAGGGCACTGTTGATGTCCTGCACATTGAAAAGAGGATCATTCCAGATCTTAATGAGAAGGTCCTTGGAGAAGTTGCTGACATAGTACTTGCTGAAGTCCCACTTGCGCAGAACCCGGCTGGGGATGACCATCTGGGCATTTTCATGGCAGCACTGACAGAAGTATTTGCCCAAGTACTCACAGTACCGCAGCCGCTTGATATAATCTGGAAAAACCAGATAATCAAAGGTCAGATGTGGCTTTCCTATCTACAAGCCGGTGAGGCAGCACCCCTAGCCGTTTTCAAAGAACAGGAAGGGATGACCACCTAGCTCCATCCACCTCAGTATGTGCTCCCAAAGCTAGTAGAAACCCACGGAGTGTGGCCTGTGGTTTTTGTGTCCCCCCAAAGGCCACTGAGGATGCAAACCTTGCCAGAGATGGTAAGATCCAACTTCCAAGCACCTGGCCTGAAGTACCCAGTCTTCTTCAGTGCACAATGCTGGTAACGTGCCCACAGAAATAACTTCTCTCTGATTGCCAGTGACCTTGGCTAGACCTACCTTCCAGGTCCAGGCCCCTTCTTTCCCTTTCCTAGTTCTGCTCTGCCGCCTCCCTCTCACTATCTCCCTGACCAGCCCCTCTGCTGAGTGTGTGAGGTGGTACAGCTGCTGGAGGTGGTATGAGGGTCCTAGGGGGGTGGGAGAAGATGCTCACCAGGGTCGGTCCGAATGCCACACCCTGCGCAGCGGTAATTCTGCTTGGCCACCGCGATCTTCCTCCTGAGGAGAGAGGGAGGGGATAGCTTTGGCAGATACCAGCTACATAAGGCCTCTGGCATGTCAAGGATAAGGAGGCAAAGACAGGGCTCCTGTTAAATAAGTATGGGGAGAGGGGGAGCTCACATACTGTGTTTTAGAGTTGGACCCAACAAACCCACTGGGAGAACCAATTCAAACTGAGGATTACTAGGTGAGGATTTAGGTCTAGGCAGGGACCACAAATATATGAGATGAGAATAGGACACAGGGAAAGAACAAGAGGAAAGAAAAGCATCCATCTTAAGAGAAGAAAACCAAGAAAATCTCACAAAACTACTGGGAGGAAAGCAATAATTGGGAAGGCCAGTGATACCAGACCTCATCTCTGGTTAGCTCTGGGAAGCAACAGGAGGGGCAGGAGTAAGACTTGTGACAAGACGGACAATCCCCTCCCTCTGCTACTGAGTTACGGGTGGAGGCAGAGACAAAAAGGTGAGAAGACTGCCCCAATAACCCAGAGGATGTATCCATTTCCCAAAGGACACAGACACTGGCTACTCACGTCGGAGCTGGATGAACATTAAAAATGATCTGAGGCCGGGGTGGGGCCCACTCCAAGTTGCCACGAACACGAATCCGCAGCTTGTAGATGTCAGCATGCTGCCCGTCATCTGGTGAGATGGGCAGTGAGTCAGGGATGGGCAGGAGCTGCAGGAGAAAAGCACAGGGTGATCAAACACAGATAGTCTGGGGGAACACTGACTTGACCCGTTGGCCATCACAGAAACACAGTTAATGACAGACATTTCAAGAACACTTCAGGTAAAGGTGTTCGAGGAACCTTGGCCCTCAAAACAAACCACGAAGGCACCAGGCTACTAGAAAGGTCGGCCTTGTGTTCCACGAAGCAAAAGGAACAGAAACGGCATTCCAGTGCGGTGGTACCCATTGCTGATGCTGTCCCTGAACCTACCCCAGGGCCCTTGCTATGCTATATGCAACTTATAGAGCAAAGGAGAATATGAACAGTTCACTTTTTCAGTGTCTCAAAGGTAGTCACAACACAGAACTTCCACCTCTGGGTCTGGTAAGCAGTCATATGGAATAAGGAGAATGAAGGAGCCATTATCTCTTATTTTGAATATTGCCAGGGAAAACCCAGGCAAGCATGTATTCATTCATTCATTCATTCTTTCTTTCACTCAACACACTTGTAACAAATGGCTTCTATGAGTAAGGAAAGAAATATATAGACTCACTCTAGAAGAGGGGTATGTGACAAAAGAGAACAGCATCAGAAAGGCTCACACCCTCCTGGAGCTGGACAGTGGGAGAAAAAACAGCTGAAGAAGAGTGCCTGGGTGGTACAGTCAGTTAAGCATCTGCCTTCGGCTCAAGTCATGATCCCAGCTCCTGGGATCGAGTCTCACATGGGGCTCCCTGCTCATCAGGAAGTCTGCATCTCCCTCTCCCTCTGACACTTCCTGTGTTCATACTTGCACACACTCTCTCTTTCTGTCAAATAAATAAAATCCTTTGGGGAAAAAAAAAAAAGAAGGAAAGAAAAAAAGCTGATGCAGTCTACCTTCTGAGGGGCATCGTGTTCTGGAACTAGCCATTCCAGCTCTGAGGCAGCTGGGAGCTGCATGCCTTCGAACTGCTTCAAGAGTCCCATGGCCACTGCCTCCGCAGATGTGGAGTGAAGAAAGCAGTGAGAGCTAGAAAGGAGATTCAAGGAAGGCTGAGTGTAGAGAAAAGACAGGAAGATGGGAGCCTTCCCTCCAGGATCTGATATTATGCCTTGTGACTTCCAGGCTGAAAACATTGCCAGCACCCCCAGTCGGCTTGGCTTCTTTTCTCATCATCTTCAGACACACAAAGAGAGGAAAATATATTGATCTTATGGTCTGAAGACTTTGGCTCAAATCCCACTTAACAGCATTATACAGCACTGTTAGTTAAGGATTCTATATCACTTCCCTTCTCAAAGCTTCAGTTTCTTTAACTGCAAAATTGGGGTTATAAAACCTGTTTACAAAATCAATAGAGTAAAGCTGCCTTGCGAACAATAAAGGACGATTTGTTGCTCCCAAATGGCCCATTATTTTCCCTAGTTGTATCTACAATGTGAGACCGGTTCAATTAGATTTCATAATCAGAAATCATGATCACTGTTCTCTCTTTGGGGACCTGATCTTCTGGGGGCCTCTGGTATCAGCATCGTCAGCAGAGAAGAAACAATCCATACTGCAAACTTTGCCTCCACCAGAGCCTACTCCGTTTAAACGAATGATCCCAGGGGGCTTGCCACCATCAGGTAGGCCCATCACTTTAACTTTTACCTTGTCTCTTTGTGAATGTGGCTACTTCCTCTATGGCCTTTCCCATCCATACACCAAGAACTGGGTTTGTTTCTCCATATACCTAAGGTTTTATTGGGGGTAGGGAGAGTACTTACAAGGATTGAGAAGAAGTGAAGGATTTGCTGTTTGAAGCTGTGCTCCTTCTGATGTCAGCATCTAAATGGAAACCAGAAATAAGGAGAGCAGGAAATGGGAAGGGGGGAGGTAAGGGATAGTAATGGAAACCATGCCAAGCTTTTGCCAGCCCAGCACTCAGGGTAGGGACTACAAGCTACATTCTACACAGGATAAGGAGCAGAGACCAAGTGAAGCTCTACATGTAATTTATAGTTTGGCTCTGTTCAAGTCACAACAAGGCTGAGTTAGTGACATTATGCACAGCATGGAGACAGTCAAAATGGCTACAAATCGAGGTGGGAACACAAACTCAGATTTGGTGCAAAACAGTGAATGAGAAAAGGAAGCAACCTAAGGCACACAGGGACACACCCTCTATCAAGCAGAAACACAAAGAAATTATTCCAATCTCTCCCTCGTTCTCTAAATCTCAAGCCCTCTTAAATGATAAAATCTCAAGATAAGAACTGTCTAGCTCTTTTTTATATCAAAATCGGACTTAATGCAGAAGTTGGATCATGGAGGTAACTCATATGATGTTAGGTGGAACTGGAGCTTTGCTCCTAACGTCTGACTGCTATTGCTACTGCTTCCGAATGTGCGAAGTCTTCTGTATCCTTATAAAAGCTTCATGGAAGGATTTCTTTTCTGTCTGGTGGAACGGGAATAGAACTTCTCTATGACTTGGCAGCTCCTTGGATGTCTGGTAATCAACAAATGTTCACGGAGATACTCAACATGATCTTTTCTATAGAACTCTAAGGCATAATGGCAGAAATCTATGGCAGACTTTCCAAAGCCCATTTCCGCTAAAGGATTTTGAAGAGGATTCCTAATAACAATATGCCTGAACTCCAAGGACCTTGTCTTCCCAAATATGTTTGATGGGGAAAATGTGAAAGAGAACACTCATGTTCAAGAAAGGCAGATAGAGTGTATTCACGTCATGAAAACAAGACTGTTGTGGTAAGTCTCATCCCTCGTTTCCTTTGATGCCCGCTGGAAAGACATTCTTTTCCTAATTAAAGCTACACAATGATCAATTTGCTGCATTTGAGCCCCTCACTAGAGCTTTAGTTGTCACTTGGCAATTGGCCATAAGTAGCTCAACTGTTCTTCATGCTTCTTCTGTATATATATTTTTATATGCGCCACTAGATCATAAAATCTCCTTGTGAGGAAATGAGAGCTTGTCTAATTCTTCTGCTTGACCCAAAATACTTAGTACAGGGCTCTGTATATACGCCCTGTATAGTCAAAGAATATTCCTAACAAATCAATGTTTTCAAAGCTATATACACAAGAGAGAAGAAATGATATCTGTCAATGAATTTTCATATGCTCTCTAAGCACAGAAAAGATTTAAGACAGCAACAAAATTTTTGATTAGTAAATAGCAAATTCTATTTTATTTAACAAAGTTCACCTATATCACATTTTCTATCTGACTTTATACCACCAAAATCCAGATCTCAATACATTGCTAGTTGCCTATTCCATTCTAAATAGTACTAGTGAAGGAAAAAATAATTCTAGGCAACAGCAGACCTTCACAGACCATTTGGTTTGTAGCATTTATATGAATAATACTTATACTGCTTTGAATTTGTACATAAGTCTTGTCTTGCTCTTATAAGCCTGACTGTTTTGTACATAATAAGTTTTCAGAAAATATTTCCTAAATCAATGATTAACTGGCTAAAAGAAAAAAGCAAATACCAGCCTGCTGGGAGTGACAGAAAGAAAAATGAGAGAAAATCTTAGATATCCTTGAATAATGAGCTAACCAATGTTGCTACTGTATGCCCAGGCTATTAAAGAAAATTCTGCACATCAGAGAGAAGTGGTGATAATTCATGGTTGCTAAGGAAACCATAGTCTTTGAAAAACTATTTAGTAGTTCTTCAACCTCAGAGAAAAGAAATTATTTTTTTCTTTGAGAGGAAAAAAAAAAATCATTCTCTGCTCTTTGGAATACGCAGTCTAGTCCTACTTTACCACTTTTCTTCTTTTTTACCAGAGGTTATGATGGCTTCCTACCTAATCATGAATACTTCCAAGAGCATGGAGGACCACACAGGTTTGGCTGTGACACTCTCACCCTGGGAGCAGAGAGGGAGAAGTAGCCCCTGACATCAAAAGAGACATCCCACCTGACACTGGCCAAGTACCGCGAAGGCCCTGTGGGTCCTGGGCCTCTGCTGCATTCTGCCGACTCTCTGGTCAGTTCAAGCATGTAATTACATTAATGTGGTTGTACACTAGTTGAAGATCTGGATGAAAATTAAGGATTTTTCCAGGGTCCAAGACAGAAAATTAAGAAGTAAAGAGCAGAGGAGACCATTATGTTAACCTAATTATGAAACTTTTAATTGATTCTTTGAAAAGGATCTGTTCCTAAGAGAAAAGATTTCAAACGCACCTGATGCTTTAGATAAGGTTATTACTGCTGACTGAAAAAATTCAAAATGACATGCTATAAGAAATTTTGCATGCCCAGACACTGGTATTGGGATGATCAGGAAAGAACTGGCTAAAACCTCAGCAAAATCTGCAAATTTTTAAACAAAGTGAGGTACAGGAAGAGATTCGACTTCAGAATTTACTGGCCAGTCTGACATTGGTTTCCTTCCTGCTTTCCTTCCAGCAGATAAGGTGATACCCAACGCACTAGAAGGCCTAACTCCATTGAATTTTCTGTAACTGCTGACTAGACAGGAAACATTTAAAAATGGAGAATCACAATTACTCTGCTTTTTAAAAAAGAAAAAAAATATTCAGAAGGGCAGTGTGGGGAGAAGCAACTGATTACCTGAATTGGACATAATTGAAAAACTTGTCAGAAAACATGGTTTATAAACTTCTGTCTTTATATATTATGCCAGTTATCAACTAATTGCCTTTCAGCTCCAAACCTGCCCTCCTTTTTGTCTGCTCCATGATGATGGAACCGGACTCACAGAGTGGCCCTCCGCCAGACGGCACCATGTTAAGCTTTGTCAGGAGCTGGCACTGTGGGGACATTGAGGAGGAAGGGGTTTCTCTTGCCGAGTCTGCTGTGCTCCTCTAGGCAGACTCCTGCATATAGGACACATGACTTTCCCCTGGGGAAGCACACCTTCATGAAGGTGGCGTTCTAGCAGAGTGCCCCCGGCGGAACTTCTCATAAACAGCTTCCCCCGGCACCTCCTGGGAAAGCTTCAGGCAAGTGCCACAGGCTTGGCACCTCCCATGCACCACCTTCCCCAGCGTCTCTCAGCTCAGTTCTGAGTATCTCGGCACCTCCCTCGTGGCTGCCTCTGCCAGCTCCCCACAGAAGGGTTTTCTGGTGCTGTTGGCCTGGTACAGCATCCCCAGGCCCTTTCTTAGGGCAGCTCTGCAGCCTTAGAGAACGTATCCACCTCTAGGGAGCCAGGAGGTCTGGATCTCAGCCTTGGGGATGTGGGTATCTTCTACATGTGTTCCTTCCTGGGTGCTCTCCCTCGGGCCCAGGGATACTGACTGCTACCTGTATCTGCTATTCCTCTATTCTTTAGAGTTCTTTTCATGCCTTATGAGCCAGTCTCCTATTACTTCAGTCCCCCATAACAGTTAACAATTCTTATTTTAAATCTTCCCTATTCAAATTACTCTGTGGTTTCTGTTTCCTGATTGGACCATGACCAGATATGTGCATGTGGAAGACTGAAATTCTAGAAGAATCAACAAAGGAAGATAAAGAACGATTGATAAAGCTGTGATAAAAGGGAAAGTGGGATAGAGAACAAAACCCTAAACCTCAAGAGGCTGAAAAGACTGTCTGGCATTGGGAGCTTATGAACAACCTCATACCAGTGTGGCAGATACCATCAGAAGAAAATGATGAAATAAAAGCAGCCAGAAGCAAAAGATCACATGTTGTAGGATCCATTTATAGGAAATGTCCAGAAAAGGCAAATCTATAGAGACTGAAAGATTAACAATGGACTGGGGCTTGGGGTGGGAACAGAAATTAACTGTAAATGGACACAAGTAATCTTACTGGGATGATATAAATATTCTAAGACTGGATTATGGTGATGGATGCACAACTTGGTAAATTTACTAAAAATTACTGAAAGGAGTAGGTTGATGAATATATAGCTTTCTATGAATAAGCTTTCTGTGATCACAAGGTTTATATCTACTTTATTGCTAGGAGGAAGTAATTTCCAAATCTATTTCCTTCAGAAACACTTCTGTTCCATATGCTCTACTCAATGAATCAGGATCTAAGAAATTACCATCCATAATGATGCTTAAGCATTTAAATTTTTCCAAGGGTGTTATAGATTTTAATGACCTTCCTCTGAAAGTATCCTGAGAGGTTCTTCAACAGCATAAATCACTTTGGATGATCAAAAAGATACACATCTGGGCGCCTGGGTGGCTCAGTGGGTTAAAGCCTCTGCCTTCAGCTCAGGTCATGATCCCAGGGTCCTGGGATCGAGGCCTGCATCAGGCTCTCTGCTCAGCTGGGAGCCTGCTTCCTCCTCTCTCTCTGCCTGCTTCTCTGCCTACTTGTGATCTCCATCTATCAAATAAATAAATAAAATCTTAAAAAAAAAAAAGATACACATCTGTAAACCTCCGAATATAATCAGAAGACTGCTAACGAGAAGTATAATGACACCTTTTAGAAAGAATTTTGTACTGTTAATAAACCAGAAACAGATGAAAAGGAACAGAAAGCAATAAAGAAGTCTAGAGTAAAGAAAGATGAAATGTAAATGTTATTTTCATAAATAAGAATCCATATGTAGAAAGAAGGTAAAACAAGCTACTACTTTCGAGAGAACTTGTTCTGATTGCTTTCCCTCTAACTCCCATAATGTGCTAGGATTGCTGAAAAATGTTTCATATATGTAAAATGTATAAATGTATAAAAATGTATGAAAAACTTTAAAGCTCCCAAAATGGGGGAAGAAAAGATGCCAGGAAGACCAAATAAAAGTCTGCCTTATGGCTAAAGCAGACTGAACACGCTCTGACAAATGGCTGGCAGTCAATCAATGCACCCACAAATGGATTGTGGTTGTAAACACATAAGAAACCAGTTAAACAAGTGATAGGATAATTACTTCTCAAGCAAGGGAAGATGATGTTGGAATAAATTACAACTGTTTGGAGATAGAGAAAAATGAGCCTAAATACCCTTATTTCTTCAAATCTTTACCTAATCTTACATAAGTATTTCAAATTCTAGAGGCTGACACCATCAACAGTTAAAATGAAATGTTTAGGGACGCCTGGGTGGCTCAGTTGGTTGGACGACTGCCTTTGGCTCAGGTCATGATCCTGGAGTCCCGGGATCGAGTCCCGTATTAGGCTCCCAGCTCCACGGGGAGTCTGTTTTTCTCTCTGACCTTCTTCCCGCTCATGTTCTCTCTCACTGTCTCTCTCTCAAATAAATAAATAAAATCTTAAAAAAAAAAAAAAAATGAACTGTTTAGGGGCGCCTGGGTGGCTATGGGTTAAAGCCTCTGCCTTCAGCTCAGGTCATGATCCCAGGCTCCTGGGATCAGCCCACATTGGCATCGGCATTGGGCTCTCTGCTCAGCAGGGAGCCTGCTTCCCCCTCTCTCTCTTCCTATTTGTAATCTCTGTCAAATAAATAAATAAAGACTTTTTTTTTTAAATGAACTGTTTAATAAAAAGTCCTGAGTTTTGCTGGTGTGTGTTTAAAAGCATTTTGAGTTGAAAATTGCTCCTTTCATTTAACCCCACCTACAGAAAGCCTACCCGTTTGAATCATAAAACAATTACTAAGGCGAAACATAAAGCAACAGTAAATCCTAATCATATACAAAATACCAAGAAGAGATAGCTTTCTGCAAACTGATTCTGCAAATTCAAAACTAAAGACACATTCCGCTTCCATACCATTCTATCTGACTTTTGCTGTCTGAACATGTAGCCGTGGCTTAGCTAGTGGTTTGAACTAAAACCTCTTCACCTGACCATTGCTTTCTAAACTGTCTACTACCTCCATCAGTCGTAATGACCACTCAGTCTAAATATCACTGTAGGGAAGGATCAACAAGGACGATCTCAGGAAGGAGGATTACTGGGGGTCATATGAAGAAGAAGAAAATGAGCTTTTGAAATATTCTTTGCTGGCTCAAGTCTGGTTTTCCCCGACTACTTCTCTAACCCTTATAGACAGTTGTCACAAGATAGAGGATGTACATAAGCTGATGCGAACATTCACACACATGCATGTATGAGCACACCCACACTTCCAGCACAGGCTACCTGAAAACATCGAGGCCATTGACACTGAGAGTCCGTTCTTTGACATGTGAGTCAGGTTAGATCCTTCGCTACCATCTGTGATAATGATTATAAAAGGGGGCCCTTTAGTATTCAGACAGGAGGTAAATTGATGAGAATGACAGTTCTGTACCATATGTTCCTAGAATCAGGACTTGACGTTGCTCCAAAAGATGAACTGCTTATAGGATCACATCCACAGGTGGGCACTCAGTATATCCTGGCACACAGTCACTGCAGCTTCCCCAAACCAGCCTGGCCTTAAAGACCTCGAAGACAGTCGTTCTCAATCAGGGGAGATTTTGCACCCTTGCAGATATTTGGGTGCAGGCCGGGGAGGAAGCTAAACATTCTACGATGCATTGGACAGTCTGTTACAACAAAGAATTATCTGGCCTAGAGGTGAGAGACCCTCCCCTAAAGTCTTTTCCTTTAAGGATTTCCATCCTGAGCTGACCAGTTAGCTGCCTAAACAACTCCTCTGGGGCCACAAGTGCGACAACAGCTTCCCATAGGAATGCATTCCATGCCTCCGCCACAGGCTGTTTCGAATGGGGTTCCTTCCAGACTGAACAGCTTCCCGGGGCTCCCTGCTTTGCTGCAAGGAACACTTAGTAGTCAAGTGGGCTGCTCCACACATAATGAAGCAGTGTTTTGAATTTACCTTAATATTACCCTCATGAGATTCTGCTGATCCGAGAGATAGGGCAGAACCCTTTATTTTTTTCTAATTTGGAGATCAAGTCAATCACAGATTGTGGTGTAAGAAACAATATAGAGTTGGTCTCTGCTTAGTTTCCGGCATAGAGCTCCTAAAATCTTGGCAATTTCCAGAGTGATACGAATGTCTTTTGTTATTCATAATGAGTTCCTTTCTGTTATATCTGAATTTATGCTAATGAGGTAAGCTTGGGGAGCATCCAGATAACTTCAGGATGGGGCTGGTTGCCAGAAGAAAAACCAACCACCAGGTTAAAGGATTCGAATTTTTAGTCCCTCCCCCATTGCCCCGCAAGGGAGAGGGACTGTAGATTGAGTTCAATCATCAATAACCAATGATTTAAGCACTCATGCCTACTTATGGAATGAAATCTTGAAAAAACACTGACACGGTGACTGTCAGTGGGAGAGCTACCTGGTTGGTGAACATACTGATGGACTGGCAGTCTGGCCCACCCTGAGTGCACGGACACAGAGGCTCCTGTGTTTGGGAAACTGGGCCCTTGCCCTAAGTACCTCTCCATCTGACTGCTCATTTGTATCTTCTGTGATAAAAAGTAATCTTAACTATAGTGTTTTCCTGAGTTCTGTAAGTCTATCTAGCAAATTATGGAAAATGGGGGTTGTGGAAAACCCCTGCATTTGTAGTTGGCTAGGGAGAAGAGCAGGTAACCTGGGGACCCCATTTGTGGTTGACATCTGCAATGGGAGTATTCTGTGGGATTGAGCCCTTAAACTGTGGGGTCTATACTACCTCCACGTGTTCATGTCAGAACTAAATTGCAAGATACTCAGTTGGTGTCAGAGAACTGGAGAAATATTGGAAAACCACATACAAAAAAAAAAAAAAACCCAAAATGGAGTTTTAAGTGGCGATTATTGTCATGAACAGAAATCAGATATGTTAAAGAGAACAAAGAAGGAAGACTACCTAGAGACCTGGAAAAATATGTCTAAAAATTGTATTTCTGAATGGGGAGGAAATCCAAGTACCATCAGGTACTTCCAATACTACTATTGGAAGTCTGTGCAGGTGAAAAGTAAATTACCTCAATTCCCTAGATTGATATAAACAGATCTATAAAAAAAGATCTATTCATCATCATCTTACAATGGGGAATTACAGATACAATTCACCTCTATAAGAAAATAACTCTTGGAGGAAAACTTATGTCCCAGAACTGCTTTTTGGTTTGTTTGTTGCACTGATGGGAACTTGAAGAAATTTATGATTTGCAGTAATGGATTAATCCACTAATCATGGGCTAACCTGATTTAATGCAACTGCTTTCCCAGATTAGACCCCTTCCCCTTCTCTGTGCATATACTTACAACAACTACTACTACGACAATGAGGGTCTGTGATTCTGCTAAGCAAGTAGCACTGATAGAACAGAATAAAGCTCTACTTCCTAAACTTCATTTTTTCCCCCTGTTTTGCTTTCTCCCCCACAATGACTCTTTTTGTCCTTTTCTCTTAGGATTATAACAAAGCTCCTTTTAAACATTTTGGAACAATTTCAATTGTGTTATGGAACACAAGAGAAAAGGATTCTAATTTCAAGCAGGTATGGGCCAGCCCTAGGCTGTGAGCAGGAGAAATCAGAGTGAAAATCCAAGAGAAAGGTGCAACTGAGACCCATCAAGGTGACTCCAGCAGCCAGACCACTCTGAAGCACTTCCTTTCAGTGTTCTCTGCTGCTTAAATTTTACTAGAAGGGTTTTGTTTTTGGCAAAAGAGGCTGTCTCTTACAACCACTGACAACATTCCAAAATGGGCCAAATTGAAGATTCTCTATACTTAGGGAAAGCTTCTCAGTCTATGACTTCAAATTGAAAGAAACAGGTAATGAATGTGGCTTGAAATAGCATCACTCCTTACCTTGGATTTCAAATTCATCAACCTCGTCTGCAGAGCCAGAGTCAGAGAACTGCGTTGAATCACGCGAACTAAACTGGGAGCTGCTAGAAGTGACCCGAAAGCCTGCTATGTTTAAAAAAGAAAGAAAGAAAGGTAGTAAGTTGGACAGAGGGAGGCTACCTATTGCAAGGGTCACAATGAAAGGCACCTGGTATGCCTTCAGCAGCAAAGAAAATAGAACCTTGGCCAGGAGTGATGCTGGGGGAAATGGAAACAGCTCTTCTTGCTGGGTGTCCCCCATTTTATTCCCCAAATTTTGAAAGTTTCACAGAAACAGGAGGTACTACTGTCTCGGAAGTGGCTCTGGGACCAGCAATCTTAGTTCTCATACTAGAAACCTATTTTTTGGAAGATATTTCTGAAGTAGAAAATGGATGAACTCTAGGACTCTGGGTCTGACAGGAAAAAAAAATTAGAACAACATAAAAAAAAAAAAATCTTTCTGTCAGCAGAGGAACCCTTGGCTTGGTTACATCTCAGAGAGAGACAAGAAAGGAAGCGCACGAGGCACCAAGTCTTGGCCCGAAGCTCTGCAGCAGCAGAAATAAGGTGCTCGAAGCCCCACTCACTTCCATGCTCAGTCTCCTGGTACATGGGGAGTAGGTTTTTGGTGCGGATCTGCTGGCGCCTAAGGCGGATCTTCTGCTTCAGTTCCTGGATCTCTCTGTCGCTGTCCTCCTCCTCTTCCTCCTCCTCTTCTAGGCACTGGCTCATCATGTTACACTTCATGAGCTCGATGGCGGCAATCAAGGACTCTGAGATGCTGAAGTGCGCATTTTCCTGGGGGAAGGAGAGCACCAAAGAAGCTGATGAGTGAGGGGCTTGATGTGTTGAACCCCTCACTGGTTGGAATGCTGGAAAGCAGAGCTTTACACATTGCTTTCATTCAAAACACTCAGGGTGAAAAAACACACCAAAAAACTGTTCTACTTCCTCTTTGCTCTCAAAACTGCCATGCCTGGCCTTTCTGTCCTACTTTCTACATAAAACTATGACAGAGAAGACATCCAAAATTTGGTATCTTTCTTTTTAGGTCTTTCCTAAAACCATACTCCTGTAGACAAAGCATTAAGGTAAATGTAATAGCTCAGGATAAAGTACTTTATAAGTTCTAAAATGCTACAGAGACATTATTCATTACATATCTGAACATATTAGAACAAAAGAGAGAAGCTGATTCTGGAAACAGCTTTGACCTAAGTTCCAGGGTCAAGGAAATGACAACCACGTGGCTAAAATTCAATACTTCCCAAGGCAGCTTCTAACACAAAATTAGTAGTATTTTGGACTCAGTGAGGAGCAGATACCCCCTGAAAAGTTCTCTAGAGATTGAACTTGTTGAGGTCATCTTTACTCTGAACTCACTTTCACCTGTGGTCTTTGCTCATCTTCCTGCTGTGTATCCAAAACCTCTTCAGAACAAATGGCCCCAGAGCCCCTCAGGCCAGATGCCCTAACTCACGAGCTCTTCAGTGTCCCTTAGACTCCTCACCTTTTCCAGGTCTGCACAGCTTCCAAAGTCTTGCTCAGACAGATAGCTGATGAGGGACTGTCCTTCTGATGGTCTTCGGAACATGCCCTCCCCAGAGCACAGGTACTGACCACCCTCTGTGGGAAAACAGAAAGTGGATGTGAAAAGCTCTGACTTGGAAAGCAAATCAGTAACAGACAAGCTTCTTAAGAAGTCTGATCATTTTACCACTAGAGACACTCCCAAGTTCTCCCAGGTAACAGGTTGGAAAGAAGATGTCTACCTTCTAAAGGAATTTCTCTGAATCTCAAAATCCCCAAGCACTAAGCCTCTTGGTTAAAGAATAGAATAAATGAAGAGAGCCCAGAGACAATCCTTTTGCCATCAAAATGTAAAGACGACACACTTGGCCTCTTACCCTACAAAAAAGGAAATAAAAAAACCTGTGCTGAGAATCAGACAAGGGAACAAATAGCTTCCTTCTGTGGATGATTTCTATGTGGAGCTTATCTTCTGGTAACTCAGCCTCAACACTCAAAGCTTCTTTTCAAGGTCCCTCTCACCCACTCAGAGAGCCATTCCATCTGGAGCGACAGACATTCATAGTGATAACACCCACAGCCTAAGAGAGGGTGGTACCCCTTATGTCAGAAAGGAGCAAGAGAAATGACAGGGCTGTGTGATTTCTAGCACGGGGGCTATAAATGATGAAAGGAAGGGTGAGACTGTACGGTGCGTACCCTCCACGGAGCCGATGTGAGCCAGACAGCTCAGAGCTTAGCAGGCACGAGGGGAGAGCCGAGGAAAGACACAGCTGCAGCCCTGGCCTTCCTAGTACTCACCATACTCCATGTACAGAGAGCTGGGTGTGCTGACTTCACTGCTTGGGCCAGAGTAAGGCAAGGGGCCTCTCAACTTCGACTTATCATTGCAGGATTCTAGTGTCAGTGACCACCAGGGAGTAAAAACACACATACGAGGTGAGCAACACATACATTCCCAACTTAGGAGTTTCCACATTTAACTGCTCCCATTCCCAATGCCCTCCCACGCAGGAGAGAGGTGGCACACTAATGGGGAACAGTCCAAGAATGCAGGAACACATGGAGGAAAGGAGATGGGGACTCGGTATATTCCAAGAGGAGAAGAGAAAACATGATCCAGAATGCAGCAACACAAAGGTGAAAAACAATCAAATCAAAATGGACTCATGAATTTAGTTCTTTTTTCTTCCACCTTCTTACCAAATGTTCTAGGAATATTGGCCAATTTCCATCCCTTTGACAAGAACCAATGTAGAAAACAGTCCTCATATGGTAAAACAAAGGTAGGTACACTGAAACTTTTCTAATACCTTGACACTGGGATTTTAAACAATCTCAGAAAGGTTACACTAGGAAGACTAGGACACAGCCTCTCTTGAACCGGAAATGAACCTGAAATTTGTCATACCCATGTATTTAACCCGCTTCTGAATTAGAAAAACAAAATAAAATCCAGCAATTTCCTTAAAAGAAACATCAAGAAAATGCTCGAGAAGCCAAGGACAATGGCCCTATATCCAAACGGCTCGGCCACAGGGCTGCACACCCAGCCTTCTTGGAGAAGGAAGGGAGAGGTTTCAAGAGAAGCCTGGCAAAGTAGGAAGTGGCGGGGTAGAAGTTTTTAAGAAACAATGAGAGGTTGGAGTAGAGAAAGAGCAGCAGGCAGGGCTCGCAGGAAATGAGAAAATGATACTCTCCAAAGGAAAACACAAAATTCCCAGCGCTACCTAAGGAAGAGCAGGCAGAAAAGCAGGTGGGTGCCTGGGAAATGAGCAGGATGCTCTGGAGAGAGAATGACTGAGCTGCATCCAACCCACATCCCCCACAGATGGTGCCAGCTTGTCAGCTGCTCCTCTTAATTAAAAAAAAGAAAAATGCTACTACGTGATAAGAGGTAACTCTGTGTTTTCCTTGGGTCTCCAAGATTTCTGCTGGTCCTGGCAGTAGGCTCTCCTCCTCACTACTGAAGACAGACCAGCAGTCACCAAGATGCCTTGGTAAGAAACTATGACTTGGAGGGGACCTTTGAGGTGCCCAATAAAATTTAGTGCCCAACACAAACTCCAACACCAGCACCCTATTCCTTTACAACATGTAAAGGCCATCCAGCCTTTGTTTCCTGAGCTTACTACCTCCTGATATTGCTCCTTCAAGTGTGCAGCTCTGATTCTTAGTCCTCACCCTCACTTGAGACTTCTTACAATTTCTCAGCTCCTTAAGCACAACAATGCTCTTCCAAACAGTGGTCCTATCAACTTCCTCCTCTTTAACTTTCCCCTTTCCAAGCTAATCTACTCTGTGGCTTCCCCAGGAGGCCACAGCTCTCAGCCCTCCCTCCCTATTCTGTCGTGCAGACATATTCTACTACTACTACTATCTCCATGAACCCGGAACTGAACACAGTATTTAATTTGAACACCACCGGGAAAACCAAAGAAACAGACTTAAGTCACTAGAAAACACCTGTGCAATAACGGGAATGGGGGTGGGATGGGACTTACGGAGGAAGGAAAATAGGTGAAAGAAAAAGGAAATGGACTGGGAGAGGCAGAAAACATGCATCCACATCCAAGACCACAGAAAGGGGGAAAAACACATTCTGGTGTTAATTCAAGGAAAATAAAGTAATACATAGTAAGTACTCAGTTATTAAAAAAAAAAAAAATTCTCCCACCAATTCATCATGATGCCTTAGACAAATAGCAGGCTTCGGTTTCACCTTTGGGCAAATCAGGATTGATAAATCTTGACTCTGCCTCCCAGAAGCTGTTGGGAGACTGACTGAGGCATCTTGAAGTCATGGGCAGAAAACGTAAGATGCAAAATATCGGGGGCATCTCAGAGACAGGTCCAAGAACCACAGCAGGATTACCCAGCCTCGCCAGACTTGATTTGACACCAGAACGGAAAAGGAGGCTCTGAACTAAGCAAGATGGGCACAGAGGAGGAGGAGGTGGCAGACAGAAAGGACTGGCTCCCAAACCTGCAATGGGATCTTCAACTATAATGGTGATGTTCCTGGGGCCTCCTGTTCGTAGACAGACAGGTGCAGAGAAGAGTCCAAACAGAGGAAATGAGAATAGAGTGAGGAAAAGAGCGTCCTTTTATCTAGCAGAGGTGGGGACTTAACCCCCAGGAGGGGACCGTAGTGCTGAAATCCTCAGCTACTGAATTGAGGCAGCTGACTCACAAGAAGCTACACATGACCCTCTCTTCCTCAGACCCTTTTGCTTAGGTTTTCTCTGGCTCCCCTTTCCAATGCAGGTTACCGTGGTTTCTGGAATCCATGTGGATTCAAGAATGGGGGCAGGGAAGTTTTCCATGCTCAAAGACCAGCGGCCTGGACTACACAGAGAGCAGGCCTGCAGCAGGAGATGTGAAGTGAGGAGCTAACCCAAGTACTCTTCACATCTAAGAAAGTTCATGGGAAGACAGGCTTTGATATGGAGATTTTTTTTTTTCCTAGAGAGTTCCAATAAGGCAAACTGCATCTTGAGTGGAAAACAGAAAAAAGTTTGTCACTCACAAGTTTCAGATGAGGGCCTCAGATCTCACCTTTCTAGAAATTATAATGAGAAATCAATGGCAGCTCCAATTGCTACAGGAAATCTTCCTCTTTTTAAAATTTTTTTGTATTTTATTTCCGGAGCTTTCCTACCCAGAACTGGCTTTGAGCACAGAGATCCATGTTACACTTGCTGTTATGGAAGTTTTCCTATAAATGAAACCCAACCAAAGCCTGCCAGACACTAACAACCCATGACAGAAGATGGCAGGGAGATGGCAAAAGCAACGAGCCCCGTGTCTCCCATGCTGAGGGTGCCCTCTGCTAGCAGCTGGTGTTTGCGTGAGGATGGGCTCAGTGGCCAGGGCCTCCTTACCAGGCTGCCTTCCAACCTGGATTAGTGATACAACAGTCAGCCCCCTTAACTGGTTTCCTCGGTCCCATCATCCCACACTCATATATCCTAGTTTTAATGAGGAAACCCCAAGATCATTTTGCCTCTCTCATATTACACCTGACCGCATTTCTCAGGAATCACAGAAAGGGGAGGAATTTAATGGGATTATTTTCAAAGCTCCTAAGAATTTCCCCTCTGTCTGAGAGAAACATTAAAAACTCAAACTGTGACAAGTCGCATTATCCTCTGATGCTAAGGAACTGCCGCAAGAAACCAGGGAAATGTTTACTATTTGGCAATGTATAAAGGAACAAACATCAATATTCTCAGAGAGATCTCCTGGGTATTCATATCACACTACCAACTTTCCTCTTTCTTTATAAGCAGGACAGCCCACCGTGTCATCAGAAACCTAACTTACTAAGAAGAGGCTGGTGACAGTCATTACCTGGGGCTCCTCTGGAGGCAATGTTGGTGTCCGAATGGGAGCGAGTGTGGCTCTTCTTTGTTCCGCTGGTGGCAGTGAGTGTCTGCCCCTCTGAGAAGCTGGACCTGCGAAGGATGCTGGACAGCTGGCTCTGCCCACCTCCCTCCTGCTCGCCTAGGGAAGAGGCAGCAGAGTCGGGCTTCTGCGAGCTGCTGGAGGAGAACAAGTTGGAGCTGCTGCTCTCAGCATTGCTGCTGTGACTCTGACAGCTGGCAGTCCGGCCTCGGGGATCCAGGTTGCCAATGGCCAAGTACTCCGGCCCCTCGCTGGCATCGCCTGGAGAATCATTCTGGCTGCTGACCTGGGATGCTTCTAGGGGGCTGGTCAGAGTGCTAGAGCTCATCTCATTTGGGGTTGAAGGGGGATCCCCAGCTAATGAGGAGACTGCAAGCAGGGGGGCTTGGAAGGTCTGATCCTGCGCTGGTGAGACATGCTCTTTGCTTTCTTGAGGTTTCCGGGGAGGGCCAGAGAGTGAAAAGGAAGTGGATCTTCTTTCTAGGATATAAAAAGGGGAGAAAAAGGTGAGCTGGAAAGCTTTGGTACATAGGAAGGACTTCTCGACAACTAAGGGCCAAACTCCCTATCGTGACTGGGTGCCCGGGACATTGGTATCATCTTAGAAAAGGTGCACCATGCGAAATAAGCAGAAATTGCTTAGAAGCAGGTAAGCTGGGTAAGAGCGTGGGCTCTTGACACAGTGGCTTCGGTGCTTCTTAGTGTACATTTCCCACCTATAAAATGAGCAATGACAACAACATCCATGGCACAGGATTGTTCTGAGGATCAGATGAAGTAATACATATAAACTGATTATAACAGAGCCTGGCATGGGGCAAGCCCTCAGTAAGTGTTAGCTATTATTACTGGAATACCTTCTTGTCAATAAGGATTAGAAATCCAGGAGAATCTAAAAACATCTCTCTTTCCTCTACTACTTTCATGATTCTGCTAAATTACTTTAGGCTAATTACTATACAACTTCTTAAGATATCCACTATCAAGACACAGAATGTGACCAAACTGCACCAACCCACAGCTCTATCTAGACCTTTGTGCACCCACAAAGTTTCCTCCTTTCCGGGGCTGGGCATGCATGTACTGACTACCCCTTCCTGCCCCCATACCTGAGCTGTGGTTGGGTGCAGACTGGTGGAGGCTAGAGAAGGACCCAAAGTAGGGATGTTGAGCGTAGCTGGTTGAAGTCGTGCATGTGGATCCAGGCAGAGCTGTCAGGCTCTGGCTCTTGGTTACCAGCAGCGGGCTCTCATGCTTCCGGGCAAACTACAAAACAAACGTGTCTGAGCTGAGGACAGAGGCCCTGTGAGGAGGAACATTCGGCCCCACAGAAATGCTGGTAGAAGTTGACCTTTGGCAGCAGGCTTGGAACTACAGCCAGAGCCCGCAGGTTGGACATACAGCCCTTCTGCTCTATTCGAGGACACAACTGTGAAACCTTGAAGTCCTGTGATACAGCACAGCTTCTGAAACTGGAACCCCAGGTGGGACACTGGGAGTGCTTTATCATGGAAGCAATACAACAAAATTCTTCAGAGTCAGAAATCAGATCAGTGTTCATGTCCAGACCCTACTGCTTACCAACTTGGAGCAAGTGACTTACCTGCTCTGTCCCTCAGCTGACTTCCTTTATAAAATAAAGATTAATGTCTCCCTTATAGAGTTGTGAGAATTCAATGGATGACACATGTGTTCCAGGCACACAGAAAGCATTTAATAGGTGGTAACTAAGAATCAAAATTTTAAAACCACGAAAGAGAGGGCCTCCCTCCTGAAAAGGAGTCGGGATTGTGATTCTATTCTAGCTGAGGCACTGATATTAGTGATGGAGTCGGGATTGTGATTCTATTCTAGCTGAGGCACTGATATTAGTGATGGGGTGAGTGAACTGGACGGTTAACAATAAGCAATATCAAGCAACAAAATTTTCTTTATACTTCAAGGATGAAAATGGACACAGGACCATTCCTGTGTCACACTAGGTCCTACCAGGTAGGACACTCTACAATCCTACTCTGGATTCAATCCTACCCCTCATTCAAAATCATCCTCTTCCTCTGGCTTGTCAAACCTGCCCTTACGGAAGTGCTTACTCAGGCTACAGATTTTAAAAAAGGATTTAAAAAAAATATACACCTCCCTCCTTAAACAGACTTTATGCTTAGACTTTTTACTTCAGTAGATACTTAATGGTACCTCCCCTTCTTCTCCAAGTATTTTTTTTTTTTTTAAACGAAAGCCTTTTAGCTCATAACTGCCTAAGCAAAGAAAGAGTTTGCTACAGAAGGTTCTATCATGGGGAGGCCCAGGGACCCAGCATAGAGATCACTCCTTGCCCCCTTACCATAGATGCATCAAGCTGAGCCAGGAGGCGGGGGTTGTTCTGTTCCACGGCTTCCAGGCATTGGAGCATGGCCGTGACGTGGGCATTGCTTAGCAGGAAAGCAGTGTCTGGGGAGAGAAATGCTACTGTTGCAATGGAGCCCAACAGGGAGATCTTTAGCTTCCCTGTACAGCCTGGGAGAGGCTCAGGGAATGAAAGACACAACAGGTGAAAATGAATTAAGGAGAATCACGCCACTGCAGGGAAAAGAGGAATCAGGGATACATAAGTACAAGAGAGGCTAAGTGATACACACGCAATATAGGAGAGGCCATGCCCTGAGGCTTCAAAGTCACATAGTCCCAGATTTGAATGCTGGCTGTAGGTGACTTGGCCTCCCCAGGCTCTGCTTCCCTGATCGGAAAACAGGGGTACTAATACCCAGCTCTCAGGGCTGTTGGGAGGGGTGCATGTATAAACAGAACATTACAGTGACTGGCACCTAGGAAACTCGCAGTAAATGGTGGTGGTTCTTATTGATTTGCACCTGTGGGAGTCAGGGAAGATCTTGGCATCCAGCTGGACTGTGTTCTGCACAAGAAGGAGAAGACCAGATGCATCCTTCTGATTAGAATCTCTGTTCCACCAAGTGAAAGTATCGGGCCCTGGGGGGAGAGTCAGCCTCTCTAGGAAGAGTAAAGTGGAAGAGATGGAGAAGAGTGTGCGAGGATCCTGGGTGAGGGGACTCCACGTACCAGTGTAGAATTTTCTGATGTACTGCCTGTCCCCCAGCAGAGGCCGGAGCTGGGCAGAGAGACAGTGCCGCTGCAAACTGTGCTGCAGCCACAGCTCGGCCACGGCGCGCCTGCTGTCACTGTCCCCGCTCTCACCATCCGCACCGCTCTCGCCGTTCTCGTGCAGGCTGATGAACTGGGAGGCAAGGAGGCATGAGTCAAAACATGCATCCTGGTAAAGATGGCAAGACTAAGGCCTAAGGACCCAAGAACTAAATGGAGACAGGGAAGAGGCAACGATCAGAGGGACTCTGCCTCCAGGGAGCATCTAAAAGTTACAGAGGGAGGACAGGGGAGGAAGGGATTAGCGGCCCCATTGCTGGACTAGACCACTGGAGAAGACTGAAGCAGTTGTGACCTGATATGCAGCTCCAGGAGAGGACAAAGCTGCTACATATGTATCTTTATGTTCTAGATCTGAAGAGACATCTAGCCTGCGGTACTCAGAGGAAGGATAAACTTGACCTCTTGGCTGCTCTCACAGAGTCGTTCATTTCAGGTGGTCTATGGAAAATAATGCAACAAAAACCTGGGGGGAAAGGATCTGGGAAGATGTCACCTAAGATCTGCCACCAAAGAGAAGCCATCTGAGCACCTTGTTTGGCTCTAGTCATAGCATTCTCTATTTGGAAGCTCCTTCTACTTGGCTGTTTCTAAAAGTAAGGTCTCACAGGCAGCTTCTAAGAAGTAACGACTTTAGCAATATATTTTAGAAAAGGAAGTTAGCTGGAGGTGAAGGGGAGGGGTGATAAGAAAAATTATGTGAAGGACAAAGAGAGTCTACGTAAGAAAATGCTGGGTTCTAGATTTTTCTCACAAAAAAAGGCCAGTCTGACACCTTGTGATTTGGTTCCCCAACGTTTTAAATACAAATTACTCTTCCTGACATCATCTCAGCAATGAACCTGGCAGTGGGTGGGATATACATGAAACAAAATTGGCTAGATATGATAAGTATAACAGATAGATATTTCAGGGCTCTCTTAATTTGCATATATTTAAAATCTTCCATCATGAAAAGTTAAGTAAATAAATACATACATTAGGCAGTGATTGCTCTGGAACTAGCTGGCCAAGTCACTAACCTCCATGAGCTATTACCCTGATCGGAAATCTCAGTCTCACTTCCCCAACCATTTTCAGGGAACCTCTTGACACTTTCCTAGGCTTTTGAACAGCTTCTTTCTGATCCTAATATGCAGATCTTTTAAAAATAACAAAGCTTTTTCCACCCCTTCCCCAGAGGAGAGAAAGTAGGTCTGGGGCAACGGGTCTAATGGGGTTTGTTTTTTAGGGCAAATAATCCTCCCTTCCAAATTAGTCCTACAGGAATAACTTCCTCAGTTAATAGGAACCTTGACACATACCATCTTTCTAGCCTAGCAGACTCTTCAGACAGATCATCAAACAACAAAGCCCTGTGGTTACTTTTCTTTTCTTACCTTTTCCACATGAAGGGCTGAGTGGGGACTGAGCCAGCGGATGTCCTTCACAAACTGCCAGTAATCAGTCTGGCGGCAACAAACCTGCTGTGGGACCATACAAGGTGAAGAAATCATTACCACTTTAGACCAAATCTAGTTCTGGTGTTGACATTCAAAGACAGAAGGGAAAAAAAGCCTAACCTTCCCTGCCTCAACAAAGGTTCTCAGCAGCAATCAGGAGAAAAACACCTGTTCACCCTTTTTTCTTTTTTCTTTTTTTTTAATTTTTTATTTTTTATAAACATATATTTTTATCCCCAGGGGTACAGGTCTGTGAATCACCAGGTTTACACACTTCACAGCACTCACCAAAGCACATACCCTCCCCAATGTCCATAATCCCACCCCCCTTCTCCCAACCCCCCTCCCCCCAGCAACCCTCAGTTTGTTTTGTGAGATTAAGAGTCACTTATGGTTTGTCTTCCTCTGTTCACCCTTTTTAAGGATAATGTTAAAACCATTTTTAAAAAGATTTTATTTATTTATTTGACAGAGACACAGTGATAGAGGGAACACAAACAAGGGAAGTAGGAGAGGGAGAAACAGGCTTCCCATGGAACAGGGAGCCCAGTGCGGGCTCGATCCCAGGACTCTGGGATCATGACATGAGCCGAAGGCAGATGCTTAAAGACTGAGCCACCCAGGCACCCCCAAAATCATTTTAATTGTTCTTTTGATCAGCTAATGCATGCATATAACATAGAAGGTCACACAATGAAAATAACCTGATTTCTCCCTTATCTCTCCACCATTCAGCCCTAGAAGGCAAGTCTTAAAACTAGTGAAGAGTTTAAGTTATTTGTTAAAAATTAGAGATGTATGTCTTCAGTTATTCCTTACTTGCAAAACCAAGTAAGGAAAGACCTGCTTTTCCCATGCTATCCAGGTCAGGAAAGGGCTGTATTTAGAGTCAAAGAAATGATCAATGCTAGATAAAATAGTCTCATACTGGAGAAGGCCTGAACTGGAGAAGGCAAATGTTTATAGTAGGAAAATCTACTTCTTATTTTTTGAGAATCCTTTCTAAGATTACTGGGCACAGATTAAAACAAATCTAAATAATTGAGAAGCACAAACCTAGCACAAGCATCAAGAGACAGACTAACCAACATTACAAAACAAACAGCCTAGAAAGAGTCCTTAAATTGGAACTTAATATATGACCCTAAAAGCAACTGAAATGTCATCTCAAATGGGTGGGTTCTCACCTAGACTGGTA
The DNA here is from genome assembly GCF_964662115.1 of Mustela nivalis. Classification (NCBI taxonomy): domain Eukaryota; kingdom Metazoa; phylum Chordata; class Mammalia; order Carnivora; family Mustelidae; genus Mustela; species Mustela nivalis. The sequence continues at coordinate 115,723,483 of NC_139020.1, forward strand.
AGGCAGAAGTGATAATAAGAGGTGTCAATGTACAGGCTCTTTTGCCAACTGGAGTCATGGAGACCTTTAAGATCTTGGCAGCAGTGTGGCAGTGTTCTGATCTCTGTTCTGTGGCTTAGTGAACACTGAGTGGCCAGGGATGGGCAGCAGTGGAATATCCACTCCAGCATGTCCTCTGGTTAGTTACATCTATGCGAATAGGATCTAAACTTGGTTTCTTTTCTTTAGATAAAATTCTAGGCTAATTCAGAAATAAAACTAGGGATATCACTATAGATATTATGGACGTTACAGAGGAATACTATCAACAACTCTACAGTCACTAGTGTGACAACTTAGGTAAAACAGATCAATTCCTCAAAAGATACAATCTGCCAAATCTTACCAGGAAGAAATAGATAACCTAAGTAGGCCTATATCTCCTAAAATGCAATAAACAATTAATCACTTTCTAAAACCAAAAGCACCAGGCCTAGATAGGTTCACTGGTGAAACATTTAATCATGCCAATTCCCTATAGTCCCTTGAAGAAAATACAAGCAGAGGAAAATACTTTTCCAAATCATTCTATGAGGCCAGGATTATCTTAACACCAAGACCAGGGAAAAAAAAAACACAAGAAAATTATGGATCATTATCTCTCATGAACATAGATGCAAAATTCTCAAAAAAAATTAGCAAATCAAATCCAAAATTGTGAAAGAATTATACACCATGACCAACCAGGATTTACAAGAGGTATGCAAGGCTGGTTCAACATTCCAAAACCAACACATCAAATCACATCAATGGAATGTGATGGTATTCATTACATCAACAGCTAAATAAGAAAAAAAAAATACACATGATCATATCAGTAGATGCAGAAAAAGCATGTGACAAAACCCAACACCCACTTATAATAAAAATCCTCAGTAAACTAGAAATAGAGGGGAACTTTTTCAAATTGATAAAGAGCCTACAAAAACCTACAGCTATCATTATACTTAATGGTGAGAAGCTCAAAGCTTTTCTAATAAGATCAGGAAAAAAGCAAAGGTGTCTTCTTTTTCCACTACTTTTTAACATCTTTCTTTTTTTAAAAGATTTTATTTATTTATTTGACAGACAGAGATCACAAGTAAGCAGAGAGGCAGGCAGAGAGAGAGGGAAGCAGGCTCCCCATTAAGCAGGGAGCCCAATGCGGGGCTCAATCCCAGAACCTGGGGATCATGACCTAAGCTGAAGGCAGAGGCTTTAACCCACTGAGCCACCCAGGCGCCCCTCCACTACTTTTTAACATCTTAATGGAAGTCCTAACTAATGCATTAAGGGGGGAAAAAAGGACTTAAAAGACAAACAGATTGGGAAGGAAGAAATAAAACTGCTTTTTTTCATTGATGACATGATTATCTAAGTAGAAAATTCTAAATAATCAACCCCAAAGTTCCTGGAACTAGTAAGTAATTATAGCCAGATCATAGGATGCAAGGTTAATATGAAAACCAACGACGTTTCTATATATCAGCAATGAGCAAGTGGAATTTGAAAATAAGAACACATTACCATTTACTCTACCACTCCCAAAAATGAGATACTTAGATAGAAATCTAACAAAATATGTATAAGATCTGTATGAGGAAAACTATAAAACACTAATAAAAGATAGCAAAGAACTAAATAAATACAGAGATAATCCATGTTCATGGATAGGAAGACTCAATATTGTCAAATGTCAGTTCTTCCCAATTTGATCTATAAATTCAATACAATCCAATCAAAATCCTAGCAAGTTATTTTTTGGATATCAACAAACTCATTGTAAAGTTTATATGGAAAAGCAAAAGATCCAGAATAGCTAAAACAATATTGAAAGACAAGAGCAAAGTTTTTCTTCAAAAAGGACTGACACTATCTGACTTGAAGACTTATATAAAGGCACAGTAATCAAGGCAATGTATTATTGGGAAAAAAACAGAAAAACAGACCATGAAACAGAATAGAGAGCTCAGAAACAGACACATAAATAAAATCAACTAATCTTTGACAAGAGAGCAAAGGCAATACAATGGATCAATGATAGTATTTTCAACATGGTGCTAAAACATTGGATATCCACATGCAAAAAAATGAATCTAGACACAGATCTTAAACCTGTCACAAAAATTAAGTCAAAAGGAGTCATAGACCTAAATGTAAAATGCAAAACTATAAATCTCCTAGAAGATAACACAGCTAGAAATCTAGATGACCTTGGGTATGGTAATGACTTTTTTGATACAAGACCAAAAGGATGACCCATGAAACAAAGAACTGATAAGGCAGACTTCCCTAAAATTAAACACTTTTGCTCTGTGACCAACATGCCAAGAGAAGGAAAAGACAAACCACAAACTGGGAGAAAATTTTTGCAAAGCCGCATGTGATAAAGGGATGTTATCCAAAACATAAGAGGAACTCTTAAAAACACAACAATAAAAAAACAAACAATATGACTTAAAAAATGGGCCAAAGACTTTAACAGACACCTTGCCAAAGATATACAGATATATAAATAAGCACATGAAAAGACATGCCACATCATATATCATCAGGGAGATGTAAATTAAAACAACACACTACCACTATATACTTATATTAGAATGGCCCAAAACCAAAACAATGCCAACACTAATTGCTGGTGAGGATGTGGAGCAAAGGAACTCTCATTCATTGCTGGTGACAGTACAAAATGGTACAGCTACTTTGGACTTTTAATTTTTTTTCATTAATTTTTTTATTTGACAGAGGGAGAGAGAGCACAAGTAGGCAGAAGAGCAGGCAGAGAGATGGGGGGGAAGCAGGCTCCCCGCTGAGCAGAGAGCCCGATGCGGGGCTCTATCTCAGGACTCTGAGATCATGACCTGGGTTGAAGGCAGAGGCTTAATCCACTGAGCCACCCGGGCAACCCAGTTCAGCTACTTGGGAAGACAGTTTAGCAGTTTCTTCCAAAACTAAACATACTCTTGCTATAGTAAGTACTATGAATTGTGTAAGACTAATGAATCACAGACATGTACCCACGAAACAAATAATACATTATATATTAATAAAAAAAAAATAACTATACTTACCAACTTTGAAAAAAAAAAACAAAACTAAATTAAACTAAACATACTCCTACCATAGGATCCAGCAATTACATTCCTTGGTATTTACCCAAAGGAGCTGAAAATTTATGCCCACAAAAAAACTTCTATAAAAACTTGATGTCAAATTATGTAGAGGCAAAATGACTTTCAAAGTTAGAAGGAAAAAAAACTAAAAATGTTGGTTTTATACTCACATTATAGGATCTTTAAATTGCCAGTCCAGAATAAAGAAATTAAAATCATAAGTCCTGTATCACATATTATGAGTACAAGGTATTCGAGAAAGATGATACGAAACTTCATCAGTGGCTCCACACTCCCAGAAAAGGTTTTGGCTCTATTATCTAAAGACTGTTGAACAAATGTAATTTTAGATGTTTTAAAATAAAATGTGTGAATGACTCCTTAACTGCCCTCACTAATCAGAAAATGATTCAGATCACACTGTATAAGATTTTCCTGTCCTTATCCAAAAATGATGAAGCAGTTAAGGGGTAAATAGAATGACAAATGTTTGAATGTCGGGGGAAAAAATCAACAACATATGTCTTTGTACAAGTGAGGGGCTATTTCTACCATAATGAAAAGCTACAATAATTAAAACTGAGTGGTGATGACACAAAATAAAGAACAAGAGACCATAATAAAAAACCAGAAATAGATCTGTGTGTCAAGAGAATTAAGTATATTCAAAGTAAATTACAGATGAAACAGTTTAAATGTAAAAAATTGGGTCATTAATAGAAGAAACCATGGAGAAATGTTTTTAATAATCGTACAGTGGGGAAGCCCTTTCAAAGCATCATACAGAGCCCAGAAGCCCTGAGAGAAATGATCAATTTGACTTACTAAAAATCAGAGAAGTGCCTGGGTGGATCAGTTAAGCATCCAACTCTTTTTTTTTTTTTTTTTTTTTTAAGATTTTATTTATTTGCTTGTCAGAGAGAGAGAGAGCACAAGCAGGGGGAGCTGCAGGCAGAGGGAGAAGCAGACTCCACACACATAGCAAGCAGCCCACTGTGGGACTCAATCCCAGGACTCTGGGATCATGGCCTGAGCTGAAGGCAGCCATTTAACTGACTGAGCCACCCAGGTGTCCCTAAGTGTCCAATTCTTGATTATGGCTCAGGTCATGATCTCAGGATTGTGAGATCAATCCCCCTGTGGGTCTCCATGATCAGTGAGTGGGGAGTCGGCTTGAGATTCTCTCTCTCCCTTTGCACCTCCCCACCACGAGTGCATATGTGTGTGTGCGCTCTCTTAAAAAAAAATAAAAATAAATATAAATAAATAAATAAAAGATTCTCTCTCCCTCTCCCTCTGCCACCCCTCTCAGATATTTCTGCATATAAAAGCCACCATTTGAAATGGCAAAAGACAAACCAGGAAAAAATATTTGCAATTCACATTACAGACAAAGGATTAATACCATTAATAAAGAACTCTTAAAATCCCTGGGAAAAGACTAACAATCTAAGGAAAATGGGGGAAAATTGGAAAAAGTTCACAGAAAAGGCTCTCATAAACATCTTTCATAATGAGAGAAATGTAACATTTTATCTATCATATTGGGGATAGTTTATAGTTTAATAACACGCTATACTGGCGAAGCAAATACTCTTATACCTTGTTGGTGAGGATGTAAATAGGCATAACTTCCTGAAGGGTAATTTAGCAATATTTATCAGAATTCAAATGCTCATAACCTTTAGCCTAAAAATTCTACTTCTAGGAATATCCTATTGTAAAGGATTTATCCATTATAGCACTGTTACTAACTATAAATGACTGGAAGTAATCTAAAAGTCCATTACCAGGGAACTGGCTACATAAATTATGGCACATACAATTGAATATTATAAAATGATCCATGTAAAAAAGAAAAAAAATGCTTTATATAATGATTTGGAATGAATCACAAGATATATCAAGAGAAAAAAACCAAGGTACAGAATAGTAATTACAGCATGCTTTTATTTGTGTGAAAACAATCAGGAAATATAGCAAAGAAAATTATTCATAAAGTCTTTTATAAACATAAAAATTCTCTGGAAAGAAACTGGTAAACAGTAGTTACCTGCAGGACTGGAAGGAAATAAGATACTTCACTGACTATAGTTATATGCTTTTTTAAAACCATATAAAGGTATTGTTTATTTAAAAAATTAAATATTTTAAAGCAAGTTACAGAATGATATGTATAATAAAATCTTAATATTTTAAAAAGCACATGAATGTGTAGAAAAAAAATAAGATCTACCAAAATGTTAAGAAGCAATAATACTTGGTGTTGACTTGAAGGTGATATTTACTTTCTTCAAATTCTTTTTTGCTATTTTCCAAATTTTCAACAAATAAAAATATTTAACTAATATATTCAGGAAAAAAAAACACACAGAAGTCTTTGTGTTGTTATGGTTATTTTTTAAAATAGACTACCAAGAAGAGGCTTCTTCTTGGCAGTGGAAAAGAGGGGAGATCTTTTTATTTCTCGTATTTAGCTGAGGAATCTTAGGGACTGAATGTCTCCACATTTCTAAGCAGTAGAAAGGAAAAGATCAAATATGCCTTGCCTTACGGGAAAACTAAAAGGTAGCCCAGATGCAGGCTGTCAAGAAAAATGAGATCTCTCTAAAAATATGATCATGATGTTCTAGCTTTCATAAGGCCCTGAGTGATTTAAAAAATAAAGTTCACATTCCATAACACATCCTTATGAAAGCACAGAATAGATATGACCAGCATGAATCACTGTATCCCTTCCCCCTCTCCAAGGGCACAACACCCAGAATAGCTTCCTGATGACGCAGCAGCCAGAAGCCTTTGAAAGCATTAATCTTTCGGGAGGAAATGAGAGGGGAAAAATAAGTCCCTGACACAGCCATTAATTGTTAGGTCTTCACAAGGCAGAAGAGGGTAGCAGTGAAACTGGTATGGATCTTCTGGTCATGATTCTTTCCATTACAGTCTGCAGCTGAAAAGTGTGTTCAAGACAGCTTTGCCTGGTTTACTCTGTTTTCACTTATTAACACTAATGCTTTTCTGCAGATGACCATATACTTTAATATTTTTCATTCTGATAACCACATGCTTTCACAGATATCATTCGTTAATAATTCTAACAAGATACGCTAATATTGTTTTGCATTTACCAAGCATCCTTCATTTGGAATCCCATTACTTTACTATTTCATTATGACATTTTCTCTTTCTGGCACAGATGGGAAAACTGTCTTGTAATATGGGGAAGTGATTACTCTAGACGACGATGTAAAATTAGTAACAGAGCCAAGAAAAGAACCTTTTTGCTATCAAAATGCAAGTGCTTAACCACTAAATGGTAGCGACACTAATCTGGTAGTTATTTTGGTCATCAGCCTGGGAAACTTATATTGAGTTTTTATACAACATGTGGCATGATTCCCAAGGTTCTGGCTTGGCAATGTCACAAATCAGTGTTAAAAATAGGAGGAAAGGGGCGCCTGGGTGGCTCAGTGGGTTAAGCCGCTGCCTTCGGCTCAGGTCATGATCTCAGGGTCCTGTGATTGAGTCCCGCATCGGGCTCTCTGCTCGGCAGGGAGCCTGCTTCCTCCTCTGTCTCTGCCTGCCTCTCTGCCTACCTGTGATCTCTCTCTGTCAAATAAATAAATAAAATCTTAAAAAAAAAAAAATAGGAGGAAGGGCAATCTAATGAGGAAAATAAGTTTGTTTTGGGTCATGTTCTGCTTGGCCTGTACAACAGACTGCTAGATGATAACGTATAGCAGACAGCTAGTCTTATGGATCTGGAGTTCAGCAGAGGTGTCTGAGCTGGGGGTCTTTAGTACACAGGTGATAGTTAAAACAATGCAAGTGGATGAGGCTGTTTCCGGAAAATGTACAAAGTAAGACAAGATAAGGATGTAGGACAGAATCCCATTAAAAGCTAGAATCCAAGAAGAAGAGATTCCAGGGAAAGAAAGTAAGAAGGAATGGTCATAGAGGTAGGAAGACTCTATGACATTAGAAGATAATAATGCTGTATAAGTTAAGGTGTGATGATGGTCAACAGTAAAGAACATCAGACAGGGTTCAAAGGAGAAGAAACGTTCATGTATCTGATAACATGGACATCATTTTACCTAAATTTCAGTAGCAGGATCACCAGTGGTATGGCCAAAAACCAGACTGTAGTGGGTTAACTAATTTGTCTTCATAACTATAACTATTTTTTCCCCATCAGACTACATGAAACTTGAAACTTAAAAAATGAAAGAAACAGTTATTATTTTCTGTGTGCCACAAACTGTACTATGCAAATTTTTATGCTAGTTTATTTAACCTTTCCATCAAACATTATGATGTAAATATTATCCTCATTTTTATAGATGAGAAAAACAAGGCTCAAAAAATTAATATTACCTAATAGTTAAGATCAACTGTCAATTTCTTATGTTTCTTAAAGCTTTTCATGTATATTATCTCATTCAATTCTCACAATAATCCTATGAGGTAGGTACCAGTGTTATCTCATTTTACAAATGAGTAAACAGAGGCATAAAGCAGTAACTTATCCATACCACATAGTGCTGAAGCTGGGATTAAAATATGAACAGTTTAACTCAGAAATCTGTAACGGTAACTACTATTTCATTTTTTTCCCCAAGGACCCGAGCGTTGTGTCTAGATTTCAATCTGGGTTCTACCTGATTCCAAAGACTTTTATCATTCTACTACACAATGCTGCTTCCAAATCCTAGAGCGGTGTTTGAATAACAGTAACTATTAAGAAACTCTTGAGTCTCTACCTTCTGCTCAGGTCATGATCTCAGGGTCCTGGGATCAAGCCCCGCATCAGGCTCTCTGCTCAGCGGGGAGCCTGCTTCCCCCTCTCTCTCTGCCTGCCTCTCTGCCTACCTGTGATCTGTCTCTCTCTGTCAAATAAATAAGTAAAATCTTTAAAAGAAGAAAAAGAAACCCTTTGAGAGAGCCTCACTTTCAGAACTTATTTTGAATAAAGAAAATCTCACCTAAGCCAACTTCTCCACTGAGTTCTGAAAATATCCAGTAAGAACATTAGTTTAAAGATACTGTTAGGAATATACACATATTTTTAGAAGGGAGGGTAGCATATGAATTCCTTAACGCTAATTATTTGATTAGCTCTTTTTCAGTGTGACTGCTAGTCTAGTTGAGAATAAATTCTGATTAAAAAAGAAAAAGACAGCACGCCTGGGTGGCTCAGTGGGTTGAGCCTCTGCCTTTGGCTCAGATCATGATCTCAGGGTCCTGGGATCAAGCCCTGCATTGGGCTCTCTGCTCAGCGGGGAGCCTGCTTCCCCCTTTCTTTCTGCCTGCCTCTCTGCCTACTTGTGATCTCTCTCTCTGTCAAATAAATAAATAAAATCTTTTTTTAAAAAAGAGAGATAAAGAAGAAGAAAAAGAAAAAGACAAGCTTGGCTCAAGGGAGAGAGTTCCAGGGAAGAATACTTAGACCCTGACATGGGATGAGCATGAGTGTTTGGGAACACATAATTATGCACATATTTGTGAGGTCTGATTTTTTTTTTAAAGTAGCATAGCAGAGCCAATGACTCACTTGACAATTATACCCAGATATGAACCTTATCTAAAACACTGCAAATAGAGTAACTGCCAAAGATGAAGCAAAACCATTAAGTATTATTACATTCTACTCATTATCAATACTCCAAGTTTATTAGAGTGTTTGAGGATATTACAGAAAAGAAACTCAACATCAATAAACTTTATATTTTAAAAAATTAAGCTATAACTTAAACTACCACTCCCAAGAATCAACGAGTTACCTACAAAATGATGCTCAAAGGATATTATAAAAATGACAATATTCTGTAAATACTTCTCTTAGGGTGCTCCTAAGAGAAAAATCCTAGTGATTCGTCATTATTGTCCTTATTGTCCTCCTCATGATCATCATGTTACAGTCCTATCCTCAAGGACTCTCAGACTAGGAGCCTTCATCTTCTCCCTGCCAACACCTCAATGCAATTTTGTCTTTCCAACAAGTGGTGTAGTCAATCTGGAAGAAAAGAAGTTCACATACCTGGTCATGGATGAGCCCATGATAGAGGATGCTTTGCATGTCCCTGCAAAGCCGTTCCAGGCCACCATACTTGGACCAGACATTGGGACTGTTGGCTGACACCAAACCCTCCACGGTACTCTTCAAATTACCCAGCAACTGCCAGTGCTCCCTCCTGCAAGGGCATCAATTATATCAATGGTTAGTTAACTTTGTTGTATCTGATCCTAATCATGTCAAAGAAAGTCTAAGCCAAGAAGCCTCCTGCCCTATATCCTAACATTTTATCCCCTATTAATTTTTTACTTGGGCATAAAACCCAATTCTGGAAGAACTTAAGTTGTAAAGAACACTAAGATTTAAAAAAAAAAAAAAAAAAAGACAAAACAAAGAAAACTCCCTCAATCTTAATGTGGCATATTATGCATCGTAAGGTGATCTTCATCTATTATCTCATTTAATTCTCACATAAATAACCTATAACCCACATTTCTAGGAGTGTGACCCATTAAGATCCATTTCTGGAAATGATAGTACATGAGCAACATATAAAGAGATGAGGGCATTGCTCAAAACCAGAAATCTTTTTCCAAGTAAAAAAGTCAAAAATGAATTTTTATTCACTATATTTCCATGCACTGAGTACACATACCTGTACACAAGTATTATGGTTAAGAATCTAAATTATCCATTACTTCCCCCCATAGTTTTTTAAGCTAAAATAAAGACAAAAATGTTTTGTTTGCACTAAGTCATTTAGGGACATGCCCCCAAATCAGTCAACTTTTGGCTTATTCTGAACAATCTAAAGTACTGAAGAGGAAAAGTCTGAAAATTGTTATACTGCACACTTTACCTTGCCCTTCCATTTCTCATTAGAATACTACTCTTAATACTTTCCAAGGACAGTCACAGGAATAATTTTTTTCAGGTAACTTTCATCATACTACTTTACATCATTTAAATACCTATGGGGTAGAAGCATTCTGAATCTTTTCTATCTGTATTCGAAACTATTTATATAAAAACTATTTATACAAAATTTATCCAAATTTATTCAAAACTATTTATACAAAAATATGTATACAAAACTATTTATAACTTATTTGTACACTTTCTGAGTCATTTTTAAAAGTGGATGAGTACAGTAAGACAAAATAAGATGAACAAAGCTAGGTCCAGTATAAAAGTGTCATCTAAAAAGAGAAAGTCAGATGAATCTCAATCTGGTCTTCCGCTCTCAAGACATTAAGACCAAGAATTTATTCAAACTGGGAGACAACCTGACACCTTTCAACATTCAAGTCACCAAACTCACTTGAGCCATTTCTTTCTTCCCCACTTTTATTGAGATATGATTGACATATTATATTGCTTTAAGGTATATAACATAAGGATTTGATATACATATTGTAAAATGATTACCACAATAAAATTAGTTAACATTAATCACCGAACATAGTTAGAAATTTTTTCTTGTGATGATCTACTTTCTTAGCAACTTTCAAATATACAATACAGTATTGTTAACTATACTATACATGCTGTACATTACATCCCCAGAATTTATTATCTTATTATTGGAAGTTTGTATCTTTGGACCACCTTCACCCTCATTCCCCACACCCCCACCTCTAGCAACCACCAATCAATCTGTTCTCTGTTTCTATGAGTTTGACTTTTTTAGACTCCACATATAAGTGAGAGCATACAGTATTTGTCTTTCTCGAACTGACTTATTTCATTTAACATAAAGCTCTAAAGATCCATCCATCTTGTCAAAAATGGCAGGATTCCCTTTTTTAGGGCTGAATAATATTCCCGTGTGTGTGTGTGTGTGTGTGTGACATTTTCTTTATCCATTCATCTATCAGTGGATACTAAGGTTGTTTCCATGTCTTGCCTATTATAAATACTGCTTCAGTGAATACTGGGGTACAGATATCTCTTCAGTATCCTGTTTTTGTTTCCTTTGGATACAGACCCAGAAATGAAATTGCTGAATCAAATGTATTTCTATTTTTAATTTTTGAGGAATCTCCATACTGTTTTCTACAGTGGCTGCACCACTATATTCCCACCAAAAGTGCACAAGGATTCCCTTTTCTCTACATTCTCACCAACACCTGTCATTCATCTTTTTGATAACGGCCCTTCTAAGAGGTGTAAGGTGATAACTCATAACAGTTTTGATTTGCATTTCCCTGATGACTGATGATGCTGAGCACCCCTCCATGTACTTGTTGGCCACTTCCCTGTTCTATTTCCATACCAGTCCTTAGAGATATCTCAAATAACTAAGATGGCCATTAAAATGCCACTTATTGTTACATTGTGAGAAACTACCATCACAGAGGCCAACTGACTACCAACTTCTGCTTCAGTGATTCTCCATCTCCTATGCTTCCTTAGGGTTATCTGTTCAGATAGACATGGTTTTCACATTCCAACAGGTTACAATCACGTGTTGTAGGCCTGAGAGCAGTTTGTTTACTAAAGCAACTTTGCATATCTATGTTCTGATTTATTCTGATTTAATCTTTTAAAAAATTTTTTATTTAAACTCAGTTTAGTTAACATATACTATATTATTAGTTTCAGGAGTAGAATTTAGTGATTCATCAGTTGCATATAACACCCAGTGCTCATTATTACATCAGGTGCTCTCCTTGACGCCCATCACCCATTTATCCCATTCCCCAACCCACCTCCCCTCTAGCAACCCTCAGTTTATTTCCTAGAGTTCAGAATCTTTTCTGGTGTGCCTCCCTCTCTTTTTTCATCTTACTTTATTTTTCCTTCCCTTCCCCTATGATCATCTATTTTTTTTCTTAAATTCCACATATGAGTGAAATCATATGGTATTTCTCTTTCTCTGACTTATCTCATTTAGCATAATAACCTCTAGTTTTATTAATGTCATTGAAAATGGCAAGATTTTATTCTTTTTGATGGCTGAGCAATACTTCTGATTTATTCTTTTTTTTTTTTTTTTTTTACACTTCTGATTTATTCTTGATCTTACAAGCTTAACTGTCAAAGAACTACTGTGATAAATTCTCAAAGCAGACACCAAATACCCCATCATCCTACTAGGCTGTGATTCCAAAATTATATAAAGAATCCTGAAATCCAAGAAACCTGAGCATTCAGATCTACTACCAACTTCTGGACAAAGCTAAGGAACTTTCCCTCCCCATACTATAGTGTCCCTAAGGTACCAAAGCTACAAAAGAATGTGGCTCTTATTCTAAGATATACCAAATCACTTACATTTGGTATATGCTCAAAGAAAAGTAAACTTTTAAAATTTTGATTTACATAGTCTAAGTATCTTTACCTTTTGAGGTTCCTTTACCCTAATGATACAGTTACCACTTTCAGAGAGTTGAAATGATAAACTCAACTGAAGCCCATACACAGTGGTGGGACTAATCTATTCATACCTGAATCTTGGATGCAAGTAAATAGATCACCATGAGAAATCAAATATGACTCTGCATTCTTGAACCACATTTTCAGCAAGTAAGGTCAGTCTTTCTTGGGGCAAACCTCCTAGGTAATAATTATTTGAATAGTATCACCTTGGATTCATATGTAATCTTTACCTGGGCAAAGGTAAGGTCTTTGAAGTATATTAGGTTCAAAGTAGTTCTTTGCAGAGCCACTTCTGCAAGTACACAGAGTGCTCTCCCTTAATCATTGTAAATTAAAAGTCTTTCTAAGCATCTCACCCTGTGCCAAGGAAAAAATCAGGCCTAAGTGGCAAGGGACAGCATAATCCATCCCTACCCGAATCACTTTCATCAAAAACCTCAGAATAAAGTCCCACATATTTTTTTGGGGGGGGGGAGAATTTTGACTTCATTCCTCCTTTAAAGAGGAACAGAAATTGCTTAAGCAACTCAAATAAGATTATTCAAGGAAAAAGTATTCCAAAAAGCCAGCTCAGTCTTAAGCTTGTAATGTCATGTCATGTCATGTCACAATCAGAAGTAATATCAAGGAGCCAGCATTACCGTGATACTAAAACCAGATATGCTACAAAAAAAAAAAAAAAAAAAAAAAAGAGAGAGAGAGAGAGAGAAAGAGTGAGAGAACTACAGCCCAATGTCTCTGATGAACATGTATATAAAAATCCTCAAAAAATATTAGCAAACCAAAAGCATCAATATGTTACAATAATCATTCACTATCAATCACAATCATTCACTATCATTCACAATCAAGCAGGATTTATTTCTGGGATACAAGAGTGGTTCAATATTCACAAATCAATCAGTATGACATACCACATCAACAAGAGAAAGAATTAAAAAACTACATGATCACTTCAATAGATGCAGAAAAAGCATTTGACAAAGTACAACACCCATTTATTATAAAAACGCTCAGCAAAAAAGATTTAGAGGGAACATACCTCAACACAATAGAGGTCTTATATGAAAAACACAACAAACATCATACTCAGTGCAGAGCTTTTCCCCTAAGATCAGGAACAAGAGGAACAAAACAAGGATGTCCACTTTCACCCCCTTCTATTCATAGTAGGGCAAGTCCTAGCCACAGCAATCAGACAACAAAAAGAAATAAAAGGCATCCAAATTGGTTTTAAAAAAAAAAAAGGAGTAAAACTTTCCTTATTTGTAGATGACATGATACTATTTACAGAAAATCCTAAACATTCCACCAAAACACTGTTAGTAGTGATAAATGAATTCAGTAAGATCACAGGATACAAACCCAATATACAAAAATTTGCTGCATTTCTATACACTAATAATGAAGTAGCAGGAAGAGAAAATTTTTAAAAAATCCTATTTACAATTACACCAAAACAATAAAATACCTAGGAATAAACTTAACCAAGTAGGTGAAAGACGTATATTCTGAAAACAATGAAACACTGATGAAAGAAATTGAAGATAACACTAACAAATGGAAAGATATTCCATGCTCATGGACTGGAAAAACAAATACTGTTAAAATGTCCATACTATCCAGAACAATCTACAGATTTAATGCAATCCCTAGCAAAGTATAAATAGCATTCTTCTCAGAACTAAAACAAACAATCCTAAAAATTGCATGGAAACACAAAAGACACCAAATAGCCAAAGCAATCTTGAAAAAGAAGAGCAAAACTGGAAATATCACAAGCCCAGATTTCAAGATACACTACAAAGCTATAGTAATCAAAACAATATAGTACAGGCACAAAAACAGACACACATCAATAGAACACAATGGAGAGCCCAGAAATAAACTCAGGATTATATGGTCAATTAATTTTTGACAAAGGAGGCAAGAATATGTAACTGGAAAAAGACAGTCTCTTAAAAAAATGGTGTTGTGAAAACCGGACAGCTACATGCGAAAGAATGAAACTGGACCAATTTACATATACACAATATAAACCCAAAATGGATTAAGGACCTAAATGTGAGATCTGAAACCTGAGAGCTCTAGAAGAGAGCACAGGCAGTAATTCTCTGACATTAGCAATATTTTTCTAAATATGTCTCCTGAAGCAAGGGAAACAAAAGCAAAAATAAACTACTGGGACTACATCACAATAAAAAGCTTCTGCACAGCAAAGGAAACCATCAGCAAAACTAAAAGATAATTATAAAATGGAAGATAATATTTGCAAATGACATATCTGATAAAAGGTTAGTATCCAAAATATATAAAGAACTTCCAAAATTCAACATCAAAAAAATAAATAATCCAATTAAAAAGCAGGCGCAAGACATGAACAGACATTTCTACAAAGAAGACATACAGACAGCCAACAGACACATGAAAAGATGTTCAACCTCACTCATCATGAAACGAATGCAAATCAAAACCACAATAAGGTATCACTCTACATCTGCCAGAATGGCTGAAATCAAAAACACAAGAAACAGCAAGTGCTGGTGAGGATGTGGAAGAAAAAGGAACCCTCCTGCTCTGTTGGTAGAAATGCAAAGTAGTGCAGTCAATGTGGAAAACAGTGTGGAGTCTCCTCAAAAATTAAAAAAATAGAACTACCCTAAGATACAGTAATTCTACTACCCATATTCTTTACGTAATATGAAAATACTAATTTGAAAAGATATACGCAACCTAGCGCAGAGCTGGTGCAGGGCTGGATGTCATGACCCTGACCTCATGACCTGAGCCAAAATCAAGAACTGGATGCTTAACCAACTGAGCCACCCAGGTGCCCCACAAATTTTATCTCTTTAAAACAGTGCAATGCCCCAGGTGATATATGGAAGTGTCCAATCACTATATTGTACACCTGAAAATAATATTACACTATTTAACTAACTGGAATTTAAATGAAAACATAATAAATAAATAAATGAAAAGTGCTATGCCATATAACTAACACATAATCACTAAAAATAAGTGAAATATATGACAAATAATATACACATAATAAGTTATTGTAAAGTGAGATTCAATCCAAGAAATACATATAAGCATATCTTTGATCCCCAGTGCCTTTTTTAGGAAGGACAAGGAAATAGCTTCAATTTATTGGCATACCCCCTCCACAGTGTGCCGTTTATCTGCAATGAATTGTGGTATCTACCTGAAATCAAGACTGAAGGTCAGGTTGTCCCAAGTCAGATTATGATTTGATCCCTGAAATGTGAAGACAGGTATGTGATATCTAAATGATGGAATATCATAAAACCATTAAAATATTTGATTAAAAAAAGTTCCCAAAGTTAATGATATATTAAAGTATAAAATATAAAGTATAAAATATAAAATTGTATTTATGATCTCAGGTAAAAATATTGAGAGAAATGGAGATATGTAATAATAGTTACCTCTAGTTCTGTGAGGGAAATACAGAGGAGAGAAACTGTTTAGCCCTTCCTTCTTTGTAGCTTTTCTTTTTATTTTTAAAGATTTTACTTATTTATTGGTCAGAGAGAGAGAGAGACAGAGCACAGGAGCACACAAGCAGACAGAGTGGCAGGCACAGGGAGAAGTAGGTTCCCTGCCAAGCAGGGAGCCTGATAGGGACTCGATCCCAGGATTCTGGGATCATGACCTGAGCTGAAGGCAGATGCTCAACCAACTGAGCCACCCAGGCATCCCTGTTGAGCCCTTCCTAAACAATTCTAGCAATTAATAAAAGATCAAGAATCTGAACAAAATTAGCTAACAAGAGGCTGGAAAGTACCATCAAGGATTTTTAAATCCCCAAAGTGGGAAGGGCATCTTAGGCTGAAAGATTGTGGTCAGGCAAACACCTGGGACTTTTAATACCAAAAAGCACTCCCTGAAAAGAAGTGATCTTTAAAGTAGAGGAAAACATTGCTAAGTGAAATAATTATTGGTAATACTTAAGTAACAATAGACTACTACATTTAATTTGTTTAATTTTCTTATCTGGCTCCATACTTCCTGGTTTCAATTATATAGTATTTAATGAGTACAGCATGCAGTTAATATTTATGATGTTTTTAAATAAATAATGCTCATAGGAAAAAACATCCTTGACTTTACTGTAGTTTCTCAGCTCTGGGGCACCTGGGAGAACCCAATCATTGGCTAGTTCCATCTCTTTAATGGCTGACAGCAGAATCTTAATGTCTGGGGGGAATAAGTGGTCCTCCTAGGCATGCCTATAATTTCAAATCTATTCAACAAATCCTTCACCAATCACACTACATTTGAATATTAAATTTATTTAATTTCAACAATGAGCAGATTTACCAAAAGTTAAATCCCTTATGTCAGAAACCTAACCATTGATGGTATATAAACTCCTTGGTATGGAATTCAAAAAGTCTCCATCATGTAGCCCCAGTCTAAATACCAATGTTCCCACTCGGTACTCCTCAATTTGAAAACAGTCTCTTTACCCACCACACTCTATTATAACATGCCAACCTCATACCTACTTCCATGGTTTTATTTAACAGATCTTTCCACTTAAAATGCTTCTCCTCTTGTCTCATTCAGGGATTCAGGTTCAGCTCTCGTTCAACCTTCTCCTAAGAAGTACTAAATAATTTGACCAGCTATAACTCCCTTGTTGGAAACCCCATAATATATGCTGTCAATATACCATTCCTCCTGATGATCCTTAAAAAAAAATGCTATTTAATTGTTGTTGTATGTGATTTGTTTTCTTAAGGATAGAAACCGTGTCTTTTCTATTTCTTATGTGCTGTTATTAGAAAGAGGGAGAAAATGTCATGCAGCAGAAAGAGAGCAAGGTTCACAGTCAGGCCAACCTGAATTTGAATCCTAGCTCTCCACAAACTAGTCAAGCAGTATTAGGTAAGCCATTTAAATTTTCTAAGCTTCAGCTCCCTCAGTGTGATTGATAATCTACAGAAAGCACCATCATAGGGTAGATAATGATATTCCTTTCCTTTTCTCTTTTCTTTTCCCTCTTTGAATTTCCAGTGCATAAATATAGTAAGTCAAACTACATCAGAAGGGGTACCTGAATAAAGCCTTCTTACTCATTCTGCTCAGAGAAAAATCTGCCAAAACTATCCAGGATAGGACCGGCTGTAACACAAATTAAGACTTGTCACTGTGCTCTGCATCTTAAGAATATCTCAACTGATTTTAAACCAGGCTAAATCTCCTCTTCATAAGCATAGATTCCAAGGCCTGATCATGCTCAGGGTACTCTTGCTTAAGCAGGAAAGCTAAAAAGACTTCCTCAGAAGACTCTTGGAAGTATCTTGTATATAACAGAGATTCAAATCTGCTTACTTAATAGAATGGTAGAAACATAGAAGGTTTTATTGTAAAACAGTAAGGTTAATTTCCTGAGTCATAGAAGAAAGCCAATCTCATTACCTTACAGTCACATCTGGGTAGCACAATGCTTTACGAGCAAGGAGGCACACCACCCCCCACCTTCGAGAGCAAAGGCAGGGGAGGAAAGACAGTGCTTCAGTTGCTTCCCGTTTTAGGGACACTATTTTAAAGTAAAAGCTAATCATCATTACAACTAAAACTAGATTATCTTAAATATTGCCAAGGCAAAGAAAAAGCAAAAGAACATAATAAAAAGTCATTTTTAAAAGATGACAGAATTAAGATAAAATAGACATGAAATAAAAATAAAAGTCAATGAAATAAACACAACTATTTAAAACCAAAGAACCAATCAAGCAAAAAGGTAGGCAGAAATTATGATATTACATCAAGACTGCATTTAAGGCAAAAATCATTTAAAAAGACAAAGAAGCCATAATGAAGATGTAGCTCTCAGTAATTTTATGTATCTAATAACATGGCCTCAAAATATAAAACAAGGGAGTCTGGGTGGCTCAGTTAGTTAAGTGGCCAACTCTAAATTTCAACTTAGGTCATGATCTCAGAATCATGAGGTCCAGCCCTGCTTTGAGCTCTATGCTCAGCAAGGAGTTGGCTTAAGATTCTCTCTCTCTGGGTGCCTGGGTGGCTCAGTGGGTTGAGCTGCTGCCTTCGGCTCAGGACATGATCCCAGGGTTCTGGGATCAAGTCCCGCATTGGGCTCTCTGCTCAGCAGGGAGCCTGCTTTCCCCTCTCTCTCTCTGCCTGCCACTGCCTGCTTGTGATCTCTCTCTCTGTCAAATAAATAAATAAAAATCTTTAAAAAAAAAAAAAAGATTCTCTCTCTCCCTCTCCCCCTTTGCCCCTCCCCATCCTGTGCACTCATGCACTCTCTCTCTCTTTCTCTCTCTCAAATAAATAATCTTTTTAAAAAATTTTTTTAAATTAAAATTTAAAATTTAAAAAAATTTTAAATTTTATCTTAATTAAATTTTAAATTTTATATATGCGTACATATCTAAAATATATATGTATAAAATACAGATTGAAATATATAAAATATACATAAATAAAATATATAATATATAAATTTAAAAATATATAAATTATATATAAAAATTACATATATAATTTTACATATATGTGCATATATATACATATAAAACAAAACACACATATGAAGCAAAAACTACAGAAAACATACAAAGAAAATCGAGGGGTGCCTGGCTGGCCCAGTCAGTGGAGAATGAGATTCTTGATCTCAGGGTTGTGGGTTCAAGTCCCACCTTGCATATAAAGATTACTTAAAAATAAAATTTTAAAAAAGTGAAAATAGAAGAGAAAAAACAATGGTAATGGGAGATTAATTATCAGTTCATAAAAATCAAAAGTAAAAAAGTGATTAGAAGAGCTGAATAATATTATACATAATAAGGTTGTTCTTTAAATTTAGAAAACTACATCCTGAAGAACACTTTTTTTTAAGCATAGGACAATCAAAAAACTAGCCTTGTACTAAAGTACACACAATAAAAAAAGTTATTCAATCTTCCAAGGCATAAGACAAATAAAAGCACAAAGCAATAAGACAATAAGCAGATAACAAAAGTAGAACAAAGAGGGGGAAAAAAAAACTTGGAAAATTTAAAACTGTCAAAGGATTCTTGAGAAGGTAAAAATAAAATCATGGTATTGAAGGGGGTGGAGATGGAATGATGTTATGGCTCTGAATGCTTTCTTCGCCAAAGCATCCAAGTGAGAAAGCTCATAGGGAGACTGTCTTAGAATCTTTTAGAAATTATGGGATCTTGCTATTTTCTAGTAAAAAAAATCATCATCTCTTCACTCCTATGATCTAGCAGGATTTCTGTAAATTTCATGGCCTTACAAAGGAAGTGCCAAGTCCCTATTTAGTCGCTAATAATTTATGATTTCCTTTAATAATCCTCTCTCCTCTCAATCAAGTGTGGGTTAAACTTCAAGTCAGCCTGATGCAGAGGAACTAAAAACATGTAAGCATGACCTAGTTGTTTACTGAAAAACTCAGAATTTAATCTGTAACAGCATTGTTCAATTGAATTTTCTATGATGCTGGAAATGTTCTATATGTGTGCTGTCCAGTATGGCAGCCAGTAGCCCCAGGGGCTTGAAATCTGGTTAGTATGATTAAAGAACTGAAATGTTAGATTTTATTTAATTTTAATTATTTAAACTTAAATCACCACATGAGGCCAGTGGCTATTATGTTGGACAGAGCTGGTCTATAACCACCCAGATAGGCAGGCTGGTGAAACTTAGGAAGGAAAGATTACAAAACACACACAAAAAGATTCCATTTAATAAAAGAAGTGATAAAGGAGCTATAAAAAACAGATCAGGGGTGCCAAGGTGGTGCAGTCAGTTAACCAGCCGACTCTTAGTTTTGGCTCAGGTCATGATCTCAGGGTCCTGAGATCAAGCCCCATGTCAGGCTCCACACTTAGCATGATGTCTGCATCAGGATTCTCTCTCTCCCTCTCCCCCCCACCCCGCCAGCTTGTGCTCTCTCTTTCTCTCCCTCTCTCAAATAAATGGATAAATCTTTAAAAAAAAAAGCAGACCAGCTGTGGGGAGGATAGATACTGGGATAAGCTTCAGCTTAGGGTCCCTGCTGTTTGCTGATAGGCCTCCCTCTCCTGTGTTCTGCACAATAGCATTTCCCCCCAAAGCATCAACAATATGTTGTTGGGGGTGGGGGGACAGTGGACAATGTGGGTAGGTATACTAATAACTGGACTAGCAGTATGAATTGCTCAAAAATTATTTGATCCTCCTGCTTTACTACAAGTTCTATATAAACTGTCAACCCCTACCTCAGTCAAAGAAAAAAGAGAAAGGAAGGAAGAAAATAGAAAATGAAGATAAATGTAAAAAAGTGAAAGTGAATAGGGATAAAGGGAAAAAAGAGGCCCTTCCAAAGGCAACAGTACCACTGGCAGCTGCCCAACTATAAGACTCGTGACCAAACTGTTAATGTTTCCATTCCTTGAATAAATACTCACAGAATGTCGATTACATTAGGCATTGGGCGAGGCGCTGGGCTTATGGTGGTTAAAGACGAAGAGTCTCTGGGGTGCCTGGGTGGCTCAATGGGTTGAGCCGCTGCCTTCGGCTCAGGTCATGATCTCAGAGTCCTGGGATCGAGTCCCACATTGGGCTCTCTGCTCAGCAGGGAGCCTGCTTCCCTCTCTCTCTCTCTGCCAGTCTCTCTACCTACCTGTGATCTCTCTCTGTCAAATAAATAAATAAATAAATCTTTAAAAAAAAGATGAAGAGTCTCCATCTCTCAAGGTATTCAGAATGAAATGGGGGAAATGGGCACTTACATAACTATGTTCTGCAGAGAGATATGTTACAAAGAGAGATGGAGAAGGGCAGGTCAGGGATGCCTTCTAAAGGAGTATTATTTAAAAGATGACTAATAGCCTTCCAGGTGAAGGAGGAGGGATTGCAGGGAATGTGGAGACACAAGGATGAGAGTGGTGAAGAAGAACATGTAGGAGGGAGTGAATGCCATGGTTTTGTAACTGGGAATGTCGCAGGGATTAAAGTATGGATTAAATGTCAGGGACGAGTTTTGACTATTTTCTATTTTTCAAGAAGAAAAGATTAAACATTTCCGAGTAAAATAGTATAATAACTTTGCTTGCAAAAGATTAAAGTGGTGGCTATGTGGAGATAGTCTGGAATTAGGGCCAGAGTTTAGACTGGAAGGTCAGTTAGGAGGCTACTGAGACGGCCCACAATGAGAGATCATAAAGGGTCCTCGATGAATATATTGGTTATATGTGCCCAGAATTCATGTCCCTTTCTTTTGGTAACAGAATTCTCCTTTTCCACAGGGGAATCACCCCTCTGCCATATACTCAGGTACATGAAGTCCCAAGAAAGTATACCCTTGCCTCAGGATCCAGGGTTGGGCACATAATTTGGGCCTGACAGAGTGGCATATTCCATACCCTGATTATAAGAAGGGGAACATAACTCAGGTCAATCCAAAAATACTCAGCCTCCAAATTTTTGTTTTTGTTATACCTATTAGGATTGCTTTGTTTGTTTGTTTGTTGTTTTGGTTTGATTTGGTTGGGCTTGATTAGGGTTATCCTGTAGAAAAGTCTGAATGAAGACAACACATAGGGAAGAAGAGCCCACAGAGAGGGACAAATTCTTATTTAAGCCTATACTTGGTCAGGCCTGAAGTAATATTACTCCCTGGATTTTTCAGTAATACAAGCAAATATATTTGGAAATGGAGAAAGAAAGAAAGCTCCCAGAGAAAAATCAGGAACAAAATTCATAGGACCTGGAAACTACCTTGATAAGGGGAATGAGGAGGAAAGTAAAATTTCACTTTGAGGGAATTTGGGTTTGCTGAATGGGAAATGCTATTAACTGAGATACAGAACAGAAGATGGAACAGTTTTAACCAATGGACTGAGCTCAGTTTGGAGACACTAAAAAGGATTTCAATACTTCAATTTTGACTCTATCTGGATCACTGCACCAGGAAAAACTGCATATAGCTGGGTTTCAAGTTCAGACTGCACAGCCTAAGGCAGTATAGGGTGGCAGAGTAAAGCCAGAAGAACCATTCCTTTCATCGTTTAGTAGTTTCACCGAACAACCTCCAAACGCCTGGCACTTACTACCCAACTAAAGAAAGAGAAGCATTATCCCTAAGCAGTATAGTGTTTTGCTAGAGTGATAAATAGCTAGATGAAAATTAAGGGAACCTACGAAATAACTAAACTCCAAGGATAAAGTGAAAAGCTAGGCTAACACCCCCCCCCCCATCCTCAGAGTGGAGTGCTGAACTCAGAGGAGCCATGGAAGGAAGAAGAACAAGAAATACAATTGAGAACAACAACCAGAAAAGTACATATCCACCTTATTTCAAGAAAACTGGGGAGGAGACAGCAAGTAGACACTTTTTGCACTTAGCACATACCAAGCACCCCATGAAGAGTTTCATGGAAATTATCTTTTCAAAATCTCACAAGTTACCAGTCAGCAGGGCATTATTTTTCCTACTCAGATGGATGAGCCAAATTAAGCAGTAAATCTAGGATTCACAGGCAGGTCTACCTGGTGATAATGCACATTTCACTACCTCAACTGCTTTCAGAAAATATATTGATATTTTCAGAAATATATTGATAAGTTTATCCTTTGTATATAAAAATGATGCCATCTCAGAATGCCTGGATGGTTCAGTTGGTTAAGATCTGACTCTCGATTTCAGCTCTGGTCATGAACTCAGGGTCATGGGATCAAGCCTCACATTGGGCTCTGTGCTCAGCACAGAGTCTACTTGTCCCTCTCCCTTTGCTCCTCCCCACTAATGCTCTCTCTTTCACTCTATCAAATAAATAATAAAATCTTTCTTTTTAAAAGATTTTATTTTTTTTATTTGACAGAGAGAGACAGGGAGAGAGAGTGGTAGGGGCAGAGGGAGAAGCAGATTCCCCGCCGAGCGGAGAGACGGGAGACGGATGCAGGGCTTGATCCCAGGGCCCTGGGATCATGCCCTGAGCTAAAAGCAGACTCTTAACTGACTAAGCCACCCAGGCGCCCCATTAAATAAAATTAAAAAAAAAAAAAAAAAAGATCCCATCTCATCATGAAGATTTTTTCTGAACTGGGTATTTTATTGACCATAGAAAGTTAGGTTAAGAGTGACCCAGCCACAATGCCTCAATTCTCAGGCACCGGTATGTATATGACAGTTGTCTACTTGGAGCTAAGGAGGCCTTGGTGCCATGAAACTTCATCAAACAACACATTCTGAGTTAACTCAGCCACCAACAAAGAGTAGGCTATAGCAACAATACTAGTGACCTTGTGGGGATAGTCCCACTGCAGAAATTAAATTTTGACTAGAGTTGCTTGGTTAAAAGGCAAGCATTAGAGGGGCACCTGGGTGGCTCAGTCAGTTGAGCGACCAAGTGGGGTTGCAACTGGGGTTGCAACTGGGCCTAATGTTGGGCTCCACAATCCGCGGGGAGTCTGCTTGGAATTCTCTCCCTCTCTCTCTGCCCCTTCTTGTGCTCTCTCTCTCTCTGGTGAATAAATAAATCTTAAAAAGAAAAAAAGGTAAGCATGGAAAAAATAAGAGAGAGAAAAATATACCTGCAAAGGAGCTGTCCCTACTGTCCTGAATGATAGGCAAAGAATGCTATAAAATTCATTATCTTATACATTTCTTTGTCCCACTATATTAACACAATGAGGCAGCATAGCATAAGTATTAAAAGTTCAGACTCTGGAGCCATATTGCCTGGGCTTGAATCCCAGTTCCACCAGGATTCACTGTAGGAAATTGGCAAGTTATTTATCCTGTTCATGTCTCAGCTTCCTCATCTATTAAACGGGGATAATAATAATACCTGTTTTGTTTGGCCATCATGAGAAGTAAATAATACTTGTAAGACTCCTAAGTAGTGCCTGGCATGTGATAAGTGTTTATTTAAATACATCAAATAAATAACTAACCCAGCTAGATGGGGAGGAAATGTGAATTTGAAATTTCCAGCCTAGCCTCTCCCACATGAACTGGTAAAGGAAAAGAAAACTGAACCAAAACCTTATT
The DNA here is from genome assembly GCF_964662115.1 of Mustela nivalis. Lineage (NCBI taxonomy): Eukaryota > Metazoa > Chordata > Mammalia > Carnivora > Mustelidae > Mustela > Mustela nivalis. The sequence goes on from NC_139020.1 coordinate 115,748,054, forward strand.
TAAAATTTATATGGGACCTTTCACACGAAGCATTTCACAGACATCTGGAGGAAGAATAAATAGCCAAATATACACAAGCAGAAACTGAAACGTGGAAAAGGGAAGTAAGATGTTCAATTTCACTGAACTCATCTTTCATACATCTCAGGCAGGAACCCAGGCTTGTCAGTCCACATTTTGTACACAGGCCACAAGTTAACAGTGTACATAAAAGAGGAGTCAAACTTAAAAACAGCCAGGTCTTCACCTGGGCGCATTATCTCATTAATTTCCCCCCTGCTGATGTTTTCTCACTGAAGCAAACACCTAAATATGGGAAGCACCTATACAGAGAACAAGTCACCATTTAATCAAAGTAGTCTGTAAAATCTTAAATCCTCCATTTCTAAAGGGTATGAACAAGATGTCAATAGTTTCGTATAAATAAATGTGAAATTGCTAAATTGCATTGTGGGGAAAGAGAGAAGGGTTGAAGACGAAAAGGAAATGACAGAGAGATCCTGCCACCGACAGAGGCACGCACACAATTTCTAGTTTCATTAGCAAGCCCGCTCCCCCACACCATGGCCATTACAATCGTCCACTTTCATACACAGGCCCTCCTTCTCGTCGTCTTCCTCACAGTCATCTCCGCCTAAGCTGCTTTCTAGGCCAGTCATAGTGCCCTAACCTTTGCGCCCAGAAATTCTTACAACACCAACCTTCTTAATATTGGTCTGATATGCTGTCACCTCAAGTTTCACTCAGGCTACCAACATTGTGCCCTACCCCCATCTATAGACTCTCGCCTGCAAAAGTCTCACAAAAGCACCTCTCAATAGCTACCTCCTCTCCTGCTCCCCCTGCCCTCAGCATATCATACCCATATTAAACCCGTTCCCGTCCTATCCACGCCCTGCCAGTCCTTCTTCTCACAATTTCTTCCCAAACAAGTCTCCCAAAGTCCATCACGCCCGACACTTCTGCCGGTGGTCTCGAGCCCTCACAATCCTCCCGGTGGTTCGGTGCACCATCGGCCTTGGACCCCCCCGCGCCCTTCCCAACCCACCTGCTCTCCTCCGGCAGGCGCTCCTCGCAGCCGCCGAGCTCCATTCCCGCGCCCTCCGGCCGCATCCGGGACTACGAGGTCGCCTCCTCTCTGAAGAGAGGCGCCCCTGCCCCTTCGTCCCTAAGGGCTCCCGAAGCCCTAAGAAGCGGAGGAAGGCACCCTCGGTGGGTGGGCTCAGGGTGATGCACTACACTTGGGATGACAGCAGGAGCGGTGATTGCTGTCTCAGCTGCGGTTTCTAGCCCAGCCACCCCCACTTCCGGCTCCAAGAACTACAACTCCCAGTAAGCACTTCGAAGACTCGGCCGCTCCCGGCATGCTCCGCCCGGTCCAATCGGAGGCCGCGCTCGCGGCGAATGTCGCCTCTGGCTGCGTGCTCGCGACCGTACACTAGGCGGGGAATACCAGCGTTAGGTTGTGGAAAACGTATGGGTGCAAATCCTTACACACTCAGGTCGTGCTTCATACTCAGTGCCGGATGGGATCAGAAGTTTAGACTAGGAAATAACGCTGATCTTAATCCAAGTACAGTTAACCCCGCTTCAGCCTACCCGGGCTTAACACCTGTCGGTGATGTTTGGGGACCTCAAGCATTTTAATGAAGAGCTCACAAACTGAAGAGCACAGCTTGCTTTGGGATCGCAAAGGAAAAGCAGGAGGGAAAGGCTCTGCGGGGAAGTTTTCCTGCAGAACTGATCAGAGCAGAGTTTTTAAGGATAAGTATGAATTAGCCAGGAGAAGAGAAAGTGGAAACAGTGGCCCGGGCATAAGGAAGCATGCTGGTTTGGGAAGTACTAGTTCTGAGTAGTAGTAAGGCCTGGGAAGAGGTGGGGAACAGAATGGTGTTGGTGAGCAAGCACCCTAAATCGTGAAGCGCCATTTTAAAGAATTTGGATTTTATCTTTAAAACAATTAGGAACAAATTAAGAATATGCAAATCAAGAAGTGGTTTGACCAAACTTGCTTAGAAAACTACTTTTGACAATGTGGAGAGGGAATGGGGAATGTACCATGTTGGAGGTAAGACTGGAAAAATGGATATGAGAGAAAATTGAAAATCCCCATAGAGGCCAAGCAAGTAATGCCAATGAGAAAAGTGAGCTGGTTGTTGGAGAGTGGCAGAAACTCTGAACTGGAAAGTTCGTCCAAGAAGGGAGGTCTTACCTTTTCTACAATTGAATGTTGCAAAATGGGTATATAGGCTTAGAATTGCCTAATACTCTGATTTTGCAATAGAAGCTGGAGTCTGCATTTTTAAGTACAACTTTTAATTTTTAGAAAAAATCGGTAACAATTTTTTTTTAATTGTAAACATTACACAGTCCAAAAAAAAAAAAGTTTATAGGCTAAATGTGCCTTTGGATTACTAGTTTGCAAGTTCAGGCCTGAACTGGGGCAGTAGGGAATAAGGAGGTTGGGATTAGTGCAATGGTAAAGCAATAGAATCTGTACTACTCTGTGAGAGGAGTCTCTAGGTAAGCTCCGTGGAAAACTAGTTACTCTATTAAAAATAATATATGACTTAAAGGAATTTTCAAACTTGAAAAAACTTTTTCGTGAATTAAAAGTGAAATGAAGGAGGTTTCTAATGTAAGTTATGATTTTCAACTTCCATTTATATAAGAAATAGACCTCATTCAAACTTTTTCATATTATTCTACTAAAGGGTTATACTTTTTCAGAAAGTGGCAGTGTTAATCACTGGGATTTCACTTCTATTTCTACGAATGTATGAACTTTATTTTTGGCAGGCAGTTTAATCCCAAAATAACGCCACATGATCTTAGCATATTTACATGAAAGACCACTTTATCAGGAAATTCTAGAACTAATATTGTAAAAAGTCTCAGTTCTATAGTAAAAGTTCTGAGAAAGTCTGGGTTTAAACATATTTAAAGCAGTTAATAAATGTGATAATTACTTACATTAGCCATGTGTCCGTCCCCCTGTCCTATCCTTCCGCTTTCCCTCACCCCAGATGGCCATATCCTGAATCCTTGCTTTATGATTTCACTGCTTCCCTTTTTTTTTTTTTTAAATTTAAGATGTATTTATTTATTTATCAGAGAGAGAGAGGGGGAGAGAGCGAGCACAGGCAGACAGAATGGCAGGCAGAGGCAGAGGGAGAAGCAGGCTCCCCGCTGAGCAAGGAGCCCGACGTGGGACTCGATCCCAGGACGCTGGGATCATGACCTGAGCCGAAGGCAGCTGCTCAACCAACTGAGCCACCCAGGCGTCCCTCACTGCTTCCCTTTTTATATAGTTTCTTTGTATCAATTTACATACCTAGAAATTATTATTTTTTTAAATTTTTGTGTTTTAACTTCACAAAAAGTATAGTGAGCTGTATTTATTCTTTGAGGCCTTAGGTTTTTTTTTGCTTAATGTTACATTGATAAGGTTTATTCACATTATCATATGTTACTGTAGTTCATTGTGTGAATACAGCAGTTTATTCATGCTTTCATTGATAAGCATTTGGGTTGTTTCTAGGTTTTTGCTATTGTAAACAGTGCTGCTATTAATATTATTTTACTGTACCCTCTTGTATGTAAACAAAGGTTTCTGTTGGGTACAGAAGTGGAATTGCTAGGTCATAGGGCTATTGTTTATTCTAGCTTTTGTTTTGAGTGGGTTTGTAGGTACACAGTTTTCAAAATAACTAATTAGTTATGATGTCATAACTAATTATAAGTGGTTATTTAAAATAACCCAAAAATTGAAATAAAATAAAATAATTAACTAATCAGGGCCCCTGGTTGGCTTAGTCATTAAGCAACTGCCTTTGGCTCAGGTCATGATTCCAGGGTCCTGGGATCAAGCTGCCCATCCAGCTGGCTCCCTGCTCAGCTGGATGGAAGCCTGCTTCTCCCTCCCATGCTCCCCCTGCTTGTGTTCTCGCTCTCGCTCTCCCTTTCTCTCTGTCAGATAAAAAAAATCTTAAAAAAAATTAACTAACCAAATAAAAATGGGCCATGCATGGAAGATGATGACCAAAGTATGTCATGAACCAAGGATTGTTAGTACAATATTGTGCTTCTGAGGCCCAAATGCAAAAATTGCCAAATATGCAAAAATATCTAGCATGAGTATTCAATAAGTCACATAAATGTAATGGTCTTACTTAGAACTGCTTGCTAAGGTAATATTTTAGAAGTCAAAAAACCTGAAGAAGATTGTTTAATCTTGATCAATGTTTTCAAGATGCTAGTTTTATACAAACAGTAATAGGTCCTAGAGTACCAATGGCAGAAGGCCAAATTCACTCAGAATCAATTATTCAGGGGGTGTCTGGGTGGCTCAGTGGGTTAAAGCCTCTGCCTTCGGCTCAGGTCATGATCCCAGGGTCCTGGGATCAAGCCCCACATCAGCCTCTCTGCTCAGCAGGAAGCCTGCTTTCTGTCCTCTCTCTGACTGCCTCTCTGCCTACTTGTGATCTCTGTCAAATAAATAAATAAAATCTTTTTTTAAAAATCAATTATTCAAATAATGGATTTTTAAAGCTCATTACATTTACCAATTTGCTAAAATTTGGTTTCAATGGTCTTTTTTTAATTTTTTAAATTTATATTCAATTTAGTTAACATATACTGTATATTAGTTTTATGGATAGAATTGAGTGATTCATCGTTTGCATATAACATCCTGTGCTTATTACAAGTGTCCTCCTTAATACCCATCACCCAGTTACCCCATCCTCCCACCCATCTCCCCTCCAGCAACCCTTAGTTTGCTTCCTAGAGTTTAGCATCTCTTCTGGTTTGCCTCCCCCTCTGTTTTCATCTCACTTTAAGAAGTAGACTTCTTGGGGCGCTTGGGTGGCTCAGTGGGTTGAGCCACTGCCTTCGGCTCAGGTCATGATCTCAGGGTCCTGGGATCGAGTCTCGCATCTGGCTCTGCTCAGCAGGGAGCCTGCTTCCCTCTCTCTCTCTCTGCCTGCTTCTCTGCCTACTTGTGATTTCTCTCTGTCAAATAAATAAATAAAATCTTAAAAAAAAAAAAAAGAAAAAAGAAGTAGACTTCTTAGGGGCTCCTGGGTGACTTAGTGGGTTAAGTATCTGCCTTTGGCTCGAATCATGATCTCAGGGTCCTGGGATTGAGCCCCGCATTGGGCTCTGCTCAGCAGGGAGACTGCTTCCCCTTCTCTCTCTGCCTGCTGCTCTGCCTGCTCTCGCTCTCTCTCTCTGTGACAAATAAATAGTCTTAAAAAAAAAAAGTAGTCTTCTTAAATATATTAAATATCAATTAAATTCATGAATATGTTCTTTTCATTATATTCACTAAAATTACTCTTAGCAGCATTTAAAAAAATATTTAAATTTTAAAAGCTAAGGAATGGCTCCCACTGGCCAAGTCAAATGAATTTGAGCATCAAAATGAGTTAATCCATGAAATGTATACATATCTGCAATATTTTAAAAGGCAAGCATGGCCCTTACACTCTTTACCCCTTTACTTTTCAAAAGAGAATTTTTGAACACAGGATGAGTCTGAATTTCTATGGAAACTTACATGCATTTATAAATAAGTATGCAAATAATAAATAAATAGAAAAGGGAAGAAAGGGGGGAAGGAAAAACTATTTTCCGCAGTAGAATGTCAAGTAATGAATGCAGATGAATGATAGACTGAGAAAATCACTATTTTGTAGCCATCACTGTAATAATTGGTTCATTCAAGAATTGTGGATGGATGCTAAAGCCATTAGTGAGTTTGCTCTGAAGTAGGATATTTATACAATCTCAAAGTATCTCCCCACAGATCATTTACTCACTAGAAATGAGGAAAAGAGGTACCTTTACAATGGAGAAATTGGCAGACATAGCCTTAAGTGATCAAAGTTAAAATTACCCATAAGACAAGATGACATCTTGTGCCTCCTAATGTTAAGTCCTGAGAAGGACACAACATCACATACATAGTAATCGTGATAAAAGTGTATAACCTGAATTTAATCACGGGCTAACAATAAGACAAATTAAAATGGAGGACAGTCTAACAAATGCCTTCAATCTTCAAAAATATAAATATCATACAAAACTAAGAAAAGCTGACAAATTTTATGAGATTAAAGGAGACAAAAGAGGCAGGACAAAGAAATGCAAAATGTGAACCTGGGTTGGATCTTAGTTTGAAAAAAAAAGTTATAAAGGATAATTATTTATTAGAATAATTGGCAAAATTTAAATATAGACTATATCAGAGAATAGAATTGCATCAATGTTCTATTTTCTGAATTTGATCATTTTAGCATGGTTATGTAAAAGAATATCCTTAGAGATATATTCTATATGATGTCTGCAATTTACTCTCTTATTGTCAAACAAAAACAAATAATAATTACAGCCATCTGGGGATGCCTGGGTGACTCAGTCAGTTAAGTGTGTGCCTCAGCTCAGGTCATGATCCTAGGGCCCTGGGATGGAGCCACAAGTCTTTGGACTCCCTGCTCAGCGGGGAGCCTAATTCTCCTTCTCCCTCTGCCCCTCCTCCTGCCCCTGCTCCCTCGTTCTCCCTCTCTCAAATAAATTTTTAAAAATCTTTTTAAAAATTAAAAGAATTACAGCTATCAGTGTATCTGTATACTAATATGCCTCCACTTACAATGGGTTTCCATCCTGATAAATCCATTCTGAAATGAAAATATCATTAATTGAAATTGCACTCAATAGACTTCAACTGGGGCACTTGGGTGGCTCAGTTGGTTAAGCATCTGCCTTCAGCTCAGGTCATGATCTCAGGGTCCTGGTATCAAGACCTGCATCATGTTACCTGATCAACAGGGAGTCTGCTTCTCCCTCTGCCTGCCTCTCCACTCCCTGCTCATGCTCTCTCTCTCTCAAATAAATAAAATCTTTTTTAAAAAATGCACTTAACCTACTGAACATCATTGCTTAGGTCAGCTCACCTTAAAAATGCTCAGAACATATCCATTTATTAGCCTACAGCTAGCCAAAATCCTATAACACATTAAGCCTATCTAATAATAAAGGGTTGAATATCCCATGTAATATATTGAATACTGAAAGTGAGAAACTAAATGGCTGTATGAGTGCAGAACAGACGTATATGCATCAGTTGTTTACCCTCCAAGTCACCTAGCTGAAAGGGAGCTGTGCTGCTGCCCAGCACCATGAGAGAGTATCTACTGAGAGTATCAATAGCCTGGGAGAAGATCAAAATTTAGAACACTAAGTTCAGTTTCAACTGAATGCGTATCACTTTCATACCATCCTAAAGTCAAAAAATTCTGTCAAACCATAAGTTGGGGATTGTCTGTATAGAGAAAGCACATGTGGCTAAGCTTTAATAACTGGTGAATCTTAGTGAAGGATATAGGGGTATTACACTATGTTTACAACATTTTTCTAGATTTGAAAATAAACATGGATTTTAATATGGTTTTGTTTTCTCGTAACTGCATCCTAAAATCAATGTAATTAAAGTTTTAGTATTTCACATGGAAATATCTTCATTTATAATGATTAATTTTGAATATCTTTCTAAGTTAATTTTCATTTTCCCACACTTTAGCATTTTATTTTATTTAGCATTTATTTATTTTAAGAAGTCTTTAGCCGATTTTGCCAAAACCAATACACTGGCTTTACTGAATTTACTGATTTACCAAAATTCTTTTTTTTCCCTCTCTTCTCTTCTTTAATAAAGCTTACAGGGCTTCCAGGCTGACTGGGTCAGCAAAGCATACTACTCTTGATCTCAGGGTTGTGAATGCAAGTCCCCCATTGGCTGTGGAGATAACTTTTTTAAAAAGTTTCATTTGATATGAACTGCTATAAGCTTTATTTTTTGGTAAAAATTATATTTTTTAAAGTAATTTCTACAACCAGTGGGGGGGCTCAAACTCACAACCCTAAGGTCAAGAGTCATATGTTCTACCAACTGAGCCAGCCAGGCACCTCCCAAATGGGATGATTTTTAAAGCTTTTGTAGAATTTTGTGAGGTCTTTATTGACTGGTTCTATTCTGTCTTCACAGCAACTTTTCCACCCACTTTAAGTATTTAGTATTCATTCATTTATTCAATTATATGGGAAAGCTCATTGTCTTCCATGAGTAATACATACAAATTCAGAAATTAAGAAATTTTAAAAAATCTTATTTCAGGGCTAAGGAAATCCTTAACACACTTGAAGAATATTCTATATGTCTCTGTCTCAGCTCTCTGAAACTCTAGCTGAATAAACCTGAGCCAAGAGAATGGATCCTCTCCTGAGGGAAAGAGAAAGTTGAGAGTCCAGCCATGGCTCTTGATCCCAGAAAAAGGAGGCCAAAGTGCAAAGGGAGAAGAAGCATGGGGAGAAGAAAGAATGCCTCAAGGCCTCATGACTCTGGAATCCTGAATTTCTAGAGCCTTCCTAGACCACCAAACTGTCTAGTACAAATCAAGGGTATACTTTTTAAAGGAAACCATGGTGTAAACAAGGAGAAACTGTGACTTACATAAATATGTGTAGCTTTAGAAAATTCCACAACTAGTCATTCAGTGAACTGACTAGAATTCTTGATTGACAGGATGCCTACCCTGCCCAGAGAAGACAAAGCCTAATAAGGAGTGAACCAGAGATCCAACCCATGAGTCCATGAAGAATCCCCCTTCAAGTTCCCCTGCCCGCCTAGATTAAGTTCTCGAGTCAGAGAAAAAAGTGATGGTCAAGGACATGGAGACCAGTGATGCCTTTGGCTATGCCTGAAACCCAGCCTGTGATGTATCTGCTGTTCTACTCTGTTTTCTTACTGTACTGTAGCAGTATTTGGCACATAGTAGGAACTCAAACTCTGAACAAATGAATGAATCCTAAGATTAAAAGGCAGAAGACTAGAACAGCTCGAAAAGCTAGCACAAAGGAAAAGGGCAACACAAGGAGGAACATGAAGCTATAGCAAAATGACAAAGAAAAAGCTACTGCAGCAGAGACAGTGACAAATGGGGTAGAATAAAAACTGAGTGGCAAAGAGAAGAAAAACTGTACTCTGGATGCAAGTAGATTAAGGGAGTCAGGTATACTGATAATAATTATACCTACCTAATACATACTATACCTACAGGTGATAAAAATTATACCTAACTCACTTAATATGCCAGTGTAATATAAATTTTACAAATTTCCAATAATACAAAAATCCTGTCCTGAAAAGCAAGTGTTGATACCAAAATCAGACAGACATTACAAGGAATGGAAACTATACCTCAGTATCACTCATGAGGGGTGCCCTGGTGGCTCAGTCGGTTGGGTGTCTGCCTTGGGCTCAGGTTATGATCCCAGGGTCCTGGGATCCAGCTCCGCGTTAGGCTTCCTGCACAGCAGGGTATCTGCCCTTCCAGTTCCCACTGCTCTCTCTCAAATACATAAATAAAATCTTTTTTAAAAAATCACTCATGAAAAGAAAAACAATATTCTTGACAAAGCATTAGCAAACCAAATCCAGCAATATATAAAAAGGATAGTACACTATGACCAAGTAACTTTCTCCTAGAAATGGAAGGGTAGCTCAACATTTGAAAAAAAAATTTTTTTTAAACCCCATTTGCTCATCTCAATAGGTGCAGAAAAATATAGATAAAATTTGATGTTCACTCATGATTAAAACTCTACAAACCAGGAATAGAAGGAAACTTCTCCAACCTGATAAAGGGCATCTACCAAAAAAACCCCTAACTTACTGGTGAAAGATAATGCTTTCCCCCTGAGGTTTGTCATAAGGGAAAGATTGTCACTTTCACCTCTCCTTTTAATATGGTACTGGAGGGCACCTGGGTGGCTCAGTCGTATATAAGTGCCTGCCTTTAGCTCAGGTCATGTTCTCGGGGTCCTGGGATCGAGCCTTCATCAGTCTCCCTGCTAAGCAGGGTGTCCGCTTTTCCCCCTCTCGCTCCCCACCTACTCATGCTCTTTCTCTCTCTCTCTCTGTCTCAAATAAATAAATAAAATCTTTAAATAAATAAATAAATATGGTGCTGGAGTCCCCAGTCAGTGCAATCAGGCAAGCAAAAGAATAAAAGTCGTACAGATTGGAAACAATTATGCTGAGTTTAAAAATGCATTTTAGGGGCGCCTGGGTGGCTCAGTGGGTTAAGCTGCTGCCTTCGGCTCGGGTCATGATCTCGGGGTCCTGGGATCAAGTCCCGCATCGGGCTCTCTGCTCAGCAGGGAGCCTGCTTCTCTCTCTCTCTTTCTCTCTCTCTCTACCTGCCTCTCATCTACTTGTGATCTCTCTCTGTCAAATAAATAAATAAAATCTTTAAAAAAAATACATTTTAAAAAAAGAGTATATACTGTATGACTCTACTTATATAAAATTCTAGAAAATGCAAATTAATCTGTGGGATCAGTGGTTGCTTAAGTAGTGGTTGGGGAAAGGATTATAAGGGAGCACAGGAAAACTTCTGGAGATGATAGATATATTTATTATTCTCTTTATGGTGGTGTTTTGGCAGGTTTATACATCATACGCCCATATATAAACTGCACACTTTAAAAATGTGTCTTTTATTGTCTATCAATTACCCCTCAATTAAGCTGAAAAAAGAGGGACTTAGGAGAAATGTAAAACTGATAGAAATTACTTAATGACTGAAACACATGAATTGTGCTTACCTTTGAATAGAATGTAGATTTCCATGCACATTGTGAGAAGAGACTCACAACATGTTGATAGAAAGGTATGATGTTAAGGTTGCTAGATTTAGTGAAAGTAAAAATACAAGACTCTCAGTTAAATTTAAATTTCAGATAAGTAATGAATAATTGTTGAATATAAATATATCCTAAATATTGCATGCAACACACTGTAGTAAAGAAATTTGCTGTTTATTCATTGTTTATCTGAAATTCAAATGTAGCCAATATTGTAGTTTATCTGACAATCCTAGATGTTGCCTTATGTGTAGTATATGAAATCAAGCCTCTAAAAAGGGTAGTTACTTGAATTCCGTGTTTATTCTGACTTAGATGAAGCTGCTGAGTTAATGTACTCCAGACAATGGCTATATGTTCAGTGTCTGGCACAGTACTGTACTTATTCCCAGTAGGTGCTCAAAAAAATTTTTGTTTTGCTCTGCAAGCTGTATGAAGATAGGGGCTGAATCCATCTTCACTTACATTTTATCCCCAGAGCCCATTACAATGTCTGGGGCTCAATGTGTATAATTAAATGAATACCTGCCTCTCATGCCCCAGAAAATGCAGGATTGGCCTTTTACCTCCAGCCCTTGTGGCTGGCAGATGAACTTCTTAGACAATCCCAAGTTCCGATTTCTCAGTTTGTCTTCCACTTCACTTTTGCTGCATATGTCTCAGGCTGCTGTTTTGGTTTCTACTATTTTGCGTGTGATCGATCTATCCTTACACAATGCTACTCATTTCCTTGCTTTTCCCTTTGGAATCTGGGTGACTGCTCTGAGATTCAGAACCTCAGCCTGTGGGGGAAATCTCAAAATCTGAAATGCAACAGCTAGGGTTGCTTAATGAAATATTGGAGCATGTTCCCTTTAAAGTTAAGAAGATTTGGAGTTGAGCTTCAGTTTTGGGGAGAAAATCAGGATAAAAGGGAATCTTTATATGAATTGGTGGAGGGTGGGATTTTATACATTTGGGATTTTTCTTATCTGTCTTATCTGAAGTACAAAATGCACCCATATTCTAAATGCATTACCTTTCTTCCACAACATTAAGAACTTAATATTCTTCCCTGTAGATTATTCCCACAAATTAGCAGAGATTACAGAAATTATTTCTAGGGAGAGAATGATAGTGTGAAGAAAAATGTTTCATGCATAGAAGATTTTAGAACCATAAGAAATCCAAGAATAATTACCCATAATGCATGTAGTTAGTATAACTACTTCTTGTTTTGCAGATGAGTATGAGACCCAGCTTCCCAAGTTCGTACAATGAATGATTGAAGTGAGTAAAAAGGTACCACTCAGTAAAACCTAGATCTCTCATACTTTTCTCTCTAGAACCCATTTTCCCTGGTTTCAGTAGTTGGGGGAGGGGTGGTGGCTGTTGGGTGGAATAGTAATAAAATCATGCACATTGTCCTAAGAGCATATATGTTACTCTCCTTGACATGCCAAGTATTGTTCTTGGGATTTTTCATCCAAACTTTCCTCTACCATTAAAGTTTCTTGCACCCCTTCGTAGGTGTGTCCTGACCTGATTCACTCTCCTATGGTTATAGATTTGGTTTTCGGGAAAATAATTAAGTACAGGCTACCGTGTTTTGGGGATGCTTAAGGTCACTGGTTCATCTCCATGCAAAAAGAAATTTTAGGAAGAGGACAGGAGGAAGGTGGCAGAGATTTCTAAATGGAGGGAATGCCTGTCCCTGTTTTTTTCCTTAGATGCAAATGTCTTAGATAGTTGTAAACTTTTATGAGGGTGATATAACCTAAATGCTTCCATACAAGCACATTGCTTTGGGGGAAGAGAAAGAGGTAAGAAGAGAGAGAATATCGTGTTTTGTAAATAGGAAAAAAAGTTATTATGCAGGAATTCATCAAATATTCAGTTTTCCTACAAGGATGATTAGAAAGAAAAGCGAATCCTATCAATTCCCAACGCAAATGAATTAGAGAAAAATGCAGCCGAACAAGCAGAGGTACTTACCCCTCTCCTAAGGGAAGGTGAAGTGTTATTAAGGTAGCTAGTGCCGTGTCAGGTATTTTGGGAGTGTCAGTTGAGAAGTGGTACAGATGCGGGGGACGTTAGCATTTGCTTTTATTGGTAAGGTGACGCAAGAATTGTTACTGCAGCTTTGCTCTGCATCCAGACGTTAAGACTTCGCATGTTGCAGGTGGAGGAGTTGCCTGGAAGAGGGGAGCTGGGATGTAGTTCTGCATTCTAAGCTGTATGGGGTCTCTCCTGCCTCTGAGGCTGCATTGCAGTGGGGTGTGAAATTTTCGCGTGTACCAAAGCTTAGGGAGCCTTTCTGAAGCAGGACGAATGGAAGGTGTCCGAGGAACACAATCTCATATAGGGTATGCGATCCCGAGGTGCTCAAGGTCCAGTATCCCCCAGTTGGGGCAGAAAGGCGAATAGCTACAATAGCCGCCTTTGTAAGCGTCCAGAGCCGCGTGTGCAATGTTTCCTCCTGTCCGGGAAGGGCCGCTAGGAGCAAGCGCGGGCGTGGGGCCGCTCTCGCCGGCCGCTCGTCTCTGTAGCCACTCCCCCCGGCCGCAGCCGCGGGTGGGAGAGCTAGGGCTCCGCCAGCACGCGTGCGCGCTCCCTCGGTGCAGCTAGTCTGCGTGCGTGAGTGGGAGGTGGCAGGCCTTGGTCTCCGGCCTTCTCCGCTGACTGTTCCAGCGCGACGTCCCCAGCCATGAACCGGTTTGGTACCCGGTTAGTGGGAGCCACGGCGACCCCGCCGCCGCCGCAGCCGAAAGCCCGCAGCAATGAAAACCTTGACAAAATCGATATGTCTTTGGGTAAGGAGCCGAGTTGGACCGAGTTGGAGTGGGGGGAGGGTGTGGGTGGAACCAAGTACCGCGGTTTGTGGGGGAAGGGGCGGTTGGCCGCAGTTGTCGGTCGAGTTTTTCCTTGCGGGTGGGCGGAACCAAGTGAGGGCCCGCGGGGACACGGGGAGCGCCACCTGGTGCGGTGCTTGAGCCAGAGGGACCCGGGCGTCCCCTCGGCGGGGCTGTGTTTGAGGAGGGGCGGTGGGAGTGGGCGGCGCTGCGGGCCGGCGGGGTTTGGAGGGTCGAGGGGCGCTACCACTCGCGGACGACCCGGGCTCTTTGTGAGGAAAACTCGGCGGCTTTCCTCTCAAGCGTGTTCGTTCGTTGGCGCTGTCGGGATCGAGGGGAGAGGTCCGACCGAGCCATCCTCGCCCAAGAAGCCCTTGGAGAGCCCGGCTGGGTCTGCGTTCGGTTAGAGTCGCTGTTCAGCGGAGGGCTTAGTTGGGCATTTTGTGCGGCCAGGCCTGGACGCCTGGCGCGGTTCCGGCAGCGCAGAGACGCCCCCGAGAGCTGGCCATTTCTGCGGGGCGTCAGACCTCGGGGCCACCTCGGGCGCCCACCCTGGGCGTTTGTCAGAAAACACAAGGCAAGGGCTTCATCAGATGGTGTTTTATTAGGAGGTACCTAGAAAGGCGAGCTCTCCTTACCTAAGCCTCAAAGTTAGCTAATTAGGAAAAAAGAAAAAACGGAAGCAGAGATTGGCATGGATTAATAGGAAACCGGGTGAAGCATGGGGTCCAGCCCCTGTAAGGGAGAGTGGGGTGGTTTGGGGAGGATTTTGTAAAAGGTAGGAGGGTCGGTGATTCAATTAAGCATACAGATCTAATCCTAGTGAGGCACTAGCCTCTGGATGAGCTGGTTTAAAATTTTCTCTCTTTTTGTCAAGACTCAAGTTACTGTTATCATATGAGGTTCTCTGCCTGCTGTTTCTGTGAGCATTAGTTTTTAGGATAAGTGTTTGAAAATTACCTGACAGGTGGGTACAGAGGTGTTAACTTTTCCAAGGAAGGTTTTTTGTTTTTTGTTTTTTTTGTTTTTTTTTTTTTGCTGTGGTTTATCTGCAAAGTTTTAAGTAAAATATCAAGAACTCTTGGATTGCTGCGATTACCGCACTTCAGAATCTAATATATGAATTAAGTAAATCATCAGAAATAATAGGTTTGGCCTCAAGTCTTGTCTAACTGATAATCGTGAACTCTAAAGAAATGAGAAATCTTTTCAGCTAAGACCAAGAGGAATTTAATAACGAATATTTATTGAGTGATTACCATCTTGCAGGCACTGACCTAAACATTTTGTGTGTTAACTCGGTTTAGCTTTGTTATAACTCTGTGAGTTATTAGAGATAACTATGTGCTCCTAGTGATAAAGAGCATGGAATCCAGAACCACACTGTCTTCAGTTCAAATCCTCTGCCATTTAATAGCCATGTGGTTACAGGCAGAGTATTTCTCAGTGCTTCATGTGTAAAAAGTGATAACAGTGCTTGTCTGTCTCAGAAGGTTGCCCTATTAAATGAGTCAAAAGGCACGTATAATCTGCTTAGAACAGTACCTGGTATAGAGTAAGCTGTATGTGTGTGTTTGTGTTTCTTTTCAGTGTTCCACAATTCATTGTTTATACACCACACCCAGTGTTCCATGCAATACAGGCCCTCCATAATACCCACCACCAGGCTCACCCAACCTCCCACCTGCCTCCCCCCAAACTCCTCGGTTTGCATTATATTTACATGAACATGCTAGATAAGCCTTTGCTGTTATTCTTGTTGTATAAAGCCTGAGGCATAGAGAAATAACTTGCCCCAAATCATACAAATAAGAAAGCCGTATAGATGTTGCAGGGAGTTTTAAACATGTATTATCATAACCAATACATTTCTTAACCCACTGAGCCACCCAGGCGCCCCAAACCAATACATATCTTAAGTTTCTAGGTTTTTTTGTATGTATTTTGTTTGGTGGTTAGGATGTTCAAGTGAAGAAAATGGAGGAATAATTGTCCTTGAAGGTAGAAATCAAGCACTATGATAGACAGTTAAAATAGACATTGGTGTCTTTTCTTTCTTCCAATAATATATAGCATTCTTTCAGGTTCCTTTTTTTTAATTTTTTATTTTTATTTATTAATTTTTTTCAAAAGATTTTATTTATTTATTTAACAGACAGAGATCACAAGTAGGCAGGCAGAGAGAGAGAGAGGCGGAAGCAGGCTTCCTGCTAAGCAGAGAGCTCGATGCGGGGCTCAATCCCAGGACCTTGGGATCATGACCTGAGCCGAAGGCAGAGATTTTAACCCACTGAGCCACCCAGGCGCCACGCAGGTTCCTTTTTTTTTTTTTAACAAGAATTTTACAGAAAAGAGATGAAGAAATGGTACCTGTTTTTTTTTAAGTTTATTTATTTATTTTTTTAGTACTTTCTACACCTGACCTGGGGCTCAATTTTTATGACCCTGAGGTTAAGAGTTGCATGCTTTTCTGACTGAATCAACCAGTCATGGTTGATTCATGAGATGATACCTATTTTAGGCAGTTATTATGCTTTGTGAATATTCCACTTTATCACGTCTACAGTGGTTTAGAATCTGATTTTTGTTTGTTTTAAATTGTGGCTGTACAAATATTCATATAGAATATCTACCAAGGTTACCAATAGCTGGCCTCATTGGCTCAGTTTCTTAATTTGAAAATGGGTGTTATAATACTTAATAGAATTATTGTGAGAATTAAATGAGTACTTGTGAGAGCAACACTTCTTAGTTACTACTGTTTTTATTATCATGTATGTATACTCCTAATGTCATGGAAGAAACTTTTTCATAAAATACCTCATCATAATGGTTATTTTGGGTTTTTGTTTGTTTTGTTTTGTTTTTGATACATAATCTGTCTACCTGAGCAGGAGAAAGTCATTTTTTTCTTTTAGATTGGAAGAATGCAGTTGATCATTTAACATGAGGATTTAGATAATAAACATTTAAAAATAAAGCAATTTCATATTTTAAATGCTTTGTTACTTTTATTTTTATGTTTAAACATTTAAAAATAAAGCAATTTCATATTTTATATGCTTTGTTACTTTTAGTTTTGTTATGTTTATTCTTTATAAAATGCTGTTTTAAAATTAACCTGATTAGTCAAAATTATATTTTGCCTTTCTTTTTTTCTTTAAGATTTTATTTATTTATTTGACAGACGAAGGCCACAAGTGGGCAGAGACAAGCAGAGAGGGGGGGAAGCAGGTTCCCTACTGAGCAGAGAGCCTGATGCGGGGCTTGATCCCAGGACCCTGAGATCATGACCTGAGCCAAAGGTAGAGGCTTAACACTGAGCCACCCGGGTGCCTCTGCCCCCCCCTTTTTTTTAAATTTAAAAAAATGATTCCCAGCAGGGCGCCTGGGTGGCTCAGTGGGTTAAGCCACTACCTTCGGATCGGGTCATGATCTCAGGGTTCTGGGGTTGAGTCCCGCATCAGGCACTCTGCTCAGCAGGGGGCCTGCTTCCCTTCCTCTCTCTCTGCCTGCCTCTCTGCCTGCTTGTGATCTCTCTCTGTCAAATAAATAAATAAAATCTTAAAAAAAAATGATTCCCAGCAAATTCATTTTTTTGGTGTACTTTCATGGCTCTGAGGTTTCAGACTTCTGGTGAAGAGTAAGTAGCACAGGGGCGCCTGGGTGGCTCAGTGGGTTAAAAAGCCTCTGCCTACGGCTTGGGTCATGATGCCAAGTCCTGGGATCGAGCCTCCCCCTACCACTCTCTGCTCAGCAGGGAGTCTGCTTCCCTCTCTCTCTGCCTGTCTCTCTGCTTTCTTGTGATCTCTGTCAAATAAATAAAAATCTTAAAAAAAAAAAAAAAAAGAGTAAGTAGCACCCTGTTAGAAGAAAGCAGTGTTTCAGAAGTGTTTAAAAGTATTCCCTTTCTGCGCCCCGAGAATATACACGTTCATATATCTGACTTCATGAAACCTTTTTTTTTTTTTTAAGATTTTATTTCTTTATTTGAGAGAGAGAGGGAGAGTGTACAAATGGGGGGTGAGGAGGGGCAAGATCTTGGAGAGGGAGAAGCAGATTCCCCGGTGAGCAGGAAGCCCGATGTGGGGATGGGTCCTGGGACCCTGAGATCATGACCTGAGCTGAAGGCAGACCTTTAACCAACTGAGCCACCCAGGGGCCCCAAAACCCTTTTAAAACAAATCTTTTTGAGTGTCTTTTACTTGGACAAATTTATTTTAGGGGAAGGGCTGACCTCAAGAAGATAACAAAGTATTTTGGGGAGATTTCAGTTATTCTAATGAATATCTGTGTTAACAGTCTTAAAGATTACTTATGGGTTAGGTAGTGTAATATATAAGAAAGGGGTCCTGTAATATGTAATTACTACTTTTACTTCAGAAAAGACTAATTATATTAATATAATTGTTAGGTTCTTGTGTTTAGAGCAGTTTGGAAAAAATAATTGAGGTTAATTAGTTTTGTGAAATTTTATTAAGTTGTTGACCAGGCTTATTTTCTTTATCAGTCATCAAAATTAATATTGGAGTTGGGACTGTGGACAGAGTATTTGGATATTTCTTAATTGAGTATTTTTGGCTTCTAGAAATCTTTTAAATTTGTAAATAGAAATCTGAAGTACATTTAGTTTCCTGATCTTAATATTGTTGTGCTGTGGTATTAGAGCAGTGTGATGTTTGTAAATTACTTTGGGAGAGTTTAAAAGTGTTTTTGAAAACAATAAGGATTTGAAAGATCAGGTAGAAAGCAAAGTAAGGTAACCCTGAATTATTTTGCTAGAGGAGTGGATTTTTTTTTGTATTATACCTTTATTATGTACTTATTTTATTTCATATTAGCTACTTACTTGTCTGTTTCCATCAATAATTTTAAACTTAACTGAAGATAGGGACCATATTTTACTTTTGTTTGTTTTCACTGTAGCACAGCCTGTCACATACATTCATTGCACACAGGTATGCTCAATACATATTTGCTGAATTGAGGTGGACTTCTTCAGAAGTGTACTATTAATTGAATGATTTATTTATTTTTTACTGCCTGTGGTTTTATTGGAAGGTGGTCTTTAAAAACTAGACACTTCTGTGATTATGGAAAGTAAATATGAGTAATTTTTGTAAATAGGCTTTTGCTTATTTATGTGCATTAGATAAAGAAATGCTGCGGATAGGGGCGCCTGGGTGGCCCAGTGGGTAAAAGTCTCTGCCTCCGGCTTAGGTCATGATCCCAGGATCCTGGGCGGGGCAGGGAGCCTGCTTCCTCCTCTCTCTGTGCTGCCTCTCTGTCTACTCGTGATCTCTGTCTGTCAAATAAATAAATAAAATTAAAAAAATATATACTGTGGATAACAGAAATCTTCATTAATTGGTAGACCTGCTTTGGGTTACTAAATTGAACTTTTCCTATAAAACTTCTTTGGTACTGCAAGTATTTTGGCTGATTTGAGTTTTTATCTTATTTTTTTCTTACAAAAGTGCTTTCAAAGTAGCAAAGAAGTTAGGGACATAGGACTATTAACAAGAAAATGAGACTGAGTAATTGAGTCATTAGGTTAAAATGAAAATAATCATCACATTTCCTATATCACAGATGATATCATCAAATTGAATCGAAAGGAAGGAAAGAAGCAGAATTTTCCGAGACTAAATAGAAAACTCCAACAAAGTAGTGCCCGGCAATTCAGGATGAGAGTACGATGGGGACTCCAACAGAATTCTGGTAAGTTTTACAAGTAAGCTTTAATAAGGAGCTATTCCTTTGGGTCACAGAATGCTATTTTTAGGACATACTTAAAACATGGAGGAAATATGTTAGTACCCTCTGTGATTTGCATTTTTTCTACTCTCAGGTTTTTGTTTAATCTTGAAATCTGGTAAACATTTTAAGTTGCTTTAAGTAGGTGATAGCCCTGTTTCTTAAAAATATTTTTAAGGTACACTCAGTATATAAATAGTATAAATTATATTTAGGGCTACAGATTACAAAGGATTTTACATAGCATGAAGTTTTATCTCCTTCCCTGTTAGGTATTTCTTTAACAGTCTATCTGGTGGGTAATTACATAACTCCAGCATACATATATCTAGTGAATGAGCATACTACTTCATAAGACAACTCCATTATTGGAGACAACTCGATTTACTAGGAAGTTTTCTTAATTTGAATTAAATCTTTCCCAACGGTTAACTCTACATAGAGTTACAGGAAGCAAACTCTCTTTTCTTATAAGAGAACTTTTTAAGTATGTGGAGACAATTCTGCTTCGAAAATACTTTCAGATTCTTTTTATTATCATCTAAGGCTTTAGGATTTGTTAAATATTCCAGAGGTAACACTCAGAATTGGATGCCTCAGATGTGACCTAATGATCTTGGAACTCTTAGTTTTGGCGGTTTGGAGGCTTACTTATTTACAGCCATCTTGTTCCAAAGTGGATTTAAGGTGGTAACAGAACCCTATTAATGACTCATTAATTTTTTAGCAGTTATATCAGTGTTTTAGAATAAACCTTAACGCAAAAAACTCTAGCTCTTTTTTACACATGTAAAAAGTGTTTGATGAACTAGAGCCTAAGTTGACTTTTATCCTGTATGTTAAAAAGCATAAAAAACAATTATCTGTGGGCTGAGGATGATTATAACTAGTTCTATTATCTAATAGTTAATATGCCATCATACCCTCAAAATATGTCTGTAACTGAGGTTAGACCCTACACAAAATTTTATTGTTCTCTAATGTCTTTCTTTAAAAAAAAAAAAAAAAAAGACGGGGCACCTGGGTGGCTCAGTGGGTTAAAGCCTCTGCCTTTGGCTCAGGTCATGATCCCAGGGTCCTGGGATCAAGCCCCACATTGGGCTCTCTGCTCAGTGGGGAGCCTGCTTCCTCCTCTCTCCCTGCCTGCCTCTCTGCCTCCTTGTGATCTCTGTCAAATAAATAAATAAAATCTTAAACAAAAAAAAAAAAGATTTATTCATTTGAGAGAGAGCATACATGTTCTGTGCATGCATGTGTGCACGTGAGTGATAGGAGGGGCAGAGGGAGAGAATCCCAGGCAGACTCCCTGCTGAGCACAGAGCCAGATGCACAGCCCGACTAGGAACTCCACCCAAGGCTAAATCCCATGTCACATGAGATCATGACCTGAGCTGAAATAAAGAATTGGATGCTCAAGTGACGGAGTCCCCCCAGGCGCCCCTTCTCTAGTAATTTCTTGAACAGTTCAACATGAACAAGTAAATTTTGGAAAGATACTTAGCTATAGCAAATGAATGTTTAATCCCAGTGATTTATATTTAAAGATTCTTAAAACTTACTCAGAATACCATATTTTATACATGATTTGCTTTAAAATAATTTCAGAGTTCACAGAAGCCAGAAATATATTTGTTTACACTAGCCACATGTTAAATACATGATAAATACCCTGAACTGACCAGGTTCTTTGGGTACTTAGAGTTGTGATTCTTTACTTCAAGGAATTTCTAGTAACAGAGATAGGACAAAAAACATGGAGTTGAGAAATGTCATGAGAGAAATTCCAACGGCATTATAGGACTTCAGATAGATTTTTTACTAAGAAAATCAGTGGTGATTATGGATAAGGTGAAATAGGATCTGGTCCATGAAGGATCAGAAAAGCTTTCCTTTTATGGGGGTTATGATAAATGATACCTAGGGGCAGCTTAGGATCTTGTAAGATTGAACTTGTGCTTGTTTGTTCTCCAGTTACATGTGGCAGAGCCTAAAATAGAACACCTGCTTCTGTCACTGAATGTGCAGAGAGATGGAAGATTGTCTCAAACTCTGATTGGTTGAAAGTTCAGATTTCCACATTGTAATGTCAATGAGCATGTTAGCTTGAGGTAAAATAACACATAAGATAGATAGCCTTTAGCAGACTCTCAATAAATTATTTTTATTAATTTATTTATTTATCAAGTTTTTTTTTTTTTTTTAAGTAATCTCTGCACCCAATTTGAGGCTTGAACTTACAACTCCGAGATCAAGAGTCCCATGTTCTACTGATTGAGCCAGCCAGGTGCCCCTTTGAGTGAATTATTTTTGATGGCTGAACAAAGAAGTGAATAAAATCTTAAAACTCTTGGCCCAAAATGTAATTTAGTCACTTACTTAAATATTTGTATAAACAACCTGAATATTCTTCGGTGGTAGAATAGTATACAGTTTTAGTTCTCAAAGTGTTGTCCAGGGATCCTGGGGAATCCCCAACACTCAAGGGATTCACAAGGTCAAACTATTTTTATAATAGTACTAAGACATTAATTGGGTTTTCACTGTTATTCTCTCACAAATGTTTTCCAGAGTCTACATGACCTGTGATAATTAAATTGAATGCGGCATATATGAGAATCTAGCTGTGTAGACACCAAAGAAATTTGCAAAAGTACAGAACAGTGCTGGGTTTTTTTTTGGAAAGTAATTGTTCTTTTTCTTTAAAAATATGTTATTTGCGTGCTCGCTTCGGCAGCACATATACTAAAAATATGTTATTTGCCCTGTATTGGGTTTATTATTGCTTTAATGAAATAAATAGTTAAATGTTTTAGTTTTCATTTCTAGTATGATAATATCAATAAATATAAACCCACAGAAATAAAAATTCTGGAGTTCTCAATAACTAAGAGTATAAAGGAGTTCTGAGGGTGCCTGGTTGGCTCAGTCAGTTGAGCGGCTGCCTTTGGCTCAGGTCATAATCTCAGGGTCCTGGGATCCAGCCCCGCATCAGGTTCCTTGCTCAGTGGGGAGTCTGCTTCTCCCTCTCTTTCTGCCCTTCCCCCTACTTGTGCACTGTCTTTCTCTTTCTCTCTCAAATAAACACATAAAATCTTAAAAAAAAAAAAAAAAGAGGTCTTGAGACCAAAAAGTTTGAGGATGGGGTTTCTTTTAGAGGTAGAAGAGATTGGGGAATATTTGTATGTTGCTTTGGAAAGGAGCCAGTAATATTGCATTCACTTTGTGATTTGACATTTCCCCAAAACCCCTCAAATCTTTGTGTAAGTGATCAGACTCCATAAACTACTGAGGCAAGTTGATAAGTATATGAGAGAAATTCACGAAGGGATTGGGGTAAGGATTCAAACGTAAAATGAAAATACCTGTCTCTAGTTTTTCATTGTCACACCTGTGGAGCTTTATAAACTAGACTGATGTTCTGGCTACACTCTGTTTTTACTGAAGCAGAATCTGCAGAAGTTGGGCCTAGGGATTTTATTTATTTATTTATTTATTTATTTATAAGAGATTTTATTTGTTTATTTGAGAGAGAGACAGTGAGAGAGAGCATGAGCGAGGAGAAGGTCAGAGGGAGAAGCAGACTCCCCATGGAGCTTGGAGCCCAATGGGGGACTAGATTCCAGGACTCCAGGATCATGACCTGAGCCAAAGGCAGTCGTCCAACCAATTGAATCACCCAGGCGTCCCTAGGGATTTTTTTTAAAGCTCCATACATGGTTCTGATACATGGCTAGGGTTAAACTGCTGCCCTAGTATAGCTGAAAATGTGAAAGAAAGGGTCTTCATAGTGGTAGTAGTTGAAGTAATAAGAATGAAGATGCTCTGAAAAGACAGGAGAGAACTTTGTAGAGGGGCTGGAATGGATGAAAACTAAGAACAGGTGGGGCTTCTGGCTGGCTGAGTTCATAGAGCATGCTACTCTTTATCTTGGGGTTGTGAGTGCAAGCCCCATGTTGGGCATAGAGCTTACTTAAAAAAACAAAACTAAGAAAGGACTTACTATATTAGATGATGTGTTTAGTATCCTATAATGCTTTTTAGAATATAAGACACAGGAGGTAAGTGGGGAGAGGGGAGAGAATTGGACAGTATGTATAGGTCTGTCTTTATGAAATGTGACACTGAAAGGGTGAAAAATAGAACCATTGCTAAAATTGAGGTACAGCTGGTGAAGTTTGTTTAAAGGTATAAAGGGAGGAAGGGGAAATGGATGATCTAAACTTGCTAGAAGGTAGAGAAGCCACTCATAGAAATAAAAGTGGAAAGGATAATGAGTATGGTAACAGTGACTACAGCAGTCAGAAATAGAAGGCAGTCAGGAATAGAATTCTATCTCTTACTTTCTCCTTTTAATCAGTTTCATTCTTGTTAGTGAGACTTTTCTCATGAGTCTTTCTCATCTAAACTGAAAGCTTTGGTATAATAATGGATTCCTTCTCACTTTCATCTTTCTCTTTGCTAATTCATTCATTCTTTTGAAATAGTTTCAGATTTCTTTGTTCCACTCTGCATTTTTTATCATGTCACATTTGAGTACTATAGTAGCATCTGAAATGGTCTCATTGCCTTCTTTCTCCCTCTTTTTTTTTTCTTTTTTTGAGAGCTTAAAACAGAAGTTTATTATTTAAAAATATCATTTAAAACCAGAAGTAATTATTATAGTACATATTTGAAAAAAATAAGGAAGATTATTAATTCTTTTTTTTTTATTTTTTATTTTCTTTCTCCCTCTTTGATTCAAAGATATTGCTTCAAGACTGATGTAACTTGATCATGAATTCTTTGACCCCTCATTCCTTGTCACATACATTCTTTATCCCCACATGAAGCCCTCTGATTTGAGGACACAACATTCATTTATTTCTTATTCTTTTCCCTACACTGTATCTCATTATGTTGTGGTTAACCATGTCTTTGTACTTGTAAGTTTATGTTTATGTTCCTAATTAAATTTTGCTGTTTTATAATGCCTAGCTGAGAGCCCACGTTTTCTGTAATAATTGTTTTTTCTCTTTGGAAATGTATCCTAGCTTATATTTTTTACCTTTTATTCTTTAGTTTTTATATTACAGTTTTGATAGTGTTCAGGTTTTGGAGCCACACTAACTTGCACCCAGATTGATGGCTGTGCCATTTTGTAACTGTGACATGTGGGTAGTTACTGTGCTTCACCTCACTTTGCATCTCCTAAAATGTTGTCATCAGCCCATCAAGTTCTTGTTTAAAGTACTCAGCATAGGGGCATCTGGGTGACTCAGTGGGTTAAAGCCTCTGCCTTGGGCTCAGGTCGTGATCCCAGAGTCCTGGGATCGAGCCCCTTGTTGGGCTCCCTGCTTGGCGGAAAGCCTACTTCCCCCTCTCTCTCTCCCTGCCTGCCTCTCTGCCTGCTTGTGATCTCTGTCTGTCAAATGAATAAATAAAATCTTAAAAAAAAAAAACCACAGTGTGTTAACAGAGTTAATGGTATCTGTTTCATATTTAATACAAATAAAAATAACAGTAGTTGTAGATTTAATTTAAGTATACAGGTTCCCTCAACATGCTTAATCTTTATTTGGTTTCAGTTCTAGAAGGAAATCACACATAGAATATCAATAATTTGGTTTCAAAGGGCACCTGGCTGGCTCAGTCAGAAGAGTCTGTGACGCTTGATCTCAGGGTCATGAGTTCGAGCCCCACATTGGGTGTAGAGATTACTTAAATAAATAAAACTTTTAAAAAACCCAGTAATTTGATTTTACAGTTTAAATAGTTGTGTCTTTATTGCTTTTCCTCTGGTTATAAAAGTAATCCGTACTTTAGGACTGAGGCAGAGTACCCAACAAGGGAACAAATCTGGAAGAACTCTGTCACACCGAGTTGCTGTTCTGGTGGAACTCACTAGGAAGCCACCTGTGGAGGTGATGCAACTTAAATTCAATGAAGGATGAGTAGGGCCAGAACTAGTGATGGCTAGGACTAGATCCAGACAGATGCCTAGGGCCCAGCATTTAAGGTGTAATTCACACTTAGATTTTGTGCCTTTAGTGCTTCTTGTGCCTCACCAATCTCACTTACAGGGGAGGAATAATAACTGCCACTAGGTGTTCTGTGCCCCAGAATAAGTCTTTGAGGGGTGCACTGGAAACTGAAAGAAAAAAATCCTTTCTCTAGAGTCTCTCCAGTGCCCTCTATTTAGAAAACTTAACATTGTGCCCGCAGATAAGAGAAATGTTCCTATAATAGAAGCAGGGCAGTAAAGAGTGAATTGGGAGCTGAAGGGCAGTAAATTGGTAAATGGTTCAGCCATTAAAACAAGTTTTCCTGTCTTGTTGAACTCCGTTCTCAAAATACGCACACTACACAAAAGCATTCTGGAGTTAGGTAAGTTTGGGAATATATATCCTGTTATCCCCAACTTAGAGATGGAACACACACATTAGTCCTAAGAAATCCTATAGTAAAGAAAGCCAGTTGTTGTTGTTGTTGTTGTTGTTGTTTTTCCATTTGGCTGTGAAACTTCTCCCTTAGAAGACCTGTTACATATTGCAGGTGTGTCGTACTATACAGGATACCATTCTAAAGACATTCCCTCCCAAAATTAGAATTCCAAAATAGAAGTGCACAGGGCATCTGGGTTGCTCAGTTGGTTAAGCCTTTAGTTCAGGTCTTAATCGTGGGGTCCTGGGATTGAGTCCTTCATTGGCCTGCTTGCTGAGTGGGGAGTCTGCTTCTCTGTTTCCTTCTGCCTGCAGCTTTCTCTGCTTGTGTTCTCTCTCTGTCAAATAAATAGATAAAATCTTAAGAAAAAAATAAAAATAAAAGTGCCCAATACCACAATTGTTACTTAGTATGGTTCTCTAGAACTTCTGGCCATTGCATTAAGAAATAGAAGAATTTGGGGTGCAATTAGAAAAAAGACTATCATTTGTAGGTGATAACAGTTGTTGCTCAGTAATCCCAAGAAAATATTCACTTTTCCCCCAAGAAAATAATTTGAAAGACCATAGAACTAAAAATAAGTTCAGTGCGGGGCTCCTGGGTGGCTCAGTCATTGAGTACCTGCCTTTAGCTCAGGTCATGATCCTAGGGTCCTGGGATCAAGCCCTGCATCCGGCTTCCTGCTCTGTGGGAAGCCTCCTTCTCCCTCTCCCACTCCCCTGCTTGTGTTCCGTCTCTTGCTGTCTCTCTCTCTGTCAAATAAATAAAATCTTAAAAATTATAAAATAATAAGTTCAGTGGGATGGCTGATTAAAAGATATTAATTAAAAACTTAATATCTCTTGGTATCCCAGGAATGACAATATGAAAATTATTGTTAGAAAAGGGATCTTTTTGTGATTGACAACAAAATACATAAAATACATAGTAATAAACTCAAGAAAGACATAAGACTTACGTGAGGAAAAGTTTAAAGCTTTACTGAGTTTAGTGATGAGAAGACTTGAATAAAGTGGCAAGACCTACTTTGTTCATGAATATTATAAAGATGTTAATTATAAATTTAATAAAATTCTTTCCAAGTATCAAAAGATATTGGGGCATCTGGGTGGCTCAGTTGCTTGGGTGTCTGCCTTCGCTCAGGTCATGATCCCAGGTCCTTGGGACTGAGTCATGCATTGGATTCCTTGCTCAGTGGGGAACCTGCTTCTCCCTCTCCCTCTGTCTGCTCCCACTGGTTGTTCTGTCTCTCCCTCAAATAAATAAATAAAATCTTTAAAAAAAAACTATCAAAGGATATTAAAACTTGACCCCAGGAAACCTGCTTATGACATGACAGTTCATGGATGGTAAATAGCAGTAGCCAAAAACACATGGAAAATGTTCATTCTCAATAGTGAACTACCAAAGAAGACAAGATTTTTTTTTTTTTTTTTTTTTTCAAAATACTAAGTGAGAAAGATTAAAAAGAACATTCAGCATTGTCAATGATGTGGAAAAAGTTGGCACCCTTATGTTCCTGGTAATATGAATAAATATAGTCATTCTAAAGAAGATTTTTTACTACATGAACCAAATTCCTTAATTTGTTTTACTATTTGATATAGCATTTCAACTTCTAGAAATTTATATCTTGAAGAAATGATCGGATGTATATGAAAATATTACCTCTGGAAATCTAAAGAAATGTAAATTTGACTTGCTATATAGTATTGATTAAATGTATGTCCTTCTCGGGGCACCTGGGTGGCTCAGTGAGTTAAAGCCTCTGCCTTCGGCTCAGGTCATGATCCCAGGGTCCTGGGATCGAGCCCCACATCGGGCTCTCCGCTCAGCAGGGAGCCTGCTTCCCTTCCTCTCTCTCTGCCTGCCTCTCTGCCTACTTGTGATCTCTGTTAAATAAATATATAAAATCTTTTTTAAAAATTTTAAAAATTAAAAAAATTTTAAAAATAAACATGTCATTGTAACAATGTTCTTAGTGCATATTATTGATACTTTGCAACTCTGTAAAGTCAGAGGTAAATTTATATATAATTGATAAAGTAGGGTTTTTGAAATTGTCCAGTAGAAAAAATAATCCTGAAAATCATGCTCCCTCCACCCCCATAAGACATTTACCGGTTTTGTGTCTTCTTATAGCTATCTTATTTAAATTCTGCCACTGAATATAAAATCCTTTGGAACTGGATTCGTTTCCCTGCTATGCTTTTATTAATGAGTTAAATAAAAGTCTGTTGCATCTTCACCTCCCCCCAAAAATGTTATTTATAATAATTTAATATTAGAAGTAATTGAAGTGGTCATTGTGAGGTTTTTAGATCAAGTAAGGCACATTAAAAAATAATACAATGAGGGGAGCCTGTTGGCTGGCTTAGTTTGTAGAGCATGTGACTCTTGATCTCAGGGTCGTGAGTTCAAGCTCCTCATTGGGCTTGGAGCCTGCTTAAAAAAATAATACAATGAAAGAATATTAAAAACATGGGATAATATTACAATGCAGTGTTAATGCACACTACAAAATAATACATAGACTATGAAGTATTGTTGCCGGGAAGATCGATGTAGTACCTTCTAGACGGTACTACAAAATTGTGAATTAGCTCCGTGATAGTCTTTTGAGTTGCTTAAAAAATAGTTGAAACTGAAAACATTAATTTTTTAAATGTGTAGGAGTAAAAGAAAAGACTAGCAAGAGCTGGAATGTTAGTGGTTGTCCCAAGATGGTGGGATAATGGGTGCCTTTTATTTTCATTTGTACTTTATATTAAGATTTCTGCAATGAACATGTTCGTTTTTTCGTAATTAGAAAATACTTAGGGGCACCTGGGTGGCTCAGTCAGTTAAGCAGCTGCCTTTTTGGCTCAGGTCATGTTCCAGGACCCTAGGATAGAACCCCTCTTCAGGCTCCCTGCTCAGTGGGGAGTCTGTTTCTCCCTCTCTCCCCTGTTCTCTCTCTGGCTGTCTCTCTCTCTCTCTCAAATAAATAAATAAAATCTTTAAATAATATATTAAAATAAATAACATATACAGTGGAAAGACAAAAGTCAAGTTGTGTCGCATGGCACAGAGATTAAGATATATTCATTGGAACTCAATAGGGTCTTTAACAAAAGTAGTTTAAATACAGTAGAAATGAAAATAAGCCAGATTGCAACATAGTAAATGGGATATGAGATAGTGACCCACTCAAGTTCAGTGTCCTTCAATAGAAGTAAAATGTGAGCCACATATGAATAATATATTTTATTTAATGCTGTGTATCCAAAATATCTTTGTAGCATATAATAAATACAAAGTTATTAGTGAAATACTGTACCTTTTTATTACATCTTAATTCAAACTAGTCATATTTCAAGTATTTGGTAAGTGTGGACACCACATTGCACAGGGAAAGTTGTTCATTGAGAAAGTAACACAAGAGAGAGGGTAGCTACCAGGGAGACAGGAGAATCTTATAGTCCTTTGCCGTCCATTACACCAACAGAACCCTTGCTGGTGCAGTTTATTACCTCTTTAAAAATGAAATATGTGGGGCACCTGAGTGGCTCAGTGGGTTAAGCTGCTGCCTTCGGCTTGGGTCATGATCTCAGGGTCCTGGGATCGAGTCCCACATCGGGCTCTCTGCTCAGCAGGGAGCCTGCTTCCCTCTCTCTCTCTCTCTGCCTGCCTCTCCGTCTACTTGTGATTTCTCTCTGTCAAATAAATAAATAAAATCTTTAAAAAAAAAATGAAATATGTAATTTCAAAAGAAGTACTTGTAAATAATGCAATAATATCATATAATAGTGATATAAGAAATATAAATAATAAATGAAAAATAAAACCCTCGTACCTTCCACTCTGCTTAAGAAATAGAATACCCTATGACCTGTGTGCCCTTCAATTGCATTCTTAGATTGATTTTTTTTTTTTCCAAACCTACAGGTTTTGGCAAGAATAGTCTGAGCCGTAGAGGAAGAGTAATGCCTGGAAAGAGACGTCCTTATGGAGTTATCACTGGCCTTGCAGCTAGGAAAGCAACTGGAATTCGAAAAGGAATTAGTCCTATGAATCGACCACCTCTAAGTGATAAGGTAGGATGATGGCTTAATCCTGCATCAGGTACCCCTTCCCTTTAGTTGTGTTAATATTTCTGTGAATGAGTACAATGTTTCCTTGAGAGAGTATTTCATTTGAATATTTTGATTTTTTTAATGAAGTGCTTTGGATCTTATGTAAAAAATAAATCATTATCATTCATGAAGAATACCTAAATTTCCATGTTCTTATATAAAATCAATGTGAAATTTTTTATAGGTTTCTGATTTCCTTTGCCTGTGTGTGTTTGTGTATGTACAGTTTTTAACAGGTTATTGAGGTATAATTTTATACTATAAAATGCATCTTTTTAAGTGTATAATTCAGTGAATTTTAGAAAATTTACAGAGTTCTACAATTATCACAACTATCTAACCTTACAACAGTTCTGTCACTCTAAAAAGAAATCTCATGTCCATTTGTAGTCATACCTCATCATTTGCCTCAGGCAACCATTAATGTACGTTCTGTAGGTTTTCTATAAATTTGTCTTTTCTGCACATTTCATATAAAGGGAATCATATGACAATATGTGATCTGGCATTTAGTTATGATGTTTTCCTTTTTGTATTACTGTATAATACTCTGTTTTATGGATATCATATTTTGTTTATTCATTCACTAGTTGCTGGACATTTTGGTTATTTTCAGTTTGGGGTATTGTGAATAATGTGGCTGTGAATGTAAGTAAGTCTGTATGGTCATAGGTTTTTA
Organism: Mustela nivalis; assembly: GCF_964662115.1. Lineage (NCBI taxonomy): Eukaryota > Metazoa > Chordata > Mammalia > Carnivora > Mustelidae > Mustela > Mustela nivalis. The sequence goes on from NC_139020.1 coordinate 115,778,563, forward strand.
TTTCTTTGGGATAGATATCAATTTTTAATTAGATTACAATGGTTTACCCATTGTAAGTTAACTAATTTTCAAATTTTTTTTTAAGATTTTATTTATTTATTTGACAGAGAACACAAGTAGGCAGAGAGGCAGGCAGAGAGAGAGAGAGAGAGAGAGAAGAGCAGGCTCCCCACTGAGCAGAGAGCCCGATGCGGGGCTCGATCCCAGGCCCTGGGATCATGACCTGAACTGAAGGCAGAGGCTTTAACCCACTGAGTCACCCAGGTGCCCTTACTTTTCAAATTTTAAGTGAAGGTTTATTTACTTCTCAATGAGTAATTTTTGAATTGGCTGAAGCATTCCTTCAGATAGTTTCACAAGTATTTTTTCTTCAATTCTTAAGTTTAGTAAGTCCAAGCCACCAAGGATGTCCATATTCTGCTCTTCTGTTTTTTAATTTTTTTGGTTTCTCTGATCATGCAGGTGTAATACATACTTCTAAAAAAAATTCAGGACCTCATTCTTTATATTATTTTTAATGTGCATATTCTGGTTAAGAACCACAACTGTCTTAGATTCCATAACTTTTCAGTTCTGCCACCACCAGCAATCGTTTTTGCCTCTAAAACTTTTTTTTTTTTTTTTTAAGATTTTATTTATTTATTTGACAGAGATTACAAGTAGGCAGAGAGGCAGGCAGAGATAGAGAGGAGGAAGCAGGCTCCCTGCTGAGCAGAGAGCCCGATGCGGGACTCGATCCCAGAACCCTGAGATCATGACCTGAGCCGAAGGCAGCGGCTCAACCCACTGAGCCACCCAGGAGCCCAAAGAATATGAAGTCAGGCATAATCTTTTTTTTTTTTTTTTTTTTTTAAAGATTTTATTTATTTATCAGAGAGAGAGAGGGGAGAGAGAGTGAGCACAGGCACACAGAATGGCAGGCAGAGGCAGAGGGAGAAGCAGGCTCCCTGCTGAGCAAGGAGCCCGATGTGGGACTCGATCCCAGGACGCTGGGATCATGACCTGAGCCGAAGGCAGCTGCTCAACCAACTGAGCCACCCAGGCGTCCCGCCTCTAAAACTTTTATCACACAGTTTACTAATTGTTAAAAATAGGAAAACGTTAATGAGATATGGATACTGGAAGGGAGGTTGGGTTTAACTGCTATCTAATTACTTTTACCCAGTAAAAATATTAAATTACTACATGTGGTCTTTTGAGTTGTTAGAAAATAGTGAAAATTGAAAATGTTAATTATAGAATGTAAGAATGTACTGAATAGTAAGATCTATTTATTCATAGTTGAATGATTTTGGCAAAGGTAAAGTTTGAAAAGTGCTGTTTCTTAAAACCCTTTCCTCAGCCTGAATAAGATTAATAGTCTGATTAGGATAAAATACAGTACTTGTGAAGCAGATTATTTTCTAGCAAATTAGAAACCTTTTTCCATATAAATAACTCAGTATCTTTTTTTATTCTTTAAATAAGTTACCATAATAGCTTAATTGGCCTTGAATTGTTATATGTACTTAGGAATTTTACACCTTAAAAAAGTTCTGACGATAATTAGATGTTGTTACTTTATCTCTCATTTTCCATAGTTATTTTGATAAAAATACATTTTTAAAAAGATTATTTATTTATTTATTTGACAGAGAGAGAGATCACAAGTAGGCAGAGAGAGAGGCAGAGAGATAGGGGGAAGCAGGCTCCCCGCTGAGCAGAGAGCCCGATTGGGACTCGATCCCAGGACCCTGGGATCATGACCCAAGCCGAAGGCAGAGGCTTTAACCTACTGAACCACCCAGGTGCCCCAAAAATACATTTTCTATCTGTGAAGGGAATGACTGGGAAGATAGCCTACCATTTATGTAACTAGTATTTACTGAGAGCAAGTAGCTGTGCCAACAGGGGAATGGTTGTCTCCAGTAATGAATTTTTTTTTCTCTTTGTTGTTTAGAGTCAATTAAAAATAACCCATCAGGTTAAAGTTGTGTTTATGTTCTTTAGAGGTTTTTCCAGTGATCTATATAATTTCGTCAGTATCAATTCTGTAACTTTTTTCTGTTTGATTCAGAATTTCCCAAAGCTTGAAGAGTATGTTATGTTCCATAGAATTTTATTTTTTTTCCCCATAGAACTTTAAAAAAATGGTTTTTAAATTTTTTTAATTTTAAAAATATTTTATTTATTTATTTGAGAGAGAGAGAGAAAACACGTAAGCATGGGGGAGAGGCAGAGAGAGAGGGAGAGGGAGAAGTAGACTCCCCACTGAACAAGGAGCCTGATGCGGGACTTGATCCCAGGACCTGGGGATCATGACCTGAGCTGAAGGCAGACACTTAACCAACTGAGCAACCCAGGTGCCCCTGTTTTGTATTACTTTTAACTTGACTTTGGTAATAGTAAACCATTTAGTCTAATGTCAACTTAAAAAGTTTTGTTGCTGGGGTGCCTGGGTGGCTCATTGGGTTAAGCTGCTGCCTTCAGCTTGGGTCATGATCTCAGGGTCCTGGGATTGAGTCCTGCGTCAGGCTCTCTGCTCAGCAGGGAGCCTGTTTCCCCCCTCTCTTTCTGCCTGCCTCTCTACCTACTTGTGATCTGTGTGTGTGTGTGTGTGTGTGTATGTCAAATAAATACATAAATACATAAAATCTTAAAAAAAAAAAAGTTGTGTTGCTGTTGTGTATATATAGAAGCTATTTCCCAGTAATGGGATTTTTTTTTTTTTAAATATTTATTTGACAGATCACAAGTACACAAGTAGGCAGAGAGAGAGGGGGAAGCAGGTTCTCCGCTGAGCAGAGAGCCTGATGCGGGGCTCGATCCCAGGACCCTGAGATCCTGACCCGAGCCAAAGGCAGTGGCTTAACCCACTGAGCCACCCAGGCACCCCTTAATGGGTGGTTTTAATCACTTGTCTGGTTTTAATAGTGAAAATAAATGTCTCCATACTATGGAATTCTATTTAGCAATAAAAAAGGAATACATCAATGTATATGACAGCACAGACACACCTCAAAACATCATGCTAAGCAAAAGGAAAACATAGTACTATGTTCTGTATGATTCCATTTATTTGAAATTGTAGAAAAGGCTAAACTGTAGTGACAGATCAGTCATTGCCTTGTGGGGAGTAAGGTCATGGAAGGGAATTGACTGCAGAGGGGCACAAGGAAATGTTTTAGGATGAGTGCAGTATTCTATATCTTGATTTTTTTTTTTTTAAAGATTTTATTTATTTGACAGATCACAAGCAGGCAGAGAGGCAGACAGAGAGAGAGGGAGAAGCAGGCTCCCCGCTGAGCAGAGAGTCCGATGTAGGGCTCGATCCCAGGACTCTGAGATCATGACCTGAGCCGAAGGCAGTGGCTTAACCCACTGAGCCACCCAGGCGCCCCTATATCTTGATTTTGATGTCATTACATGATTATATGTAATAACTCAAATTCATCAAATTGTACACCTAAAATTTTACTGTATGTTAAATAATGCCTTAGTAAAATTGACATAAAATTTAAATACCTTAAAGTTTTTCCACTCAAGGTATAATTTTTTATATCAAAATTATTGTGAAAGAAAAACTTACCTTTTCACTTTTATTTATTTATTTATGTATTTATATTTATCCATTTGGGAGAAAGAGAGCACAAGCAGGTAGAGAGAGAGAGAAGTGGACTCCCCACTGAGCTGGGACATGGGGATCATGATCTGAGCCGAAGGCACACGCTCAACCGACTGAGCCACCTAGGTGCCACCCCCCTACATTTTTAAAAAAACACATTTATGCATATATACAAACGTTAGATCCATGGAATATGTTCGGCATGTATTAATGGATTGTTATTATCTTAGTCTGTGTTTTTATCATTTAATTAATGTGATTGGGTACTGACTATGTGCTAGATGTAAGGAATTCTGCAGTAGCTCAGTAGAAAATCCCTCATGGAGAGCTGAGATAAACATCAAATAAATTATCATACAGGGGCACCTGGGTGGCTCAGAGGGTTGGGGCCTCTGCCTTCGGCTCGGGTCATGATCCCGGGGTCCTGGGATCGAGCCCCGCATCGGGCTCTCCGCTCAGCAGGGAGCCTGTATTCCCCTCTCTCTGCCTGCCTCTCTCCCTACTTGTGATCTCTGTCTGTCAAGTAAATAAATAAAATCTTTAAAAAAAATAAATAAATAAATAAAAAATTAAAAAAAAATAAAATAAATAAAAAAAAATTATCATACAAATAACTGGTTTAATATGGGAGGTACTTTGAAGGAAGAAAACATGTGACAGCAGCATAGAGGGAACTTACATTTACCCATAAAATGATACTTGGTGTTATTATTAAAGACAGAATACAAAGTTTGAAATGGGTTATTAGTCTAATTTCCTAACATTTCCTCTATACTCTTGATATTCTTTATCCTTGACTTTACATTTACTTCTTTTCCAAATGTTCATGAAAATGAAGACTTACAATTTTTATGTTTTTTTAGTCAGTTGATGTTTTTGAAATACAATAAAGTAATCTAGATTAAGTTTAAGATACTGTTTAATAGGTTGCCTGCATCTGCCTTCAGCTCAGGTTATGGTTCCAAGGTCCTGGGATCGAGTCCCACGTTGGGCTCCCTGCTTGGCAGGAAGCCTGCTTCTCCCACTCCCTCTGCTTGTGTTCCTCTCTGGCTGTATTTCTCTGTCAAATAAATAAATAAAATCTTTAGGAAAAAAAGAGAACAGATTGTATTGCCAAGAACTTTTTGAAAAGTCATGGAAAATATGACAGTCTGAATTAGGCTTTAATGCTGGATTGAATTTATATATGTAAGGGAGAAAAAGTGTACATTTCACGTGCTTATTTTCTTGATTCCTTTTTTTCCTTGTAACTCTCTACTCAGACTTCTTTGCTGTCGTAACCTCCTTTTTTTCACACATTTGTTTTGGAACTTGGCCCTCTTATCCATCACTTGGTAATCAAAAATCATGTTTATATAAGTGATTCCTTAATTTATGTTTCTGGCTTCCTGATTCTTCTCTTGAGCTCTAGGGCTATGTTTCCCTGTGCATCCCCCAGAATACCTAAGTGAACATATCCAAAATAGAAAAAAGGATTCTTCTTTTGCTGAAAGTATTTTAAGTATGGATGTGGTTGCTATCTTTTTAGTCCCTTAGACTGGAGATTTTCAAGTCATTTTAGCTTCTCTAATAACGTGCACATCTCAGCAGTCTCTGTTTATTCTGCTTCAGAAATGTTTATTGTAGTAGGGTGTATAGCAAAAAGCAATCTCTTAACATAGTTTTTTGCCTTCTGAAAGAATATAGAACGATATTTTCCAGCATTAAAAAGGAAGGCCAGCCTTCTGAGACAAAATGAAGTACAGAGAAAAGCAGTTGCAGTTCTCAAGAGACCTAACCAGTTAAATAGAAAGTAAGTATTCAAATATGGTAATACTGTGCTATCCTGAATAAATAAAGATAACACTTTATGCACCTAAATGATCAAATGAATATATTTGTAGTGGTCATTTTCAAGACACATATTTGGGATGTCTCTTTGAACATCCAACGTGAAAGCATTCAGTAATGGCTTTCTTATTTCTTAGACCCACTATTATTGATGAATTTAACAAATTATAAACTTAAGCATCTGTCTGCTTTAATATCTCTGTTTGCATATAGAATAAAATTATAAAATTGATTGTTAGGTAAAAACAACTCTGCAGGAATTATTCAAAATTGGGAATTCTAAAAGTTAAAATTGCTGTTTGGTCTCAAGCACTCTTAAGAGAACAGTGTACTTGTTGAAAAAGCAAACTACAAAGAATTCCTCATGAATGCTTCTTAAGCTGAATTTTTAAAAAAGTAATCTTGATGTGTAATGTGGCGCTCTCAATCACAACCCCAAGCAAGATAAAGAGTTAACATGCTCTATTGAGCCAACCAGGCCCTCCATAGCTGAGATTATTATGTTAAATGGAAAGCATAACAGAAACTTAAAAATGTGACCTATTGTTATGACATTCTGTTTTCTGTAAGTATAAAATGGGCAGAAAGGAAGTTGATAAACTGAAGTGTCTATATTATTTTAGTTTCAAATACCACTTATTCATCTCTTGTGGAAGATAATTCAAAAACAAAAACTAAGTAAAGTGGAATGGCTGGAGTTTCAGTTTCACTTAACTACCGTCTCTTTTTCTTTTGAGAATCATCTGGTGTAGTAGCTTTTGGAAAATGGTAACTTCTTAAATAAGAACTTGTCTGTTACATGAGGCATTAATGACCCATGTTAATTGTGCTAGCTAGGAAAATTTGAGTCTCTCTAAAACTGGAGATAAGACTAGGCAGTCTGTTAAGTGTTTATAAAAAATACATACTAGATAAATACGAAAAATTTGTTCTCTCATATTTTACTGACCTCACATAGAGATTAGAAGGGAATTGGTGAAAGTCAAGTCAAACATAATTGAGAGTACATTGCCGTGTGTGAAAGAGCAAGCAGTGGAAGACTAAGTTTCTGTGTGATTTATATTAATATATAGAAGTTTCTGAGGGAGAATGGAAAACTGTAGTTGTTATTTTTCAAGATTTTCTCTTTACTTTTGGGTTTCAGCAGTTGACTATGATATACCTAGCTGTGATTTTCTTTTTACTAATCCTGTAAATAAATCTGTACATATGTTTTTCAGCAAATTTAAGAAATAGCATTAAAAATGTTATTTTTAATGTCTTCAGAAGAGATATTCTATGTTGGAATATTCAGAATTAACTAGGTTGTTATGTAGCATGCTACAGAAAGATATTTAAAAATTGAATCTCAATAGCTTTATATAAATAAGAAAATAATTCAGAGTCTTTATGTTTAGTATACCTCAAATGTCCAACCTATGAATTTAACTATTTTTGCTTGTTTTTTCTCAGGATGTTTGAGAGTTGTTAAATGAATGAGACTATTCACTATGTGTGTGTTTTTGTTGCAGAAATAACATTCCAGCCAATTTTACCAGGAGTGGAAATAAATTAAGTCATCAGAAAGATACTCGTCAGGCAACTTTTCTTTTCAGAAGAGGCCTAAAGGTATTAAAAAAAAAAACCCTTGCTGCTGCTTTCTTTTTACTCAAGGGATCTTGAACATCTTCCTTTAGTAATAATCCTCAATCATAGGATTGAATAATCCTCAATCATAGCCCATGGTTGAGGTGTAGGGGTTGGGTTTGGGATATGGAGACGGTGACATTAGATTAGTTCTTTTGGTTGTTTATTTTTTCTTTTCTCTCTCTTGTTGTCATCAGTAGCAGCATCTTAGGAGTTTAAGGTGCTACTTAGGTATAAATTTGTTTTACCACTTGTTCTGATATAGGAACCCCAACAAAGAGGTATTGCCAGAATAGTCACATGCCTCTCTTGCATTCATACACACACCACACTGGGTTATAAAGTTACAGAGCAGGATCGCTTTTTGGATTCAAATCCTCTGCTTTCTATGGGATCTACTGCTTTTTTTTTCCCCTTCAGGTTCAGGCCCAGTTGAACACAGAACAACTGCTAGACGATGTAGTAGCAAAGAGAACTCGTCAGTAAGTTTCAATTTGTTTTTCAAGATGTCATTTCAAAATTCCCAGAATACTAGCAACCCAGAAATTAAATGAGACCAAAAGTGTATTAACCCTTGACCTGAAATAGATGAATCCATTTTGTTCTTTGTTTTTTTCCCCTAAGAGCCTTTTATATTTTCACATGTCCATGTTATGAGTTTTAACAACAAATACATCACTCTATTAAAAAAAAAAAATAATGACCTATTCCATTTTAATGAAATAGATCTTTATTATCTGTAACTGCCTTTATATAAGTGAACCTATTCAGGAAATAAATATAAGAAAATCCAATAGAGATTTTAGAAAACTTGTAAACCTTTAATTTTATAATAGGATGTTTTTCCTCCTCACATATTCTTTTTTTATCCCCAACCCCATAAAAATTTTTTAAAAATACATTTTTTGTCTGTTAGAATTGCACTTCTGACGTGTGAGTTGTAATACTCTAATTCCATCAATAAGATCAGGTTTTGAGATTAAATTATTTGGAACTATGGCTACTTTTTGAAAAACAAAATGTATAAAACATGGTGTTAGTCCAGATGTGATGCCAGCTATAAATGAGCAGAGTGTAAGAAAAGAAACTGTTTGAACTTGGTGTTCACAATACTCTTTTGCATGGGAGTCATGACATTGGGAACCATAAGGAAAGAAATAATAATAAGCTGTTTGCTTCTGCAATGAACAATGCCTATATAATTGTAATAATATAAATGCTGTTTGTCTTGAATTTTTTTTTTTAAGATTTTATTTATTTATTTGACAGAGAGAGAGAGATCACAAGTAGGCAGAGAGGCAGGCAGAGAGAGGAGGAAGCAGGCTCCCTGCTGAGCAGACAGTCCAATACGGGGCTCGATCCCAGGACCCAGGGATCATGACCTGACCCAAAGGCAGAGGCTTAATCCACTGAGCCACCCAGGCACCCCTGTTTTGAACTTTTGAGAATAAACCTGTAGGGGGAAAAAAGCACATAATACTTTATTTGGTTAACAATATGGTGAAAGTGTCTGATTTTGAGTAACATAAATATAAAAGTAGAGCTGATAAAAAAATGGGTGCAAAGTGGGAGAAGAGGTGGAAGGAAGGAGTAGAGGTACTACTGTTCTTTCATACAAAGTTGGGAGGGGATGGTGTTGAGAGAGATTAAAAGAAAGAGATTTAAGAAACAGAGAGAGATTTAAGTATATATGAAGTTATAATGGAGGTAAAATAGTGATATATAGATATCAAAATGTTCAGAGGTAGGTGGGGAAACGAGAGGATAGTGTGAAACCTAAAACTATATCATACCAAAATATTACATACACATCTTGAACAGTGAACTGGAGGAACTAGCAAACAGTAAAAATAGGAAAGGTGAAAATTGCTGCCATTGGAGATCAGGAAAGGTATGCCTCTGGGGAGCAGTAAGTTGGGAGAGAAAACTGGGAACTGTTACTTTTCATTAGAATCTTTTCTGTATTTAATTTAATGTACATATATTTATTACACTGAAAAATACTTAACAAATTTAAGTGTCTGGTTCCTATACCCAAGATGCTGATTAATTATATTATTGTGGGGCTTAGTATTTTTTAAAAGCTAAGAAAAAGTGATATCTACTTTAAAATGCATGTTTTTAATGAAATACACTACAGGTTTTATAAACTTGCACTTCAATGAAGTTTTTGGTTTTTTGAAACTAGATGGCGGACTTCCACCACAAATGGAGGAATTTTGACTGTCTCTATTGATAATCCTGGAGCAGTGCAGTGTCCAGTGTAAGTCCTCCTTTTATTGTGCAGAAATTATAACCTCTCAGTTGTTACCTATTCAGTAGGTAATAGAAAAGTGTTGGACTTCTGCTCATGATATTTAAGTTAAGATAAACTGCGGCAAAGATAAAAGTAATACTTGTAGTACAGGGTGGAAATAGTATATTATGAAGTTAAAATTTTCTTGATTCCTGGTTCTGTAGCCCCAAAGTAGCCACTTTTAACAGTTTCATGTTTTTATTAAAAAAAAAAAAAAGGTGGTGCATATATACTAAGTAGTATATACATTTCTTTTTTATGTATAATGATAAATGAGGGAATGCTATATATGTATTTGCTATTTTCTCCTGTGTCTTTACTTTTCAGTACCTACAGATCTGCCTTCTTTTTAAAGACTTCCTCGTGTGTTCTTTTATCTGGATGACCTTAATTTAGTTAACCATTCCATTATGTTTATTGCATTATAAACTTTATAGGTTTGTTTTGAATTTTATCTCTTCAGCCATTTTAGTAAATGAAGAAAACAGAGGTTGAGTCCCCAATCATTCCAGATTGTTGAAAAGTTTATAATTCTACTTAAAGAGGTATTCTATGAGTGATTATAAATATTAGTCTCTAGATTAGTCAAGAACCAGGTACAGTAGTACCCCCTTGTCTGTGATTTCACTTCTCATGGTTTCAGTTACCCAGTCAACCATGCTCTGGAAACAGATGGTCCTCTTTTTGATGTATTGTCAGAAGGTCAGTAGTAGCCTGACAACTACAGCACAATTCCTACATTAATCACCTCACTTCATCTCATCATTTAGGCATTTTATCATCTCACATGGTGAGTACAATAACATTTTGAATGAGGAGAACATTTTGAGAGACCATTTTCATACAACTTTTATTACAGTATATTGCTACAGTTCTTTTTTATTATTAGTTATTGTTAATCTCACACCATTCCTAATTTATAAATTAAGCTTTATCATAGGTATGTATGTATAGGAAAAAACACAGTATGTGTAGGAGTTCAGTACTATCTGCAGTTTCAGGTATCTGCCAGTGGGGGTGAGGGGCAGTTCAGGAATGTATACCCTATGGAAAAGGGAGGACTGGTGTACTTTTTTGAGAACACAGAATAGCCCTATCCATTGGAACATGTGTACAAATCAAGATGTCTTATGTACCAGATAATTTATTTTTCTGTTTTTGATTATTAAGCTTATCTGATTTCATACTAACTTTTTTCCTAACAGAACTCAGAAACCACGGTTAACTCGTGCTGCTGTACCCTCATTCTTGACAAAACGGGAACAATCTGATGTAAAGAAAGTCCCTAAAGGTGTCCCCTTACAATTTGACATAAATAGTGTTGGAAAACAGGTAAATTTTTTTGTTAGTTTGTATTTCTGTGGGCCATTGATTGAGAATATCTTAATTAATTTTAAAAAGTGTGTAATGAATTAAATAGGGTGTCCTAAGTCTCTTCAACCCTGGGAAGCCACTGATGGATCTACTTTCTTTTTTATTATTATTATTATTTTATTTAACTTTTAAATTTTTGATTTCTTAATTATTTGTGAGAGAGAGCAAGCGAGCCAAGTAGCGGTGAGAGGCAGAGGAAGAAGCAGGTTCCCTGCTGAGCAAGGAGCCCAATGTGGGATTCGATCCTGGAACCATGGGATCATGACCTGAGCCAAAGGCAGACGTTTAACCAACTGAGCCACCCAGGCATCCCTACTTTTTGTTTCCATAGATAAGCCTATTGTAGACATTTCATATGAATAGCATCATAAAATATGTGGTCTTTTGTGACTGACTTCTTTTACTTAGCATAGTATTTTTTTCTTTTCTTTTTTTAAATTTAATTTAATTTTTTCAGTGTTGCAACATTCATTGTTTATGCACCACATCCAGTTAGCATAGTATTTTCATGTTTCATCCATAGGGTATGATCTTTTTATTACTGAATAATGTTCCATCATATGGATATACTGTATTTAATTTTTTATTCATCAGTTGATAGACACTTGGGCTATTTCCATTCTGTGGCTGTTGTGAATAATGGTCATCTGCACATTGATGTACATGTCTTTTTTTTTTTTAAGATTTTATTTCTTTATTTGACAGAGATCACAAGTAGTCAGAGAGGCAGGCAGAGAGAGAGAGAGAAGCAGGCTCCCTGCTGAGCAGAGAGCCCAATGTGTGGGGCTCCATCCCAGGACCTTGGGATCATGACCCAAGCCGAAGGCAGAGGCTTTAACCCACTGAGCCACCCAGGTGCCCCGTACATGTCTTTTGTATGAGTAGGTGTTTCCATTTCCCCTGGATAAAAACCTACCAGCAGAATTCCTAGATTCTATCATCTATGAACTGCCAGACTTGTTTTCCAATTTGGCTGCACTGTTTACATTCCTTCCAGCATGTATGAGAGTTCTAAATTTCTCCACATCCTCATCTACACTTGTTGTTGCCTGTCATTTGATTATTCCAAGTGCATGTAGGTGGTGTGTCTCACTGTGGTTTTGACAGATTTTATATTTGTGTCTTGTGATTCTTGCTAAAATTCACTTAACTACTTCAGTTTTGTGGATTCCTTAGGATTTTCTTTGTAAACAATCATGTCATCCTTCAAATTCCTTCTCAATCTTTAAACCTTTTCTTTTTCTTCTTTATTGTGATGGCTAGAACCTTCTGTACAGTGTCGAATAGAAGTGGTGAGAGCATGGTATGCTTGCCTTGTCCCAGGCATGAGGAGAAAGCATGAAGTATTTCACCATTGTGTATGATGTTAGCAGTGGGTTTTTAGTAGATTCTCTTTATCAGGTTGAGGGAGTTCCCTTTATTCATAATTGACTGAGAATTTTTATCATGAATGGATGTTGGATTTTGTCAAATGCTTTTTTTATTTTTGTATCCATTGATGTGTGTGGAATTGAAATAGGGAGTATGGACAGAAGTTTGACCAAGTTTGTTTTACTTTTTATTTTATTTTGTCATGGTTACTTTTCTTTCAGAAATGATGACATAGGGGCACCTGGGTGGCTCAGTTGGTGAAGTGACTGCCTTCGACTTGGGTCATGATCCCAGGGTCCTGGGACTGAGCCCTGTGTTGGGCTCCCTGCTGAGCAGGGAGCCCACCTCTCCCTCTCCCTCTGCCTGCTACTCTGCCTACTTGTGCACTCTCTCTCTGTCGTTTAAATAAATAAAATTTAAAAATATGTATATATACATACATATTTTTAAAAAAAGAAACGGTGACATATAATTTGGTTGTTAATCAAAAACCAGATGTTGATTTGAATTTCTGTGAGGAATTCAAAAACTCATAGAGATTCAAGAAAGTATATTTCAGGGATGCCTGGGTGGCTCAGTCAATTAAGCTTCTGCCTTTGGATAAGGTCATGATCCCAGGGTCCTTGGATCAAGTCCCACACCAAGCTCCTTGCTCAGCAGGGAGCCTGCTTCTCCCTCTGCCTGCTGCTCCCCTGCTAGTGTGCACACTTGCACTTTTTCTCTCCCTCTCTCTTCTCTGACAAAATCTTTTAAAAAAAAATAGGTTTCAGGGCACCTGGATGGCTAAGTGGGTTAAGCCTCTGCTTTCAGCTCGGGTCATGATCTCAGGGTCCTGGGATCGAGCCCTACATCAGGCTCTATGTTCGGCAGGGAGCCTGCTTCCCCCACTCTCTCTCTGCCTGCCTCTCTGCCTACTTGTGGTCTTTCTCTCTCTGTGTCAAACAAAAAAATTAAAAAAAAAATAGGTTTCAAATATTCACAAATAGATTTTGTCTTTTATCAGAGACATCACTAGAATTTGTGGCAATGTTTGTAGAGCCTAAAAACAATTCATATAGAGAAACTCTTGGATTTATGACTTTTGGGCATTATGGTAATGAGTTTTATGTAGTGTATAATGTAGGCATTTATAGGGGTTAGGAGGTAGAGATTGTGAGTCAGATCACTAGGTTGAAATTCTGGAGCTGCAAGTAGGCAAGTTAACTAACTTCTCTGAACCTCACTAAATTCACCTATTTCATATATGTGGTTTTTGTTAGAGTTAAATGAGTTTGTATGCATAAATATTTAGGAAATGTTAGTTGTTGCTTTGAATTACCATTATGATCACATTATTGTTCTTAAGCAAATACGGCTAATAGTCAAGTTGTTAATTTTTTTATTTTGTTTTCTCTAGACAGGGATGACTTTGAATGAGCGATTTGGGATCCTGAAGGAACAAAGAGCTACTCTCACATTCAACAAAGGAGGAAGCCGTTTTGTAACTGTGGGATAGATCCATGTCAAAGGGACTTTTGAGTGATGCCTCTGTTTTAAAAGTTGAATTGCTTGAAGAGTTCATCACAAAAATTCAAGAAACTTTATTTCAAAATATTCACAAGGCTAAATAACTCTTATTTTTATTTTTGAAGTGTGTTTTGTTTTTTTTTTAAACATGTATAAATAACTCCCTGAAAGAGTAACAGGGAATATACGTATCTGTTCTTAAGATTTCATAGTCCAGACAGAACAATTCTGTTTGACTTCTTTGGTTCCTCATGAAGCAGAAAGAACACAGAATGATAGAAATTAATTATTTTTATGATAGTGGTATTTAGGATCTCATCACTTTTGTTCATTTTTTACACTTTGCCATGGTAAATCTTGGTCTTCAGAGATATGAGTAGGTCTCTTTGTTGCTGTCACCTATCCTTTAATAGTGTTGATGTAATAAGTGCAGTTGACTTTTCTTCATTAGATATATTAAAAAAAAAATCACTAGAATTCCAGTTTTGAGTTTTAAGATTTTGGGGAATATCTGGAATTTGGGTTCTTTTCAGATGACATTAGGTTAATCCTCCAGAGTTGTTAATTTTTAATACTGAACTTCTAACAAGAAATGTGACTCTAGGCATTAGTCTTTGTTTAAAATGTTGATATTTAAAGGCTATAAATAAATGTGTGTTTACAAAATTACCTTGGAAGAGAAGGTCCAATGTAAAAACCTGAAAATTGTGTTTAGAAAATGAAGAAAACAGGAGGAAGTAGCAGGTTGAGGACAGAGAACTGAGGTGAAAAACTTCAAAACCCAGGACACAGATATACTGTTTGAATTTAATGTAGCCTTGCATCTAGTGTCCATGAAGAATTCTTCGAACAATATTTAGAAGAATTAAAATTACCAAAATGGATTGATTCCCTTAGATACTTTGATGGTTAAAATCAATAGCCATAAAGTCCTAGACTTATTCAAAAAAGTTAAATTTCATAAGCTTTTTAAGCTTGCTAATGACACAGTATGCAGTTTCAAAATAAAAAACACTTGTATATGTCACAAAGAAAAATATCGGAAATGGTAATAGAGTTACATTGTAACCTTGTTTCATACCTTTCTTGTATGTATAAAGTTTAGGCATTTATGGTGAGAGGGTTTTTTTTTTTCTCTCCCACACACTAGAGGAGTGGGAGGAATTAATCTGTTGTGCCAAGCTAGGCTGAAAGTCCTCAGATGGTTGTATACTATAAGTTACAGTATAATGCCAAAATGCAGTAACACGGTCCAGCTACAAGTCCAGTCATTTTGAAGCTTAACCTTTTGTTTTGCTATAATGTTAAAACCTCTAAGTATAGGTGTTAGTTTCCCTGGAGTGTATTGGTGTTGATTTTCCCTATAGAACAAAACAAAACATTAAGTCATCACTCTTGCCTGCCTTGCATTGCATATTAGATGTCACTGTTTTCTCTCATGCTACTTGGGTTACTTTGGTTTATGCTAGCCACGGAAAAGTATCACCTAACAGTTTCATGCTTATACCAAAGAATTAAATCTGATCCTTAATACCTGGTATTTTGCCAGTTAAGTCTACTGATAAGGGATTATTGGAAGCCAGTCACACAATTTGAAAATAAACTCTAGTCTCCTTAGGCCAAGGACTCATTGCAAAACATTTTTGCAAGTACAGATGCTTAGATTTCATCCATTAACAGTCCATCTTATTTTAGACTGGTTTAGAATTACTGATAGCTTATTTTAAAGCAAAGGAAAAACAACTGAGCACAGATTTGCTGTCTTTAGAACAGTTCATGAAAATATGGTATAAAGATGCTTTCTTTTTTTTTTAATTTTAAATACTGTACAGAGCTATTATTAATTCCATTTTTCTTGAAAACCTTACAAATTGTCCCAAATACTGACATTAATTGCATCAAACAACAGTGTCTTTGGTATATTAAACTTTTGCTCTTTGTGCATCTCTAATTTCATTTTTGTTTTAAATATGAAATTTTGCCTTTGTTATAACTAAATTAAAATTCTTGAGTGCTAACATTGTATATAAACAAAAGAATATGGTTTATTGGAGGAAAATTTCCTTTCTTGGGATGTGGTTGTAGTCATCCTTTTTCAGTTCTTAAATTTTTTTTTAAACAGGACAACTTAAAATTTCCTTTGCATCAAGGTGTATGCAAAACATTGATGCAGTGCATCACAAAATGAAAGTTTGTATTTAATGAGGAGATGCTTTACACTGTACTTTATGGTGTTTTTTGGAAAAGTTACAAATTTAGATCTATTCTGAAGCTGTTCATTTTTAACAAATAAAATCTTACAGGTCTCACATTTATTCTTAGCTATAAAGATCGAGTTGTGATTTTTAGATTGTTCTGTGTTACAAAGAACTTTGTAGTGATTATATTTATAATTTTGGGGGCTTGAAAAACTACCAGTTAAATTGTTAAGTCAGTCTAGACTCCTATTCTGACTGCCTTTTGACCATTTCATCTGTAAGCTCCAAACAGGAAGCCAGGAGGAGTTTAAAATAAAGAATGAAATTTACTTAGAATGCAGAATTTCAGGCTAGATGAACCTTTCAAGATCGTCCATTTCAACTTCTCGGTCTGTATCTTAGCCAAGTGAGACTCAGCTTTTCAAGACTTACATGTGGCAGAGTCACTTTTTGAGCTCAGGTCTTTTAATTCTCATGTCATAATAAACTGCTTCTGTGACTTGAACATCCAAAGAAAGTAGTGGAATGATGTTTGGTTGTCAGATACCTAAGAAATGGTAATAGCCGTGCTTTAGCATTTGTAGCATGACAAGTAAATCTACTCTACCATGATTTTTGAGACTTAATTATTTTGGTATTAAAGTTATGTAAATGTCTTAGAAAAGGCCAGTGTTCCTAATTAGACATTACATATTTTTTTCTAATAGGCATAAATTTCACAATTTAAATTACAAACACATCATAAAATACTTTTAAGTATGAAGAAATTTGTAGGCTGCATTGCCCAATGATAATTTTTTGTTCAATTAAATATGTTTTACTGTCAGCTTTATAATTCACACAGTATACACAGTTTCAGGATAACTTTTAATTTAATTTAATTTTTTAAAAATATTTTAATCACCTAGTACTCATCAGGACAAGTGCCCTCCTTAATCCCCATCACCTATTTCACCCATCCCTCACCTGTGGTAACCATTTCTTTATAGTAAAGGAGTCTGTTTCTTGTTTTTTCTCTTTTCCCTTTGCTCCTTTGTTCTGTTTCTTAATGTGTCTAGATTTACTACTTTAAAGAGGTAAAAAAAAAAAAATAGCTGACTTTGGACTACAAAGGAAAACCATACATTCTGAATACAGGCAGTTATCAGGGCAGAAAATGATTTCTTCATTTCTGATTTTTGAAGTTTCATCAGAATTATTGTTCTGTTGTCACTGTATATAAAAGAGGAGATTTAAGCTTCCTTTTAAAGACAGTTCTTACATAGATCAATTTGAAGCTATTCCCTTTTAAAAGTGAGAACAATAAACCCCAAGCATTTATAACAGGAATTTTATAATATTGTAGGCCATTGAATAGGGATTTAAAGATTTTCTTATAAATGGTTGACTTCTTAACACCTCTTTTTCCCTGCTTTATGTTACTTCTATCTATTACCAAAAAGCTTGGTGAAACCAGGAAGTAATACCATGCTGGAGCTGGAAATCCCTTGTTCTGAGTTATATTTTGGATGAGGTTTACTGATGTTTAAAGATGAATAGGAAATTATTTCCCTAGTGTGTATGTGTCTGATTTCTACTATTTCCACTTCCCTTTAATGAGAAGAAAATCATACTATCTAAATTTTCTTATATAAAGTTTTAAAAAATCAGTTATTAGCACTGCTTATTAAAAGAGTCAGAAAGGGATTTATAAAATGTATTCATCAAGCCAGTTTCTGTGCTTTACATTTGAAGAGGGTAAGATTGGTCAAGATTTTAATCCCACTGCTTTGAGTTTATAAAAATGGAGTCTTAAAGGAGTGACCACAACATACATCTAGCGAGTAGGAAGGGGAAAAGTCTGTTTCTGCATGAGGTAGTGAGATACAAAACTGGAAAACTCTTGAGATTAGAGTGAAACTATTGCCCCTGGTATTCATTCAATGAGTTAACTTTCAGATAATCAGGAAGTTCTCTGTATCAATTCCTAACATTCATTAACCCTCACTGCCTGTATTTTTCAGCTCCTGCTTCCAAACCACAGAGCAGCTGTAGAATAAGTTAGAGGCCCCTGTAGCCCTTTTGCTTTTAGCCTTTTTGCAACTGTTTCTCATCACCTTAATTCATCACTAGACACTTTGGTGAAATCCTCACAGTGATTCCTCCTGTATCTTATTTTCACAAGAGGATCTTCTCACTTAATTTCTGGGGAAGACTGAAGGAGTAGGATGAGAATTCCCTCATAATCTACCTTTGTAGATAACTGAAATCCTTATGTCTTAAAAATTAACACCTTGATTACTTTTCTTCCAGCCTTTCTTTACCTAGGACTTGTTCTCGTGATATATAGAGCATCTTCATTTCTCTTCCTATCCACAGACTTTTCTTTTGGATTTCAAATACCTATAGGTTTATCTACCCTGTTCTAAAAAATTTTTTTTTCTCTCTAACCAAGTTGCCATTTTCATAGTAATATATAACCTCTGCTGAATTAGTACCTAACTCATCTGTGTCTGCTTCCATTCATCCTTAGCTCCTATTAAAATACTCAGCTCTGGAGTATGGAAGGTAATTACAGACTTTAATGTATTAATGACCTTAAAATCCAGTTTAATAGGCAAAGTAATGTCAGTCTATAAACTTGGTCAGAAGTTTAGAGACCAGGATTAGCATGGATGTTGCAGTTATGAGATACATGTGTAGGTAGGTAGGAAAATGAGGCCATATTATGGAGAACTTGCTAGAAGAATTTAGTGTAAATGTAGAATGTAATAGGTAATCAAATTCAGATGACAGTGGTACATTTTATAAAGATCTGATAACTTTAGCATTGTAGCATTTAATATGGAATATATGATGGTGCTTTAGTCATTGTAGTTGAAACATTTCCCGAGATTGAAATATTTCTTTAAAAAAAAATACAAAATGAGCTCCTGTTCTTTAATACCTTAAAATCTTTCTAAGAAGAACAAAACATTTAGAAAGATCAGAATATCAACAACAAAAAAATCATACATTGGATTTGTTTTGAGCTGACACATCACTTGTGTAACCCATACTCATATTATGACATTGATAATAGTCATGCAACTTGCTGCTGAAGAACCTGGAATGCAGTATTAAGAGTTCATAGAACAACTCTCTGAGCAACTGTTACTAACCCAACTTTGTTCTCTAAAATTAAATGTTTTTGCAATCTCTTCCGTCTAGTAGTTGGGGGAAGTGCTAATCAAAGTTTCATTGAAGAGTTGGGCTTTGAATGATAGGTAGGCTGTCCAACTCTATTTTCTTCTGCTGGCTCATGAAATTTTTGGCTTTGGCCCTAAATGTTCTCCACATGGACCATTATAAATCATACCTGTGTGTGTTCATGTTGATACTTCTCCCAATCTGTTTCTTTTCTTTTTTTTTTTTTTTAAGATTTTATTTATTTATTTGACAGAGAGAGATCACAAGTAGGCAGAGAGGCAGGCAGAGAGAGAGAGAGGAGGAAGCAGGCTCCCCGCTGAGCAGAGAGCCCGACGCGGGACTTGATCCCGGGACCCTGAGATCACGACCCGAGCAGAAGGCAGCGGCTCAACCCACTGAGCCACCCAGGCGCCCCCAATCTGGAATATTGCTCTTACCTTGCCTATTTCATAGTCCTTCAGATTTAGTTCAAAAGCATTCATCCATGATAGATTCGAAAAGGAATTCAGAGAAAAGTCTGAATTCTGATAGCTTAACCCCACTACCTCTACTTAGCCTTTTGTTTTGTCTTATTCTCTAATTGGTATATTTGTTTGATGATTAGATTGTAATCTCCTAGGGAAAGGCCCCTGACAGCCTCTTTTATTTCCCATAAATACTAGTTGGTTGATTGTAGAGGAATTTACATCATGTAGCAGGAATGGCTTATCCCCAATTTACATATGAAGAGGCACTGGGAATTTACAGATGAGGAATCCCTCAGAGTAAGTCATGTAACTAGCATTGGTGGTAGAATTTCAGCCCAGGTCCATCTAACTCTTTTCTGTCTGCTATACCATAGAACCTCCCTGTGTGCAGATAGATATTAACTGTTGCTGTTTTTCTCTGAATTCTTTTTTTTTTTTTAAGATTTTATTTATTTATTTGACCGACAGAGATCACAAGTAGGCAGAGAGGCAGGCAGAGAGAAAGGGGGAAGCAGGCTCCCTGTCAAGCAGAGAGCCCGAGCGGGGCTCGATCCCAGGACCCTGAGATCATGACCTGAGCCCAAGGCAGAGGTTTTAACCCACTGAGCCACCCAGGCGCCCCTGTTTTTCTCTGAATTCTGATAGCTTAACCCCACTACCTCTACTTAGCCTTTTGTTTTGTCTTACTCTCAAATTGGTATATTTGTCTGATTATTAGATTGTAATCTCCTAGGGAAAGCCTCTTTTATATCCCATAAATACTAGTTAATTCATTGTAGGGAAATTTACATCATGTAGCAGGAATGGCTTAAATGTGTGAAAGAATATGCTAGAGACTGGTTGCAATGTAAATGAGACCTAACTGGTTTAAAGTGAAGTTTCCAGTTTTTCAGTTAACAGTGATTTTTTTTTTTTAATCATTTCTTCCATTCTAATTCCCACGTGTAGATTATAGTCATATTTTCTTTTCCTCGGTTTTGGTTCCAGACAAAAAATTTAGACATGAATGCTGTTCATCCTGATTTGTTCAACAATAAAATCTCGCCTAAAGGACAAATACTATTTAAAATGTTTGTTTTATTTTTGTAAAGTTTTTTTTTTTTTTTTTTTTTTTTTTTTTAAGGGAGGGAGTACCCAAAACATTTATATAACCCTTTCAATGAGGATCATGAGTTTGGTAGCCAGGTTAGCACTTACTTTTACCTCTGACAATAATAGTTAATAAATCCACGTCTCCATCTAGATCACTTGGCGTGTAGAATGACAGCAGTTGGGAAAACGTTTTATATGTCGCGTCCCAGGGTTCCCTCTCAATGCGTATGTTTCTGGTAGCAGCAGTGTTGAGAAGCTTTAATTTAATGTTTAATCTAACCCTCCCGTATTGCGGGAGGAAGGCAGAGAAGTTTCTGTGAGGAGCGTTTTCTAAAAGATATTTTCGTAGAGGCATGGTAAAAATGCTACGGGGAGTCTAGAGGAGGGGGCTGCTCCAGATATGTGAGTTCCGCTTTAATTTCCCTTGAAAACGTCGATGTAGGCGGAGGCAAGCGCCTGGATGTGCGGAGGGGCGCTGCAAGCCCTGCCCTTCAAGAGAACCGTCCGGGGTCTGTCTGCCCCTTTCCCCGCCCACCCATCAGTTCTGGCAGCGCATGCGCTGAGCCGGGGGCTCGAGAGTTGTCGGCTGGAAATGGCGGCCGCGGGCTTGGTTGCTGTGGCCACGGCTCCAGAGTATTCTGGCCCAGTAGCATCGGGAGGTAACCTCTCCGGTGTTAATTGTGGCTCAAGCTCCGGGACAGGCCCTGGTCCTGGCCCGGGTTCGTGGAGCCGCTCCCTCGATCGAGCGCTGGAGGAGGCGGCAGTGACCGGGGTGCTGAGTCTGAGCGGCCGGAAACTGAGGGAGTTTCCCCGGGGAGCGGCCAACCACGACCTGACGGACACCACCCGGGCGGGTGAGTGGGGCATGGGGCATCCCTGCCGACGTGGGTCCCGGGGCGCGGCGGGAGGCGCCCCCAGACGGTGGCAGGACTCGGAGATAGTTAGAGCAACCGGTGCCATAGCGCCTGCTTGGGACCCGGGTAACGGGGCAAAGCCGACTGCCCCAACCCGGCCAGCCCCCCCGGGCCTGCGGGCCAGACCCCGAGCCTGGGGCGAGGCGGCAGACTGCAGCATCTCTCGGGGAAGAGGACCGTAGGGATAGAGGACTACTGTTTTATTCTCCTGGAAAATTAACTTCTGCCGCTGCTTAAGGTGGACCCTTGCCCCGCCCCGGTTTCTGCAGGCCTTTCAGATTTGGGATTGTTATCTCTCTTAATAGAGCAGAGCAGCGTTGGTCACTGCGTTGTCGGGGAAGCATTGATCTGAGCACTGACGTTTCTTTGAGAGTTGTTTTTAATGTGAACCCTAGGCTGTAACTTTTCTTTCTCTACCTTTATCTAGTTGGCTTAGGAGAGTTGTGAAAATAACTTCAGACTCCCATTACTTTTCTACCTCCTCACGCCTCCCAGAAAAGTTGAGGGAAGAAAAGACACATATTGTTTACCGTATCTGTATTTAATGCTTTTAAAAATAAACATTATTTTGTTTTTTACATGGTTTGAACACAGGAAGGGTAATAAGGAATTGGGTATTATTTGGTTTTCTTAGTTGTAGAGAACAATGTCTGGTGACTGAGGCATTCAACGTAATGTTTTTCTTGTGTTTAAAATATAGCTTCCTTAGGGAGTAGATTAAAAACCGAGTCTATTCATGTTTAACACAAAGGAGGGGAAAAATCCCTTTTACAGGTTTGTATAGTATGATGTATTTAAGTATTTGGTTTTGATTTAGTGGTTTTTTGATATAGTGAAAGAATGTGTAGTACTTTATGTCTTACATTTATTCCATTTTACTTTATTCTAGAAATTTAAAATTTAGAGAAAATTTAATATAAATTTAAATAAAATTTAAAATAAAATTAAAAATTTATTTTAAAATTTGATTCAATAATTTTCTTTGTGCACTCGTTAAAGATTGATGAGTATTACATATGATTTACTCGTGTTAAAAAAAAAGATAAATGGAACCGTTAAACTACTTCAAGAAACTTCTAGAGAAATTTTCACTCTAGTGTAAAGTGGAAAAATTAAATGTCTAATTATTTAATCTCTTTCTGGAAACAGTTGTGCTGAAGATATTTTGTATTTTTAGAGAATGTTACAGAAATTAAACTTTCTTGCTAAGGTAAATATGAACAGCCATGTGCCTTTTGCATATGTTCTGATAGACAACATCTAAAATTGTCAGTCATCCCCAGATTTCCTGATTCTATTCAGGAGATGATTATATGGCATATGATTGTTCAGGAGATGGGTAATATAGTGATTTTATATTGGTGTGAGTCATTTCAGTATCACTATATTGAGCCTGAAGCTAAAGAACAAGTTGATTACAGGAGTTTATCTGGTTCATTATCTCACCTGCTTTTTTTTTTTTTTTTAATATTTTTATTTATTTATTTGACAGAGAGAGATCACAAGTAGGCAGAGAGGTAGGCAGAGGGAGAGGAGGAAGCAGGCTCCCTGCTGAGCAGAGAGCCCCATATGTGGGGCTCCATCCCAGGACTCTGAGATCATGACCTGAGCCGAAGGCAGAGGCTCACCCCACTGAGCCACCCAGGTGCCCCATCTCACCTGCTTTTAAAGAGTTCTAGGACTAACATGTTTTGTTTTGAAGAAATATTTTATTAAAAAAGAAAACCCAGAGCTATTTATGTAGAAAAATAACTAATCCCAATAAATTTTTCCCTTACTGTGCTCTGAATTATTATTTTTTTTAATTTTAATTTTTATTTATTTGAGAGAGAGTGAAAGAGAGAGAGAGCATGAGAGGGGAAAGGTCAGAGGGAGAAGCAGGTTCCTCGCTAAGCAGGGAGCCAGATTCGAGACTGGATCCTGGGACTCCAGAATCATGACCTGAGCAGAAGGCAGTTGTTTAACCAACTGAGCTACTCAGGTGCCCCGAATTATTTTATTTTTAAAATTTTTTATTTTTTATTTTTGGAGAGGGAGAGGGAGAGAGAACATCTTAAGCAGGGTCCACACCCAGTATGGAGCTGACAGGCTTGATCTCAACAACCCTGAGATCATGACCTGAGCCAAAATCAAGAATTGGTTGCTTAACTGACTGAGTCTCCCAGGCGCCACTTAAATGTTTTAATATTAAATAATCTCTACACCCAATATGGCCTTAACTCAAAACTTTAAGATTGAGTCACGTGCGATTGAGCCAGTCAGGTGTCCCTTTGAATTATTTTAAGCAGATAATTTAATGTGGATATCATCATTTATTGAGTATACACTGTTTGCTCTTCATTGTTAGGTGTTTTAAAATACATTGCCTTGTTAAATGCTCAAAATAACCAATGGACTAAGCATTATTATCCCCAATTTACATATGAAGAGGCACTCGGAATTTACAGATGAGGAATCCCTCAGAGTAAGTCTTGTAACTAGTATTAGTGGTAGAATTTCAGCCCAGATCCATCTAATAACTCTTTTCTGTCTCCTGTACCATATAGCCTCCCTGGGTGCAGGTAGATATTACTGTTGCTGTTAGGGTTTGGAGATGTTAGAT
Source organism: Mustela nivalis (assembly GCF_964662115.1). Lineage (NCBI taxonomy): Eukaryota > Metazoa > Chordata > Mammalia > Carnivora > Mustelidae > Mustela > Mustela nivalis. The sequence continues at coordinate 115,802,611 of NC_139020.1, forward strand.
AATTTGCTGGAAGACCTGTAGTTAAAGGCCAGGAGAGGCAGTATTAGCCAGGATTTGATCCTAGTGTGAAGTAACTCCAAAACCATAGTGTACCTGTAGTATTAGGTACTTTGATGAATTCAAATATAACTTATGTTAGCTAAAATATTTTGTTTACATTATTTAAAATTTAAAACCAGGAAAATTATTTGAATATTCTATCTATATATAAATATATAGAGATATATATAGGTAGATACAGGCATAGGCAAATATTATAATATCTAGCATTAATATAGATAGTATAATACCTATAATTATAATATATATTTATATATAATGTATGTATCTGGTATATATGTATAATATATAGAGATACAGATATATATCAAAGTTGCCATGCATTCTGTTCTCTCATAATGTATAGACTGTATCTGGTAGGCCTGCTGTCTTTCAAGAGTTTACGTTCTAAGAAAACAGCATATATTAGCCATACCATTTATAACTTTACATGATTAGAATTCATCAGGAACATTTTCTTGAGGTTTTTCACTCTTGTTTGTTAAAAAAAAATAGCTCTTTAGGAAAAGGGAAATATTTATTTGGGAATAGGTAACTTGATCCAGTGGATAAGGAAAATCTTGGAGATCACCGAAGATTTTTTAGGGCAGAAGGGATGTAGCTTAGATTTGGATAGGCAGGAATAAGAAGGAAAGCCATTGCAGGCAGTGGTGGACAACATGCAAAATAAATCCTGGAGTATATGGCACATAAGTTAATTTTGCCAGTCCATTATGCATTCCCCTTTCATTTGATAACAATACTCCAGTTTTCCTAGGAAATCACCCCTCTCAGTTTTATGGGTGCCCTGCCTTAACACAAAGGTGTGCACATGACTGAGGCAGGCCTCACCAGTCAATGAAGGCCATCCTTCTGGCCATAGTGATTGTTCAGAGATGGGCACATTTCCAGTCACTGCACATGTCTGTTAATTGTGAATCTTTTATTGAAACTATTGAGAAAGAGGCATGCTTTGGACTCTGCAGTTGCTGAGAGAATACAGTGTAAGCCTGGAACTTAGAAGGCAGAGCCAAAAGATGGAAAGAATGAGACCAAGTTCTGATGATAATGTTTGAATCTTTGGATCAATAGTCAGGCCTTAAGTTAATGCTGTCCTTGAGCTTTCAAATTATGCTAACTAATAAATTCCCTTTTCTGCTTAATTTGAGCAGAATTTTTTGATACAAAATCAAGAGTCCTGACTGATACTGTGAAACTGCTCTTGATAATATTGTGGTCAGGCCAGTTTGGTCAGAATAAATGGTTGGATTTGAGAGTATATGGGCTACCTTCTGTATGTGTGGAAGCTAAATTGTGGATAGGTTTATTGGGATTGAGATAGGGAGACTAATCAATATTCATTCGTTGAACAGACATTTGCTAAGGAATTTGGCAGGTGCAGATACACAAAAAAGAACAACACTTTCTGCCCTCAGTGAACTCAAGGGATCTAATGGAGGAATACGTAAATAAATGTAAAAATTATGTGACTCGTCTAGTAACAGCAAAACTTTTATGGGTAAGGCATTGTACTAGCTAATATAAAGGAAAAATAAGAAGAGGCTTTAACTTATAAGAATTAAGAAACCTAGTAATCTAGTTGGGTGGCTGCAATAATAATTAAATCTTTGAAGGAATGAAAAATAGAGATCATATTGGAAAATGAAAATATACAAACGCTGATTGAATTTATTTTCTTTAATGGCAGAATGCACCAAAAATGACTGAGTTGTTAAATCTGGAGAACTAGGAAGATGGTGATGCTATTGATAATAATAGCTAATATTTATTGAGCTGTTAGCATATTTCAGGTCTTGTTCTAAGCTGTATATATAAAATGTGCACATACAACAACAATATGAGTTGTAAGTACTATTTTAAACCCAATTTTACATAAAAAAATGGAGACTTGACATTAATTTGATCAAAGTTACACAGCTAATAAGTGACAAAACTGGAATTCATATTCAGATACATCTAATCCTAAAACTTGGTTTTTGATCACTAAGCCATACTGACAAAGAAGTTTGCTACACAGAATTTCTTTGATTTATTTGACACCTTTAAAGGGGTTGGTAGCATATCTAGTTAATTCTGTGCAATGAATAGAAATGTACATCTGGAGCTTTTTAAAAAAAATCTTTAAGTAAATTCTTTGCCCAATGTGGGGCTTGAACTAATAACCCCAAGAAAGTCACATGCTCTACCGAAGGAGCCAACCAGGTGCCCCTAAATCTGAAGTCCTGGCTACCCCCATTTATTTCAGAGACTCCTAATGAAGAGTTATGAGATTCTTGGAGAAGGAGTGTGGAGAATGGAAAAGTTGGTCACTCTTAAGTCATGGGATACACCAGCATTTAAAAAGGGAAGAAATAGAATCTGCCTGAGAAAAGAAACCCAGAAATAAAGTGCCATAACTAGACCTTCACTAGAATTCAAAGACTCCTAAAGCTGAAGGAACCATAATAACCATTTAAGTTATTTTACAAACGAGAAGTTTGTAAAAGTTTGTATCTCAGAGGTTAAATGATGTTTTTAAGATTATATAGTGACATGGTATTTCATGGTATTTCATGATATTTCACAGAAGGCAAAAAGTGGTCATTGTTGAAGCTGTGAAAAATCTCTTCGGAGTAGAAGACAGAAAACAAGAAATTAAGGACTCAGCTTTGGGGAGCAGCCTGTAGTGGAAGGCAGGAGGGAGAGACTAAGATTACACCACAAAAGAAAACAAATTTTAGATGTAGTGGGCGAGCCAAGATAATGCAGTGTTACTAACGCCACAAGAATTGAGACTTTTAAGAAATGGATGCTTATTTCCTAGGTAACGAAGAATGAGGATTGTTAAAAGACAATTTAATTTTTCAGGAAGCAGCCTATAATTTTTCAAGGTGGTAATCTATAAAATTATGGTTTCATTAGTTTTTGAAATATGCACTGGAGTATAGGTCTTTTTCTTTTTTTAAAAAAAAAGATTTTATTTATTTATTTGACAGAGATCACAAGTAGGCAGAGAGCAGGCAGAGAGAGAGGGGAAAGCAGGCTCCCTGCTGAGCAGAGACCCCCCCCCCCTCCCACCCCAAGGCAGTCATGGAATCATGACCTGAGCCGAAGGCAGAGGCTTTAACCCACTGAGCCACCAAGGCACCTCTGGAGTGTAGGTCTTAAGTGGAAATCATATTGCTCTTGGATTCTTACATATATCTTTATTGACCACAATATGTACAGTGAACTTTTCTGGAGTAATGCTATTCAGTTGGGTAGCTACTAGCTATACGTGGTTATTAAAATTAAAGTTAAAAATTTAGGGGTGCCTGAGTGGCTCAATCAGTTAAGTGTCTGCCTTCAGTGCAGGTCATGTTGAGCCCCACCAACATCAGGCTCCTTGCTCAGCAGGGAGTCTCCTCCCTCTCGCTCTGCCTGCTGTTCCCTGCCCTTGGGCCCTTTATGTCTCTCTCTCTGTCGAATAGATAGCTAAAATCTTTAAAAAAAAAAGGGGGGGGGTTAAAAATTTAAATTTGGTTCCTCTGTCACACTAGCCACATTTCAAGTGCTTAGTAGCCACATGTATCATTGGACACAGCACATTAGACAGATCCACTTCCTGTCATATTGGACAGCACAGACAGTAGAACCTTTTCATCATTACAGAAAGTTATATTGGACAGTGATGTCGGGGCACTGCTTTGACGAGAATTGAAATTTGTTTTCTGTATCATTTATTTTCTAATCATATTTCTTTTGGCAAAGTTTTTCTATATCCACGAAGACAGTAAGACATCCTGGTGTGTAGAGCTAAAAACACTGTGCAGTAATGATGAGAAGGCAGAGGCAAAGAGAGGAGGTTGTAGCAAATGGCATCAAATCATACTTACTTGATACTTGAGAGCATCTCAATGTTGGGGGATATATAATTTTTTCTTTCAGAAATAAGATCTTGTTCATGGAGACCGCCATTTTTAAGCATGTCATTTTTGTTAATAGCAGCATTAATATATATTTGACACATTTGCCACCCACTGAGCATTAGTTGTTCAAATCGGAAGAATATTCTAAGAGCCTCAGAAATGAAGAAAGAATAGAAAAGAGTAAAACTAATTTTATTTGATTAATGAGACTGGTTCAGTTTAGTAGACTTTAAAAATCATTTCTGATTTTACAGGTTTTACATGTTCATTGTGATATGAAAAGTTTTAAATAGGACATTAAAGATCATTTGTAATTCCACTTACCAGAGATGAATTTAGTAGTGAACACTGGTTGGAATGCTGCCAAACATTTTCTTCATAAATGTACGCATTCTTGAGCATCAGACTCTTAGTCTCAGCTCTATTCATAATCTCCAGGGTCGTGGGGTGGAGCCCTGCATTAGGGCTTTGTCCTCGGCAAGGGGGTGCTCAGCTTATCCCTCTTCATTCCCCTCTGCCCTTCCCCCTGCTTGTGCTCACTCTTTCTGTCTAGAATAAACAAATAAAATCTTTTTAAAAGATGTATATGCAGGGGCGCCTGGGTGGCTCAGTGGGTTAAGCCGCTGCCTTCGGCTCAGGTCATGATCTCAGAGTCCTGGGATCGAGTCCCGCATCGGGCTCTCTGCTGAGCAGAGAGCCCGCTTCCCTCTCTTTCTCTCTCTGGCTGCCTCTCCGTCTACTTGTGATTTCTCTCTGTCAAATTAATAAATAAAATCTTAAAAAAAAAAAAAAAAGATGTATATGCATTGTTACTTTTTAAAATATAAAAATGGGATCACAAAAGGCTCTTTTATCATCTTTTACTATATGAGATACAATACCAGAAAATAGAGACCTGTAACATAATTTTTATTTTTAAGATTATTTATTTGTTTGAGAGAGGGAGCATGTGCACACACACAGGAGCAGAGGGATGGGCAGAGAGAGAGAGAGAACAGATCTTGAGCAGACTCTGCCCTGAGCTCCCTGAGTGTGGAGCGGACAGGGCTAGATCTTGGCCCTGGGATCATGACCTGAGCCAAAACTAAGAGTCCCTCATTTAACTGATGGAGCCACCCAGGTGCCCCCAGTACATAATTTTTAATGGTAGTACACTGTATGATATGCTGTCTTTTAATTTATCCTCTTGATGCACATTGTGATTATTTTTTCATGTAACCTTGTTACATGTGGTATTCCTGAGAACATCCTAGTAGGTATATATTTGCATACTTGTCTAATTATTTCTTCAGGATAAATTCCTAGAAATAGAATTGATTGGCCAAAGGGTATGCACAATTTAGGTTTTCTGAAAAATACACATTGTAAAATTGTCCTAGGATTGTTCAGCTTTGATTTGTATCAACAATGCATGAGTTGTCTTTACTTTGCACCCGCTGATCTTCTCATTCCTTTTGTTCTGTTTCATTCTGATAGATGAGAGATGATAGCTCTTCATTCTGTACTCAGTGCATCTTGAGGAGTGTAGTTTTTTCTACAAGAAGAAAATAAATTCAGGGAGAAAAGATTTACTTTTTCTGTTTCTACCTTGTGTCATAGAACCAGCTGGTAGCAAAGAATTAGGAGCTCTTTGTGTTTATGTATAACTATATATTAATTTAACTCTTATAATTGTAATACATGTTTACTGTAGAAAATCTGATAAAACAATACACAATACACAATACACAAGGTAGAGAAAGGGAAAAAAGAGAATGGTACTACTGTATGGATAACCACTGTGGACATTTTGACATATTCTTCTAGGCTTTTGTTTGTTTCTTCTTGTAGGGTTTTTTTTTTTTTTTTAATGCATGTACATATATATATTGAAGAAGATGGTATCAGCTTTTTGTAGTTTATTTTTTTTCCATCTTATAGCATATTAGAAATACTGTGTCACATCTGTTAACATTTTCTTATTAATAGCTGTGGCGAATTTAATTAAATCTTTGTACTTAGCCAGACCCTTTTTATTGGGCATTTAGGCTATTTCAGATTTTTCATTATTATAAATAACACTATGAACATTTTAAAATATAATTCTTTGCTTATATCTCTTATTATTTCCTTTGGGTTAATTCCTAGAAGTGGAATTGTTTTAACAAATTATATGTAACCTTAAAAACTTAAGCAGTTTACAAACAAATTCAAAAGCAGAAATAGTGTTATTTCTCACAGAAATAGTGTTACATATTGTATGTAGCCTGGATAGGTTTATAGGTCACACACAAAAACCTAGTATTTTTTTCCTAAACATGAAAGTTGGCTTAACTCACATTTCAAACTTGTTTATACCTAATAGCGATGGTCTCCCACGTATCTCTCTCTGTATAAAGATGGGAGTACTTCTAACCTCAGAAGGTCTGGGGTGCAGAGCTTGAAATTGCCTCACTAGGGACCTTGAAATTTGAAGTCTTAGAATTTTCTTAAGAATTCCACTCTAGGGGTGCTTGGGTGGCTCAGTGGGTTCGGCTCAGGTCATGGTTCCAGGGTCCTGGGATCTAGGATTGAGCTCTCTGCTCAGCGGGGAGCCTGCTCTTCCCTCTGCCCCCCCACCCGCCTGTCTCTCTGCCTACTTGGAGCTCTGTCTATCAAATAAATAAATAAATAACTCTTGAAGAATTCTACTCTATATTTTTCCTCCTTCCTTCCTTCCTCTTTCCCTCTCCCCCTCTCTTTCTTTCTTTCTGGATTTTATTTATTTATTTATTTGACAGAGAGAGAGAGAGCAAGAGAAGGAGCACAAGCAGAGGGAGTGGGAGAGGATGATGTGGGGCTTGATCCCAGTATCCTGGGATCATGACCTGAGCCAAAGGAAGATGCTTAACAACTGAGCCACCCAGATGCCCCTCCATTCTATATTTTCATGCTTGTTTTAATGACAAATCTATGGCTTCAAATTACCAGCCATTAGGATAAACCAAACCTAGTAAGTTTCTGTATTTATTTTGTTGCCTTTCTGTAACACTGCCCCCCTTGCCAATTCATATCCCAGTTTCAGAAGCATGGATATAATATTATATATACTATTATTCTTTGTAACAAAGTTGCTATGAAAATATGTGTATTGAATTGGAATGTGGGATACAGAATACTTCTCAGAAAATAACATTCATATTCTTCTTACAACTTAACCTCCATTTGAAATGAGAAATCCTATAGCTCTAATATATTCTCATCCACATGCTTCTTTCTTTCTCTTCTGCCTGACAAGCAGCACAATTCTATATTATACCAACACAGTAGGAAAGACTGAGGGAACAACTGGTGTCCAAGTTGATTACTCGTGGAACCCTTGGTTTCTGCTTAGGTTGTGATCTCAGGGTCACAAGATTGAGCCCTGCATGGAGCTCTGTCCTCAGCATGGAGTCTGCTTGAGATTCCTTTCCCTCTTTTTCCCCTTCATCCCCTTTCCCTGCTCATGCACTTGTGCTCCTTCTCTCTGAAATAAATAAATAAATAAATACATACATACATACATACATACATACTTAAAAAAAAAAAAACCCAATAGGGAAGGCTGAGGTAAAAAGACCTGTTATTTATCAATGCACACACGTATACAGGCATGTGCGCTTTATATAGTTAGGCAGAGACCATGGAGAAATCACGGCTGTTAGGTATAAAGGCACCTGAAATAAGACTAGAATTTGTTTCAGGGGGAAATCTGGACTCAATTGTATTGGCATTTTTTAGAAATATGAAGGGTGAATTTTAAGATGGCACCTTCAGATGGGTTCAGAAGATTTGTCTTGGATCACCACTAAATCAATGTTAAGACTAGAAGAATGGCAGCAATATTGGGGTCAAGGATTTCCTTTTTACTATGGTTGTATTTATGGGCTGGACGGTTAATGTTATCAAATATTATAAAATGAACATGTTTATTATTTTTTTCAGTTTACTTGTGAAACAGTTATTGCATTCAAGCTGACAAAAAAATATGGTAAATATGGTAATTCACACAAAGGAACATTATTTTGAGTTCCTGAAGTAGCCAGCAATATCAAATGCAATGTAGCTAATTTTAGAATCATAACTAGTCCTAAAAATTTAAGGTATTTCTTTATTCACTTTTAGCTTTCTTCCTTGCTCTTTTAAATTTCTAGAGTTTTATTTTTCGAAGAAAGTATTTTTTTCCCTCTTTTTTTTTTTAAAGTAGGTGCCACACCCAGTATCAAGTTGGTGCTGGGGCTTGATCTCACAATCCTGAGATCAAGACCTGAGTTGAAATGAGGAGCCACATGCTTAAGCGACTGAGCCACCCAGGTGTCCCTGAAGAAATTCTTAAGCCATGGATTTTAACTGATTTATTAAACTTATTTCTTGCAAAAACTAAGTAATAGATTTTTTCCATTAAAAACAGGTTTTAAACTTTTTTAAAAAATATATTTATTTATTTGAGAGAGAACATGAGGAGGGAGGAGGAGCAGAGCGAGAAGCAAACTCCCCACTGAGTAGGGAGCCCTATGTGGGGCTCCATCCCAGGACTCCAGGATCACAACCTGAGCCAAAGGCAGATACTTAACCAATTGAGTCATCCAGGCACCCCTAAATACAGGTTTTAAAAAAAATGATCTCACATCTGAGAGAGTGAGAAGATAAACCACAGAGTAAACAAAAGATTTTGAGTAGACACACTAAACAAACGATATCTGGAATATGTATAGAATTTCTGCAAACAAGAAGACAAATTAGTAGAAAATTGAGGAGAGATTTAAACTAGTATTTACTAAAGGGGAATCCTAAATGACTGATAAATATGTGAAAAAGTACTCAACCTCATTTGTAATCAGAGGAATGGAGAATAAGACCAAACTGAGGTACTACTTAAAAAACTGACAATACAAATACTGGAAATATGTGAAGCATTGGGGACACATATACAAGGCTGATGAGAATGTTAATTGATATGTTGACTTTGGAAAATACTTAGCAAAATTAAAAATACACATACTCAATACCCAGAAATTCCAGATTCTGAGATGTATATGTCAAGTTGTGTATAAGTGTACCAGGGTATATTAGCTTAAAACAACACCGATTTACTATCTTTCAGTTTATAGATCAGAAGACTGGACTCAGCTGAGTTATCTACTCAGGGTCTTACAAGGCCTAAATTAGTATGTTGGTCAATCTGGGAACTTTGGGGAAAGTATTTCTTCCAGCATCCTTCAGAATTTGGCAAAATTCATTCAGTTCTTCACAGTTATAAAACTGAGGTCTCCATTTTCTTGCTGGTTGTCGGCTTCAGGTCACTCTGGCATCTTGGAGGCTACCTACATTCCTTACAGTGGCCCTCTTCACGTTCAAGCCAGCAGTGGTATGTCAAATTCTCATGCTTAGAATCATTGACTTTTGCTACCAGCCAGAGGGCTTGTGTGATGAGACTGGGTCTAGCCAGATCATCTCTCCTTAGTTTAATTCAAAGTGAACTGATTAGTAACTTTGATTATATCTAGAAAATCCCTTCTGCCATGTATGGAACAAAATCAGAGTATATTTTGTATGTATAGTCCCAGGGAATTGGGCAGGAAATCTTGGAGGACCATTTTAGGATTCTGCCTACCATAGAGAGTTCTGTCTTTTTCTCTTTTTATTGTATAACAGGTAGTACAATGTCAGATGCCCTTTGAGAATTTTTTGAGAGGATGAGTGGATGGATTAATGGATAAGTGAGTGAATGAGAAAGTGAAAACAGGAATGATTTAGTCTATTCACTTCCTTAGCTTTGAAAATGACAACTTGACTTCTGTGTGACTAGATTTAGTGGACACCCTTGGGACTTCAGTGATAAAGTAGAATTCAGTCAAAACATTCTTAAGGATAATACCAGTGAATATATTTCCCTTTGATGTTAAGTCAAGCATTCAGACCCTCTTTAATTGGTGTCATAGAGGGTAAGAAAGATAGTGCATGTGCTAGAAGTCAGTCTCTTGGGGCACCTGGGTGACTCAGTCATTTAACCATCCAGCTCTTGATTTCAGCTTGGTTCATGATATCAGGGGCCTGGTCTTTCATCCATTTTTAGTTTATTTTTGTGTATGGTGTAAGGAAATGGTCCAGTTTCATTCTTCTGCATGTGGCTGTTCAGTTTTCCCAACACCATTTGTTGAAGAGACTTTTTTCCATTGGGTGTTCTTTCCTACTTTGTCAAAGATTAGTTGACCATATCAATTATCATATGGTTTCACTTACATGTGAAGCATAAGGAATAACATGGAGGACATTAGGTGAAGGAAAGGAAAACTGAATTGGGAAAACCAGAGGTGGAGACGAAGCATGAGAGACTGTGGACTCTGAGAAACAAACTGAGGGTTTTGGAAGGGCCGGGGGCCAGGGTGGAGGGATGGGTGAGCCTGGTGGTAGTTATTACAGAGGGCACATATTGCATGGAGCACTGGGTGTGGTACATAAACAATGTATCTTGGAATACTGAAAAAAATAAAATTAAGATGTTAAAAAAAATTAGTAAGCCATAGATTTGAGGGTCTATTTCTGGGATCTCTATTCTGTTTCATTGGTCTATGTGTCTGTTTTTGTGCCAATACCATACTGTCTTGATGATTACAGCTTTGTAATAAGGCTTGAAGTCCAGAATTGTGATGCCAGCTTTGTTTTTCTGTTTCCTTTGCCTATTTTTAATCAGATTATTTGTTTTTTCGGTGTTGAGTTGTATAATTTCTTTAAATATTTTGGATGTTAACCCCTTATCAGATATATTGTTTGTGAATATTTTCCATTCAATAGGTTGCCTTTTTATTTTGTTGGTGTTTCCTTGGCTGTGCAAAATCTTTTTATTTTGGTGTAGTCCTTGTAGTTGATTTTTGGCTTTATTTCCCTTGTCTGAGGAGACATCCATAAATATGTTGGTAAGGCCAAATGTCCATGAGATTACTGCCTATGTTTTCTTTTAGGAGTTTTGTACTTTCAGGTCTTAAACAAGTTGGGGGAAATCAGAGGGGGAGTCAAACCACGAGAGACTGTGGACTCTGAGAAACAAACTGAGGCTTTTGGAGGGGGGAGGGGTAGGGGATTGGGTGAGCCTGGTGATGGGTATTAAGGAGGGCATGTATTGCATGGAGCACTGGGTGTGGTGCATAAACAATGAACTTTGGAACACTGAAAAAAATTAAAGTGAAAAAAAGGCATTTCATCCATTTTGAGTTTATTTTTGTGTATGGTATAAGAAAGTGGTCCAGTTTCCCTAGCGCCATTTATTGAAGAGACTTTTTTCCCACTGTATAGTCTTTCTTCCTTTTTCATAGATTAATCGACCATTAAAGTGTAAGGGCTCTCCGACCTATTCCATTGATTTCTGCGTCTGTTCTTGTGCCAGTACCATGCTGTTTTTATTACTGTAGCTTTCTAGTGTATCTTTTAATCTGGGATTGTGAGAATGTCAGCTTTGTTCTTCTCTAAAGATTGCTTTGGCTAGTTGGGATCTTTTCTGGTTCCATACAAATTTTGGGATTATTTATTCTATTTCTATGAAAAATACTATTGGTTTTTTTTATAGGGATTGCATTGAATCTGTACATCGCTTTGAATAGTATGTTCATTTTAACAATATTAATTCTTCCAATCCATGAGCATAGTATATCTTTCCATTTGTTAATGTCATCTTCAATTTCTTTCATCAATGTGTTGTAGTTTTCAGAGAATGGGTCTTTCACCTCCTTGCTTAAATTTATTCTTAGGTATTTTATTATTTTTGGTGCAATTATAAATAGGATTTTCTTAATTTCTCTTTCAGGTATAGAAACTAAACAGATTTTTGTATATTAATTTTGTATCCTGAAACTACTGAATTCATTTATTCTAATAGGTCTTTGTAGAGTTTTTAGGGTTTTCTGTACATAAGTATCATGTCATCTGCAAATAGTTTTACTTCTTCCTTACCAATATGGTTGCCTTTTTTTGTTTTGTTTTGTTAATCTCCATGCCCATTATGCGGCTTAGACTCATCACCCCAGTATCAAGAGTCACATGCTGTAGCAACTGAGCCAGCCAGGAGCCCCCAGCATGTAATTTTTCATGGTATTCTTTTATAGTCCTTTAAATTTTTGTGGTGCTGTTTGTATTTCTACTTTTCTCATTTCTGATTTTATTTGAGTCCTCTCTCTTTCTTTTCCTGATTAAGTCTGGCTAAAAGTTTATCAGTTTTGTTTATTGTTTCAAAGAACTAGCTCTTAGTTTCATTGTTTGTTTGTTTTTGCATTTTTAGTCTCTATTTCATTTATTTTCACTCTAATCTTAATTATTTCCCCACTTCTACTAATTTTGGGCTTCGTTCTTCTTTTTTCTAGTTCCTATAGGTGTAAGGTTAGACTGGAATTTTTCTTGTTAATTGAGGTACTTCTCTCTTGTAACTTCCCCCTATAACGGCTTTTGCTGCATCATAAAGATTTTGGACCATCATTATGTTTCCATTTTTGTTTTTCTCCATGTATTTTTTTAAATTTTCTCTATTTTTAAAATTTTCTCTATTTCCAGTAATTTTTCTAAAAGTGTAAGACCCATCATTTTGCAGCATTGGGCACTTTAGTATAGAATAAATACTTGAAAGACTGATTTGTTTTAATGGAAGTGTCACTGAAAAACTTTGTTGACAAAATCAAATTACATGAGACGTAAACTGCTAAAATTGAGCATTAATGGTTACTTAGCGTTCTTAGTTATAAGGAACAGAAATCAACTGTGGTCGTGAGTAGCCTACCAAATCTGTGGAAGGATTGGGGAACCAAGCTGGAAGAATAGGTAGCCAGAAATAATACCCAAAATCATATGGCAGAAGTTGCCCTTGGAAGATACCACCAGCAGGGTCCCCAGCTACTATGATAGACCCCTCAGTTTGCATCACCAACACCAGGGATAATGGACAGACACCACACACCAGCACTGGAACTTTTGCTGCCACTGCCTCTGGATACTGGGATGTATTATTACTATTCTTCTTTCAATTCAAAATTGGGGAAGGATGTGTCTGTTTGGGGTAACCTAGGTTATATAGCCATATCTCTAGGCCCAAGAGAGGCTGAGAAAGCAACTATACTGTGTGGCTGATTTCAGCTTCTGTTGAGGAAAGAACTCTATTTGATAAAGTCTTGCTTGGATTGCCCAAACATAATAATAATGTTTAGAATCTGAGTAGCCTTAAAAAATGGCATGTGTCTACTACAAGTTGTATTTACTACTAAAATCAAGTAACCAAGTAAGCCTTTAATAGAGTATATAATTATTATAATGAACACTAAACAAGCTTTAAATGATAAGCAGTTTACTGACTGTAATTATAATGATTTTTCTATAGCCAGAATTTATTTCTTGGTCCAACTGGAAGAGGAGGAAAGATTTAATAATTAGATTTTTTTCTAGGAGTACCTTCAGTTTTTCTTTTCTTTTCTTTTCTTTTTTAATTTGGAGAGTATCTTGAATATCTTTTTAGCCTGCATTAACTTGGGGAGACAAAAGATGAACAATGTTGCTTAGCTCTTATTCTTACAGATGTCTGCAGTGTCCCTAATCCCAATACCTCGGGACAGTATGCTGTCATTTTAGCCAGTGGTCCCTATAGTAAAAAAATTTTTGACAACAAATTGTGTGTGTGTATGTGTGTGTGTGTGTGTGTGTGTGTGTGTAAATAATATGTATGTACTAAAGTACTAAAATTATATGTGTTATAAAATATATATAAAATACAAAATTTTAAAGGAAAAATTAAATATAAATAGAAATAAAAGTTCTTATGTTTTTCCTTCATATTCCAGGGGGCATCATTTTGTGTATCCTCTGGATAATAGTCTCACTTTCCTCCCTTAGAGACTATTGATTCAAACAGTGTTTAGCCTCTTACTAATCTTTGAAAACATCATAGGCTCTACTTTGAGGCAATTTGGGAAAGGGGAGATAGTCTGAGATATGGAGTCCAAGAATAGAGAGCTATTACCTGCTCAAAAGAAAAGGATGTAGGACTCCTGGGTGGCTCAGTTGGTTGAGTGGCTGCCTTCAGCTCCGGTCATGATCCCAGCGTCCTGGGATCGAGTCCCACATCGGGCTCCTTGCTCAGCGGGGAGCCTGCTTCTCCCCCTGCCTCTGCTGCCATTTGGCCTGCTTGTGCTCACTCACTCTCTCTTTCTCTGGCAAATAAATAAATAAATAAAATTCAAATAAAATAAAATAAAAATATAATAAAAATAAAATAAAATAAAATAAATTCAAAAAAAAAAAAAAAAAAAGAAAAGGATGTAAGAAGACAAAGATTGAAGAAATGTCCTGAAGCAATGCTGTACAGGAGGATGGACTCCTTGCATAGCACAGGTGAAACAAACCAATGTGTAAATGAAGTGAGGGATGAGATATTTAGTAATGACTGAGCTGTTTATGTAGATTTGATGGGGGGATGGGGCAATGTTACTTTGGAAATAAGGTGCTTTACATGTTTTAGCCTTGATTCATTACCTTAATTGTTTGGTTTAAGACAGTCTTTTATTATCTTTCCTCATTTAGAAAATAAAAAGGTAGGCTGGATTGGAGCTCTTAAGATTTAGGAGGCCTAGGGGTTTGGGGGAATCTCCTCAGAGGTTGTGCTTTGGCCTGGGTGTGAGTTAGGTTATGCCCTCTCCCCCAGACTGACTTCAGCTAGTCAATTTTGAATCTGTGTTGTATTCATTTAACAAATAATTTTAGCCTTGACCTTGTGCCTGAGCCCCAGACTTAACATATTTAGTTGCCTACTTGATATTTGCACTAGATGTTTTAAGAGGCCTCTCAGATTTACCTTGAACAGAAATAACTCTTTTTTTTTTTTTAAAGATTTTATTTATTTATTTATTTCACAGACAGAGATCACAAGTAGGCAGAGAGGCAGGCAGAGAGAGAGGAAGAAGCAGGCTCCCTGCTGAGCAGAGAGCCAGATGTGGGGCTCGATCCCAGGACCCTGGGATCATGACCTGAGCCGAAGGCAGAGGCTTTAACCCACTGAGCCGCCCAGGCGCCCCCAGAAATAACTCTTGGTTTGCTGCTCCTACTTTCTCCCCCACCAAAAAAACCAAAAGAGAAAGAGAGATGGAGTGAAGAAACTAACATCAACACCCTGTTCTCCTTGTAAATGATACTACTATCCATTTCTTGAAGTAGGAACTCATGTCTATGAGTGTTACCACCATTTGTGCTCAGGCCCTGTTATACTTTATTCTCTATTTCTCCTTCCCTCTTCAGTCTAATAACAAAACATATTTACCTCAGTGGATCCTAAATCTGTCCACCTGTGTGTCTCCCCTGCTTAAGTTTTAGCGCAAGCCCTATCATTGTTGCCATCAACTGCTTTAGTTGCCTCCTAACTACTCTTCCAGTTTCTACTCTCACCTCTCGAAAGCACTCTACATACAACAGCCAAAAATGATACTTTTGAAATGTCAATCAGATCATGTCACTTCCCTATAAAATCAAACAAAATTCTGTAGTAGTTATCTGCTGCCATATGTATAAAATGCAGATGCTTTATCGGGGCCTGATAGGCTTTATGTGTGACCTCTGCCTATTTCATAAGCCTTAAGTTGATTCATTCTTGGGCCTAGCTCAGTATATTTTAGTTCACTTACACTTCTTCCTTTTCATCAAACTTATTTTCCTTCCGTGTCCTTTGTACTTGCTATCGGATCTTCATGGAATGCCCTTCTTCCAAATCTTTGTGTGACTGGATGCTTCTCATCCTTAGATTTTTAGCTCAAACATGAATAAATACATATAAAGTATTTAGAGTTCATTCTTAGCCCATAGTAAATGATCAGTAACTGTTATGAGTCCCTTACCCTCAAAACTCACCTCTTTGGAAAGGTTAATGATAAGCCCTATTGAGATGTCCTGAACCACTTTCCCTCTAGTGCTGCTCTTTATTTCCTTCTTAGTATGTCCCTATTTGGGGATGTTTTATTAAGTTGATTGATTACTCCATTTTATTTTATTTAGTTTTATTAATTTTTTAAAAAGATTGATTTTATTTATTTATTTATCAAAGAGAGAGGGGGAAGGAGCACACAAGCAGGCAGAGTGGCAGGCAGAGGCTGAGAGAGAAGCCGGCTCTCTGCTGAGCAAGGAGCCTAATGCAGGATTCGATCCCAATTCCTGGGATCATGACCTGAGTCGAAGATAGCAACTTACTGTCTGAGCCACCCAGGCGTCCCTGCTTACTCCATTTTAATGTAAGCTTCATTAGAATAACAGCCTGGTCTGTCTGTAGCCCTAGCATTTACAATAGTGTGTGCCACACAGTAGACTAGACTTTTTTTTTTTTAAGATTTTATTTATTTATTTGTCAGAGAGCAAGAGAGAGAGAGAGCATAAGTAGGGGGAGCTGCAAGCAGAGGGAGAAGCAAGCAAGAAGCCCGATGTGGGACTTGATCCCAGGACCCTGGGATTATTGCTTAAGCGCCTGAGCCACCCAGGCGTCCCTAGATTTTTGAATAAATAAATGATTGACCCCTTACTTGATGTATCATAAACTTGTCTAGGTCTGTTGGCATTGAATTCATTCAGAATTTTTGTTTCATTTTCTCTGAAAAAACATAATTTTCCTTTTTTTTTTTTTCCCTCTGGTGCAGAATTCTTGCTTTGCAGGGCTTTCACCCTTCCTCATTTCAGCACCTTAGAAGTATCAGTATGGGATGCTCAGGTGGCTTAGTCAGTTAAGCATCCGCCTTGGGCTCAGGTCATGATCCTAGAGTCCTGGGATTGAGTTCCTCCTCAGGTTCCTTGGTCAGCAGGGAGCCTTCTCATGTCTGCGTCTCCCTCTGCCTAGCATTCCCCCTACTTAAGTGTGTTCTCTCTTTCTCTCTTCTCTCTCAAATAATAGGATCTTTAGAAGAAAAAAATAGCAATACATCATCTTCTGACTTGCATAATTTCTTTTGAAAAATCAGTTTCAACTTTTTGTTAATGATAGATTTAAGATAACATGTTTCTTCTCTTGCTGCTTATAAGATTTTTTTTTCTTTGTCTTTGACTTTCTTTGTATTTATCCTACTTGAGGATTGATGAGCCTTTTACATCTGTGGTCTGAATAATTCTTAGTCATTATTTGGTTTCAGTAATAGAAGTTTTTCTGTTTTCTTGGTTGATAAATATTGTTCAGTCATGATTATTCTTTTAAATTGTTCTGCCCTGCTTTTCCTGGGATACTACTACATAGTGTTTTCTTCTGAAATTTTCAGGAAGCTCTGTGGTCTTAAAGTTTTGTTATTCAAAGTATGGTCTAAGGACCAGAGACAGGGCATCACCTAGGATCTTATAAGAATGCAGAATTTAGGAGTGCCTGGGTGGCTCAGTTGGTTGAGCTCGGATTTCAATCTGAGAGTGGTAAATTCATACCCTGAGTTGGGCTCCATGCTGGGCGTGGAGCTTTCCTGAAAAAAGAGAGAGAGAAAAATGCAGAATTTCAGTCCCTATTGTAGAATTAGAATCTGCATTTCAATAAAATCTTCTAAAAACAGTACAGTTTGAGGGGCACCTGGGCTGCTCAGTTGGTTAACTGACTGCCTTTGGCTCAGGTCATCATCCTAGAGTCCTAGGATCAAGTCGTGCATCGGGCTCCCAGCTCCATGGGGAGTGTGCTTCTCCCCTCTCATGCTCTCTCTTGCCCTCTCTCTCTCTCTCAAATAAATAAATAAAATTTAAAAAAATAATAAAAAAATTAAAACAGCACAGTTTGAGAAGCACTGTTCTAAAGTTAATCAGGTAATCGAGGTTGCTCTCTTTTCCCAGAGGTTCTCTAGCAAACAGTTGCCCCCAATTATTCTAACCCTATGCCACAAATACTGACTAAATTGAGCCCTTTGACACCAGTCTATTTAAAAAAAAAAAGAAGAGGGGCGCCATAGGTGGCTCAGTGGGTTAAAGCCTCTGCTCTGCATCAGACTCTGCTCAGCAGGAGCCTGCTTCCTCCCCTTTCTCTACCTGCATCTCTAATTGTGATCTCTGTCTGTCAAATAAATAAATAAAATCTTTAAAAAAAATTTTTTTTAAAGAGAAAAGACTCTTTGGGGGAGTACAGTAGTCAGAGAACAAAGTTATGACACTAGTTACCTTTTCCTAGGATATTATATATATCCTTATCGTTGGTCATATCATGGATATGTATATGGCTGGAGTTAATTGTGATATCAGCAAATCCTTTTGAACTGTGCCTTGGCTTAGCTGGGCTCCTGCCAAAGTTTATGCTGAAAAGGTAAAAAAGCCTTTTTATGTCATCTTAGTAGGTGGAAACACCCCAGCCTGTGTCCAGAGCTCAATCTCCTTGTGTTATTTTCTCCCTACTTCTATTATGAGAATTGGGGCTTTCTGTCAGAATTGTTATACTATAAGCAGGCCTTTAATTCTCATTGGTATGTTTGTTTCTGATACTTGCTTTAAAAAATTTTTTTTAAAGATTATATTTATTTATTTGTGAGAGAGAGAGCACAGCAGGGGGAGCAAGAGAGGGAGAAGCAGCCCATATCTTAGGACCCTGGGATCATGACCTGAGCCAAAGGCTGACCCTTAACCGGCTGAGCTACCCACGTACCCTGATAACTGCTTTTTAGAGGCCTAATCATTACTAGCTCAATTGTTTGATTTGTTTAATGACAAATTGTTTATCGTTGTTTAATAACAATAGGAACTGAACATTCCTGAGATGAACAGATCAACAATGACCAGCATAGGTTTATTAAATTTTCTGTCTTATCATAGAACATACAGTTTGTAAATACTTCTTTATTTTACAACATAAGGTAATGACAAGTAGAACCTAAAAATATTTTCTATAGAACGTATGTCTTGATTATCCTTATCTTTTGTCACAAAAGAATAGGTACTGATTTCTTTACAGCTCCCTGCATGTTATCTTTCCTTTTCAGGATCCTTCTGGACTTACGGTCTCTTAGAGATTGAAGATGTTTACACGGGGCTGTTTCTAACTGTTGTATTCTATATGTTAGTGTCACTGCCTGTATCCTTCATGTGTGGTGACCTTCCTCTTGGACAGGCCTCTTTCCCCATGCCAGCCAGCACTGCTGCTGAGAACTTAAAACTTGTGTTTCAAGAATAGAAAGATAGGGCACCTGGGTGGCTCAGTGGGTTAAGCCGCTGTCTTCGGCTCAGGTCAGGATCTCAGGGTCCTGGGATCGAGTCCCGCGTCGGGCTCTCTGCTCCGCGGGGAGCCTGCTTCCTCCTCTCTCTCTCTGCCTGCCTCTCTGCCTACTTGTGATCTCTCTCTGTCAAATAAATAAATAAAATCTTAAAAAAAAAAAAAAGAATAGAAAGATATTCTAGATCCATCCTGTTTCCCCCTACCCTAGGGAAGGCATTTATTATCCTTAAGGAGCCATGACTTCTTTTAGTGAACAGTAGGGTACAGGATTATATAGCCTGTCTCCTGGAACCTTGTTTTGTATCATTTCACATGACAACTGATACCAGATAGGATGGCATCAGGGACAGCTTAGATAATTTATGTGAAGGAGCAGGAGCCTTTCAAAGTCATGGATATGGACAATTTTAACCCTCATCTGACCGAATCCTCTTCTTACTCTAACATTAAAGCTTTTTGGTTGATTCTTACTTATGTTTCATCTGAGTTAACAGCCTTTCCTATCTTTCATACTAGTATAGTCAAATTTATTTGTGTTAGTTATTAGTACTGTGTTACTGTTTATTACTATACCAAACTGTATTTTGAATTAAAATACTATCAAAGGTTTTAGATGAGCACCTGGGTACCTCAGTCGGTTAAGCATCTGCCTTTGGCTCAGATCCCAGGGTCCTAAGATCAAAAACCCCATATCTGCATCACATGGGGGCTGCCTGCTCAGCAGGGAACCTCCTTCTCCCTCTCCCTCTGCTCCCCACCCTGACTTACATTCTCACACACTCTGCTCTCTCCCTCAATACTTTATTATAAGTAAATAAATAATCTTAAAAGTTTTAGAAATAACAACATCTAAATGCCAACTTGTGGCTGCTCATTTTCAATAAATCTCATTTATGTGATGACACCGAAACTATATTTTTGAAGTTTCCTGAGTTTAATTTCCTTTCCTCAACACTAAGTCAAATTTTACATGTGTTTCCAGCAGTTTAATCAAGACCAATTTCTTTAAAGATTTAATATTTTTCTTTAAGCAAAAGGAGTATTTATAGTCCATATGCATAATGACTTTATAGAAAAAGATATTTAAACAATAAGTAATTAATTTAACAATGCTTACTTAAATTAGTATAAAATAATATTATTATCCAGAATAAATAATACTGAATTACTTCATATTATCTGTTCCTCTGTGAGCAATTACAGTTTTAGCAGAATACAATATATTCTTTGCTTCATATGTTATGCTGTCTTGTCCCAAAAGCAGTTTTTTACTCTTCCAGGTTCTTGGTATGACTCATAACTTTCCATTTTTCTCTAACTCTTTGTATTGCTATTACCATTAGAGTATATAAAGTTTGAATTCTTTTTATTCTCATATGTTTCTGGAATAAGAAACCTACTGCCACAAACGGTTACAGCTTTGTAGTAATACGTGTTCAAGTTTCTTGATATATTTCCTAATGTGGGCAAATACAGAAACAAAAATAATTATAGAATTCCAATCTTTTAGCTTTTCTCAGAAAAGAAAAAAAAACTATTGCTCTTGGTTGCAGATATTCAAATAACATGCAAATATGCAAATTGCAAATATTCAGATAATACTAAAATTATTGTCTTGGGCTAGAAATTGGATTCTTTTTTTTTTTTTTTTAAGATAGATTTATTGGGCAGAGAGGCAGGCAGAAAGAGAGGGGAAAGCAGGCTCCCCGCTGAGCAGAGAGCCCAGTACAGGGCTCAAGACCAGCAGCAACAGCATCACTTGGGAAATTGTTAGAAATACATATTACTGGGTTCTGTCCCGGATCTATGTATACCAGGATTAAATTGGTACATTGTATTGCCATGGTTTGGAATTGACATACCCCCCCTCCTGCCCCCGCACCAAGGGGTAAGATGGTTGATTGTTAGCACTGGTAATTGGTATCATATTTTCCCCAAGTTTTTTGTTGGTCATTTTTTGTAATGTATGATTTAATTTCCTCCTGAATTTACTTTAAGAGTTGTATTTTACTTTGTACTTTTTGATTATCATTTTAAGGTTTTCTTTTAAAACTTTTTGGAAAAAATCATTATCTTCGTTATCTTTAGAATTTTCATTATTTAAAATGAGAAGTTATCAAATAGTAATTTTATGCTGGCAACAAGGTTTCTGTCATTAATAATAATGCCTTGTGTTTATATAGTAACTTTTTCTAAAAATGGAGGTCTTATCCTTTTTCATTACCTAATTTCTGCATTTCACAATTAAGTGATTTGTGTATCATCCTAGTCCAGCCTATGTCACCAGCAAAACAAGAGTAGGACGCAGGTCTCCAAAATACAAGGATAGTTTTCTTAGATAAATTAACATACAGTTCAAAGTTTGTTTTTTCATTCCTCTTGTTAAATTTCTTTAAAATTTTTCTCACAGCCCAGCTTTAGAACTATGTACCAAAATTTTGTCAGCCTACATGCATTTTTCAGCATCCCACTCTTCTAGGATATGTGAAAAACATAACTGTGGAAAAAAAGCTGCTTTTTTAAGTTATTCAGTGTACATTATTTTCCTGAGAGAAAATGTATGAAAACTGATAAAACATGATGCACGGGCCTTCTTGGACTTAGACACTATTAATAGCTCTTCCAGTAAGCCCTTTTTTGTGTTTGTTTATTAAGCACCCAGATCCAAACTTTGACTGCTCACAGGCAGGTATTAGTTCTTGGACCTGGTGCATCCTCCAGATGGTGGACAGAAATTGGATGGGAGTGTCCAAAGAAATACAGTGCTTCATGGCATTACAAAAACGAGACCGTTACTCTGGCAATAAGAATTCACATATCAAAAGTGACAATTGTCAATGTGACCTAAAGATTTTATGAGCATGCAGAAACAGTTGCTTCTTTTTAAAAACTTTCCATTTCTACATTTCTCCAAAGAAGACACCCAGATGGCCAATAGACATACGAAAAGATGCTCAACATCACTCATTATCAGGGCACTACAGATCAGAACTATGAGATCACCTCACACCTGTAGGAATGGGTAAAATAAAAAACACAAGGAGCAAAAAGTGTTGGTGAGGATGTGGAGAAAAAGGAACCTTTGTGTACTCTCGGTAGAAATGCAAATTGATGCAGCCACTCTGGAACACTATGGAGTTTCCCAAAAAGTTAAAAATAGAACTACTGTACCATCTGGTAATCACACTACTGGGTATTTACCCCCAAAATACAAAACACCAATTCAAAGGAATGCCATGCACCCCTGTGTTTATAGCAGCATTATTTACAATAGTCAAGATATGGAAGCAGCCCATGTCCATTGAATGAAGAATGGATAAAAAAGATGTGGTGTATATACAGTGAAATATTATTTGGCCATAAAAAAGAATGAAATCTTGCCATTTTCAACAGCATGAACGGAGCTAGAGAGTATAATGCTAATAATCAGTCAGAGAAAGATAAATACCGTATGATTTCACTCATGTGGAATTTGAGAAAACAAATGAGCAAAGGGGAAAAGAGAGAGAAAAACCAAGAAACAGGTGCTTAATTATAAAGAACAAACTGATGGTTACCAGAGAAAACATGGTGGGAGGATGGATGAAATAGGTGATGGGGTTTAAGAAGTATACATTGTGATAAGCAGTGCGTGATGTATGGAGTCGAATGGCTGTATTGTATACCTGAAACTAATATAATACTTACGTTAACTATACTGGAATAAAAAAAATTGGCCAGTCAAGAAAAGAGCAGAAGACATGAACAGACATTTCTGCAAAGAAGACATCTAAATGGCCAACCAACACATGAAAAAAATACTCAACATCACTTGGCATCAGGGAGAATGTAACAAGCTCAAATCAAAACCACAACAAAATACCACCTCACACTGGTCAGAATGGCTAAAGTGAACAACTTTTAGGAAATGAGATGTTGGTGAGGATACAGAGAAAAAGGAACCCTCTTACACTGTTGGTGAGAATGCAAACTGGTACAGCCACTGTTGAAAGCAATATGGAAGTTTCTCAAAAAACTAAAAATAGATCGGGCTCTCTGCTCAGCAGGGAGCCTGCTTCCTCCTCTCTCTCTCTGCCTGCCTCTCTGCCTACTTGTGATCTCTCTCTGTCAAATAAATAAATAAAATCTTAAAAAAAAAAAAAAAACCTAAAAATAGAACTACCCTAAGACCCAGAAATTGCACTACTAGGTATTTATCCAAAGGATACAAACACAATGATTTGAAGGGGCACATGCACCCCAATGTTTATAGCAGCAATGTCCACAATAGCCAAAATACTAAAATATTTTTTATTTCCAGTATAGTTAACATACAATGTTACATTACTTTTGGCTATACAGCAGAGTGATTCAACAAGTCTATACATTATTTTATGCTCACGGCAAGTGCAGCTACCGTCTGTTACCATATAACCCTTTTATAATACCATTGAATGTATACCTTGGGCTACACACTTCATCCCTATGATTTATTCATTCCACAACTGGAAGCCTCCCTTTACCCATTTTCCCACCCTCCACCCCCCCCTTCTGACAAATCTCAGTTTATTCTCTGTATTTATGGGTCTGTTTCTGCTTTTTGTTTGTTTTGTTTTTGTATTTGTCTTTGTCTGACTTATTTCACTTAGGATAATGCCCTCTGGATCCATGTTGTCACAGTTGACAAGATCTCATTCTTTTTTATGGTTGAGTAGTATTCCATCGTGTGTGTGTGTGTGTGTGTGTGTGTGTGTGTGTGTGTGTATCTCACATCATCTTTATCCATTCATCTATCGTTGGACATTATTGGTAGCTTCCATATCTTGGCTATTGTAAACAATAGGGGTACGCACATCTTTTCAAATTACGGTGTTTTCATTTTCTTTGGGTAGATACCCAATCGTGGAATTATTGGGATATATGGTATTTCTATTTTTAATTTTTTTTGAGGAACCTCCATACTGTTTTCCACAGTGGCTTGTACCAGTGTGCATTCCCACCAACATGCACAAGGGTTCCTTTTTCTCCCCATCCTCACCAACACTTGTTATTTCTTCTGTTTTTATTTAAGCTATTCTGCCAATTGTGGGGTAATGTCTTATTGTTATTGATTTGCATTTCCCTGACCATCTGTGCTGTTAAGCATCTTTTCATGTGTCTGTTGGCCAAGGTGCTCAATTTGATTTCACAATTATATTATGAAGAAATCATTTCTGGAAAACTGATTAAAATTATAAAGAAGGTAATGATAATACATTTAGCCAAGAGAGAAATTCTGCATACATTTCAGAGAGAGTTTTACATGAATGGTGTTCTAAACAAATGCTTATTTCATGCAGTTAAAATAAATTTAGACCAAATATTTAAAAACCAATGTGGGGCCTGGGTCGGGGGAAATATATATTCAAATTAAATACTATACCAGAATACTAATACCAATATGAAAGAAGACTGTTGATACAATATCAAGTACGAGACCGAAATTAATCCAATCATAGTAAATTATAAAGTCAAGTTTGAAATCCTTTCATTAAACTGAAATGTCAAAATTTTGCATAAAATAGTCTAAAGTGAGAGTTAAATATTTTCATTTTATGGTATTTATTGAGGATATAACATATCCAATAAGAAATTTCTGTGAAATTAAGTGTAAATATAGGACTTGAAAATAGGTTTAAACATTTAATTAGAGATAAACCCTATGCACCTAAATATATTACCAGTTTATTGTAAATTCTTCCCTTTCTTACCTGCACTAGTAACAAGATACTGGTATCAGTATTTTAGATGAAAGTATACCATAAATAGAGCAAAGGATTACAGACTCTATGGCTTAGAAATATTATAGTTTATGCTAAGAAAAAGGTAATACTGGTAACAACAAAAACCTTTTTCTTCTTTTTTTTTCTTTTATTTTAAAATATTTTTATTTATTTATTTGACAGAGAGAGATCACAAGTAGGCAGAGAGAGAGAGGAGGAAGCAGGCTCCCCACTGAGCAGAGAGCCCGATGTGGGGCTCGATCCCAGGACCCTGGGATCATGACCTGAGCCGAAGGCAGAGGCTTTAACCCACTGAGCCACCCAGGCGCCCCAACCTTTTTCTTCTTTTTAAAAAAATTTTATACTTATTTGAGAAAGTGAGCATGAGTAGGGGGAAGGAGAGAGGGAGAGGAACAAGCAAAGTCCCCACTGAGCAGGGAGCCCCAAGCAGGGCTCAAATTGGGTGCCTGACCCCGGGACCCTGAAATCATGACGGAAGTCAGACACTTGACTGACTGAGCCATCCAGGTGCCGCACCAAAGCCTTTCTTTCCCCCTAGAGATTTTATCCATTTATTTGACAGACAGAGATCACAAGTAGGCAGAGAGGCAGGCAGGGGTGGGGGGGAAGCAGGCTCCCTGCTGAGCAGAGAGCCCAATGTGGGGCTCAATCCCAGGACCGTTGGATCATGACCTGAGTCGAAGGCAGAGGCTTTAACCCACTGAGCCACCCAGGTGCCCCTACCAAAGCCTTTTTTTGGGTTAAAACAGACATGCAACCACAAACCGATTAATAATCTGTTTTGCTGATTAATTACTGATTAGTAATCAGTAATCTAGATACTCAGTCAGTCTTTTTTTTTTTTTTAAAGATTTTATTTATTTATTTGACAGACAGAGATTACAAGCAGGCAGAGAGAGATAGGAGGAAGGTGGCTCCCTGCAGAGGAGAGAGCCCGATGTGGGGCTCGATCCCAGGACCCTGGGATCATGACGTGAGCCGAAGGCAGAGACTTTAACCCACCGAGCCACCCAGGTGCTCCTTGGTCAGTCTTTATACCAAAAAGTACGTATTAGTCTTTAATGAAAAAGTGATATGTAGAAATCTTTAAGTTTCTATATTATACTTTTTCAGATGTACATGTGCAAGTCATATACTAATACTAATATTCACAGATATTTTAAAATGGGAGGACCAGTTGCCTCTGTTTTTCTGATAATATCTTACTTACTCTGTTAAAAAGATTTGACAGCAGATTCATTTAATGTGATGATCTTAATTTGAACAAATACCTGCTAACAACAAATTGAACCTCCTTGCAAAGAAATTTTTTTATAGAATCATGGCCAGATTTTCTAATCCTAGCAAAGGCCACAGTGAAGTAGGCCAGACTTGCTGCCATTACTTCGTTGTGATGAGATTGTAATATTTTTGTTCAAAGCATTCATAAAGTTCTAATTTCTGAGTTAGAACTGTTAAACATGAAACTATGTCATTACATCATTTAAAAACATGACTGTTATGATCACAAGATATACTTTTTATTTTCCAACTGGTTAAAAGTAAGACCTGCCACATAATGAGGCACAGTTTGGTATCTCTGTAAATACTACATGAAAATAAAATAAGGAAGATAAATTGTGATAGTTAAATTCATAGCTTTCACAGAAAAATAGATATTCCCTGAACTGGTCATATCAAGTGGTCATCATTCAGTATGAATTCCAATATTATAAGTAAAGTGAGACATTAATGGATTTTCTCTAATTCCCTATTCTGATACTCTGCTTCAAAATGTGATTATCAGCATCTCCATCATTGAATTCCTGGGTCCTTCTAGTTCAAGTTGTTTTTGACTTTTTGGGGTTATGACTTACAGGGACTGGATCTTGTTAAAGTATTTGCTTCACTCAACAGTCAAATAGGCTCAGTGGTACTTTCTTTTGGAATATGCCTCTCTGATTTTTTCGCACTATCTCAGTAGTGACACCATAGTCATGGTGGTCTGAATTTTTAAACTCTAATGCAGAACACTTAAAATTAGCATCATGTTGAGATTTTGAAAAATTTTCAGTCCTTGACATTTTAACTACATACCCTATATACTTCCCACTCTTTTTTTTCCTCTGAGGGACTGAGATTTCTTCATGGCCCTTACTTTCCGAAAAGGAATGGTAATCTTAGAAGAAGCCATTTGTCTTTTCTTTCTGCCTCTCCAACTCCTGGACAGTGGCCCAAGTCCTGACTCTACTAGTCCTCCTCTGACATCACACCAGTACAAGTTGGAGGGTGCCCCATTACTTCTGGGTAGGGGTGGATGTCCAGGTTCATGTGGTCTCCACTGACTCTGCATGGTGGGGAGGGGGGCCACATGACCTTCTGGCAGGAGTGAAAGTCCTAGCTCCCTACCAGACCTTTGCCCACACCAGTGGAGACTGGGGAGGAGCCACAGAAATCCTGAGTTATCTAGTCCTGCAAGGCTGGAAAATCAAATTTAGGTTCCCCACTCAGCCTTTTTTGGCATAGGTGAGGGTGAGACCACAGTTTTTTTGAGGCATTTGGCTGGAGTAGGGCAGTTATTGTTTAATTTGCCCTTTTCATGGTCCTTTGGCTAGAGAGAGCAGGCTTTTGTTGGGACCTTTTTGCAGCTGCTTCTTCTTTTTTGGGTCTCTGCCCATGGATATTTTTGGGTTGCCAACTTGGAGACAACAACTCCCAAGTCTAGGATAAATGAGGCAAAAAGAAAACCCAGGGAATTGATCACTATGTTGTTCCTTGGGTCTTGAAGTTCCTTCTTTTAACCCTTTAGAGTCTTCTTATGTTTATGTTAGAGACAGTGGTCACGGTTTAACTTGCACTTAACAGGTGGAATAGGGAACAATATATCTGTTCTTACTGGAAGCAGAAATCTACTTAGCATTTAAAATTGTATAAATTTACTGCCTTTGATAAAAAGTTAAAAACAATTTAAAAAAGAAAACCTGGGGTGCCTGGGTGGCTCAGTCGTTAGGTGTCTACTTTCTGCTCAGGTCATGATCCCAGCGTCCTGGGATCAAGCCCCGCCCGCATCAGGCTCCTGCCTCAGCGGGAAGCCTGCTTCTCCCTTCCTCCACTTCCACTGCTTATATTCCCTCTTTTGCTGTCTCTTTGTCAAATAAATAAATAAAACCTTAAAAAAAGAAAAGAAAACCCAAGAATTATATACAAATATTGTGACTTTAGAATGAAAAACATTAGAAAATATTCTCATTTTTGACCTCCCTGGGTTACATAATTTTATTAATAGTTAAAATAAAATGATTTTTATTGCATTATCTTTCAGTAAAATTTTCACGGGAATGACATAGCAGTTGAAAACAAAGGAAAAATACCTGAGTATAGGGTGTGTGTTTTTTTTTAAATGTGGCAAATTTAAAAGAAGTTTTCAAAAGTGTAACAAACTTTTTATCAGGTATCACAGTATCTTCAGTTAATGGACAACTGTGTATGGTTTTTCTCCTTGGTATTTGTTAGTCTGTGGGAAACACCATACACAGTATCATTGTGGTTTGTTAAATGGTTATCAAATCACATTTAAAATTAATACTTTTACATAATTCTTTAGGGACTTGATCTTATATTTCATCTTGAATATGTATTTTAGAATTTTTTTAGAAATTTTTCTTATTAAAGGATATTATTATTATATTATGTTAAAGTTTACATTGTTCAGCGTTAAAAATCTCTTAACAGAGAATATTTGTCATAATCTTTTTAACATTCATGACAGCAACTGTTCTCATAGAAAGTGATAGTACTGTATATGTGGGTATTGCATAATGGGCTTTATCTGGTAAGGATGATGTCATTGCGTGGGATGGCCTGAAGGAATTATTAGAAGAACATAGAACTTTTGACTGCTAACGTTTCTTAATAAATGCCATACTGTTGAAAACATTCATTTGTGTTTGGACTAGAATGAACTTAGGTTATCCTGGCTTGACTCTAAAGATTTAGAGATAAATTCTGTCGTAATTACATAACTGAATACAATGAAATGTTGGCCATTTTTCTCTCTGGGAAAGAGAAGTGGAATTAGGAAGGAAAGAAGTTAATAAACAACTGACATTCTCTTACACAGTTGTGAGACTAACTTTTGAGATTTGATGTTCAAGGATTTTGGAATTTGTGTTTCTGTCATTTCTGTATTATTTAGTTTATTGCTGAGTTGTAAGATATCATTATTATAAAAGATCATGGTTTTATAAAGAGATTTTTAAGATAGATTTTTAAATATAGGCAGATTACATTGATTTTGTTACTTTGCGTACTAAACATTCAACCTGTTAGTGTGGTAAGATGTACATAACCTAAAATTGATTACCATCTTAACTATTTTTAAAAGGTACAGTTAAGTACATTCACATTGTTTTCCAACCATCACCACTATAGCTATCTCTAGAACTTTTTCATCTTCCCAAACTGAAACTGTATCTGTTAAACAGTAACTCTTACCTCCCCTCCCAGCCTGTGGTAACCACCCTACTTTTCTGTCTCTGTGGGTCTGACTGTCCTAGGTATCTCATATAAGTGAAATACACTATTTGGCCTTTTGTGTCTAGTCTTTTTCACTTAGCACATATTTTCAAGGTTGATTTACATTGTAGCATGTATCAGAATTTCATTCCTCTTTAATGCTGAATATTATTCTGTTGCATGCATTTACTGCATTTTGGTTATCCATTCATCTTTAATGGATATTTGGCTTGTTTCTACCTTTTGTCTCTTGTGAATAATGCTGGTACAAATATTCGTGTGCAAATTCCTGTTTGAGTCCCTGCCTTTAGTTCTTTGGGGTATAATTCTCAGAAATGTAATTGCTGGATAATTTTATGTTTAAGTTTTTGAAGAACCACCATACTGTTTTTTTTTTTTTTTTTTTTTTAAGATTTTATCTATTTGTTTGTTAGAGAGAGTGTGTTCGAGCACAGGCAGCAGACAGAGTGGTAGGCAGAGGCAGAGGGAGAAGCAGGCTCCCCGCCGAGCAAGGATCCCGATGCGGGACTCAATCCCAATCATGACCTGAGCCTAAGGCAGCTGCCTAACCACCTGAGCCACCCAGGCGTCCCCACCATATTGTTTTTGTAGCAGCTGTATGTATCATTTTGCCTTCTTACCAGCAAGAACAAGGGTTACAGTTAACCCCATCCTCATTAATACTTGTTATTTTCAAGCTTTTTTTAAAAAAAAAAAATACCCATTCTAATTAAGGAGTCAATCCCATTTACAATTGCACCCCAAACCATAAGATACCTAGGAATAAACCTATCCAAAGAGGCAAAGAATCTATACTCTGAAAACTATAAAGTACTCATGAAAGAAATTGAGGAAGACACAAAGAAATGGAAAAATGTTCCATGCTCCTGGATTAGAAGAATAAATATTGTGAAAATGTCTATGCTACCTAAAGCAATCTACACATTTAATGCAATTCCTATCAAAGTACCATCCATCCTTTTCAAAGAAATGGAACAAATCATCCTAAAATTTATATGGAACCAGAAAAGACCTCAAATAGCCAAAGGAATATTGAAAAAGAAAGCCAAAGTTGGTGGCATCACAATTCCGGACTTCAAGCTCTATTACAAAGCTGTCATCATCAAGACAGCATGGTACTGGCACAAAAACAGACACATAGATCAATGGAACAGAATAGAGAGCCCAGAAATAGACCCTCAACTCTGCGGTCAACTAATCTTCGACAAAGCAGGAAAGAATGTCCAATGGAAAAAAGACAATCTCTTCAATAAATGGTGTTGGGAAAATTGGACAGCCACATGCAGAAAAATGAACTTGGACCATTTCCTTACACCACACACGAAAATAGACTCAAAATGGTTGAAGGACCTCAGTGTGAGAAAGGAATCCATCAAAATCCTTGAGGAGACACAGGCAGCAACCTCTTCGACCTCAGCTGCAGCAACATCTTCCTAGGAACATCGCCAAAGGCAAGGGAAGCAAGGGCAAAAATGAACTATTGGGATTTTATCAAGATCAAAAGCTTTTGCACAGCAAAGGAAACAGTTAACAAAACCAAAAGACAACTGACAGAATGGAAGAAGATATTTGCAAACGACATATCAGATAAAGGGCTAGTGTCCAAAATCTATTAAGAGCTTAGCAAACTTAACAACCAAAGAACAAATAATCCAATCAAGAAATGGGCAGAGATCATGACCAGACATTTCTGCAAAGAAGACATCCAGATGGCCAACAGACACATAAAAATGTGCTCAAGATTACTTGGCATCAGGGAAATACAAATTAAACCACAATGAGATACCACCTTACAACAGTCAGGATGGCTAAAATTAACAAGTCAGGAAATGACAGATGCTGGCGAGGATGCGGAGAAAGAAGAACCCTCCTACACTGTTGGTGGGAATGCAAGCCGGTGCAACCACTCTGGAAAACAGCATGGAGGTTCCTCAAAATGTTGAAAATAGAAATACCCTATCACCCAGCAATTGCACTACTGGGTATTTACCCTAAAGATACAAAGGGGCACATGCGCCCGAATGTTTATAGCAGCAATGTCCACAATAGCCAAACTATGGAAAGAACCTAGATGTCCATCAGCAGATGAATGGATAAAGAAGATGTGATAGTTATACACAATGGAATACTATGCAGCCATCAAAAGAAATGAAATCTTGCCATTTTTGACGATGTGGATGGAACTAGGGGGTATCATGCTTAGTGAAATAAGTCAAGCGGAGAAAGACAACTGTCATATGATCTCCCTGATATGAGAAAATGGAGATGCAACGGGGGGGGGGGGTTAAGGGGGTAGGAGAAGAATAAATGAAACAAGATGGGATTGGGAGGGAGACAAACCATAAGTGACTCTTAATCTCACAAAACAAACTTAGGGTTACTGGGGGGAGGGGGGTTGGGGGAAAGGGGGTGGGGTTATGGACATTGGGGAGGGTATGTGCTATGGTGAGTGCTATGAAGTGTGTAAACCTGGTGATTCATGTACCTGTACCCCAGGGGATAAAAATATATTATATGTTTATAAAAAATAAAAAAAATTTTAAAAATACCCATTCTAAATGATGTGAAGTGGAATCTCATTTTGGTTTTGATTTGCAATTATTTTTTTTAAAGATTTTATTTATTTGACAGAGAGAGAGAAATCACAAGTAGGCAGAGAGGCAGGCAGAGAGAGAGAGGGGAGGAAGCAGGCTCTCTGCTCCGCTCCCTCTCAGGACCCTGGGATCATGACCTGAGCTGAAGGCAGAGGCTTTAACCCACTGAGTCACCCAGGCGCCCCTGATTTGCAATTCTTTAATGAATAGTGATGTTGACTGTCTTGTTTTGTGCTTATTGGCCGCTCGTGTATCTTCTGTTTGACTCCTTTGCCCAATTTTTTAATTGTGTTGTTGTTTTGCTGTTGAGTTTTAGGATTTTTAAAAATAATATATCTTGAATATTAATCTCTTATCCGATAATCCATTCATTTTTAAGTTGTGTTGCAGAGGGTTGGTAGTGATGTGGTTGGAATCTGACCTGGTCTGTAGGTATGTCTCCTACATTTCCTCTACTAAAGATCCTTTCTTATAAATCCCTTCATGGAGCCCACATTTTAAAAATTAACTAGTTACCTACCAAGTAAAATTTTTTTTATTTAGAAAAGATTAATTTTTCAGTTTTTAATAAAAAACAAAATAGCTAGGTAGAGATTTGTTCAGCATGAAATAACTGATGTTAGCAGGCTGAGTTACCTTACGTCTAGCAATTAAAATTGACCTTTTAATAAGTTAGATGTTGTGTTAGATGCAAAAGACACAAAGCTTTTTGTCTCAAAGAACTTAAATTCTAATGAAGAATTAACAGTACCATGTGGTGATTACTGTAGTGGGGTAATAGAAACAGAAAATAGAAACAAATAGAAAATCCTTTGAATGCCTAGACAAGTCAAGGAAGGTATAAGGAAATTATGTTTGAGATAGCTCTTGAAGGGGGGACAGGAGTTACCAGGTATAGAGATTGACGAGATCCCAAAATTCAGTGACTTCTTTTGAGAATGTTTTTAGGATTAAGAATGACTGGTCTATATAATTCTGAAAAGGAGGGAGCCAGCCCCTGTGAATGAGATGAATTAGGAACATTGTGAACTAAGCAAACACCCTAAAAAATGTCTTACTGTATGTGTGTATGCTAATAAGCAGTACACAATGGCCAAAGCATCTAATTTTTTTAGATTTTATTTATTTATTTATTTATTTGAGAGAGACAGAGAGAATGTGAGCAGAGGGGAGAGTGAGCAGAGGGGAGAGGAAGAGGAAGAAGCAGGCTCCCCACTGAGCAGGGAGCCTCTGCTGGATTCCAGGGTCCCAGGATCATGACCTGAGGGGAAGGCAGACAGACACTTAATCCACTGAGCCCCCCAGATACCCCCAAAGCATCTTTTTAAAAAGAGAAGTTTGGGAAAGATACTCCTTGGTCCATTTTCCCTATGTGCTTTTTTTTTTTTTTTTTTTTTTTAAAGATTTATTTATTTATTTGAGGGATGCCTGGATGGCTCAGTCAGTTAAGCATCTGCCTTCAGCTGGGTCATGGTCCCGGGGTCCTGGGATATAGCCCCACATCAGGCTCCCTGCTCGGTGGATAGTCTGCTTCTTTCTCTCCCTCTGCCTCCGATGCTCTCCCTGCATGTGCTCGCTCTCTGTTAAATAAATGAATAAGATCTTTTAAAAAAAATATTTATTGAAGAAACCACCTATTAACCCACTGAGCCACCCAGGCATTCCCCTTTTTCGCCTGTATGCTTTAGGTAACCTGTTCATGCATAAGAGCTAGAAACACTTGAAAAAGTTCTTTATAGATGAGTAGGTTCAAGCCGATCTGTCATGATATGGAAAACTTAAGTTTAAGTTCAAGATATTTGTATTAATTGATTCAATTGAATTTAGCTTACTTTGTGATTCAAATAAGTGGCCCTATTAACAGATACACCATCACATTATTTCTTCTGATAGCTTACATGAGAATAGGAAGTAAAACGGAGGGTCAGAAGAGAGATTGAATTAGATCTGGTTGGTCAAAGGAAATGATCCCAGGCAGTTTAGTATAGAAGTCGGACACTGGTCTGAGAAAAAACAAGGTTGTGTGGGGCTTTGGGCTGTCCTAGGAGTTGTCCTCTGTGGAGAACGGCAATGTAACAGTTTGAAAGAAGGAGCAACACTGAGCAGATTCCTAAGAAGAGAAAAAGAATTTGTTGAATTAAACGTTTGAAATACCACTTAGATGTTTATAATTGTTTTCTTTTAAGAGATTTAAGTTATTAATAAGTTTTTGTGTTATAAAGATTAGGGATTTTTCTTTTTTTGCTATCTTATCAGAAGTGAGCAATAAATACTATATTAGTAAAATGATTATGTTCTTTTTTCTGGATCTTGTGACTTTCATAGTCTCAAACATTCTCATTTTACATTAATGAAAAGTTAATAAATTAGCTGGGAGGAAAATAGATAAATGTTGTTTAAGGAACCATACTACTGTTAGGTCTTTGGGCTCTAAGTTTGTCCCCTGAAAGTAGGAATTAACCACTTCTAATTCATAAAATTATAAGTTTCTTAAACAGATAATGGAAAAGATAGACTTGGGAGAAAGTACCTCTTAGTATGCTTCTTCCCTGCAAAAAAAGGTAAAATAATTGAAAACATCTCAGTGAAAGTGTAGAGTAAGAGATTCGGAGATGTTCTAGAGATTAAGATGGTAAAAAAAAAATGGTAGAACTAGGACTAAAATCTGACTAGATTATGTCTCATTTAAGATAATAGTGTTTCTCTAAATTTTATTGTTTCTGGATATGTTTTTTTTTTTTTTTTAAGATTTTATTTATTTATTTAACAGAGAAATCACATATAGGCAGAGAGGCAGGCAGAGAGAGGGGGGGAAGCAGGCTCCCTGCTGAGCAGAGAGCCTGATGCAGAGCTCAATCCCAGGACCCTGAGATCATGACCTGAGCCGAATGCAGAGGCTTATTAACGCACGGAGCCACCCAGGCACCCCTCTGGGTATGGTTTTGATAACTTTTTTTTTTTTTAAGATTTTATTTATTTATTTGACAGAGATCACAAGTAGGCAGAGAGGCAGGCAGAGCGGGGGGGAAGCAGGCTCCCTGCTGAGCAGAGAGCCCCATGCGGGCTCAATCCCAGGACCCTGAGATCATGACCCGAGCTGAAGGCAGAGGCTTTAACCCACTGAGCTACCCAGGCGCCCCTGGCTTTGAAAACTTTTATTGGCATAGTATGTGATAAACACTATTTCAAGATGGAAGCAAACACAGTTGGCCCTTGAACGACATGGAGGTTAAGAAAACTGACCCCCAGTACAATTGAAAATCTATGTCTAACTTTTGACTCCCTGCAGTATTTAACTACTAATCCTCTACTGTTGATGGAAGGTCTTACTGATAATATAAATGTGTTAACACATATTTTATATGTTATGTGTATTATATACAGTATTTTTACAATAAATCTAGGGGATAGAAAATGTTGAAATCATAAGAGGAGATACATTTTCTACATTTGTAAAAAAAAATCTCCACATTTGTGGACCTGCACAGTTCAAACCCAAGTTGTTCAGGGGTACACTGTATTATAAGAATTCAGTTACAGTTAGGGGTGGTCTTTATAGACTAAATAATTGAGTTTGTTTTCTAATACTATGTGAAACTGAAATCCATTCTAGGCAGAAATTCATGTTCTTTTTTTTTTTTTTTTTAAGATTTTATTTATTTATTTGAGAGAGAAACAGTGAGAGAGAGCATGAGTGAGGAGAAGGTCAGAGAGCGAAGCAGACTCCCCATGGAGCTGGGAGCCTGATGCGGGACTCAATTCCGGGACTCCGAGATCATGACCTGAGCCGAAGGCAGTCGTCCAACCAACTGAGCCACCCAGGCGTCCCAGAAATTCATGTTCTTTACTATGCGAGCAAAAGGATCTTTTAAGTTGGTTAATGTTTTTTGCTTTCTCTACATTATTTTTGAAAAGGAAAAATGTGTAATATATTTCTTTTTTTTTTTTTTTTTAAGATTTTATTTATTTATTTGACAGAGAGAAATCACAAGTAGATGGAGAGGCAGGCAGAGAGAGAGAGGGAAGCAGGCTCCCTGCCAAGCAGAGAGCCTGATGTGGGACTCGATCCCAGGACCCTGAGATCATGACCTGAGCCGAAGGCAGCGGCTTAACCCACTGAGCCACCCAGGCGCCCCTGTAATATATTTCTAAAAATAAGGGAGGGTAATTAGTAAATTGCAGGAATATATTTATATGTGTGTTGTAAATATATGTACATCCTTTCTCATTAAGATTTAATAATACTTTGTTGTCATCTATTTCTTTTTTTTTTTTTTTTAAGATTTTATTTATTCATTTGAGAGAGAGAGAGCAAGAGAGCACAAGCAGGGGGAGAGGCAGAAGCAGGCTCCCATCTGAGCAAGGAACGCGATGCAGGACTCGATCCCAGGACCCAGAAATCATGACCTGAGCCAAAGGCAGATGCTTAACCACTGAGCCACCCAGGCGCGCTTGTTGTCATATATTTCTTAACTCTAATGTGTTTCACTAGAGATAGCCACATATATTTATGGTGATATAAACCCATTAGGTACCCTTTCTACCTACCAAATTACAGCAGGTTCTAGTTTCTTTAATTGTTCTGCCAGAATTGTTATGCTGGGACAGAACTAGGGTGCCCTTTTCTCCAGTCTTCAGTAGCATTTTTTTCATTGCCCTTCATGCATCACTAACATGCTTTGCGAGGCCCTTAGGGCCACTTCTTGATGTCTTCTTTCTCTTTCTTTCTTTTTTTCTTTTTTTTTTTAAAGATTTTATTCATTTATTTGACAGACAGAGATCACAAGTAGGCAGAGAGGCAGGCAGAGAGAGAGAGAGAGGAGGAAACAGGCTTCCCACTGAGCACAGAGCCCTGTTCCTAGGCCTGATCCTAGCCCTGGGATAATGACCTGAGCCAAAGGCAGAGGCTTTAACCCACTGAGCCACCCAGGTGCCCCCCTGATGCCTTCTTTTAAGCCAACACCAGGTGTTCTAAGTTTTTGTTAGAGCACACTTCAGTTCCAGGTACCAATTTCTGTTTTCTTGGTTATTGCTGTGTAACCGACCACTATAAAGCTTAGTGGCTTACAAAAAACCCCAACAACCATTTATTCTGTAACTTTATTCTGTAACTTTCCTAGGGGTTGGAGGCTTTCCCTTCTGTCTCCTACCCCCATCCTCCAAATGTAACTTGCCACAGAAGTTTGTTACACAGGGTGAAAGAGAAATCGCTGATTGCAGAACTGGGACATGGAAGCTTACAAGATAAACCTGGAACATCTTGTTGTGTTAGAATATGAGGAAATGCTCAAAAAAATGAAGATGGGGGGCACCTGGGTGGCTCAGTGGATTAAAGCCTCTGGTGTGCAGAGGCCTTTGGTGTGCAAATTCCTGTTTGAGTCCCTGCCTTTAGTTCTTTGGGGTATAGTTCTCAGAAATGTAATTGCTAGATAATTTTATGTTTAAGTTTTTGAAGAACCACCATACTGTTTTTTTTTTTTTTTTTTAAGATTTTATTTATTTGTTTGTTAGAGAGAGTGTGTTCGAGCACAGGCAGCAGACAGAGTGGTAGGCAGAGGCAGAGGGAGAAGCAGGCTCCCCGCCGAGCAAGGATCCCGATGGGGGACTCAGTCCCAATCATGACCTGAGCCTAAGGCAGCTGCCTAACCACCTGAGCCACCCAGGCGTCCCCACCATATTGTTTTTGTAGCAGCTGTATGTATCATTTTGCCTTCTTACCAGCAAGAACAAGGGTTACAGTTAACCCCATCCTCATTAATACTTGTTATTTTCAAGCTTTTTTAAAAAAAAAAAAAAACCCATTCTAATTAAGGAGTCAATCCCATTTACAATTGCACCCCAAACCAAAAGATACCTAGGAATAAACCTATCCAAAGAGGCAAAGAATCTATACTCTGAAAACTATAAAGTACTCATGAAAGAAATTGAGGAAGACACAAAGAAATGGAAAAATGTTCCATGCTCCTGGATTAGAAGAATAAATATTGTGAAAATGTCTATGCTACCTAAAGCAATCTACACATTTAATGCAATTCCTATCAAAGTACCATCCATCCTTTTCAAAGAAATGGAACAAATCATCCTAAAATTTATATGGAACCAGAAAAGACCTCAAATAGCCAAAGGAATATTGAAAAAGAAAGCCAAAGTTGGTGGCATCACAATTCCGGACTTCAAGCTCTATTACAAAGCTGTCATCATCAAGACAGCATGGTACTGGCACAAAAACAGACACATAGATCAATGGAACAGAATAGAGAGCCCAGAAATAGACCCTCAACTCTGCGGTCAACTAATCTTCGACAAAGCAGGAAAGAATGTCCAATGGAAAAAAGACAATCTCTTCAATAAATGGTGTTGGGAAAATTGGACAGCCACATGCAGAAAAATGAATTTGGACCATTTCCTTACACCACACACGAAAATAGACTCAAAATGGTTGAAGGACCTCAGGTCATGGTCCCAGGGCCCTGGGATCTAGCCCCCCATCGAGCTCTCTGCTCAGTGGGGTGCCTGCTTCCTCCTCTCTCTGCCTACTTGTGATCTCTGTCTGTCAAATAAATAAAATCTTAAAAACAAAAACAAAAGCAAAAAAATGAAGATGGCATATCAAAAAGATACAGGGGTTCTCATAATCAAATCTGGCTCATAATGGATTATAACCCTTTAAATAAGATGAAAATCTGCATCCATGTAGCAAATAGGACTATAAACCAATGTGCATGTAATTTTTATAAATAGGAAGAAAGGGAATATGGAATATCATAAGTTAAAAAATTTTATATTTGAAAATGAAACAAAGGTCCAGTGTTATTATTTTATATACCTAAAGCAGTCTTTTACAGCTGTAACCTATTTCAGCCTTTTTAAAAAATTATAAAATATTTGGGGCACCTAGGTATCCGACTCTTGATTTCAACTCAGGTCATGATCTTGGGGTCCTGGGATTGAGTCCCATGTCAGGCTCCACAGTCAGCTGGGAGTCTGTTCCACAATTTCTCTCCCTCTTCCTTTGCCCCTCCCCCCACTATCTGTCTGTCTCTCTCTCTGTCTTTCTCTCTCAAATAAATAAATCTAAGATGCTTATCTATAGTTTGATAGACATAACAGTTTTTCCCTGTAAAGTTGAATTTGATTCATTTTATGTAAGTACTTGTTTATTTATTTATTTTTTAAAAGATTTTATTTGTTTATTTGACAGACAGAGATCACAAGTAGGCAGAGAGGCAGGCAGAAAGAGAGAGAAGGGGAAGCAGGCTCCCCAATGAGCAGAGAGCCCGATGCGGGGCTCGATCCCAGGACCCCTGGAATCATGACCTGAACCGAAGGCAGAGGCTTTTAACCCACTGAGTCACCCTGGCGCCCCCAAGTACTTGTTCAGAAGTAAGTTATTTTCCGGTGCCTGGGTGGCTCAGTGGGTTAAGCCGCTGCCTTCGGCTCAGGTCATGATCTCAGGGTCCTGGGATCAAGTCCCGTATTGGGCTCTCTGCTCAGCAGGGAGCCTGCTTCCCTCTCTCTCTCTCTGCCTGCCTCTTCGTCTACTTGTGATTCTCTGTCAAGTAAATAAATAAAATCTTAAAAAAAAAAAAAAAAGAAGTAAGTTATTTTCAATCCAGGTTATGTAATACTTCTTAAAA
This sequence comes from Mustela nivalis, assembly GCF_964662115.1. NCBI lineage: Eukaryota > Metazoa > Chordata > Mammalia > Carnivora > Mustelidae > Mustela > Mustela nivalis. The sequence goes on from NC_139020.1 coordinate 115,842,235, forward strand.
CAACAAAAAAATTAAGGAAGATAAAGTTGTGATTTGGCCTTTCTTAGTTATGTTAGTCATGTTACAGTCTTACTATAGCTGAAGCTCTAAGGATAAGGGAGGACAGGAATCTTACTCGTTTCTGAGTTGACAGTTTTTGTTTTATCCATTTATTTGCTCATTTTTTGAACGAATATTTTATTGAGCTCCATACTATGTGCAGTGGAACTACTGAGTGCCAATTGTACGGAGTCGAACAAAGCAGACGTAGTTCCTACCCTTATAACGTAAGAGACTCATTAAATATTTGGTGTATGAATCTAGATTCTTATACACCCCTTCCATTAATATTTAGGATGCTTTTTACTATTTTTTTAGGCTTTTTTCTTTAACTAACATATTATTTTAAAACTCAGCAGTATCTCTGAGTTGAATTTGACATTGAGGGTAAGACTTTCATAAATATGGAAAATAATTGGTCATTTTATTACAAACATAATACTCTAGAACTTTTTTATTGAACATTAGTTTAGTTATTGAGACTTCATGATTTATCCTTTAGCCAAAACTTTTCTCATATTTTTATCAGGCCAAAATGGGTTTTTTATGCTTTGCTCAACTGAATAATACATCCAAGGTCTGTGCCAAAGAGTGGTACAGTTGTTGGCTCATGTCACTAGCATTAGAAGAAAAGATAATGGCTAGTGAAAGACCAAGGCCACATGGAGGATATGATACATAGGAGTAACTTAATAACTTAATTACAAAGTTGTTTATTATCCAGTTTGTGGCTTTTTGTAGTACTTGGCAAATCTCAATTGAATTAGCAGTCTAGAAAACAAGCTAAGATTGATTACACAGACACAGAGTTGGAAACTTAGGAGGTTTGTGTGACAATAACTAGTCTTGTGAGTATGTGTGAAATCAAAAACTTACTCCAGTAACAAAAAGATACACTAACCTTTGTGCTTATTTAACCTCACTGAAAGATAAGAAAATTGTTTTAAACATTTTAATGTAAATCATTAAGTAAATGTTTTCTGCATTTTTGTCTTTTAGAAGTAGGGTATACTGAATGCAATATTGCTTCATTTTGGTGACCAAAGATCATAAATTTTTATATTGCACTTTGACCTTGCACAATTCCATATAATTTGGGGAGTTTTGTTACTTGTTTTTGTTGTATTGCTCTCAACCCTAGGAAGCTCACTTTATGTGTGCCTTTTTGTGTTTTATAGTTTATGAAATAATTTTCCATGTGTTGTTTTATTTGAATCTTAGATTAGGCAGTGACAGAGGAGATAAAGAGAAATGAATGGGTTCAAGATACATTTGGACCAATAAACTGATAGTGTTTGTTGATAGGTTTAGATTAGAAAAAAGTGATTCCAGAATTCTGTCCTAAAGAACTGAATAGGCAAAAGCATTTCCATCATGAGATAGAAAATACTGGAAAACTGATATATTTGCAAATATATAGCATTTCTTTGGCATTATTGTGTAAAGATAGTTCTCAAAGCTGAGAAATCTTTTTCCCTCTTCAGAAAAACATGAGGTCTTTTGAAGCATTTGGTTTATATACAGGACTCAGGACACTGCCTGTAAATGATATTTTCCTACATTAATTAGTCAATAAGTCAAATGTAGTTAAATTCTATATCCATATTCCACTAGTTTGAACTTGAGTGATTAAAAAAATTGGAAACTAAGTCTGTGTTCTAGCTGAGTACCTCACTGTTTTGAACATAATTGAGATTTTAGCAATAAAGAAAAGAGCATAGATAATCAAAGAGCTAGAAATAACATGACTGCTTTAAAAATACAAATACACTGGGTAATTATGTTAAATATAGAGTGTTTCAGTTGAAAGATAAAGATTGTTGGGCAATAAAAAGAAAGCAAAATCTATATGCTGTTTATAAGAGACACATTCAAAACATGATTGAGAAGTGTTGAAAGATATTCTATAGATAAATTAACTATATTGTTCCCTGTGCTTTAACAAACTATCATAAACTTAGCAGTTAAAGAGCTTAATGGTTCCTTTGGATCAGGAGTCTGATCAGGTGTCCAGGCACAGCTTAGCTAGGTCTGCAGCAGGGTTCCAATCAAGGTGTTGACAGGGGCTGCGTTTTCATCAAGAGGCTTGACTAGGGAAGGGTCTGCTTCCAGCCTCTTCAGGTTGTTGGCAGAATTTATTTCCTTTCAGGGGTAAAATTCATGATAGCTTGACTCTTGAAAGCTGCAACAGAGAGAAACAGATAGTTATAACCACAGGAATGACATACATTTTCTTTGCAATCTTTGGTTAAAGACATAGGTTTGCACTGCTTGGGTCCACTTACATGCAGATTTTTTATAGTATGGTACTATAAATATATTTTCCATAAGATATTCTAAACATTTTCTTTCTTCTAGATTACTTTATAGTGAGAATACAGTATATAATACATATAACATACAAGGTGTATGTTAATTGACTGTTTCTGCTGTTGGTAAGGCTTTTGATCAACAGTAGAGTATTAGGAGTTCAGTTTTGAGGGAGTCAAAAGTTATACCCAGTTTTCAGCTGTGTTGGGGGATGGCACTCCTAACTCACCCACATTGTTCAAGGGTCAAATGTATATTGGCTACTTATGAAGTCCCACCCATACTCAGTTGGAGGGGTTGTTATACAAGGACATGAACAGGTTGGTTTGGGGGACTGATTTTAATGGGAGTCACATTAAAATCAGTCCCCCAAACCAACCAAATGAAGAAATTTCAAAGCAAAGAACAATACTAGAAATAAAAGAGGTAATTTAAAGGGGCACCTGGGTGGCTTAGTCAGTTGAGTGTCTATGTTTGGCTCAGGTCATGATCCCAGGATCCTGGGATCAAACTCCACATCAGGCTCCCTGCTTGTGGGGAAGCCTGCTTCTCCCTCTCCTACTCTCCCTCCTTGTGTTCCCTTTTTCACTGTTTCTCTTTCTGTCAAATAAATTAAAAAAAAAAAATCTTAAAAAAAAAAAAGAAGTGGGACGCCTGGGTGGCTCAGTTGGTTGGACGACTGCCTTCGCCTCAGGTCATGATCCTGGAGTCCCGGGATCGAGTCCCGCATCGGGCTCCCAGCTCCATGGGGAGTCTGCTTCTCTCTCTGACCTTCTCCTTTCTCGTGCTCTCTCTCACTGTCTCTCTCTCAAGTAAATAAATAAAATCTTTAAGAAAAAAAAAAAAAGAAAAAAAAAGAAGTAACTTAAGAATTATAAAAATTTGATTTATCAGAAAAATTTAATAATTTAAAATTTCATAGGAACACAGTAACAAAATCCCAAAATATATAAAGAAGAGGCTAAAGAATTATAGAGAGAAATAGACAAGATAGCAATAGTAATAGTAACAGAAGACTGTAATATACCTTTGTCAGCAATTGATATAAATAAACTGCCCCCAAAAAGTAAAGATGAGCCCTGAACAATGTCGTCAAACAAATAGGACCTGATAGACCTAACTAAAATACTATGTGCAATGTAGAAATGTAGAGTACACATTCTTTTCAGACTCACACAGAATATTTATTAAAGTGGACCATATGCTGATCCATAAAGAAAATGCAGATAAATATCAAAGGATTGAAATAACATAACATTTTTTTTAAAGATTTCATTTATTAATTTGACAGACAGAGATCACAAGTAGGCAGAGAAGCAGACAGAGAGAGAGGGAGAAGCAGGCTCCCTGCTGAGCAGAGAGCTTGATGCGGGGCTCGATCCCAGGACCCTGGGATCATGATCTGAGCTGAAGGCAGAGGCTTTAACCCACTGAGCCACCCAGGCGCCCCGAAATAACATAACATTTTAAGATTTTTATTTATTTATTTGACAGACAGAGATTACAAGAAGGCAGGGAGGCAGCCAGAGAGGGGAGGAAGCGGGCTCCCCGCTGAGCAGAGAGCCAGATGCGGGGCTCAATCCCAGGACCCTGAGATCATGACCTGAGCCGAAGGCAGAGGCTTTAACCCACTGAGCCACCCAGGCGCCCCAAGAGTATTCTTTTACTATAATAAAGTTGTTAGAAATCAACAAAAAGGTAATTAGTGTCCTTACGTGTTCAGAAATTAAAGAATATATTTCTGACAGAATAAGACAGAACTCATAATGGAAACTAGAAAATATTTCTAATCTAATATACTTATAAAACATTAATATAAGTAAAGATAAAAATCTTATGATCATCTCAATAGAACTGGGGATAAAGCAAGTAAACAATGTGTAAAGCCCTCCTTAGGAAAATTATAAAACTTTATTAATAGGTAAATTAAAGGTGACTTTTATTAATTAGTGGAGATGTTCGTGGATTGAAAAATTCAATATTGTAAAGGTGTTATTTCTTCTCAAATTGATATTTGACTCACTGCAATCCCCAGCAAGTGTTTTCATGAAATTAAACAAGCCCATTCTGAAGTTTAAAAGGAGATGCAGAGGACCTAGAAAGCCAAGAAATACTTGAAGAACGATGAGGTAGGAATACCTTAGCAGTTTAGGAACACATCACTCTGCTAGATGGCAAGAATTATTATCCTGCTGTAGTAATTAAGATTGAGTAATACTGACAATAGTGCAGTGTATTAGCTTTCAAGTAGACCCATACAAATATAGACACCTGGTATATGACAAAGGTGTTATTGGCAAATAATAAGAGGGAAGATGATCTTTTCATTAGTGGTCACTGGGATAAATGGATATCCCTGTAGGAAAAATTGAAATTGGCCTCCTAACTTCATATCATACTAGAAAAACAATACCTGGTATGGTAAATGTGATGGTCAAACTATAAAACTTTCAGAAGAATATATCTTTTTATAAACTTAAGGGAAGGTTTTCCTTTAAAACTGTAAAAACCACTAACCATAAAGGAAAACATTAATAAGACATTTTTACTGTATTAAAGACTGTCATCAGAGATACCACAAAGAGTGTGGAACTTCAAACCACAAAGTGAGGGAAGAGATTTGCAGCAGATATAATTGATACCAGCTTCATATTCAGAATTTATAAAGATCTCCAACAAATCAAAAGACTTTATAAGAAAGGAAATCTATGGCCAATAAACAAATGAAAAGCTGTAGTACCTCATTAATAATAAAGGAAATGAAAATTAAAATCACAATGAAATGCCACTGTATGAAAATCTTTAAAACAAAATAAACATATTAAGACATCTCATAATAACAAGTATTGGAAAAGATGTGAAGCCACAAGAAGTCTTCCACACAATAGTTACAAAACGTGTAACCACTTTGGAAAACCATTTGTCATTCTCTTGTGAAGCTGAAGATCCCTACATCTTATTACGGAATTTTCACTCCTGGATATTCATCTAGATCAATGTGTAATTGAAGTGTTCATCATTAGTAGGATAAGCAAATAAACTGTGGCATGTTTATATAAAAGAGAACTGTGAAGACAGTGAAAATGAAGGAACTACTGCATGATATACCTTACATGAAAACAGAAGGAAACAAATTCTCCCCTAAATCTCCAAAAGAAATGTAGCCCTGCCAACACACCTTTATTTTAACCCAATGAGATTTATTTCTGACTTCTGATCTCCAAAACAATAGGTAGTTAGTACTAAAAATTATAAAGTGTTAAAACTATCAAGGAAATGATTATCACTAAAATCAGATTAGTTTCTCTTTTGGCAAGGGAAAAGATTATGATCAGGAACAGCTACATTGGAGCTTCTAGGGTACTGGCAATATTTTTATTTCTTTGAATGCGTATATGTTTTATGTAGTCTTCTCTCCATATGAAGTTAGCATCATTGCTTTTATAACCAGAAAAAGAGTTTTAAGAATACTACATACCCATAGTTTTTTAAACTGAAGGTTATTTCTTAAAGGCTTTTTAAAAAATTTATTTATTTATTTGAGAGAGAGAGTGAGAGAGCACACAAGTGGGTGTAAGGGCAGAGGGAGAGAATCTTGAAGCAGACTCCTTGCTGAGCTGGATTTCACAACCCATGAGATCATGACCTGAACTGTAATCAAGAGTCAGACTTAACCAACTGAGCTACCCAGGCACCCATGAAGGCTTTTTAAAACACATTTCTTTGATTATAAAATTATTTCTTCCTTGAGGGAGTGTGACAAAAAATATTTTTTATAAACTGTTAGTACTTTGCAGTATTTTCTGTAATATGATCATAGATTTATAGCCTGTAAAAAATTACTTAGTTAACATAAGGAAGTAGCTACTTGTCTTCTCAAATTGAAATAAAAATACAATTTAAGTGGAAGAACTTGTAAGAACCCTTATCCAAAACTCTGGTGTCAAAAATAGATTATATCTTAAATTTGTTAAATATTAAAAAATTAAGGAGTACCCATTTATTGAAATGCATCTAAGCCTAGTATATATCTTGCTGTTATTTTTTCCCTGCTTAACATGGGGATAAAAAAATGTTGGAAGTTATTTGTTTCATTTTCCTGGATTTTAAGTAATTTAAAGATTTATTTATTTATTTATTTATTTATTTGAGAGAGAGCACTTGAGTGGGGAGGGAGGTAGAAGCTGACTCAGCAGATTTCCTGCTGAGCATGGAGCCTGATGCAGGCAGGGCTGGATGCCAGGACCTGCCAAAGGCAGATGCTTAACAGACTGAGCTTAAATCATGTTTAAGGTTCAATTTAAGCTTAAATCAATTAGGTAGCGTAATCCCTGCCTAAATTTAATCTGTTGCCTGGAGCTGTCATCTTGGAGGGTTAAATTTAAATAAGGAGCAGTTTGCAATGAATTTAATTTCTTTAATTTCTTCAACTTTTTAAGTTTATGTATTTGTTTAAGTAATCTCTACACCCAATGTGGGACTCAAACTCATGATCCCGAGATCAAGAGCCACATGTTCCTCCAACTGAGCCAAACAGGCACTCCTCATTTCTTCAACTTTTAAAATTATAGTAATAAAATTTAAATAGGAATTGATAAAAAAAAAAAAAAAAGAATTCTTACTGCATTTAGTATGAAAGAAACTATTTATAATGTGATTTTATAGGAAAATGTTAGTCTTAAGTATTTGATGGTCTGTGTTAACTAGGGCATTAAAACTTTTTCCTAATGAATACAATATGGGGAGGCATTTTGGCAAGATAGTGATCTGTTTCCCAACTTCAGTTACTAACTATCACTTGAGAGTGAAACAGCTCTGCGGCATGTAGGCTGGAGGGGCCTAGAGGGAATATGTGAGTTTGGGGAATATAATGTGATCCAAATGAAAACAAAAGGCAATAGCCTGTGGGGCAATTATCAAAATTTTTGAGTCCTCAGAATGAACTCTGCACTTGAGTAAAAGCTTACTTCCATCCCATTGTAGAGGTTGCTTCTACACTTTTGGTGTTAACTGCCTTTCAAGGGACTCCAAGCAGCTTGAAGGATGAGCTCCAAGATGACGATGATGCAAGCCATGAATGGCAAACGAAAACAGTTCAATTAAAGGAACACCGGCAGCCAGAGACAGGATGAACAAGGATTGCATCTGCAACAAGTGATTTCAGTGAAATAGAACAGAAGTAGAAACTTGTTCTATTGACAGATTTAACAGGCAAAACAAAATAAATTATCTTAGATTTTCAAGAGAAATAGAGAGACGTGCTTCTAATCATAGGGTAAAAGAAAACAAAAAGCGGGGAGCTTTTTTATGTATTAACTTGTGGAAAGGGTGATTATTGGTGAGACTCTAATTCCTGGTCTGATACATTGAGTAGAAGAGTATAGCCAAATGGGGTAATCAGTGGGGGTATAGATATAGATATATGTTTCTATGAAAGGAGAGAGAACAAATGAAGGAGGTGCAGTAACTAAAGCTATACTAGGCAAGCATGTCTCTGGTTTGAAGAAAAACTGAAAGAGCCTGCTGAGTTCCAGACCAAACTGTTGAGGATGGTGGGGAGACAAGAAAAATAAGCTGTTTACAAAGGAAAAAATCATCGTATATGTGCCAGACTACTCCATGTGACCCTGGAAGCTAGACGGTAGTAATATAACATCTACACGTTCCTAAGAAAGGACCTGTGCCTATACCTAAGCAGGTATTATTCACATGTTGTGGTGAAAGCAAGATATTTGTGGACACACAGGTAATACAAGTCCTCCATTTAGGAGATGTTCTCAGTAAATGATTCTCACCAATAATTGCCAACAGAGACTTTGAGATAGGGCAGAAGAAGAGAGAAAACAGTGGTAAGCAAGTGAATCTCACAGTATATTTAACTAGCTCTAAATGGATAATGACAGAGTGACTTTATGTCAGCAGATGCCTTTGTCTTCTCCATTTCCTGGAAGTTAGCAAAAGCTTCAGTAGATGTGGGTTCTGTCCCTCTGGCAAGACCATAAGTGATTTTCTTTTCTTCCAGAGGGAGGCATACAATTTCTGATTGTCTTGTTGTTAAAAAAAAAGCTGTTAATAGGGCGCCTGGGTGGTTCAATGGGTTAAGCCTTTGCCTTCAGCTCAGGTCATGATCTCCGGGTCCTGGGATTGAATCCCGCATCAGGCTCTCTGCTCTGCAGGGAGCCTGCTTCCTCCTCTCTCTGCCTGCCTCTCTGCCTTCTTGTGATCTCTGTCTGTCAAATAAATTAAAAATTTAAAAAAATTATTAAAAAACTGTTAATACTCAATTCTAGATCCATTAATTCATTGAGGGTTGCAAAATGGTAACATTCTATCATTTTTTATTTATAAGGCGAACACTTACAGACACTTTATCTGTTTGGTTACTCAGTGATACAGTTCATAGAGGAAAGGCAAGTTAAATGTTTTCCCCTTACTTTATCAGTTTATGAGATAATGAATGGGTTCTCTATCATCTTTTGGGGGAAAGGGCTAGATGTCATTATAAACTAATATAATTCAACGTATGTGATACATTGGAGTCCTTTGCAATTATTGTCTCCATTGAAGCTGAGATTTGTCTCATCTTTGGCCTAGAAGCAGAATGGTTCCTGACTCCTTTTGATATGACCCTGATAATCTTTGACGATAAAGAAAGGGGCAGTATAATGGGGCACCTGGATTGCTCAGTCAAACCATCTGCCTTCAGCTCAGATCATGATCCAGGGTTCCTGGGTTTGAGGCTCATGTCAGGCACCCAGCTTAGCAGGGAGTGTGCTTTTCCCTCTCCCTCTGACCGTCTCCTTTACTCCTGCTCTTGCTTATTCTCTGTCTCTCTCAAATGAATAAATAAAAAAAATCTTAGGGGGGGGCAGTATTTTTTTTTTTTAAGTTTTTTTTGTGTGTGTGTGTGTGTTTGTTTTTTTTTTAAATCCCAGAATGTTGTCTATGCTTTTGGGAAGGTGGTTTTTAGGATCTATTTGTTTCCTAGGATATTTGATACTTAGTATGATCTTTGGTGTAATTGTAGACAGATATGCCTTAGAATTTGTGTAACTTACAAAAAATACTGGTTTTATTTTTTAAGTATATGTGGGTACTCAGAGAAGGAATCAGTATTTCCCAGCAAAAAGATGGAGAGGAGTATGTTAAAATGTTTTTTTCAGTTGAATAATAAATATTTGAATGTTTACTCTAGACCATTCTTCACGATGGAAACACTTGGGAATTCAGACAATCATGAAACCTGCTTATTTATCTAACATTTTGGTAAAATAAGTTCTAATGTTTGACCTTAAAACTTAATTTATTTTTTCTTTCAGATCTGTCACGAAATCGTCTCTCTGAGATTCCCATAGAAGCATGTCATTTTGTTTCTCTCGAGAATCTCAACTTATACCAAAATTGTATTCGGTATATACCAGAGGCAATTCTAAACTTACAAGCTCTAACATTCTTAAATATTAGGTAAGGATGCTGTTTCTTTCTTTTTTTTTTTTTTTTAATTTTTAGTTTTATATGGTATTTTCAGTTCTCTCTTCCCTTTCACTGAAATTTACATTATCTATTCATATCTGCAGTATCACTGAAATTTACATTATCTGTTCATATTTACATTATCTATTCATATTCATTCTTAGGCTGAATTAACAATATTTCCTATGTGCTTCTAGTTTTCTCCCTTTGCCTTTAGCTTTGCAATAATTAAGAAACTGTAAGGATCATTGGCCTGATAGGCTTACAGTAGTCTTGTAGTGATTCTTCAATTACATTTTCAAATAAGCTTTCTCAAATGAGAATAGATCTGAAAGTACTTTCATTGTTGTGATTTTGCATTTTTGTGTACTAAGTTCTGAATGTGTAAATGCATTTATTTAACTCCTTTCTATTTTTTCATATTTTAGAATACTTCTTTCACTATTTTTTTGGTTATAAAAGTTATATTCACTGGGAAAAAAATGAGCAAATGTAGAAAAGTATGAAGAAAATTCATCAAAATGTTGCATCTGAGTTATAATTATAGGTGATGTTTTCCTTTTTCTCTAGGCTTTCAATCAAATTTCTAAATGAGATTTTTCCCCTTGGCATGATATACTCTTTGGAAGTATTTTTGTATGTGAAGATTATATTCTATAGTTTATATACTTCTAAAACTCATTTTCCCTCTAAGATACTTAGTTTATTTCAGGTTTTTGCCTCTTGTATGTAAATGTTTATCTTTCTCTTTCCTTAAGATAAATGTCTAGGAATAGAATTGTTTTAATATTATTATTATTACTAAGATTTTATTTGAGAGAGAGACAGCAACAGAGATAGTGAGAGAGCATAAGTGGGGAGGAGAGGGAGAAGCAGGCTCCCTGCGCTTGATCCCAGGGCCCCAGGATCGTGATCTGAGCCAAAGGCAGATGCTAACTGAGGCACCCAGGCATCCCGGAATAGAATGACTGATTGAAAAAGTTTTAAAGACTCGTGATCTATATTAGTCAAATCAGCAAAAGGTCTTGGAAATGGGGTGAACTGACCCTAGAGATGAAAAGCTTAAATCTATATAAGTAAAATTTTAACTTATTTTTATCCTAATGATAGATGTATATTTTCAGTACTGATTTCGCATATTTTCATATATATATAAAAGATTTCTTTTTTTTTTAAGATTTTATTTATTTATTTGAAAGAAAGATAGTGAGAGAGAGCATGAGAGGGGAGAAGGTCAGAGGGAGAAGCAGATTCCCCTTGGAGCTGGGAGCCCAATGTGGGACTCGATCCTGGGACTCCCGGATCATGACCTGAGCCGAAGGCAGTTGCTTACCCAACTGAGCCACCCAAGTGCCCCATAAAAGATTTATATACCTATACTTCAGCTGGTGTGACATATTTGAAATCACAGCCTGTCACTTGTTTTCCATAGAACTATATTTGGATCATTTATATACATTTGATTATAATGTATGTAATGGTGAGGGAGTAGATACAACTACTTTTATGTTTATAACTCTTGTTTGGAAGACAGGAGAGGATAACAGTCATCTACTGTATTTTTAAATCACTTTATCATTCATAACAGTAATTTAAATAAATAATATATGTTGTGTTTATATAGCACATCATTATTTACAAAGGAATTTTATGGTACAGGGTCCTGTAGGATAGGTAGAAGAGTTATTAAGATCCTCAACTTATATATGAGGAATCTGTGTAAAAAATGAATAATGCTGTGCTTAAAATCACAAAGGTGATACGTGAGGAAATGGAGGCCAGCATCCAAATCTGATATCCTGTTTGTTCCTTCCAAGACTTAGGTTTGTTACTTTACTGAGTTTAGAATAGGAAAGATGGAAATTTCTTTCTTGAGTGGTGGGTTCTTACTCCTTTCTTTTTCTACTTATCCATTTAGTCGGAACCAACTGTCAACGTTACCAGTGCACTTGTGTAATTTACCACTGAAAGTCTTAATTGCTAGTAATAACAAATTGGTGTCACTTCCAGAGGAAATTGGACATCTCAGACATTTAACAGAACTTGTAAGTTAATGTTTTACTTTTTCACTGTCCCACATGTATGTATATCCATAGTCATACCATAATCTGTCAGGTGATAAAGACCCATTATTAAGGTGTGTTGTTTAGTTTTCTTCAGGTATGAATAGTGAAGTTTTGCTGATTGATCAGTACTAAAGTGTTTCAGGACAGAGTTAAAGTACTTAAAGTGCAAGTCTAATAGACCCACGTGGACTGGGAGAAAATCATTAGAATTAAATTTTAACCAGTATTCATTGATTTCCACGTTACTAAACTTTTGAGATATAAGTTAATAATGCATTTGAATTTTTCAAAATCTTAATAGTGTCAGTGTTCCGATTTTTGGTTAGCCCCTACAGGGGAATAGGCATTACAAAGATCAGGCTTATTTTTTTGTCTTATGTGCTATCTCTAGCACCCCTCTCCTTCCATAAAGTAAGCTGTTCTTTACTGCTTTATAGTTTCTGAGAAGCTTGACTTTCATTTACTACTCCTTGTTACTCTTTAGTACTTATGTTCTGGGCATGGGAATGGAACTTTTCCAATTAAACACCACAGTAACATTATGAATTAAGTATTATAATTATCATATTAAACCCGAGGAAAGTAGCACTTAGATAATTTGCCCCAGGTTCCATAACTGAAATAGAATTTGAAATCAGCCTACCTTAACTTCAGAGCCCATGTTTTGTATTTCTGAAATGGTCAAATACAATTTTATCCATTGAGATTTGGAAGGATAGTTTCATGTAGGTTTATTAACAAAGATAGACATCATAAACAAAAAATGCACATGTAATTTAACTGGACCACACATTAGCTCTCTCTTTTTTTCAGGTGAATTATAAATATAAAAGGTCACATGTAAAAATACACAAATATATTAAATCTGGAGTATTTAGACTATTTATTTAGAGACAATAAGATCTAGGAAATAAAGTCCAAAATACAGGTTTGTTGGCATTTCTTCAGAGCTTGGGTTATTAACATGAACTAACAGTAAATTTTGCTTGTGATTCAGATTCTGATTTTTCAAACCAGAACTTTCTGTATCTGCTTATTGAATCATAAATACCTAAGCTATATCTTGTAGAAGGAGCTTTTAGCTTTCTACAGAAGAGGTAAATCGATACCCTCAGTCATATAGTTTGTGCCAGAGTGAGAATTATTATTATTTTTTTTTTCATTTGAGAGAGAGAGAGAGAACATAAGAAGAGGGAGGGTCAGAGAGAGAAGCAGACTCTGCCAAGCAGGGAACCCGATGCAGGACTTGATCCAGGGACTCCAGGATCATGACCTGAGTCGAAGGCAGTTGCCTTACCAGCTGAGCCACCAGGCGCCCGAGTGAGAATTAATAATCCCAAAGCTCCTGATTTCTACTTGATAAAACAGGTTTTCACAACATCCTTATTGCTTTTTTCCTTTTTTTTTTTTTTAAGTTTATTTATTTAAGTAGTCTCTATAGCCAACATGAGGCTTAAACTAAAGACCCCAAGATCAAGAGTCACCTACTTCTCCAACTGAGCCAGCCAGGTGCCGCTATTTCTCTTCATTGTTTTTTTTTTTTTTTCCTCAAAGATTTTATCCATTTATTAGAGCAAGAGAGTGAGAGAAAGCACAAGCAAGGGGAAGGGCAGAAGCAGAGGGACAAGCAGACTTCCCACTAAGTGGGGAGTCTCATGCGGGGCTGAAGGCAGAGGCTTAACTGATTGAGCCACCCTTCCCTTCATTTTTAAGTGAAAGTAAACTTTAGTCTTTCAAGATATACATTTTCCAAGAGAAATATTATAAATTACTATTACCTTCTGGCTCAGGTTCAGTTTTCCCTATCCTTTCAACTTCTCTTCCTTTTAATTTTGATGCCCAGAGCATTGGATTAAAAAGTATAGCTACTGATTCTACTTCAGTCATTAATTGGTAGGAAAAGTAAAGTAATATTTTCTCTAAGAATATTATGGGAAAATATAAAAATAATGTTTGAAGATTATTAAAGTTTTGGTAAGTGGTCTTTTCAAATAGTCTATTAATATTGTCTTTTTACTCATATTCTAAAGGAGTTCTAAGTGTTAATGTGGCATCTTGGAGCTTTTATTAAGCTAGACAACTTCCTGCTGTTATACATGGAAAAATGCTATACATTTTTCTGGCTGGTCTCAGAATTAAGGAATTCTGAATTTGTCAGTCTTGGAATCTGTAGTCAGCCTCTTCTCAGAACTAGTGGAATCAAGATGTTGACCACTATACCAGAAGGCCCACATAATACTTGTGTTGGTACCAGCTTGATCAAATGCCAGTAGAGCAGTGTCTATTTTTTCCATGGCCTATGAGTTATGTGTACTTCAGTATTTTTTCCCTCACTTTCAGTTTGATAAAGAATTTTTTGAGCTATCTTCAATGCATTTTTTTAAAGATTTTATTTATTTATTTGAGAAAGAAGGAGCATGAGAGGGGAAGGGGCAGAGGGAGAAGCAGATTCCCTGCTGAGCAGGGAGACTGATGCGGGACTCAATCCCAGGACTCCAGGATCATGACCTAAGCCAAAGGCAATCGCTCACCCAGCTGAGCCACCCACACGCCCCTCTTCAGTGCATTTTTATTTTACATTTTTGAGCAGGTGAGCTGGTATTTTGAAAATAGGAGTTCCTTTCAATTTTTTTATCATTATAATTTTTATTATTGTTTTGTTTTTTTCTTCTAATTTCATTAAAACACATATAAAATATTGTCCTAAATAGATCTGTTGATATACTTTTTTCTAATTTACCTTTTCACTAGAATTTTCATTTGATTTGATCCTAGGCCTTCTGTCCATATCGTGTCATTTAATTTTTGTTCTGCTCATAAAATTAGTGTAGATCCATATAAAATGTGTAAAATCAGTCAGAGGCCTCTACATTTTTAGAATTAACAAGGGGACACAGAATTTTTTTTTTTTTTTTTTTTTTTACTGTTAAGACAGATCATAGTATTACTTTATCAAACCTCATTTTACACATGGTTTAAAGTGGACAAATTTGTAATATTAGAACAACTCTTTACCTTATATCTTTTTGAGATAGGATGTGAGCTGCAATGAAATTCAAACAATACCTTCCCAAATTGGTAATTTGGAGGCCTTGAGAGACCTTAATGTAAGAAGAAACCACTTAGTACGTTTGCCTGAAGGTAAGAAACTGAAATAATTGTTTTGTTATTTTTTGTTTTATTTTGAAGATCTCTCAGACTGATAGGTACAAGACAAAAATGTATACGAGTTATAGGCAACGTTGGAGATACAGTGGTTCAGCTACTTAATAGATTTTAAAGTTAGAGTCTTCAGTGAAAAACTCCAATAGCTATTAACCAGTGATTGTATTTTTAGATCGTGTCAGAATTAATTCATAATGCAAGGTAGGGTCCCTGAAAGTTTTAGTACTTGCAACTATTGGGAGAAATAGATCATGTTTTTCATTAGGAAATAGTTTAGTGTGATGAAAAATATTCCTGCAATTTGCACTGACTTAAAATAGACATAACTTGAACTTAATCTTCCCTGGAAATGTTCAGATAGAGGCTAATTAATGGTTGTGGCTAGTTAATGAGGTGATGTGTAGAATGAATAATGAATGCAGTGAGAGACTGCACTGGGAGGCTGGTTCTCCTAGGCCTACTATAGGCTCTGGTATATGTATCTAAATGATAAAAATGATTAAACAAATTAAGAATAATTTATCAATCCTTCAAAATATGAATTCATGAAAGAAGCCATAAAAAGAAATGAAAAATGGGGAGAACTTAGATCAGAGTATATATTTCTTTAATTTTATTATGGAAAATTTTATATATAGATGAGAGCAATGAATAATCCAGCCAAAGTAGTGATCAGCTCCGGGAAACTTCATCTGTACTCCCATCCACTTTACCTTACCTTTGTCCTTTAGAAGGTATATTCATGACTATGATGCTGTAGGTTCTTCTACAAAAATCGACTTGTTTAGTAAATAATGAAATAACTAATGAAACTTTTGCTTCACTGTGGAATCCAAATGTTAACACCAGTTTAATCCAGTATGATTTTTAGTTCTAACAAATTTTTAGTTCATACAAGTATGACTGACATTTTGGATGTCAAACTATCTTAGTAAGTGACCTTTTAGTCCACTTTTATACACTTAGTGCGGTCAGACTAGCCAAAATCCTGCATAACTTTCATCTTACTCACTTACTCAGTAACCTCTACACCTTTTATTTTTAGAGCCCTTCCTCATTTCCTCCTGGGTCTACTTTTACCCCCTCAGGAATATGAATGAAGGCCCCCAGCAGAACTGATCAACATCATGCCATAAGTCTCATAACCCAAAATTTCTATCCAAGATTACCCTTCTACTCAGGACCCACTTACGGTGATTGATCTTTAAAGGCTTATTAATATAATAATATGGACTTACTACAAAATCAATTAATGAGGGGCACCTGGGTGGCTCAGTGGGTTAAAGCCGCTGCCTTCGGCTCAGGTCATGGTCCCAGGGTCCTGGGATCGAGCCCCGCATCGGACTTCCTGCTCGGCGGGGAGCCTGCTTCCTCCTCTCTCTCTATCTGCCTGCCTCTCTGCCTACTTGTGGTCTGTCTGTCAAACAAATAAATAAAAATTAAAAAAAAAAATTAAAAAAAAATCAATTAATGAAAACATTGGGATTTTAGTGAATATGAAAATTCAGAGTTTTAAATGACAGTTACAGTCTAATAGTTTTATCATCTAATTGTTTTCTCTATCAAAATTTAAATATATGTTATAAGAAAATGGTGAGTCACACATATAATTTTAAATGGCTTTAAAGCTTATCTTGTAATCTCAGAATATTCAGCCAAACTGAGATGGGAAGAAAGCTTTATTCCAGTAGCTATATATGTTAGTGTGTGAGTTCATGTTCATTAATTGGTTTGATAGATAAGACGTATGTCTTTTATTGCCATTTGATTTTAAATTTTAATTGTTATAAAGTAATATATTGCTCAGAAAGTCAAATAATATAAAAATATATATAGTATAAAATAGTATAAAAATATATCATTCAGAAAGTTGAGTATAAAAAGCTCAAAATCAAGAATGGCATTCTGCTGCCTCAACCATCTCCCTCCCCAGTTGTTGTTTTTTAAGATTTTATTTATTAGAGAGAGTATGCTTGCATGTGCACATGGAGGAGGGGAAGAGAGAGAGAGAGAGAGAATCTCAAGCAGACTCCCTGCTGAGTATGGAGCTGCCACATGACTCGATCTCATGACCCTGAGATCATGACCTGAGCTGAAATCAAGAGTTGGACCTTTAACCAACTAAGCCACCAGGCACCCCTCCACCTCCCCAGTTTTAATGTCTGGAAACATTTACCTTTTCTGCCTTTGACTATTTCCACTAGCATTTGCTGACATATTTCTAAATAGTGGGCTTTAACAGCTTTACTGGATTTATCAGTCTTGACATTTATTTATGTCAGCTCCTGTTATGGCAGATGACTTGATTTTTTTTTTTTTTTTAAGATTGTATTTATTTATTAGAGAGAGAGAATGCACAGAAGTAGGCAGGACGGCAGGCTGAGGGAGAGAGACAATCAGGCTTCCTGCTAAGCAGGGAGCCTGATGCGGGGCTCAATACCAGGACCCTGGGATCATGACTTGAGCCATAGCCAGATGCTTAACTGACTGAGCCATCCAGGCGATCTGATAGATGATGGTTTAACTTTCTTACACACTATCACGATCATAGCTTTATTTCCCTCCTACTGTCTTCCCAGTGTAGTTTTATCACGACTTTTGATCAAAGTATTATTGTTTATGTTACTACAACTATATAAATGTTATTCCCTGCCAATTCAGTTGATATATTCTGATTTTTTTTCTTTTTTCTCTTATTTTTGTTGCTGTTTTCATCTTTTTTTGTTTTGTTTTTGCTTAGTTTTTTTATGTGCCTATGGCTAATTCCTCCCTCCTTTTCTAGTGGAGAGACCACATTCATGTAATTTTTATTACACTATTGTAATTGTTCTATTTTATTATTAGTTATTGTTGTTAATTTCTAACCATGCCTAATTCATAAATTAAACTTTATCATGTATATGTATACAGGTATGTATATATAGGAAAAATCATAGTATATATCAGATTTGGTACTATCTGCAGTTGCTGCATCGCTAGGGGTTTTGAAACATATCCCCCATAGATAAGAGGGGACTGACTACAGGCATTCAAGAGCGAAGGATGGGATGGGGTTGGGTAGGAAAGTGCTGAGGTCTCTTCACTATGTAGTCTTCCTCTTAAATCCTCTGTTTTCAACTGGCTGCTCATCCTGACTTTCCATTTTGCTTGAGATTCCTGAATTCAAAGGCTTTTGATTCAGTTTCACTAGAGAATAACTTATTGACCCCTGTGGTGATTGGAGAGGGGTTGTGCTTCTTGAGTTGAGATTGGGAACTTAGGCATTTAACTTGTTCTTTGTACACACTATCATCTAATCCATTGGTTATGCCTACGTTTCTGTGGTATCAGGCCTCTGGTTTCTATAGTTCTGTGAGCGCTTTTCACTAGTATTCCCATCTGTGAGCAACTAGATTTCATTTTACAATATCAGTTCATTATTAAGAAAGGAGATAAATACATTAAATTTGTTATTATTTAACTAGAAGCTCCTGTAAAAGTTGTCCAGTTTTGAAATATCATGAATTGTTCATTTCCTTCTTATCACCCTACAGAGCTGGCAGAACTGCCATTGATACGATTAGACTTCTCCTGCAATAAAATTACAGCAATCCCTGTTTGTTATCGGAACCTCAGGCACCTACAGATGATCACCCTAGATAACAATCCACTACAGTCTCCTCCTGCACAGGTAAACTCTAGTGGGTCTGAAGTATGTTGGAAACTTTTTCAACAAAGGGTGAATTTACAAATTGAAGTTCTATGCATTTATCTTTTTGTTGGAAATGAAATTCTTTTAAAATAAACTCACACACATATGTATTCTTTAGAAGCCCTGAATAAATGGGATGAAGGGCAGGTAATATTTCCAGAAGTGTTTCGGCTTTCATTAAATTGACTTACTTTTTTAGGCTGAAGGGTTCTTCTTGAAGTTTCTCTAATATAATTTGAGTTAATTCCTTTCTAGTAAAATTTGCATGTAGGCAAATGTAAACATTAGAGACACATAAAAATACTTGGTTTTCAGAATTAAAGATTATCAGTGCGTTTCTTCTGACCATTGTTTTTGTCCCTTTTTATTTCTAAAATCTTAAGTTCGTCGTTTAGTTAATTTGATCATTTGTTTATCAGTGACAGATACGAGACTATTTAATAATAATTATAAGGTAATTTTACATATAGATTCCAGCCATCCCATGATCTGAAAAAATTTGCCAGCCTGTATATTTTTGAATTTAATTTAATTTATTCTTTTATTACATTCAGTTAGCCAACATATAGTGCATTATTAGTTTTGATACAGTGTTCAGTGATTCATTCGTTGTATATAACACCCATTGCTCATCACAACACGTGCCAGCCTATATTTTTCACTGTAGCATTTGAACTCTATAGTTGATGATGGTCTTATTCAGACCTCTAGATGGCAACTATAAAGCTTTATGAGTAACCTTCATTCCTATAGAAGGATCTCATAATCCTAAAGAATTTGTATTTTGACTTTCATCAACAGAAATAGAATTTTAATAATTAATCATTCTGCTTTTCTCTCTTACAGAGTAGGATTCAAAACATAATTGTGCATGATTGTTGAATTTCTAAAAGCAAAAGTTGCCAGTGTAATCCGTGGGGTACAATGCTTTAAATCCCTGACTATGCCTAACTAGTCAAGATGATAAGTTTATTTAGTATTCTCTCAGTGTTTATAATCATAAGTTACTTATTTTATATGTTACTGAAAATTTTTCTTGACCAGAAAACAAAAAATCTGTATTTATATCACTTAAACACATAGAATAACTAAAAATATGTTATAATGAGTATTTGATTTTTAATATCGCTGTATGTAGTTGATAGAAATGCCTGCTGTTTCTAATATATAATAAATAAAAAGCTGATTGTGATTGTTAACAGGGAACACCTACATTTCGGATGAGTAATAATTTGGTTGTGTGTATATGTTACTTTTTTTAGATATGTATTAAAGGCAAAATTCACATATTTAAGTACCTGAACATACAGGCATGTAAGATTGCTCCAGATCTGCCAGATTATGATAGGAGACCCTTGGGTTTTGGCTCCTGGTGAGTATATATATATATATTTTTTTAATTTAATGTAGTCCATCTTATAGGGAGTCAAACTGGACCCTTAAATCAGCCTGAATTTTTAACTAAAGAGAAATAACCTATTTTGAATGTTTGTATTAAGTAAACAGTCGATTACAGATATCTGACAAAGTGTTAGGGTTTCTCCACCTCACACCTGTTGATATTTTGGGCAAGATAACTGTTTTGGGAAGCTGGCCTGTACATCAGAAGATGTTTATTAGTATTCCTGGCTTCTGTAGCACCTTCCCAGTGTGACAAACAAAAATGACTCCAGACATTGCCAAATACCCGCTGAGGGGTCCCTACTTGAAAACCTACTTGAAGTCTCAGTGACTCGAATGCCAACCTTGGCTCTTTTTAAATTCTGTGTTAATTCTGTGACTTAAAACACGTCACTCAAACTTTTGGGGGTTCATTTTTTCTTTAGGGAGTGGAGAGGTTGGGTTTGATGACCATTAATGTCACTTCAGGATCTTTTAGTTGATGAATCCTTCAGCTATATAACACTTGAATTACAGGGTTATCTCTTTGGCATTCCCATCCATCTGGAACAATCTTAAGCAGCAGTAAATAAATTCAAAAGGCCTTTTAACAGACAAAATAGAAATCTCAGTGAAGGTGCCATAATGCATATAGGCCTTATTCAAAAGAGAACCCTTCTGGCCTTCTCTTTGAATCTGTCACATTTTACGTAAGAGCACAGTCCTAATGAGCTTGCTTCTCAGTATCCTAGTCTAAAACAGATCAACAGATTTCTCTTTTGGTAGAGTTTCTAAAAGCAGACATATTAAAAGCACAAAAAATAATTTGAAAGGAAAAATAAAACTATAAAAAGCAGACACATATAAAAAAATTCAAGTTACTGGCTAACTCTGAGAGGAAGGAAGATTCAGTCTGAGAGACGCATAAGGGGGCTTTAAAGGTATTAATATCTCATAATGTTTTAAGAGCTATGCTTGTTTTATTCATTTTTTATCTGTATGACATATTTCATAATTTTAACAAGATATTTAAAAGCAGTAACACTCTAAAAACAGTGCCTTGATGCCATTAGGCATATATGCAAAGAACCTTCCATATTTCAGTAATATTTTAAGTAATTGCCATGTTAGAGCATAGTACCATAATTGATGCTCATCATGTAAATGCTAAGGTATGTTAGATATATCATTTCCAATAAAGGGAAATGTGCATTACGTTTAAATTTTAAATTTAGTTTAAATTTTGTTCATCAGAAATTGTTAGAATTAAATAAGTGCTTATGGTATAAAGGAGTAATTTCAAGCTGTCTGAAAATACAGAACCTTTTTTTTTTTTTTAAAGATTTTATTTATTAGAGAAAAATGAGTGAGAAAATGAGCACAAGCTGGGGTGGGGGGGCAGGCAGAGGGAGAAACAGACTCTCCACTGAGCAGGGAGCCCAACACAGGGCTCCATCCTCGGACTCTGGGATCATGACCTGAGCCAAAGTCAGATGCGTAACTGACTGAGCCACCCAGGTGCCCCCAGAACCAAGAAAATTATGTATTACTCCAAAAGAACTTGACTTCTGCCCTTTGCCACAGACCATTTTCTTCACCGCTGTATCCCTTAGTTCACCTGAGTGTTTGGCACACACAGTAGATACTCAACAAGTATTTATTAAAGGAATAAACAGTGAGTTTGGTCACACAAATGTTATTTACCTCCTAACTTTCCTCTGCTTAAAAGTTATCAGAACAACTTTGTAATGGGCGCCTGGGTGGCTCAGTGGGTTAAGCCGCTGCCTTCGGCTCAGGTCATGATCTCAGGGTCCTGGGATCGAGTCCCGCGTCGGGCTCTCTGCTTGGCAGGGAGCCTGCTTCCTCCTCTCTCTCTCTCTCTGCCTGCCTCTCTGCCTACTTGTAACCTCTCTCTGTCAAATAAATAAATAAAAATCTTTAAAAAAAAAAAAAAAGAACAACTTTGTAATGACATTCTGGGGGTTTTTTGGTCTGTCTGTTAGATTGAAAAGTTTCATAGACAGAATGAAGGGTATTTAAAATACTAGTTCTAATCTGGTGGTTTAAGCATACAGTAATACAAGTTTTAGCGTATTCATACAAATACACAAGGAGAAATTAACCAATGTTATACATACCATAAAAGATTCCTACAAGAATATCTCAGTCCTAACACTTTTTTAACTCTGAAAAGACTAAAAGCAGGTATGTGATGTTTAAGGTTAAGAAATAAAAGGTTTTGACAGATGGTAGGGATTAGCTCTGGTATACTCTGTGCTAGTTCTAGGCTTCTGCTGGAGAATGGACTTCAACAGTGGAGAGAATATGAAGGGATCCAGACCATTATATTGCCAAGAATTTTAAAATTTTCTCTATTCATTATATCCTTTCCTTTCTACAAGTCTTTTTCCTCTTACCTTGGTAAATGGCTTATTTATAATATAGAACTGTTGTCTTATTTGTTGAAAAAATTTTGTTCTTTCCTATTCAAAATTTTCATTAAATGTGTTCTAGTCCTGTGCTCTTGAAAAATGTACAGCAAATAAACATAGGGACACTTGGGTGGCTCAGTTGGTTAAGGGTCTGCCTTTGGCTCAGGTCCTGCATTGGGCTCCTTGCTCAGCATGGTCCCTGCTTCTCCCTCTGCCTGCTGTTCCTTTGCTTGTACTTTCTCTCTCTTGCTCTCTCTGTCAAATAAATAAATAAAATCTTTTAAAAAAAATGTAGCTTTTATTTTACATCTACACTAATTGACTTTTCCCCTTGGAGTTAATCATCTTTGTTAAGAAAATGTTTTCCTCTCCTGAAATAGGGGAGTAGGAACAAAAACTGCTACTGCGGCCTTTGAGATTTGAGTGTCAGTCATTTCATGAAGATTACTGGGGACATGTTATATGAGGGTATGTCCAAAGACTAAAGAGGAAGCCCTACCCTGTATTTGGATAATGAGCTTTGATTAAGGCCAGTGGTACTAATTGCAGAGCCCGTTTTTTTTTTCTGTCATGCTCTCCTTAGTCTTGAGAAGTAATTGGTCTTGGCCTAATTTTTTTTTAATATAGAAATTCTCATCACAATACTTGAAAAAAATAAAACTTCTCAAAAAAGCCTGGCAAGAGACATGTGTATTTCCTAAGACAAAAAGAAGGCTTGAATCCGTGGAGAAGTATATCCTAAAAGGAAAGTCTAAATAGCATAAACATGTTGTATCTCTCCAGAGGAATTAGTAATTATAGATCTGATGTCTTTCAGTCCCTATAGTAATACCTCACCATGCTTACTAGATTAATCTGTATTCTGTATTTCCCTTTTTTTTTTGGAGTTATGTTATAATATTTGTAATTGTTTCAGAATGTCCTAGATAATATTTTTATATATAATACAAATAAAACATTTCCTTCAACTCCTCATACAGTGGCGAATGGTATATTGTACCTTCATGTCTTTTTTACTGAGATACTGATTCATGAAATTGCACTACAGTTAGCAGTATCTTTATTCAAAATGCCACCATGGAGTGAGACTGTCTTTACTATTGGGCAGTTCATTTAACCTCTCTGGATTTCAGTTTCTTCAACATGATCTTTATTTACCCCAGTTATAACCTAACAGTAGTTATAGGATTGAATGACCTGTTTCTGAAAATGCTTGGCTGACCATAAAGTCCTATGTAAATATTAGGCATTATAGTTTCTAGATATCCATGGTGATCTAGAACCAGTTTAGTCCTAAGAGTCCTGTCTTGGCTAAAGAGAATTTTTCTTAATCCTGTAGCTCTTGAGGTGTTCAGTGCAAATTAGGTGGTACTTTCTTTCATTCCTTACATGTAACTTCCTAATTACTTTTGCATAATAAATAAAGTACAACCAGTCTTCCTTATTTTATAAAGGTCACAAATGTTTTATTTATTTCTAGATATGTTTCTAACTCCTTTAGCAAGTTGCACTTTTGTGGTAACTTTTAAGTTTTACACTGTGGCACATGTATTTTTCAGTAGTCATCTATAGTGACCTATGCTTTTTTGCTGACTAGCTATAACAGACTAAATATATTCATGTACGGTAGTATGGCAGGGAAGCAAATCTGAGGAAAGACTAAGCCACTAGTAAGAAAAGCCCTGATTCTGCAATCTGAGTAACAGAATTAATTCTCTCCAGCAAGCTCGAGCTTGTGAAAGCAATGATCATCCTTTACTCATATTTGTATTCTTAGCATCTAGAATACTGTGTGACATTTGGTAAATGTTTGGTGAACTAAACCCCAATGAAGCAGATATAGTGACGTGTTGTAACAGCAAATGCTCTCTTTAGGGTACATTTTTTATAGAAACAATAATAATGAGTTTTATTTAGTCCTTTGTAATAGTATTTGTGGAAATCCGTAGCCTGTATTTTCTCAGTCTTTATAGCAAATCCGTGAGGTAGGTGTTATTAATCTTTTTTTTTTTTCCTTTAACTTACGAGGAAACAAGTTGAGAGAAGTTAAGCAAGTTAATTGACGTCACAAAGCTAGTAAATGATGGTGCCATGTCATCGGTCCAGATCTATTAAGCCATGAAAATAGCCATGTTTTATGCTCCTCACTGTACTCTACTGACTGACTCGCAGTGCAAGTTCCTGCTACAGAAAAGGCACTTACACATCTGAGTCTATGTTATGCTAGGTAGTTTATTAAGGAGTTTGGACTTTCAGATAGGGCATAGCTGGAGCCTGGCTGGCAGAACTCTGCCAGGCTTCCTGAGGGCCACATTTATTCATTGGGTGACCATCTGTCCTGATTTGCTTGTGACTAAGGGTTTTTCTGGGACACAGGACTTCAAGTTCTAAAACCAAGAAAACCCTGAGCAAATCCAGGGGTTTGTAAACCTGCATATCCCATTTTAATCTTATCAGTTTAAACTCTGAACAAGAGTATGTGGAGAAGCTAAAAGTAACAAATAAAGGAGATAAATGAAATGATAGCTAATGCAGAGATTCTATTAATTCTGTTTAGGTTACCCACTTGAAAAATACTGCAGTAAATTTAGGCTTATCTCAGTCAGCCACTTGATCGAATAATTGTTATATAGAACAGTGTCCTCTAGAAACTGGAAAACCTTTACTTGAAGAAATACATAATATTTTAAAATACTTTTCAGTAAATCTTGAAATATACATACATCTTTTTTTTTTTAAGATTTTTATTTATTTATTTGACTGACAGAGATCACAAGTAGGCAGAGAGGCAGGCAGAGAGAAGAGGAAGCAGGCTCCCTGCTGAGCAGAGAGCCCTATGCAGGCCTCGATCCCAGGACCCTGAGATCATGACCTGAGCCGAAGGCAGAGGCTTTAACCCACTGAGCCACCCAGGCGCCCTTAAAATATACATACATCTTTTCGCAGCTGCAGAATTTTAAGTGTGGCTTAATGTATAATTTCATTAGAAAGCTTTTTTTTTTTTTTTTTAAGATTTTATTTATTTATTTGTAAGAGAGAGAGAGAGTGAGAGCGAGCACAGGCAGACAGAGTGGAAGGCAGAGTCAGAGGAAGAAGCAGGCTCCCTGCAGAGCAAGTAGCCCGATGTGGGACTCGACCCCAGGACGCCGGGATCATGACCTGAGCCGAAGGCAGCTGCTTAACCAACTGAGCCACCCAGGCGTCCCCATTAGAAAGCTTTTAAAATTGGGTACCTCGGCCTGCCTTTGCTGTGATAAAACATATATAGTACCTATGTGTAAGATCTGGACTCTAAAATAAGCATAAAAGCAGACCTATCACATAGACGCTATAAATAAGACATTTTACTTCACTACTAACAATTAGGAAATATAGATGAAGGGCAAATGGATATTCATTGTATTGCTCTCCTAACTCTTGTATAGATACGAATTTTTCCAAAGTAAAAAGTAGGGAGAAATTAACTACTTTCTTTTAGAAAAGTAAATTTTTGTTTGTTTATTTTTAAGTAATCTCTACATCCAACATGGGGCTCAGACTCATGACCCTGAGATCAAGAGTCACATGTTCTTCCAACTGAGCCATCCAGACACTGCTAGAAAAATAATTTTAGAATTCTGCTAAGAGACTTTCTTTTGCTAAATTATCTCAATGGGAGAGGGTAGAAAAATGAGGAAGATAACCAGAAGGTACCTGTATTTTTGGATCTTCATAATCAGAGCATATTTAGTACATTGGACAAATAGATGTATATATTAATTACTACATTAAAAATAGAATCTTTATCCGTAAAGTGATGTTACAAAGACTGTCTTTTGTTCACATAGGGTTTTTGTTTGTTTTGTTTTGTTTTTAGTTGACATAAAGCTTTCATTTATATAAAGGCATGTGAGTAGAAATGGTTAACCTCCTTTTAAAAAAATTAAAGTTACATGCATGAACTATGTAAGAATATGCAGAATACAAAATGCAGTACCAGAAGAATATAATTTTAAATTTGTACTTTTGAAAGTTGCTTTTCAACCCCATGCTTATAAAATAAAATGCTAATAGACCATTTTTTAAAAATAAGCCTGTTGTGTTTTAAATTTCTAATTCATCTAACTTTTAAAAGTATGTTTAAGAATAAGCAAAAACTACAGCTATAAAACTTTTCAAAGAAAGTGTAAAAGAATATCATTATGACATGGGATAGGCAGTGATTTCTGAGGATACAGAAAGCAATAACCATTAAAAAAAATGATAAATTAGAGTTTAGCAAAATGAAAAGTGTATCTTCATAAAAAGAAAATACTAAGAAAATGAGTACACAAACCACAAACTGGGAGATAATTTTGCAATATATGTATATGACACATACATATGACGGAGGACTTATATCCAAACTATAAAGGGTCTCTGCAACTTAATGCTAAAAAGACAAACAACCCAATTAAAAATTGGACAAAAGACTTGATTAGATATTTAACAAAGATATACAAATGACTAATAAGCACCCAGAAAAGTTCTCAGTATCATTAATCATCATCGAAATGTAAATTAAGGCACAAGACTTTATTACACTCCTACTAGAATGACTAAAAACTGACAACACCAGATGTTTAGTAGGGGTGTGGAGCAATGAGTGCTCTCATACACTGCTTGCAAAATTGTAAAATGGGACATCCCCTTTGACAAAAGAATTTGGAAGATTTTTAAACAGCTTTATTGAGATATAATGTACAAATCATAACATTTATCTCTTAAGTGTGCAGTTAGTGAATTTTGGTAAATGATGCTGTCATGAGACTACCAACACAACAAGACAGATACCATTTCCATCATCTTGTGGGCCCCTTTACAGTAGATAAGTCCTTTCCCCTTCACTCAGCCCAGGCAGCTACTGATCTGCTCTGTCAGTACAGGTTTACTTTTTTAGAGTTTCATATAAATGAAATCAAACATTATGTAGTGTTTTTGTGGCTGGCTTTTTAGCAGACTATTTTTGAGATTACTGGTATATTTAGAAATGGGCAAAAGAATGGACCTTTCACAAAAAGAAGATAAATGAATGGCCAACACCCACACAAAATGAGCCTCAATATCTTCAGTCATCAGAAAAATACTAATTAAAACAACAGTGAGATAACACTTTTCGCTCACCAGAAGAGCTGAGATGAAAGACTGACAACACAAGTGTTGGCAGCCGGAACTCAGATGCATTGCTGGTGTGAGTGCAAAATGGTACAGCTACTTTCAAAAGCAGATTGGGAGGTTTTTTGTTTTTGTTTTTAAGTGATGCCTACACTTAAATAATTTATCCATTCTACTTGAAGGTATTAAAACCATCAAGAATTTCACTGACAGAGTGCTAAACAAAAACAGCCAGATTAGAAAAAAATTATATATGATTCTATTTTTTGAGTTCCAGAATAAGGAAAACTAATTGTATTACTTTTTCATTGCTGCCATAACAAATTACCACAAACTAAGATTTTTAAACGCAAATTTATTATCTTATGGTTTTGTTAGGTCACAAGTCTAAGTCTTGGTCTCATTGGGCTAAAATCAAGATGCTGGCAGAGCTTTGTTCTTTTCTGTAGGCTCTGACTATAGGATACATTTCCTTGCATTTTTCAGCTACTAGAGAGAAGCTGTCCACATTCCTTGTCTCTTAACCAGAAGTCATCTTCAAGCCATCATTTTCCTCTTCCACTTTTAAGGACCCTTTTGATTACATTATGTCCATTCAGATAATTTAGAATAATCGCCCTATTTTAAGATCACTGACTAGCAGTCTTATTTTTACTTTCAACCTTAGTTCCCCTTTGCCATGTAAAGAAACATATTTATAGGTTCCAGGAGTTAGATCTTAGACATCTTTGGGGATTGTTACTTTGCCTTTCATCCTAATTTAATGTGAAAAAATCAGAAGAATGGTTATCTCTTAAGAGCACACTATAGCATGATGAGGGGAACTGACTGTGAAAAGGGATGTGTGGGGATTTTCAGGCAAAGTAGAAATGTCCTACATCATGAGAGAAGTGTATATTACAAAGATGAATTAATTTATCAAGTATGTAGCTAAGGTGTATGCATTTCAGTGGATATGAATTTTATCTTTAAAAAGCACTATTGAGGGGTGCCTAGGTGGTTTAGTCAGTTAAGTGTCTGACTCTTGATTTCAGCTCAAGTCACAATCTCAGGGTCATGAGATTGAGCCTTGTGTCAGATTCCATGCTGGGTGTGGAGTCTGCTTAAAATTCTCCCTCCCTCCCTCTTCCCTTCCCCACTCATTCTCTCTCTCTCTCTCTCTCTCTCTTTTTAAAGATTTTATTTATTTATTTGACAGGCAGAGATCACAAGTAGGCAGAGAGGCAGGCAGAGAGAGAGGAAGAAGCAGGCTCCCTGCTGAGCAGAGAGCCCGACGTGGGGCTCGATCCCAGGACCCCGGGATCATGACCTGAGCCGAAGGCAGAGGCTTTAACCCACTGAGCCACCCAGGCGCCCCTCATTCTCTCTCTCTTAAAAAAATAAATAAATAAAAGGAATTGAGGGGGGCACTTGGGTGGTCAGTTGGTTAAGTGTCTGACTCTTGATTTCAGCTCAGGTCTCTGTCTCAGGGCAGTGAGCTCAAGCCCTGCATTTGGGGGACATGGTAAATGGGTTAGAAGCATAGATGAAACAAGAATGGCCCTGTTGACATTTTTGAAAACCGAATGAATGCTGTTATATTAGTATACTGGTATACATTATACTGTTTATTTTAGTTTGGAATTTTTAATATTAAGTCAAAAGAATGCCCATTTAATTCTAAATGAATTAAATCAGTAAATGCCATGGTAATGTTTATTAGTAAAATTGCATTTAATTTATTTTAAATGTTAATTTTAAAACCTCAAACTACCCAGTAACAACTAGAGTCTCTCTTTGGCAGCCATGAAGAACTGTACTCAGGTCGCCCTTATGGAGCCCTTGATTCAGGTTTCAATAGTGTGGACAGTGGTGATAAGAGATGGTCAGGGAATGAAGTAAGTTGTTTCTTTTATTCTGCATGTTGTAACACCTGATTAAGAGACAATAAAATGATGAAAATGAAAAGTATCTTAATTGGATTCAGTTTCTCATTACATAAAATATGGAAAACCCAAGGAAGATGTAAAATCACAGAGTACTGCCATCCAGAAATGATGCTCTGTTTCTTTGCCATCTTTTTACCATGTGTTTTACATGTTTGTTACCTTACTGTCTTGTATAAATAGTTTAATATCCTAGAAAGCCAAATGGGAATTGAGCCAATTATAACTGAAGCCTTAAGTTTGTAGGGCTGGGTGACCTTGAGCAGAGGTTGCAGAAGGGGTGCTGCAAGGTGACAGGATAGGACTATAGGCTGATGGGTAGTAGGACAGGAACCTTAGTGAAGACTTTTAACATGATCAAGATAAATAATTGTCCTAATTAATTATATCTTTTTTCTCTTGTGTTTAGTTATTGTTATGCTTTCTATCTTTTTTTGCTCTCAGTTGGGTTAAATGATGAAATAAGCTTTTATTAGCAAGACTGATAACCTCCCATTTGTAGCATTATTTCATTCATTCCAAAGCAAATGAACTTCAGACCACAGCCCATTTGTAATTTGGAATTGCTTGTGTATGTACCAGGAGATGTGTTCATAATCATATCTGTATCCATGCAGATACATATATGTAGATAGTTTAAATTCATGTTTATTTGTAAAGTGATATATAACCCTCCATCGCTTTTTTTAAATTACGTAAGATAAATATACATAACATAAAATATACCATTTTATTCTTAAGTGTACATATCAGTGGCATTAAGTACACTCACATTGTTGAGACAGTGTTACTACTGTACTATTCATTTCCAGGAGTTTTTTGCTATTTCTTCTTAAGTATAAATTCATATCCATGCTTTCAGTACTGTGTTGTCTAAAGTTTGAAATGATGTTTTTAAACAGTACCACTTTTTTTTTTTTAAGCCTACAGATGAATTTTCAGATCTGCCTCTTCGAGTAGCAGAAATAACTAAGGAACAAAGACTGCGAAGAGAAAGCCAGTACCAGGAGACTCGGAGCAGTTTAATAGTAACAAATGGTGGAGGTGAGTGGAACTCATGACCACAGCCAGTCTTTACAGTCACTGGTGTTTTTAAGTGATCATTTTCACATTCATTTCTTTTGTTTGTATATCTGTAGCTTCTCCAGCTCTTACTTAATTTTATTTATTTACTTGAGAGAGAGAGCACGAGCAGGGGGAGGAGCTGAGGAAGGAGAAGCAGATTCCCCACTGAGAAGGGAGCCCAACGTGGGGCTCAATCCCAGGACCCCAAGATCATGACATGAGCCGAAAGCAGGCGCTTAAGTGACTAAGCCACCTAGGTGCCCCTGCAGCTCTTCTTTTAAAGACTTCCTCATATGATTGGGAAAAAGTTGTTTTCCATTGGTATTAAATTTTAATTTCTCTAAGTTTTCAGGCTTGCAGTTAAAATACAGTATTTCTTGCGCCTGGTTGGCTCAGTGGGTTAAGCCTCTGCCTTCAGCTCAGGTCATGATCTCAGGGTCCTGGGATCGAGCCCCACATTGGGCTCTCCGCTTGGCAGGGAGCCTGCTTCCCCCCTCTCTGCCTGCGTCTATGCCAACTTGTGATTTCTCTCTCTCTGTCAAATAAATAAAATCTTAAAAAAAAAAAATACAGTGTTTCTCACTTATTTTTATTTTGGAAGGAAACTTCATTAAAGACTATTTACCTGGAATAGATCTTTGTTAATCCTGATTTCATCGTGATTCTCTTTTAAAGTACTATTCTCCTTGTTTTTTTTTTAAGATTTTATTTATTTATATATTGACAGATCACAAGTAGGCAGAGAGGCAGGCAGAGAGAGAGGGGGAAGCAGGCTCTCTGCCAGAGAGCCCAATGTGGGGCTCGATCCCAGGACCCTGGGATCATGACCTGAACTGAAGGCAGAGGCTTTAACCCACTGAGCCACCCAGGCGCCCCACTATTCTCCCTTTTTAAGATTCTCCCTTTGGTCATTCTTTGACCACTTCCAGGAATTCAGTGCATTTCTTAATATTCACCTTTTCATTCATCTTGGATTATATTCTTCAACAGCATCTGAATCTAAGTTTTATTTATTTTGATATTTTTAAATATCAAAATCGTGTAATTTAGGGACATTTGGGTGGCTGAGTCATTAAGTGTCTGCCTTTGGCTCAGGTCATGATCCCAGTGTCCTGGGATTGAGCCCCACGTTGGGCTTCCTGCTCAGGGGGAAGCCTGCTTCTCCCTCTCCCTCTCCCCTGGCTTGTGTTCCCCTCTCTCTCTGTCTCTCTGTGTGTCAAATAAATAAAATCTTTAAAAAATAAAAAAATGAATAAAAATGTGTAATTTAAATTAAAAAATTCTTTTTTAAAATATTTATTTATTTGACAAATCACAAGTAGGCAGAGCAGCAGGCAGAGAGAGAGGAGGAAGCAGGCTCCCTGCCGAGCAGACAGCGCTATTCGGGGCTTGATCCCAGGACTTCGAGATCATGGCCTGAGCCAAAGGCGAGGCTTAACCCACTGAGCCACCCTGTACTCATCACAAGTGCATTCCTTTAACTCCCATCACCTATTTAACCCATCCCCCATCCAACTTCCCCTCTGGTAACCATCACTTTATTCTCTGTAGTTACGTCTTTTTCTTGGGCCTGGGTGGCTCAGTTGGTTAAGCATCTGCCTTCAGCTCGGGTCATGATCTTGGGGTCCTGAAATTGAGCCCCACATCAGGCTCTCTGCTCAGCAGACACACACACACACACACACACACACACACACATACACACACACACACACACACACCACATCTTCTTTATCCATTCATCTGTTGGTGGACACCTAGCTGCTTCCTTAATGTGGCCATTGTAAACAATGCTGCAAAAACATGGGGTGCATGTGTCCCTTTGACTTAGTGTTTTTGTACTCTTTGGGTAAATACCTAGTAGTGGGATTGTGGAATAATAAGATAGTTCTATTGTTAACTTTTTGAGGAACCACCATACTGTTTTCCACAGTGACTATACCAGTTTGCATTCTAACCAGTCGTGCATAAGAGTTCATATTCTCCACATCCTTGCCAACACCTGTTGTTTCTTGTGTTGTTGATTTTAGCCATTCTTATAGGTATGAGGTGCTATCTCATTGTATTTTTGATATGCATTTCCCTGATGATGAGCATTTTTCATGTGTCTGTTGGCCACCTGGATGTCTTCTTAAGAGCTTTCATCCTTGAATGATGATTTCAATTAAGTGATTTGCTCTCTTTTTTTTCCTTATCATTTTATATTCTGTACTCCTGTTACTTACCATTCCATTCACATTTTAGTGGTTTTCTTTTTTTTTTTTTTAATGATTTTATTTATTTATCTGACAGAGAGAGATCACAAGTAGGCAGAGAGGCAGGCAGAGAGAGAGGAGGAAGCAGGCTCCCCGCTGAGCAGAGAGCCCGATGTGGGACTCGATCCCAGGACCCTGAGATCATGACCTGAGCCGAAGGCAGCGGCCCAACCCACTGAGCCACCCAGGCGCCCCAGTGGTTTTCTTTTTAATCTTGCTTTCATATGAGATATCTTCCTTCTTAGTTTCAGACTTAAAATACTTTTGTTCTGATCAGTGCTGTCTAGTATGGCAGCCACTAGAAACATGTGGTTATTGAACATTTGACATGAGGCCTTTCTAACTTTTTTTTTTTTACTTTTCTTTATTGAAGTAATCTTCACACCTGACCTGGGGCTTGAACTCACAACCTTGAGATAAAGAGTTACTTGTTCTTCTTACTGAGCCAGCCAGGTGCCCCTGAAATGAGGCCTTTCTAAATTAAGATGTACTATAACTGTAAAATACACATTGAGTTTTGAAGAATTTACATGGGGTGGGGGGAAGAATGTATAATATCAGTAATACTTTATATTACTTACATGCTATAATGACACTATTTTAGATATATTAGGCAAAGTAATATCTATTATTAAAATTAGTGTCACATTTTCTTTTGACTTTTTTTAATGTGGCTACTAGATAATTTTTATTACTTATATGGTTCACTTTTATGGCTTGCATTCTGTTTCTCTTGGACTGTACTGATCTAGATATTGTGTAAAGGTGATGTTGCTTTCTTGAGAAGTAGTCATAAAATGAACCATTAATTATTTAGTCACACAAATTGTAGCTCATTGAAAAAGATGGATTTATGTACCTGGTTTCTAATGTGGTTATAGATTTATAACCTTTGTGTCCTTTTACCTGTTATTATTAACTCTGGTAACTCAAAATTCCTTTTCTTTTATTAATGGCCAATATAGAAATTTTTAGAAATAAGTAAATCTGAGGGTCCGGGGTGCCTTAGATGGTTAGGTGTCTGACTCTTGATTTCAGCTGAGGTCATGATCTTAGGATTGTGAGATTGAGCCTCATTTGGTCAGCATTCTCAAATGAGGAATCTGCTTGAGAGTCTCTCTCTCCTTTTCCCTCTGCTCCTGCCCCTGCTTTTTCTCTCTCTCCCTCTCAAATAAATAAAAACTTGTTTTAAAGAGGGAAGAAATAATTGAATCTGAAAACAGAAAAATAGACTTCTCTGAGTTCTTTATTCCCAGCAACTGTCACTTATAAGTAGTCTATAGAACATCATACAATAATGGTTGGGGTTTAGTCTCTGGAGAAACCTTAGAAAGCTTAGTAGCAAGGTTTTTGCCCCTACTATGCCATTTTAGCCAGCTTTTAAATATAGTTACTCTTGGGAGCTCCTGGCTGGCACAGTTGATGGAGCATGCAACTCTTGATCTTAGGGTTGTGTGTTTGAGCCCCAGGCTGAGTATGGAGATTGCTTAAAATTAAAATCTTAAAAAAGAAAAATGTTACTTTTTAAACATAATAGAAAACTCCCAAACATATTAGAATAATGAGATGGCTATATCTTACTCATAGGCCTTTTACCCCAAAGCATTTTGAGAAGCAAAAATTCTCAAATGATTCCATCTGTCTCCAAACTGCTACAAAATATCTACACTGCTGACCTCTAGAAAATAAATTTTTAAATAAGAAAATCATTGTTCTAAGTATGGACAACAGTTACAGGAAGAGAAACAGTGGTCAACAGCTGTTTTTTTTTTTTTAAAGATTTTATTTATTTATTTGACAGAAATCACAAGTAGATGGAGAGGCAGGCAGAGAGAGAGAGAGAGAGAGAGGGAAGCAGGCTCCCTGCTGAGCAGAGAGCCGGATGCGGGACTCGATCCCAGGACCCTGAGACCATGACCTGAGCCGAAGGCAGCGGCTTAACCCACTGAGCCACCCAGGCGCCCAACAGCTGTTTCTTTATTTCTGAGTCCACTTTCCTCCTGTCCTTTCTCTTTCATTTTGACTTGACTGTGTTAGGTTTCCTGCCTCCCAGTTCCTTGAAGGGTAGAATTAAGCCCTTAAACTAAAACGGGGGGAAGGGGGCAATTTAAAAGAATATGTACCCCCCAGTGTTTAAAAATTATTCTTCCTCTCTTTGTCTCACAAACTCAAACTGTCTGGTTTAAAACAGTAAAGAGCTTTCCAAAGAAAAAAGAAATATTAGAGGTCTATAATTCCATAATTAGTATCAATTACTGCATTCTTTAGTGAATTAGGACTAAGATTTTTCTAGAACTTATTTTTGTGAGTGTCTATGGACTTAAAAAGAAAGGGTTACCTAATTTACACTTCTTCTCACTCCTCCCACTTTCAGAATAGAAAATATTAGGGAAAAGGATGCAACTGAATGTGTTTATTGGCTGTTGAATTTGACTATTCTTTTCTGGTGTGTGTTTGTGTGTTATGGACAGTGGACCATGATCTGGACCAGATCGACTACATCGATAGCTGTACTGCAGAGGAGGAAGAGGATGAGATCAGACAGCCCAAGGGCCTGGAACCAGACAGCCTCAGTTCCCAGTTTATGGCGTACATTGAACAACGGCGAATCTCTCATGAGGTAGTACACACTTTTAAGCCTAAATATGTTGCTGTCCCCTAGTAAAATTAGTTCATGATGGTATAAATTTCTGTCATATTAGTGATTTATTGGTGTAGGCCCAATTATTTGTTTTATAAAGTTCAGTCCCAATTTCATGACTGAATTTTTCAGATTTATTGTAAAAAGTCACCCTACTTAATAGGGTTTAACTTTATTTTTCAAATAAAAAAACAGATTTCAGAACTTGGAGAAGGAATAAGAGGAGTCCTAAGAGTATTCTATACCCTTGAAGAAAATGCAAATGAATGTAATGCTTTTCATTCATCTTGTTCTTACTGCTTTTTTATTGTTACCAACTGGTACATCATAGCTTCATTAGTAATTACAAGGATCAAACTAAACTGCAGACTTTGGAGCAACATACAAAGTTAACCATAGAATTTCTATAATGCACTTAATTATATTGGATCTTTTATCTAAGTCACACAGAATATAAATTGTTTGCCATTATAGTTCTTGGGTATCTCTTATAGTGAAGCATTGAGTTGCCTTAGAAAACAAATGAGCATTCAGCCCACAGTAGAATCGCTGCCAATCCCCCAAGGGGCTCCAGTGGAAATTGCATTCTTCAGCGTATCTAGTCAGCATAATGAAACGGCTCCACTTCAGTGTGTGTGATGTTAATGTCTGGAGTTGGTCCCAAGCTCTGAGCAGGGGTTATTTGAGAAACACTTGGGGCCTTTTTAGAGAGTGATGTATTTAGCCTTTTAGAAATAGAGGATAATCACTCAAGTGGGATGTGTTGTGGAACGATATTATCATTCTTTAAAAAAAAAAAAATCCTTCAGTTTCCCTGTCTAAAGACTTTTGAACAGTATTTTTTGTTGGTGTTCAGAAGACACTCTTATATTTAAAGTTGGATAAAGATATTTAAATCAAAGTCCTGCAGCCCAGCAATAGTGTACCAGGAAATTAATGAAACTATATGTGACTCAGGATATGAACATTCTTACTAGAACAAAGGGTGACTACTTTGCCAAAAAATGAAGATTAACAATGCACATTGTAATCTTAAAGGGAGTTTTTTTCCTTGTGGTCTTTCTCTTTATTTTATGGGTAGTTATTTTTTTATGTATAGATGAGATTTTCTACTAAATATAAAAATGCCTGTTATGCTACTACTGAAAAATTGTATCTTTTTTTTAATCCATTGTTTTTGCTGTTTTATAATATATTTTTTTTAATTCCAGCTATATTTGTGTGGTAGTCTTTATGATTCTCGGTCATAACGCTCTTTATGACTTCTGTGTCATAAGGTTTTCTAAAATTTGGCATCTATAAAAATGTGATGAAGCAGTATTATTTATTTATTATTTTTTTTAAAGATTTTATTTGACAGAGATCACAAATAGTCAGAGACAGGAAGAGAGTGGGGGGGGGGAGCAGGCTCCCTGCTGAGCAGAGAGCCTGATGCAGGCCTTGATCCCAGGACCCTGAGATCATGACCTGAGCAGAAGGCAGAGACTTAACCCACTGAGCCACCCAGGTACATTATTTTAGATAGTTTAACAACCACCTAAAGTGGTTTTTTTTGTTTGTTTTTTGTTTTTTTAAGATTTTATATATTTATTTGACACAGAGAGAGACAGCAAGAGGGGAACACAAGGCAGGGGAGAGAGAGAGGGAGAAGCAGGCTTCCCCCGAGCAGGGAGCCGAATGTGGGGCTCAATCCCAGGACCCTGGGATCATGACCTGAGCCAAAGGCAGGTGCTTAATGATTGAGCCACCCAGGCACCCCTAAAGTGTTACATTCTTGATTACTATCTAAGAATGGGTTGCTACAAAAAAGGATCTATTTGAGATTTTAAACACTCTGCTATTATGTAATTCTGTTACAGTACTTCTCATACTTAGAGGTATTATGATGAAATAGGGTATAACATGTTTATAGGGCACATTTACTTTTTTTTTTTTAAAGATTTTATTTATTTATTAGAGCATGTAGGGGGGAGGGTCAGAGGAAGAAGCAGACTCCCCACTGAGCAGGTATTCCTATTATGGGACTCGATCCTGGGACTCCAGGATCATGACCCAAGCTGAAGGCAGTTGCTTAACCAACTAAGCCACCCAGGAGGCCCAGTATTACATTTACTTTTAAAATTAAGCCAGTGTCACATTCGTCATGAAAATTTCATGTACCTCTTGCAGTAATTTTAGATAATGGCAGTATGTAAAACCAGTGTGTTGAGTTACTGATGTTAACATACTAGGAGAGATTTTTGTTTATTTAAGAAGGCATATTCACTTAAATTAGAGTAATTATTGTTTGATCAGAGTTCTCTCATTATATCTCATTTTATATGATCCTAATGCCTGACTTTAAAACAGTTTTCTTTAGCCCTTTGCTGGGCTCACCAAAGAAGATTTTCTAGTTCTATATGATTACCTAGATTTCTTGGAGATAGACTCTAAATAGTTTTACATTTGATTTTTATTTTTTGCTTTTTAAGATTTTATTTATTTATTTGTCAGAGAGAACAAGCAGGGGGCACGGCAGGCAGAAAGAGAAGCAGGCTCCCCGCTGACCAAGGAGCCTTATGTGGAACTCGATTCCAGGACCTTGAGATCATGACCTGAGCCGAAGGCAGATGTTTAACTGACTGAGCAACCCAGGCATCCCTTACATTTGATTTTTTTAAGATACTTTTTTGGATAAGTTGTTTTCTTGCTCTTAAAGAATACCCATTTTAATGTTTATTTTTGGTGTTGAAATCAGATTTTATTGTTTCTATCCATTCTTATTTGACAAAATAAATGCTGTGATTACCTATAAGCCTCTTTGTAATTTTATTTCTCAATATGTGGTCCATATCACTGAGGACAGTTCAGTTTTCCTCAGTCATGTCTTTTTAAATGACCTTAATTCTTTATAAATAAATTAAATTGTCAATATTCTTCTTTTGGTTAACACCCTATTTTACCATAAATAGAAATTACTTTTTGCTGTATCTTAATATTCCACCAATATCCCCAGGGCTATTTGTATGACTAACATAAGTAACAATTTGTGATGATATGTAAAGAAATGTAAATAAATAAATAAGTAAAGAAATGTAATCTGCCCAGAGTGCCTGGGTGGTTCAATCAGTTAAGTGTCTGCCCTTGGCTCACTTCATAATCTCAGAGTCCTGGGATCGACCCCATGTCGGGCTCCCTACTCAGCAGGACATCTGCTTCTTCTCTGTCCACCCTGGCTTGTGCTCTCTCAGATAAATCTTTTTTTTTTTTTTTTTTAAATGTAATCTATCCAGTGATCTCCTTATTACTAGAAATACACAAGTGAGGTCGAGCACAAGTCAGGGAAGGGCAGGTGGGAATTCCTGTCTGGATGGAAGTTTGTACTAGATGACCCCTAAGATCCTCTCCAAGCTCTAGCATCTTAGCATATAGTAGATATTACTGTAATTTAGTGTAATTTATATAATAGAGTGAGAAGGAAATCTTTTTTTTTTTTTTTAAAGATTTTATTTATTTATTTGACAGAGAGAAATCACAAGTAGATGGAGAGGCAGGCAGAGAGAGAGAGAGGGAAGCAGGCTCCCTGCCGAGCAGAGAGCCCGATGCGGGACTCGATCCCAGGACCCTGAGATCATGACCTGAGCCGAAGGCAGCGGCTTAACCCACTGAGCCACCCAGGCGCCCCGAGAAGGAAATCTTTTTTAAAGAGTATTTTGAGATTATGAATAGTGTTTTGTTTACCAAAGCAGTAACATAGCCTATAATGAATATTTTAAACATAAAAATTTCACATTTAAAAAAAAAATTCACATTTGAAAATTTTGTTAAAATATTTTTTAGTGTAATCTGTAGATCCCTAAATGCCAAGTCAGATGTGGATTATGCCACAACAATGTTTTAAATACGTCTGTTAAATTCATTTATTTCTGCTTTTTTGGCCTAGGGGTCACCCATAAAGCCAGTACCTCTGAGGGAGCTTCAAAAAACAGAGGACATGAGAAGATATTCACATCAAAACAGGTTTGAAAAAACCAATTCTCATTTGTTTCAGTCTTTAAAACTCATTAGTAAGAGCATTGAAATGGTTATGGTTTTGGTTTTGTGCAGACGTATGTATGTTGAAGATATTTAGACTCTGTTTTAGATACCGTGTTTGTAGAGCTGAGTGAAAGAGTGCTTTGTGCTCATGTAATAGAACAAGAAGTAAAATCGATTTATCAATTCTAAATTCAGGTTGCCTAAACCATTACGTGTATAATTATGTGATTTGAAGGTACTTAATGGCAGTGAGATTTTATGGTGATATGTCTGAATTTATGCATAAAGAAGACTAAATGAGTTGCAGGAGTCCTGAAAATTTTTTTTTTCTCTTAAAGATTTTATTTATTTGTCAGAGAGAGAGAGTGAGCAAAGGCAGACAGAATGGTAGGCAGAGGCAGAGGGAGAAGCAGGCTCCCCGCTGAGCAAGGAGCCTGATGTGGGACTCAATCCCAGGACGCTGGGATCATGACCTGAGCCAAAGGCAGCCGCTTAACCAACTGAGCCACCCAGCCATCCCAGGAGTCCTGAATTTTTTATTTTTCATTTTTTGCTTAAACTTTTGACTAGAAACGGGGAGCCAGCCAGAGACATCAGTATGTTTCCTCCTTCCTATCTCAATTGATACGATCTTCTCACTACACTTAGTACCTCACAGAATATTTCTGAAATTAACTTGACCAATTAGAGCACTGCTGCTTATTCTTGAATTCCAAACGTTTCTTGCATACACTATATCACAGTAGTTGAAAAATTCACAGCCTTTGGGTCTTTGCTTCCTCTCTCTTTTTATGAAGTCTTAAAGCATTAGACTTGATAAACTTGTTCTTAAACAACAGTAAATTTCCTCTGTAGAAAGTGTCATTCATAGATCTTCACTTGATGGGATATTAACGTTGTTTAGGAAACTGAGATATAGATGAGTAAAGAAAATGTGGGGAGAAGAGTGAAAGAAAAATCTCTTAATTGGCCTTCTTTAGTCTTCTCAGTTAGTTCTTGGGGATTTACTTGAATTTCATATCTTTGAAATTTATCTCAGAATGGCTTTTTAGTTGCCTTGAATCCTTATATTGAGTGGGGTTTGCTATTGTGTTTTTCCACTTTGGGAGGTCCCATGCTTTATCTCCTGTCCCTCTTACCTCCTGCATCCATCATAAGTAAAGTTCAAGATTTCTAGAATTTAATAGAAACTCCCAAGGTAAAAGCCAGCTTTTTTTTTTTCCTTAGTTACCTTATATATTAGTTTTCTAATATTCATGTAACAAATTACCACATATTTAGTGGCTTAAGACATAATATTTCAGTTTATAATGTTTCAGTTCTATAGGATAGAAGTGTGGGCAGACCTTCATTCTTGCCTTTATTTTCTCCTTAGAGTTTCATAAAGGCATGGCACTGGCTGGCCTAGGTTCTTACCTGCAGATCCTGGGGGAGAATCCACTTTCAGGCTCATGCATGTTGTTTGCAGAATTCAATTTCATATAGTTATATCACTGAGGTCCCTCTTACTTTGCTGACTATCAGCTGAGACTCCATTTTTAGCTTCTGGAGTCTGCCCACATTCCTTGGTTCCTAGCTCCCTCCATCTTCAGGTCAGCAATGGCAAGCCATTTTGAATCTCTTCTCACATTTTCAGTCTCTGATTTCCCTTTCTGTCACATCCCACAAACTCTCTTGCTTTCTTCTGTTTTTTCCCCAGTTTTATTGAAAAATAATTGACATAAGTCACTGCATAAGTTTAAGGCATACAACATGATAGTTTGATTTACATATGTTATGAAGTGATCACGATAGGTTTAGTTAATAGCCATCATCTCATATAAATACAATAACAAATTTTCTTTCTCCATGTGATAAGAACTTTCAGGGTTTACTCTCTTAACAACTTTCCTGTATATCACACAGCGATGCTAACTATAGTCATCATGTTGTACATTACATCCCCAGTACTCCTTTATCTTATAGCTGAAGTTTGTAGCTTAGGCCACCTCCTTCCAGTTACCCCCACCTTCTGCTTTTAAGAGTTCCCATGATTACATTAGACCCATCTGGATAATTTTTCCACTTCAAGGTCAACCAGTTAGGAACCTTAATTTCATCTGCAAAGTCCTTTTTGGCATTTAACACATTTACTGGAGTAACACCAGGGGGTGGAAATCATAGGGGCCAAAAATCTGCCTATTTAACCTTAACCTAGTGTTCTTGTATTTATGACTTTCTTAGAAATTCTTGCTCTGCCAGCACTGAGGGAATCTTCCCTTATTGGAGCCTGTGCTTCCAGACCTAGTAGTTTTCCATCTATATTCATTTATATCACCCTCTATTAAGGGACAGACCCTGGTGGTGCCTGGGTGGCTCAGTCAGTTTAACCTCTGCCTTTGGCGCAGGTCATGATCCCAGAGTCCTGGGATTGAGCCCCATGTCGGCCTCCCTGCTCAGTGGGGAGCCTGCTTCTCCCTCTCTCTCTCTGCACCTCTCCCCACTTGTGCTCTCTCTCGAATAAATAAAATCATTAAAAAATTTAAAAAGTGACAGATCCTGGATTCAAACTAGGTCACAGTTAATTCTAAAGTCCATAATTTTAAAAATTACCTCATGACTAGTCACAGTACCGGACTCACTTGTGTCTCATTCTTTATTGGTTATATTTCAGCCAGAAATCTTACCCTACCAACCTACTCTTCTCTTGAAAATTTTTGACTAAGAGTGTACTGCCTGGGAGTGCTAATAAGATAAATGTTGGGAAGGATTAGTTAAAAAAAAATTAAGGAAGTTTTTTTTTTTTCCCCAAACTTCGGTGTTATTTTAAACCTTGTCTATGGGAGTTATTAAGTAATTTGTTCTATACCTTAGAAAAAAACTATGATGTATTCCGTCAAAGCTTTTTAGGTTTTTTTTTTTTTTTTTTTAAGATTTTATTTGCTTGACAGAGAGACAGCGAGAGAGGGAATACAAGCAGGGGGAGTGAGAGAGGTAGAAGCAGTCCCCTCGCTGAGCAGGGAGCCTGATGCAGGGCTCATCCCAGGACCCTGGGATCATGACCCAAGCCAAAAGTGGACACTTGACAGCTAAGCCACCGAGGCACCCCTAGGGGGTGGTATTTTAATTATTTTAGTAAAGGTAAGAAATGTGGCTATACTCTTGAGGTCATATGACATACATAACATATGTAAATCAAACTATCATGTTGTATGCCTTAAACTCAAGGTTTTTTTAGGGGCGCCTAGGTGGCTCAGTCAGTTAGGCAGCTGCCTTTGGCTCGGGTCATGATCCCAGCCAGGGTCCTGGGATCGAGCCCTGCATTGGGCTCCTTGCTCAGTGGAGAGCATGCATGCTTCTCCCTTTCCCTTTGCCTGCTGCTCTGCCTGCTCGTGCTCTCTCTTTCTGTCAAATAACTAAAATATTTAAAAGACAAAAACAAAAAACAGATTTTTTTAAACTTATTTTTTAATGTCTGGAAATTAAAAAAAAAGAATTTTGTGAATACTTCAAAGATGTGGAACCAATATAAGAAAAGAAATGTGAAGAGAAAGAGAACAAGAGTATGGCTTAAGTTTTACTTTTTTACGTATTACCTTTTTTTAAATTTAGGGAAGTATAATGTAGGCCAGTGTTTCTCAATAGGTTCTAGCACCACTCTTAGTGGATATTTGAAATGTATTTATTTGATTTGGGAATTAGTTGCCCTAATGATTATAGGTGTTACTGGCAGGCATTAAGGCTAAACTGCCTATAATGTGCAGAACAATCTTGTGCAACAAAAAAATTATCTGAAATGTTGTGACAATCCTATTGAGAACCATATTCATAGATGAAAAGGCCATATGGCATGAAGTAGCATGGTGGCACCAAGGTTGGTGCCAGCGTTGGCTCTAAGGTTGTTCCTTGGAGCAGCCAAGTTGTGACGAGCCCACCTTAGCACCTGGTAATTGGCTTGAGGAAGCTGTCCATTCTCACTGCCACTTTTATTCTCCCGTATGCCATGCTTCACTCTTTGCCACCATCTTTAACTTTTCACAGCTTAGTTTTTGCCATTGCAGGTAATTGTTTTCTATATGTGTGCCCATGTGCTTTTAGGTCTCCATGCTTTTCGCTTTCTCCTTCCTACACTCTGCCACTGTAAAGTGGGGAAGTGTGGAATCTCCAAGTCAGGGGGCTTGAATTCTGACCCGGGCTCTGGCCCTAGTAGCTATCATTGAACTTCTGAGGGCCTTAGTTTTCTCTTTTGTAAAGTTAGTGGCATGGACTCCATGATTTCTGAGGTACCTCCAGTTCTTGTAGGCAGCATACATAGAAGAAGAAAAATCGGACTACCACTTAGTCAGATAAGAATTCAAATCAGGTAGATAAGGATTACTGGCTGTATCACCTTGGGAAAGTTACTTAACTTCCATGCTTCATCTTCTCAACTGTATAATGAGGATTATACTAGTTCTATTCCTAAAATTGCATGAAGAATAATTGAGAAACACTGTGTATCAAATATATAGTACATGGTAGGAGCTCAAAGATTGTTAGTTTCTATGTGCCTCTGCAGAACTTTGCCCAAAAAATGACACAAATCGTAGATGAAAAATGCAGAAGAAGTATTGATTACACATGTACATCAAGAGGAAAAGTCCCAATTCTAAAGAACAAGAAGGTTCTAAAAAACACCTTTTCTAAGAAGTTCTCTATAGGTTGGAATCTATAGAAAGGGCTTGAAGTAAGGAATTAGTGTATGATAAGTGAAGAGATCTTATTAGAGAAAAGATTCCATGGTGGGTGTGTTTCTGAAATGGGCTAAGAGTCCCGAAATCCAGGTTGAAGAATTTGGTTTTTTATTAGTTGGTAATAAGAAACTACTAGAGCTTTCGGAGTTTCATTTTTATTTCCCTGGTAACACATTGTTTTAATGCATTTAAGTCAACCTGACAGGCCAATAATCATAGTTTAAAATTTCAGGTCCTAAATGTCACAG
The DNA here is from genome assembly GCF_964662115.1 of Mustela nivalis. Lineage (NCBI taxonomy): Eukaryota > Metazoa > Chordata > Mammalia > Carnivora > Mustelidae > Mustela > Mustela nivalis. The sequence continues at coordinate 115,886,787 of NC_139020.1, forward strand.
TGCCACTGTTCCCAACATTGTTAGATGAGACACAAATGAGTAACAGACTCTTGAAACACTAAATCCAATTCAGGAAAAAGATAAATACCAAACTGTAAGATTTAGTACTAATAAAACAGAAGCAACTTTTGCTGGTTTTTTTAAAGCATCAAATCAGGTTTTATCTCTTTCTTAAAAATAAAAATCAGAATATTTACTTTTATTATTAAAATTGCTGCATCAGTTGAAAATGGGAATAGGAGTGCTTTACAAGAACAGTTGCCAGATTCTGTCATCTTCCAGAATCCTATGGGTAAAATGACTTTGTATATAAAATGATCTCATTTACATGTGTCTTGTTTCAATCATGGTAATGAGATAATAATTATGTATGCTATATAGAAATGATACTGTTTGAAAAGTGATCTCAAATATCTGTCTGGTCAGCACTGGCTGACATAGACTGTTGTTAGCTGTTTGTAGACTGATCAATGATACCGTCACGTGAAATGTGAGTTGGAGGCATCTCATATTCCTGTAGCTTCATGTAAGACTTGGGCTCAGGTTTACAAAATGCATTCAGTCTTTCATTGCTGACTAGACAGTTTGCCTATTGATTAATAGTATGCTACATTAACAATAAAATTTTACTTAGCTTTTATATATCTACCTATCTTATCAAAGAGTTTCTTCTGTCTCCCCCCCCCCCCCTTTTTGGGTCAGGGTTCCAGTTGAGCCATCTTCTGTCATGTCACTATCACCAAGTCACAATCAGGTAAAAAAAAAATTCTATTTCAGTTTTGATTTTTTTTTTTAAACTAAGATGATTTTCTATTTTTATAACACTTAAGTTACCCTTGATTGCCAGATATGTGTAAATTTCAGTACCTGTCTCCTCCAAAATACAGTCAATACAACATGTGCAGCTAATACTTGCTAGCAGTGTTTTTTAGACACCAGACAGAAGGTAAATTTTTACTGACATGATGGCTTTATAGCACATACAAGAACACAGTGCAAAGATGAGAAAAGATGCACAGTAAACACAGTTAAGGAAATTCTAGGCGACTGCAAAGTAGAAATTGTTTGGGTCAGCAGTAGTTTCCTGAATTGCTTAGGAATATTGACAAGTGGACCTTTATCCCCACTTGCATGTGTGAAATACTTTTGTTCCAGTTATCACATACAGACTTGGAACTTCATCGGAGAAGAGAACAGTTAGTAGAGCGAACTCGGAGAGAGGCCCAGCTTGCCGCCCTACAGTATGAGGAGGAGAAAATAAGGACCAAGCAGATCCAGAGAGATGCTGTCCTGGACTTTGTCAAGGTGAGACTTTTGCCATATTTCATTGAAATTCCTAAAGTGCCAAATAAGCACAAATAAGTAAGTGCTTATTTGTTTTGCTGAGTCTATCAGTGTTTGTCTTAAAGTGTCAGCTTCCTTTTATGTCACTATAAGGAATCTTGAGTAAGTAGTGTAATTGTCTCCTACTTGTCCTGAATGAATTGTCCTCCTGTAGGTAGGCTGAGAAGTGATCATTTTGTTCTTGGGACAGTAGTCTCTTCCTCTTCGTTAGCAGTCTGTCTTTAGACGTCTCACTTTGCTGTCCAGCTGCCACTTCCTCAATCATTAATACATTAATAAAGATCAATAAGACAGGAAAGTGCCAAATAAACCGTAAAGTGCCATGCACATGTAAACTCTTGTTATCCAAGCCCGTCTCTGACTTCCTTTACTGAGTACCAAACTTTTGGAGGTTAACAGGCTTAATACTTCAGAGTCATCTTTGAGGCTTTCCCTTCTTTTCTGTCTGCACCTATTTGGGCAACAACCCTTGTTAATACTTCTTTCTTTTTTTTAAATTTACAGCCTCTATAGTTGCATCTAAACCTGTTTCTTTTCTTTTTTCTTTTTTTTTCTCTTGCTTGTATCACTTAAAGTCTTTTTGTTCAGGAATCACCTTGGATTTTTATCATCATTTTCTGTTTGTCTCTTTGAGATCTGTCTCTCCATTTATCTGTAAACCCCATGAAGACAGGGGGTATGTTTGTCTTATTTATTCACTGCTACATTCCTAGATCTTAGCAGGTCTTACCCACAGTAAAGCTCAGTAAATATTTGTTAAAGGAATGATTGAATGAAGGAATCACTCTTGGCCTCTAGAGCTTTCTCTCTTGTGTTTCATAACTCTAGCCAAAGACCCTCTTTGTAAGTACCATACACATGAGTGAAAGTACCATAACTTAAACATGGTATAAGTACCATACACATGATAAAATTCTTTTATTTTTTTCCAAATGTATCAAACCCAGGATGATCTTTGAGAGGATGACAATTTGCCTGGGTTAAATACTCAGCTAGTTAGTGGCAGAGCACTGTTTTGATCAAGACAGGTTGAACAGAAAATGGAAATTAGGTTGGCAGAAGATGAAAACCTTCTTTAAAAAAAAAAAAAGATAAAAGGTGGCTCCAAACCCTAGATAATCTGTGATCACAATGCTATACTGACTATCCGTAAGTAATGACAGCTGACACATACTGTATCCTAAGCACTGTTCTGTGTATTCTAATCAATAATTCACTTAGCTTGCCTTCTCTAAAAGCAACATAGCTAGTAAGAGAGAATCACATTGTAGATGGTCTTGATTAAATGCTAAATTAGGGATTGATCTTGATCTATTAGATAGAAGAGAACAATTAGGAGTTCTAAAACAGGAGAAAAAGAAAAGATACTTCCAAAAAACTAATCTACTTGAGTTAGAATATGTTAGAAGGAAAGATGAGGTAAATGAAATAGAGAGTAATTGACAATAATTAGGGTGCAAAATGAAGGCGTAGAACCACATGATTTCTGAGTTTCCTAAAGAGAGGCAGTGTTACACAGTGGTAAGAGCTTAGCCTCAAAAATAATCTGAATTTGAATCCAGCTTAGCTACTCAGTATGTGCTTGACTTTGGGAAAGAATGGTTCTGTGCCTTTAATTTCCCCATAGGTATAGTATTTGATTTTTAAATATTAACTCGGAATTATTATGGGTGCACCTAGAACTTTTACTAATGTGGTGAGTGCCACACCCCTGACCACCACAAGAGGAGCATCTGTATGTTTTATACATAAATGTAGTGAATGTTGAATAAATCATTGAAGATGAATGAAAAAAAAGAAGATTCCAAAGCAAGATTTTGAGTTAAAAGGATAGTTTGACTAGGAGGCTAGCTTTGTGGAAAGAATATAGGATTCAGAGTCAAAAGATGTAGGTGCATTCTCAGTTAGGCTACTTGCCAACTTTGTGACTTATCTTGCATATATCATTTAACCTCTCTTGTCTCAGTTCTTTTGTCTTTGAATAAATATGATTATGGTGTTCATTTATCTCCGAGAGTAAAAAGACTCACTTAAGATAATGTGTATAAGAATGAATACTGTGAAGTGTATAAGCCTGATGATTCACAGACCTGTACCCCTGGGGCAAATAATACATTATATGTTAATTAAAAAAGAAGAATACATTGTAAAACAGTGACTATAGAGATGGTATATAGTATTTTTATTTGACATAGTAACAGAAATTAGCAAATTGGGGGAAGAGCCAGTTAGTATGGGAAACTGGGTTTGTTTTTGAGCATGTTCAACATAACATGACAGTGGGTTTACAAATAGAATATCCACAGGCTGATGAAAATGCAAACCTGAAGACTGGCTGAAGGAGAGAGCTAGAGGTGTTAACACTAGACAAAGAGAGAATGGTTTCCCTGAGAGAATAGAGTGAGAGATCACCATTCTGGTTGTGAACATGTGTGTGCATGTATATATGAAAAACACACTTTTTCTATTTCTGTTTATAGATGCTTATAGATCTATGAAATATTGTCAGTTTATTGCCTTCCTTTTTTAAATTATAAGCTGTTTAAGGGAAAGGGCAGCATCTTCTAACCAGTAAATCTAGGAAAGTGCTGCATGTGAGAGATACGGAAGTTAATGTGGGTGATTATCTTGGTAAAAAGAATTTATCATTTCCAGTGTTCCAGATTCTAACCAACTTCCCTTTCTTGGGGGCTTGGGGGTGTGTAGCACAAAGCATCACAAAGTCCACAAAAACAACAACCCCCCTTAGATGGTGAGGTAAGTCTATATAATCACTTTTTCTTTGGAATTTTTTATTATTGCATTGTGAAATGAAATGTTCTATATGTGATTATCATGTGTTTCAGTGGTCAAAATATTCCCATTTTCCTTACCCCTCACAAAATTCTACTTATTTGGGAGGAGGTGACATGGGCCAGGGAATTTATCCAAGTCTATAGATCGGGGTTTTTTAATCTAGACTAATGCATCTGGAGATTATTTATTCCCTTCCCGTATGCCCACCAGAAGTATCATCTCCCTTATCCATTTCAAAGCAGAGTGTGTAGTGAGAGGGAGACCTGAGAGCTGTGTGTGACAGGCCTTAATGCTATTGGTATTGAAGTAAAAGATACTACATAGATTTCAGCTCCAGGGCTCACTTCCCGAATGTTTATGTTACTGATTATATGGCATACAGTTTTATAATATTAAGTAGTACATTTTCATTATAAGTAAACATGTAAAATTAATTGCTTAACCTTTTAAAAATGTACCTGTTTTGATCTGTTAAAATAAACTTACTGAATATTTTATTGTAGTTGGCTTTTTTATTAAAAGCCATTTTTCTCTCTCTTTGCCTTCTTGTTTTTTTCAGTTTACAATCATTGTTCCCTTAAAAATGCATAAAGGCATGTTTAATATGACTTTTGAATCTGCTTTCTATAAAGTAAACTACTTAAAAACCTAACAAGGGACTTTATAAGTTTCAGCACAGAGGTTTTTAAAGCACAGGTGTTACTGGAATGGTAAAATGCATTGTTTGAAATGTTTTTAATTATCCATTATAAAGGTTTTTTTTTTTTTTCTTTATCTCAGTGGACATATAGTCACTACTTCTGGTTATCTCAGAACTTAGCCATTGGTATAATACCTGAAAGAGTAACTCAGCTTTTTCAGTAGTCTTTTCTTCACAAGGTAATAATAAAGGTACAAACCTTTCACAGACAAAGTTAATACCGTCTTCTTTTTTTACCCCCAAATTTCCTTCTTAATGGTCATTCTGGAGTAAAGTCATTATTTAAAAATTTAAACTTCTCTGAAAAATAAGGTACAGTTTTTAAGTTTTCCAGGTGTACTCTTACTTTTAGAAAAATAATGAAGAGATGCATAGACTAGAACTCATGACTATTGGGTTTATTGTTTTTGTTACTGACTGATTAAGTGACTGCTAATTCTTTGTTACTGCTACAACTATATTTCAGCTTTCTCTTCTGTGAATAGAAAATAACCCCTGTTCCCTCCTTGCTTTAGTCAGTTTTTAAGCAATAAGATCATATTTGAAATTGTTGAAACTCTTTAAAAGAGAATCGTGATTCAGAATCAGTTTATTAGCTGTGAGGATACATGAATTCAAAATGATTGTGAATGTGATCCCATATGTTAGCATCTTCAGTGTGTCTTAATATATCTCTTTGCTTGTGTATTTGTGAAATATGTCATATGTGTGCATAGTTTGTTTTTGACATTGCTCCATTTCTCTCCACCTCTCCAGTGTCCCTTCCCATCCAGAAGGTCTCAGCACACTGATGATAGTGCCTTGTTAGTGGTAAGAGCCTTGCACGAAATGGAGTTATATATTGCTGTGTCTAGAAATTGGAGAACAGTCATTATACTTCTCATTTAGAAAGCATCTAAATATCATAAAACATGATGAGCATCATTACTAAATGCTTTACAGATAGAACAGTTTCCTACATTACTGTTCATGATTTACCCAGTGTTTCAGCAATCTGCCTCTCTGATTCAGATACCTTTGTTAGTGTTTCCAAAAGCAAAATGTTCACGTTGTGATCCATGTTGGCTTTGTATGTGGGTTAGGAGGAGGGGGCATAATTTGTTTTATAAATGTCATTTCTAATTCCAGGTGCATTTACTTTATTAATCATTAATTTGGTTGGTGAATCACCTGTGTGTCAAGTGATTAACTTACTCCATGACTAATTACACAACTGTGTATTTGCTGTGCTATTTTATTATCTATTTTAAGCTACTGAAAACCCCAAACTTACATCTCAGGATTATCCCTCCACGCCCCTTTTTTAAATTCTGGGAAAACATTAACTTGGAATGTTACCTATGCTCATTTTTAACACTGGTTTACTTTTAGTGCCTTTCATCAACATAAGAGCTGTATTGAAGATCTTAGAAAGTTTTATCAGCCTTGCAAGAGAATCCTAACATTTACAAAACTGCTTTACCCATCATGTTTTATGATATTTTTTACAGTATGTTAAAAACTAGCAGTTCAAAAGTGCAGTGTGTGTAGGAATTCCTGGCTTCCGTGCTGGTACGTGCTGCCGTTGTGCGCACCGCTGCGTGGGCTACAGACTAGGGTGTGAGCATCTTCTCACATAGACTTCCATTGCCATTGCTTCTGTGTGTTCTGCAATGATAAGTTCCTTTGAGATGGATAAAGCACATTTTAACTGGGCAGTCTTAGAGCGAAATAAAACCACCACCCTCTGGAGTTTTAGTGGAAATTAATTGTCATGAAAAGCAAGTAACTTAAATTAATGCAGAAAAATATTGAGAGACACTACCGGAATTTATCTTTTATTCCTCACAGCAGTCTTAACAGGGAAGGTTAAATGTGTCACATTTTACAAACTGTTAATGAGGCACAGAATGTTTTGTCCAGAATGCAGTTTGTTCAAGGTCACATCTCTTAAGTAAGTAAGTGCAAGACTGAGTTCAAATCTTGATCTGGCTGACTTGAGAACCTGCATTAAACACCACGGTGTATTGCCTCTCGTACTGTAATTGAAAACAACTTAGGAGACTGAGGTGAGATTTATAACACATATAGGAAGTGAAAGAAGTCTGAGTGCCCACGCTTCTTTGTCAAGGAAAAAGTGGAACTTGGAAAAGCAACTGAATTCCCTCAGTGTGAAATTTAAAGTGAATTTTAGCCATTTATAGACCACACACACTTGTATTTTTCTCATCAGTATTCTTGTTTGACCTAAATGAGATGGCTTTGAAAAGCAAGCACCACATCTCATGTACTTTTGTATGCCAAATAATGGCCAACACTATGCAAAAAGAGTGTTTCAAAGCATACCTCTGATTTTCTCAAGACTACTCTTTAATGACTTTATATGATAGAATTAAGTCCTAACTTTTTCTTTTTTTTAGAGAGGGAGCTGGGGAGGGACAGAGGTTGAAGGAGAGAGAGAATCTTAAGCTGACTCTGCTAGCATGGAACCCAACTTTGGCCTCGACGCAGGGCTCAATCTTGTGACCCTGAGATCATGATGTGAGCTGAAATCAAAAAGCTGGCACTTAACCGACTGAGCCACCCAGGCACCCCAAGTCCTAACTTCTTAACATGGCCTACAAGTTCCTGCACACTTGGTCTCATCTCTCTAGGCTTATGCTATACCAGCATTTTTTCAGCTTTTCAGATAAGGCCAGCTCATTTCTACCTCACAACCTTTGGCAGATGCAGTTTTCCTCAGCATGGACTGCATCTCCCTCCCTGCATATATCCATTGGGTAATTCCTACTCGTTTGTCAGCTATCAGCTTAAATGTCACACTTTTTTAAAATGGTTTTTCTGCAACCTACAACCCCCAAACCACCACGGTCATTTTTCTTGTACTTTTAGGTCGGCGTTTATTGTTTTATATCTCTTCCCTCTTAGACTACAGGCTGTAAGTTTCCTGGGCACAGGGATGTTCTCTGTTGCAATTACCTGCACATACTCAGTCCCTATTGTTGTCCCTGGGATGTGTTAAGTGCTCAATAAATATTTCCTCAGTGAACACATAAATGCTATGTAATAATCACTCATTAAATTGTTTCATGATGAAAAGGTCTGCTGATACAGCAAGGTGTAAATGTTAAATTTGATTTAAAGACCTTGAAGTATAGGATTTAAAATAACTATCAGTGGTGTTTAATATCCATGACATGAACCTTCTTTTAGGGCTGCCCTTTAGGCGTCTGTTGCTTTCATCTCTATCCCATCTGCATCTGTGTCTCATCTCAGAAACTAGAGACTATGCTAGGCTCATTTCACTTCCTCTTCCTCTTCCCTCCACTCCTTTTGTCCTCTGACAATGTAGTGGCTTTTATTTAGCCTTTTCATGTTTGAGATTGACAGTAATCCCAGTATATTTGATTATAAAGAGGCCCAGAAAATTGAAGAGGTGAAGCATACACAGTGTTAACTGTTTTCACAGTCCTGTTCTTTGGTACATTTCCTTCATTTTTTTCTGCCTTAAGATAGATTAGGCTGCAGTGTTACTTTTCTTTGTTTGTTTGTTTGTTTGTTTGTTTCTTGTTTTTTGCCCACCTTCCATGAAAGAAACCTTGCTATCCACTGTCTTTAAAAATAATTCTATTTTATTGATAATCTACATAATTTGTGATCCTAGTTTACATATTTCAAAGTTATTTAACTTATAAAAGCTTTAATATATTTAAGCCTTTGGCATTTTGTTGTTTTCATAGGTACAGTCTTACCAATGCCCATTCTTTATAATGCTGTCTTCCTTGATTTCTGATCTTTGCCAGATTAAAAAACTGACACGTTTTGAGTTTTATCTGTAATCAAAATTCTGTACAGTAGATTCTAATAACATTGTCTCTAATTATACCTCTAATTTACCTAATAGAGACAGCGAATATTGCTGGTTGTATATAGGTTAGTGAAGAAATAAAGGATTCAAAGAGAAAGAAAATTCCACTTACCCTCTTATAGGTCGTTTGGACACAGAGGCAGAAATGAAATTCACCTTAAGGTGTGACACAGAATTCTCGTATCCTATTTTCTCACATCAGAGCTGTTACATTGAATTATAATATATGTAATTTGGATTAACATTGAAAAAATATTGTTCTTACTCATGCCAGTTCTGCTCAGTTAAAATGAGAGCTCTTTGACTGTATTTGTTTCCCCATCATAGGAAGAACTCAGGACTTAATAGTTCAGTTTCTAAGGTGACTATGCTCAAAAATTTTGATGTTTTCAGTTTTAGTTCTGCATAAAACCATTTTTAATAACTCGTGTCTGATTTTGGGGTTTTGTTTTCGGGGGGGTGGTTGTCACATAATCATTTATGAAAATATTTTCCTTTGTGGTTCTTAACTAGTTGGGCATTTTGCTGCACCATTGTTAATGTCATCTATGATGTCCTGAGGGCGGCGGCCATCAACATTATATCCCAGAGACTAAGCAGTCCCCAGGATTTCCTTAATGGCTCCAGAGAGTTCTATGGCTAAAGATCAGTGCCGCATCAGTTAGGCAGTATTGACATCCTCATTGAAAGTGATACCCACTGTGCTTTTTATTATTCTGCTTGTTTCTGTCTCTTGATGGTTCCTTGAGGGATTTAATAATCAGGACAGAGGCAGAAGGTGCCACTTCAATCTCGGCCTATCCGTGCTGCATGGCCAGTTGGTCGGTTGTGCTATAATCCTCATCCTTCCAGTCACTGGTCACCTTGGTATTTTCATCACCAACCTTTTTTGGGAGACAGACCTAGAGGGCTGCCCTTGGGGGTCAGGGCAGATGGGGCACTGACTTCCCCAGCGGTGTACCTCAGGTATGAAGTTCTTGAGGTTGCGCTTAGGCGGCATGGTGGAGGCAGCTGGTATTGGATGAACCCAGATTCAAGATGACCGAAAAGAGTGCACCTTGGCCTCCTGCAAGCTGACAGCTGAAAGCCCTTTCATTTCTTGATTCATGTGTTATAAAGTACTGAAATAGTTTAAATTATACAAGAGGGAAAACCATTTTATAAGTTATGGGTTTTCCCCCAAAAATATTCTTTCTGCCTTATCAAAATCTTAGTAAACCATTTGTAAGTTTGTCCGTGACCTTTCCTTTTCTAATTTCATGGACCAGATCTGCCCTGCCTGGCTGATGTTTTGCTAACATAAATGCTGCCTTCTTTTTCTTCTCTTTCTCTTTTAAAATTTAGTCGCTGTCAGGGTTGTATCAAGCGGGCTGTGCTGCTGCCCTGCCTCATTCTTCTGCCTTCATGCCTATCAAGGTATCTTGTTCCTGTAATGCACCAGGAGCTTTGGGGAGGGGTTGTGCATGGGAGGTCTTAAGTTTTCCAACAGATTGGTCCAATGGCAATATAAAATATAGGAATGCATGAAATATCTGTAAGCTTATGAAACTGTTTGTGAATTTAACATTAATTCCCCTTGAAATTTTTGAAAGATTTACTGTACTAGATAACTCACAGAGGCCTGCAGTTATTCTTTATATTGAGATTCTGTTTGAAATGTCACTCTGATTTTCCTATCAGAGGTTATTTTTTTGTCATAAGTTATTTTACTTTGGCTGATAAATAATGTCAACTCAACTTGGCTCTCTGATGTGATAATGCAAAATAATTTCAGTCCCAGTCCCCAAAAGTGTCACCACTCAAAACCTCATGTAGTAGAAGTCAACAAGGTATGGCACTTAGGCCACCTATTTATGCAAAGAGTTTTATTGGCACAGCCACTCCCATTTGTTCATGTGTGGTCTGTGGTTGCTTTCGAGCTTACTAGCAGAGCTAGAATAGGGCTAGCCTATAGAAAGAGCTTTTTATTTCTTGAAGGCCCCTAGGAATGGTAATTCCACATTTGTTATCATATGATACATAAGAAATTATTGATAATCTTCACTGTTAGAAAGTTCTCACCTTGTCTGATTTAGTAGGTCTGCCTCCCTGTGGTATATACTTATTTCTTTTTTTCTTTCCATTGTGGAGATTTTCTAGTCCCTTACGTAAGAATCATTATATTTGAAAACTATTACAATGCTGCCTTTGTCTTCTCACTACAGAAATTCTAGTTATTTTATGTGCCTTTCTCAGTCTCTTAATTCTTTTGAGCTTTCTCAAGTTCTCTGCCTTCCATTTTGGCTCCACAGTCCCCAACCAGAAACATATCCTTCACTCGAGCCCACGTGGTGCTGAGCATGAAACAAGGTTTTTCACGTCTTAGCATTAGGTGGGCTCTTCTCATTTTGTTCAGTATCCACTGTAATTCTCATGTTCCTGTTACATTCCCAGATGATCATTAACTCCCATATCTTGTACCTTGTTTTTCTAAATACTTAATTTTGCTTTTTGAACATTTTTATTTCTCTGATTTAGCAGAATACTTTCACATTCTTGTGTCATGTCCTTCTAAATGCTGGCCCTGGCTTTATAACATCTGTAAACCTGAGAAGCCTTCTCTCTAGTTGTTACTGAAAATGCTCCACCTACCTGGAGGGCTTTGGAAGAAACTTTAGAATTTTCTTCGATGTTGACCCTGTGCTAGACTTTCTCAGCTAGGTTCCTTTTTGAATAACAACACGGAAAATTGAGGGATTCTTCTCAAAATTCTCAAGGAAGGTGTATAACTAGTATAGGAGATGTATAGGAGAGAAGCTAATTCATTACACTCCATTCATTACCTCATGCTTATTCTCACCCAGAGTCATAGTTGAAAGAGGCCCAATCTGAATGTGCCAGCTGTTGTATGTTAAGTCTACCTTTCTGTCTGTCAAGACCTGCTGCAGTGTAAATGGTTAGTTTGAAAAGACTATTTCTTTTGTATCCCAGTTACTTTACAGCAGGTAAATATCTAGGCATGGGTTTATTTCTTTATTGCTTAACCAGACAAGTAAAAGTCGTGTTCCTGCCAATTTCTATTTTTTGGTCCAGTTCTCCAAGAGTTCTCAAATATAGTTCATGGGCTTGAAGTGATTTGAACTCATTATGTCCATATCCTAGAATGCAAGTCACTTAGATTTTAAAAATCTTTACACCAGATTCTCATTTCTAGACCTAATTTTGAAGGAAAGTTGCATGTTTTTCTTTTATTCCAGGTAATCATAAATGTGGAAAGTACCCTTTCTTGAATAATTATTGGCATATCTCTGTTTCTCCACAGAATGATGACAGATCTAATGCCATAACAAGTTCACCTACAACAGAAACAGGTAATAGACACAAAGGTACAGTTAGCCACACGAAGAATAATTCTTTACTAAGACTTTCTTGATAAATTACCTCTTAGCTAGCTGTGGCTTCCTTTTCTGAGAGGAGAAACCAGACCCCAAATTGGGAACTTCCTGCACATTTTCCATTTTTTAATTCAACTGGTTTTTTAACTACTCAGCCATATGATATGAATGTATGAGCATGAGCTAGCAGGGCTATCACTCGCAACAAGAGAATCTGTTCAATATCGTAACATTCATTCTGCCTTGATTGAGATAGCAAAAATCACATGACAGTTAAATATATATATAAGCAGCCTTCCTGATTTCAAGGTTACTTTTGTGTACCGGATTCAAAATTACCATCTTATTTCATTACTGGGTTTGATTCGATATCTTTGTACCATTTATTGAACTTCTGTGACATGTGTGTCTGTTGTTATATTTATTTTTTTTTCCATCTCCTTTAATCTTATTTTGCTTTTCCATGCTGATGTAGTTCATCATTCCCCTGCATATTCTTTTCCTGCTGCTATTCAGAGAAACCAGGCCCAGCGCCCTGAAAGCTTCCTTTTCCGAGCAGCTGTCAGGGCAGAAGCAAATAAAGGTAGGTCACAGTGACTACGGAGGGGGGGGGGAGCTTTATATAATAACATTAACTATTATATAACTTTTCAACTTTTACTGTGAGATGTCACTTTGGCAAAAGCTTTAAACTCTGCATTTGTCTGTGATCTCACTAATATTAAAGCAGGAGAATCTTGTTTGAATTTAACTAGTTTCTTGGTAACACCCAAAGGAGATTATAGGTTTGAAAAAAATTAAATACTCTTTCAGGGCTTTAGGGAATGTTCCTCTTTTCTGTAATGAGCTCCTTTTCAGATTTTTCTAGTGATAAAAGGTGTTTTATCTGCTCTTAAAGAAATGAATCAGTACTTTTTTAAAAAGACTTTATTCATTTGTTTTTTGAGAGAGAGATCATGAGCAGGGACGGGGAGGGGGCACTGAGAGAGAGGGAGAGAGAGACAAGCAGACTCCCTGCTCAGAGGGGAGCCTGACATGGGGCTCGATCCCGGGACCCTGAGATCATGACCTGAGCCAAAGGCAGATGCTTAACTGAATGAACCACTAAGGTGCCCAAGTAATTCTTTTAAATCTACTCAGTCTAATGTTTTTTAGTTAATGTGACATAGATCTGCCTGGCCTCCAAAGAGATTACCTGGAAGTAGGAACAAACATTTCAAGTCTAAAATAACTACTTTTGGGTACCTGGGTGGCTCAGTTGGTTGAGCGACTCCCTTTGGCTCAGGTTATGACCCCGGACTTCCAGGATCGAGTCCCACATCGGGCTCCCAGCTCCTTGGGGAGTCTGCTTCTCCCTCTGACCTTCTCCTCTCTCATGCTCTCTCTCACTCATTCTCTCTCAAATAAATAAATAAAATATTTTTTTAAACAAAGAAAAATAACTACTTTTGGTGTAACTGATAGGTGCCCTCACAGTGAGATTTGTAATCAAACCAGAGTTGCACTGCATGTGGGATTGTAAATTAGTATGGAAAACTATTTACGTTATCTAATAATGTTGACATTTGTATATCTTGTGACCAGTAGTTTTGCTTTCTGAAAAATGTAAACATGCTTACCAGAAGATAGGTACAAAAATATTTATAGCAATGTTATTCATAATAGCCCCAAACAGAATATCCATTAATAATAGAGTGGATGAATAATTGTGGCATATCTGTATAATAGGATACCATGTAAGCCATAAAAGTGAACAGATTAATGTATACAGCAACATGGATAAACCTTATAAACATTGTCATTCAGATGAAGCCAAGCACAGAAACCATATATATATACACTATAGCTTCATTTATAGAAAGCTCAAAACTAATCCTGGTATTACAAGTCATAGTTAAAGCCTGTGTCATTAGAAGTAACCTTTAGGTACTGATGGGCAGGGAGCATGAGAGGGACTTCTGGGTGTTGGTAATGTTGCATTTATTGACCTGACTGTGTCCACTTTGTGATAATAATTTATTGGGCTGTTTGCTAATTATTTGCATAGTTGTCTGTATGTTATTTTTCAATAAAAACATTTTAATCAGGCAAAAGTAGTCGAACTAAATGGGTAATGGACATTTGGTAATTTTTAACACAATTTTCTTCCTGTTATTATGTGTATTTGAAACTTTTCATTATAAAAACTTTTTTAAGAGCCCAGAAGTGGGAATCACTGTACTGTGCAGAGCCTGTGACCGCGTGGATCTAAGTATCTTTCCATCACTAGCAATTGCCGTTCTGTCTTACATATTCACATTTTTTTAGGTCATGCTTCACCCCTTCTTTCATCTTCTGCTCCTACCACTGATTCTGCAGATCCCATAATGAGACCGAATTCAAGACAGAGAGAAGAAGAGCTGGAATTAATAGATCAACTTCGAAAAGTGTGTACCTTAACTTTCAGTTACACTTCTGCAGTGTTATTGCTAGAGCCCATAACCCTGCAATCACCTGTTTGTTGGCTTACAATTTTTAATAGAATCAGTAAGTGCCTATTGTGTACTGTGCTGGCCATTGTGTGATAAATGTAAAAGAGATTTTGCTATGAAGGATATTCTTTTCAGCTTTTACTAGGAAAATGAGATGAGTTATTCTATAAAGCTCAATTCCTGGCCCTACTCATTTAAAAGTTTTTTCTGCCTCATGTAAGGACATTTTTTAAGAGTAATAATAATTTGTTTGTATGGACAACACAAGCACGTATACATACAACGTCATTGTAGTGTTTATTTTGGAATTGAAAGAAAATCTAGTTCTGTTGTATTTTTAATTGTAATTACAGAAAATTATAAATGAATTTCTCCTGTATTTTGCCCATACTGTGGCCTGGCTGCTGTATATATGTATTAGATCTCCTTCTTAAGTTACTGACTTGACATAGAAGGATAAAATAGGGATTGTGGTACTTAAGTTATTTGCTTTTTATCTTGATTCCTAATTAAATATATTTCACTGTAACTCCATTATGTCCTGTCAGCCACTCTTCAGGTAACGTGTTACACATTCTCCTGTTTTTTTAGCATATCGAGTACCGGCTGAAAGTATCACTGCCTTGTGACCTTGGAGCAGCTCTAACCGATGGTGTTGTTCTTTGCCACTTGGCCAATCATGTGCGGCCTCGATCTGTCCCCAGCATCCACGTCCCCTCACCAGCTGTGGTAAGTACATTATGCTTAAAATAAATAAATAAATAAATAACTGGCTATTAATCAGATATTTATTATATACAATGGCAAGCATTGTACAGAATGCCCAGGATACAAATGGGAATAGTCCAGTCCCTGTCTTCCCAAGTCTCACTTCTATGAGAGAAAAGATGAGCGTGGTAACAACGATTAGTAGCAGTTGTTATAAGAGAGCCATGTAAGAGGTTGCTCTAGGAATACAAAAACGGACCACTTAACTCTGCCTGGAGAGTTCAGGCAAGCCTGCCCAGAGGGGGTAAAATTTGAATTTGTTCTTAAAAGTGTGAGTAGGAATTTGCCAGCATAGGGGCGCCTCACTGGCTCAGTTAGTACTGAGTTGCCCACGTTGGGCATAATGGTATTGAGAAAACTGGACCCCTTTCTTATACCATACATTCAGAATACACTCAAAATGGATGAAAGATATAAATTTGAGATAGGAATCCCCTCAGAACTTAGAGGAGAACACAGGCAGCAGCGTCTTTGACTTCAGTCACTGCATCTTCTTACTAGACATGTTTCCAGAGGCAAGGGAAACAAAAGCAAAAATAAACTATTGGGACTTCATCAAGATGGAGATTACTTTTTAAAAAACAGACAAATCCATGAGAGACTGTGGACTCTGAGAAACAAACTGAGGGTTTTAAAGGGGAGGGGGCTGGGGGTTAGGTGAGCCTGGTGGTGGTATTAAGGAGGGCACGTATTGCATGGAGCACTGGGTGTGGTGCATAAACAATGAATCTTGGGACACACGCAAAAAATTAAAAATAAAAATAAAAAGCAAAAAACAAAATGACTCAGAAGATTATTTTTTAAAAAATAAATTTGCCAGCATAACAGGGGATAAAGGCATCCTAGGCATAATGTGCCTAGATTCAAAGGATAGGGACAGTCATGACATATTCAAGGAATTCCTAAGTTGTTTAGAGTAGGTGATACACACAGTGTGTTTACAAGTGGTAGGGCCATGTGATAAGGGTGTTATGTACCATGTCGGGGAGTTAGAAGTTTATCTTAGTGGAGACAATGAAAAAACAATGAAAGAATTTGAGGGGGAAAATGTAACTATAATTACAGTTTAGAATGATGAATCTATTTTGGGAGTTGAATTGGCATGATCTAGTGACCAACTTTGGGTGGAAAAGGAGGGAAAATATACATTCAGGATGACTGGCAGGTTTTTTTTTTTAAAACCGCCGGTCAGATCTGGAAGTCAGTATCAGGCTGGTAATCCACAACAGGAGCAGGTTTAGGGTTGACACACTCTCCTTTTTTTTTCCCTTTCAAATTTTCATAAAGATTTCAAACCTTCAGAAAAATTGAAACTAATACGAGAAACACTCTTAAAGCATCTACCTAGATCTGACACTCATTTTGTTTTGCAGTCTTGCGTTGTGTGTGTATGTGTGTGGTGTGTTTCAGTCATACTATTTGAAAGTTGCAGATAGGGACACCTGGCTGGGTTAGTTGGTTAAGTGTCTGCCTTCGGCTCAGGTCATGGATGCCAGGGCCCTGCATCCAGCTCCTTGCTCAGTGGGGGAGCCTGCGTCTTTCTCTACCTGCCACTGCCCCTGCTTGTGCTCTGTTGCTCTCTGACAAATAAATAAATAAAATCTTAAAATAAAAGTTGCGGATAATATAAAACTTTACCCCCAAAATATTTCAGAGAATTGTCCTAGGCCATCTTGCTCTTTTCTGTAGCCTATAGCCAATGACTGTCTGGCATGGGGGCCAAGTCCTTCTGCCTTAAGGTGGAGGAGAAGCTTCCTGTGGGAACAGGCTGAAAGAGGAGGGAATATAGCGAGCCACTAGCAGCCAGTGGGAGTTGGGGTATAAGGTAAGATGAAGTGTTATTGCATAAAACACCAACAGCATCCATAAGCTATATTCACATTTCTCCAGTTCTAAGAATTTTCCTTCCTTCCTTCCTTCCTTCCTTCCTTCCTTCCTTCCTTCCTTTCTTTCTTTCTTTCCTTTCTTTCCTTCCTTCCTTTCTTTCTTTCTTTCTTTGACAGAGAGAGAGATCGTAAGTAGGCAGAGAGGCAGGCAGAGAGAGAGGAGGAAGCAGGATCCCTGCTGAGCAGAGGACCCTGAGACCACGACCTGAGCCGAAAGCAGAGGCTTAACCCACTGAGCCACCCAGGCGCCCCTCTAAGAATACCCTCCACAGCTGTGCTCCCTCCTCTCCCCCTACGCAGCATACGCGCGCCGCGCACACACGCACACACACACACACACACCAGAATATAATCAAGGTTCCCAAGGATGCTATTCATTTCTAACATGCTTAAAACATTGTCTGACCTTTCAGAAGGTTTGACCTCATCTCATTTCTGGTTATTTGTTATTATTTAGCAGGCACTTCCTGTTACAGATTCTTGACTCTTTTATATAGGCCTGTAGATGGCCTCTTTCGGACACTCAGCTTGCTGCCCCTCCAGATACAAAATCATTTATCCCTCCCAAGGACCTTATATTCTTCTAATTATAAAAGCTGCTTTGTTACCAAGGTCCCAGGGGTGATGATGTGGCCCTGTCCCCTCTGGCACATCTACAAATAGAGAGTTGCATTTGCTTCTAAGGAAGACTGGTAGCCACTTTTTTTTTTTATTCAGTGACCTCTGAAAACAGGCCTTCAGTTTTGTGTAGGAGAGGCAAAGAGGAACAGTAGTCCTACCAAAATCAGCTGTGCTCTCAGAGACTGGAAGGACCTGGTTTTGGTCCTAAAGGTGATTATGGAATAGGCATTGACAGGCTATTTCACAACACTAGTAAGGAAAGGGTTTATGTCTACTTGGCGTTCTTCCCCATTTCTGTCAACTGAGTTAGGGGCGAGAATTTGTTTTAATAATCGAAAAAGGGCAAACCTGTCATTTTTCATTTCCAGAGAGGATGCCTAGGAAGTAACAAACAGCTAATACAGAAAGTATTGAGAGTAAGGGTGACTGAGGTTCTTTGCGTTGATTACCAGAAAACTGCCTTCCGTGTAAGAGTGTAAAGTACACAGAGGAAGAATAAAACTGTTTTACAAATACTTAACTGCCTAATGAAATAAAACACGTGGATATTCTTGTTAGTCAGAAATACGGGTATAACATGAGATGAGAGAATTTAAAATATACTACTGAAGTCAACAACAAAACTTAACTCCTGTTTATGAGTACCTATCCAGTGCCAGGCATTCAGCCAGGACAGAAGGTACAGAGATGAGATACAAGTGGTGCAGTCTCCCAAGAACATTAAGTTCTCTTTTAGAAACCAAAAACAAAAGAAGTCTTTCATGAAATATCTTTGACATTTAAAAGCAAGTAGGCCTATTAAAGAGTCCCTGGCTGGCTCAGTCAGTAGAGCACGCAACTCTTGATCTCGGGGTTATGAGTTCAATTCCCACACTGGGTGAAGAGATTACTTTAAAAAAAGAAAAATTCAAGGAGGCCTATTAAATAAAACTATTCAAGAGGGGATCTTTTTTTTTTTTTAAGATTTTATTTATTTATTTGACAGACAGAGATCACAAGTAGGCAGAGAGAGAGAGAGAGAGAGAAGCAGGCTTCCTGCGGAGCAGGGAGCCCGATGTGGGGCTCGATCCCAGGACCCTGAGATCATGACCCGAGCCGAAGGCAGCAGCCCAAACCACTGAGCCACCCAGGCGCCCCAAGAGGGGACCTTTTTGATTAATAAATGACATACACAGCTAAGAGAAATGTAAATACTAACACTTCCCAAATGATAATATTTGGGAGTTAAAAACAAAAGGACTCTGAGTCAACCAGTTGAAAATTATCCAGCATTTTAATTAAAGCAAGCAAACAAAAAACACCTCAGACCAAAAACCCTACTTTGAAATTGTGATAATGATTTTATAAATAAGTTAATATTGTGTTAATGAGGTTTCTCTTCTAATACTCTATTTCAGTATAAATATTTGCATCTGTTTTTCCTTGCTGTGGATTTCCTTCCTTTGTCTTAGACTATATACTATATTGCTTATTTTGTTCTTCTGGCCATACAGAGAGCTTTGTAACTTACTTTCTTAGTAGAAGTTATTTTGTGAGGGGACTATAAAATTAAAGCCACATACAAATGGAAAACCGTAGAAGTTTCTTTATGGCTCATTAAAGCATGGGGATTTATTGTAATTCTTTGAAAAGTGGCTAATGACAATGCTGAGTATATAACTTAAAAAACAAAACAAAACACTTTCTTGATATATTGTAAGAACTAGGATTTCTTTTCCCTAATTAAAAAAAAAAAATGGTACCTCATTATAAGGGGAGGTCTCATGTCCAGGCATTTCAAAAGAAACTCAGGGGACGCCTGGGTGGCTCAGTTGGTTAAGCAGCTGCCTTCGGCTCAGGTCATGATCCCAGCGTCCTGGGATCGAGTCCCACATCAGGCTCCTTGCTCAGCGGAGAGCCTGTTTCTCCCTCTGCCTCTGCCTGCCATTTTGTCTGCCTGTGCTCGCTCTCTCCCCTTCTCTCTCTCTGATAAATAAATAAAATCTTAAAAAAAAAAAAAAAAAAAAAGAAACTCAGAAAGGCATAATAGGTTATAATTCATCATTTTTTGCTATTTTGGGAGAGGGTCAATGATGTTTGCTGAACTGCTGTTTGGTTTAATAGGCATAGGTGTTATGTAGTATGGTTCACATTCTTAGAAATGTACTAGTGAATCCTATCAAAAAATCATCAACAACTCACTGAATGAACCACATCTCCAAGGTAAATGACCTGAAAAACTCTTGAATCATTTCAAATTTCAGAAAAGTGGAAAATAAGATTTCTTATTCAGATCAGGCTGTACATTAGAGAATTAGAACAGGCTATACACAACTTATCACCCAAACTTCTGGAAAACCTTTTGGGGATAGCAGGTTCTCTGAGACTTGACTTAAAGCAAAATCATGAGTCCTGCATTCCATGGTGATGGGGAGTCTACGGCATGGGTCCTTTGGACTAGCCATTCTGTTGGACACATTTGTAGCCTGGGATCAGGCATTCCTAGGGCTCTTCAGGCTCCATGAACTCCGTAATTTGCATACATTTGTATTTTTCTCAATATTAGATTCACAGCTTTCACCAGACTATAAGGAGTTTAATCCCATTTATGAAATACTGTCATGTAAAGGAAGAAATGACTGGGGAGAGGGCTGATTATTCCTCCTTCCTCTTCACCTTTGTCAGTCAGAACCGTGCTGCCTGTAGGGGAAATCTCAAAGGACATTTTCTCTTTTGCTGCCTCCCTCACGTCCCCACCCCCAGCAAACAGAGACATCTTTTATGTCTTCGGGTGCTAGTAACCTTCATGGAGGTAATGTTTGGTTAGTTTCCATGATCATTATTCTGAGATGGTGGTGATTCCTGGACCAGTTTTAACTTAGCAACATGAACTCTTCATCCCTTTAGCCTTTTGCTTACATAGAAACCTTGTTCTTCCATCTAGATAGTTGGACCTGTTTCACTCTCCCCTCCCATGGATGTTGACATCTGAATGGTAGAGTTTCAGAAATTTAGGGGTTCTTTTTTTTTTTTTTTAAGATTTTTATTTATTTATTTGACAGAGAGAGAGAGATCACAGGTAGGCAGAGCAGCAGGCAGAGAGAGAGGGGGAAGCAAGCTCCCCAGTGAACAGAGAGCCCGATGCAGGGCCCAATCCCAGGATCCTGAAATCATAACCTAAGCCGAAGGCAGGGTTTTAACCCACTGAGCCACCCAGGCACCCCTTTTTAAATATATATATATATATATATATATATTTTTTTTTTTTACAGACAGAGATCACAAGTAGGCAGAGAGAGAGGAGGAAGCAAACTCCCTACAGAGCAGAGAGCCCGATGTGGGGCTCGGTCCCAGGACCCTGGGATCATGACCCGAGCCAAAAGCAGAGGATTTGATCCACTGAGCCACCCAGGCGCCCTTTAAATACCTTTTTAAAGGGGGTTCTTCTTTTGTAGAATGAAATGCCCAGTTCCTTTCTTCTGCTAAAGTCCATGGTTCCCTGTTGACACACCCTTGGCCTTCTCTGCAAACCCAGACCAACATCCTGGTTTGTTTAGCTAAGGTCTTTTTATAATAAGAGAAGCTATTTACATGTTTCTATTCCATTTTTAAAGGCAGAAAGGGAAACTGGTATAGGGAGCGGGAATGTCTAGCCAGTTAAAAGCATTTGTAAAATGCATTTGTCTTGTGTTTACTTGCCCAACTTCCCTTAAAGTTAAGCCCTTGTCCTAATAGCTTTCACCACAGTGATTTTTCTTTTGTGCCTCAGTTTACCTTATGTCTCCCTCTTTAGCCAGGAGTTGAGAAGACCACATTACTTATCCAATGAACACCTGCTCTTTCACATGTAAAAAGTGGAAGAGAAGGAGCCCAGCTCCAGTGTGAATTAGCCAGTGTGAACTCCCATGGTGTTTTTCCTCCTTCTGTTAAGATCATGATTCTACCGTTAATGTTTCTGCCATTAATATTTCACTCTCTTTTAAAAAACAAAACAAAAAACCTTTTTTACCTCAATGATGAAACAACTTGGCAGAGGCAAGAATGGGTACTGTCCTAGAAACCTAATTCCTATCCCCTTTCAGGACCTTTTGGAAAGTGCTTCGATTTGAAATTCAAAAATTATTATTGGGGAGCCTGGCTGGCTGACAGTGGAACATGCAGCTCTTGATTTCAGTGTTGTGAGCTCAAGCCCCACATTTGGGTGTAGAGATTACTTTAAAAATAAAATCTTTAGGGCACCCAGCTGGCTCAATTGGTTAAGCATCTGTCTCTTGGCCCAGGTCATGATTCCAGGGTCCTGAGATCGAGTCCCACATCAGACTCCCTGCTGAGCAGTGGAGTCTGCTTCTCCTTCTCCCTCTGCTGCTGCTGTCTTTCTCTCTGTCAAATAAATAAATGAAATCTTCTAAAAAATAAATCTTCTGCCTACTTGTAATCTCTCTCTGTCAAATAAAAAAATAAAATCTTAAAAAAAAAATTTTTTTAAATTTATTTTCAGTTAAACTGTTTTTTTTTTTTTTTTAAGATTTTATTTGACAGACAGAGATCAGAAGTAGGCAGAGAGGCAGGCAGAGAGAGAGGGGGAAGCAGGCTCCCTACAGAGCAGAGAGCCCGATGCGGGGCTTGAATCCAGGACCCTGGGATCATGACCTGAGCTGAAGGCAGAGGCTTTAACCCACTGAGCCACCCAGGTGCCCCTAAACTTTTTTTTAAAGATTTAAAGATTTACTTAGAGAGGGTGCACGAAAGCAGGGCAGTGGGGAGGGGCAGAGGGAGTGGGAGAGAGAATCTCAAGCAGACTGCTTTCTGAACGCGGAGCCCAATGCTCACGACCCTGAGATCATGACCTGAGCCAAAATGAAGAGTCAGTTGGACACTTAACCAACTGAGCCACCCAAGTACTCCTTTAAAAAATTTAAAATTATTTTCCTTTCATCCCACATTCTTATTTGTTATAATAAAGCCAGTCCTAGCCCCTGCTCCTTTTCTCAGGCTGAGATTATAGTTCTTCAGACACTATTTTATATTTATTTAATTTCCCCTCTGCTTGTGATGGAGTATCATATTCCATCTTCGAAGAAAAACCCAGGTATTCACAAGTGAAGCCTTTGTTTTCTAGAGGTGGTACAGGCTTCCATCTGCTTACTTGGGTAAAAACGCGAAGGCAGAGTTCGTGCAGACATTTGGTTTCTGTGCCTAATGCTTAAACATGTTGGAGAACAGCCAATGAATTTGAACATTTGAATTTGTTAATCATTCTGGGAAATGGAATTCATATTTCTACCTTATATCATAATCTATACATAACCCACTAGGTTAAAAACTTTTTTTCACAACTTTAGGTCATGTGATAACACTTTGTTGTTAGTAAGAGACCTTTCCAGAAACAAGCTTACTAAGTAGAAGTTAGGGAAATTAACTTTGGGAAATCTGCATTCTTTGGAAAACAGGTTCTTTAATCCAGTCTTTTAAAATTCATATGTTTAGGGCGCCTGGGTGGCTCAGTGGGTTGGGCCACTGCCTTCGGCTCAGGTCATGATCTCAGGGTCCTGGGATTGAGTCCCGCATCGGGCTCTCTGCTCAGCAGGGAGGCTGCTTCCCTCTCTCTCTCTGCCTGCCTCTCTGTCTACTTGTGATCTCTGTCAAGTAAACAAATAAAATCTTTAAAAAAATAATAAAAATAAAAATAAAATTCATATGTTTAAAAACACTCCAGGATTATCACTGAGTAGAGACGTGATGCACCCATAGTATATTTATGAGTAAAAGATGTTGATTTTTTTTTTAATTATCTTCTTTCATGAAGACTGCAAGGAAATAAAGTTTGGCTGTGATTATATTTGAATGATAGGGTTGTGGGTAATTTCTTTGCTGTCACTACAAATTTTCTTCAGTCAATATTGTTTTAAAATGGATATAATTAAACAGCTGTCTCTAAAATTTTTCTTGCCTTACAAAAAATCAAAGTAAAATGTCTAAAGTAGGCAGTGGCAAACTATGGCCCAAGGCTAGCCCCCATTTTTGTAAATGAAGTTTTTTTTTTTTTATTTTTTATAAACATATTTTTATCCCCAGAGGTACAGATCTGTGAATCACCAGGTTTACACACTTCACAGCACTCACCAAAGCACATACCCTCCCCAATGTCCATAATCCCACCCCCTTCTCCCAACCCCCCTCCCCCCAGCAACCCTCAGTTTGTTTTGTGAGATTAAGAGTCACTTATGGTTTGTCTCCCTCCCAATTCCATCTTGTTTCATTGATTCTTCTTCTACCCACTTAAGCCCCCATGTTGCATCACCACTTCCTTATATCAGGGAGATCATATGATAGTTGTCTTTCTCTGCTTGACTTATTTCGCTAAGCATGATACGCTCTAATTCCATCCATGTTGTTGCAAATGGCAAGATTTCATTTCTTTTGATGGCTGCATAGTATTCCATTGTGTATATATACCACATCTTCTTGATCCATTCATCTGTTGATGGACATCTAGGTTCTTTCCATAGTTTGGCTATTGTGGACATTGCTGCTATAAACATTCGGGTGCACGTGCCCCTTTGGATCACTATGTTTGTATCTTTAGACAGCATAGTACTGTAAATGAAGTTTTACTGGAATACCCATTGCTTATATATTGCCTGTGGTTGCTTTCAAGCTCTTAGCAGATCTCCTATAGCCTTGAAGACTAACATTTATTATCTGATCCTTTAAGAAGTTTGCTGACCCTGTATTCTAGAATGTTGAATTTACAAAGCAACTGCCAAGGGTATTTTTAAACTTTAGAGTAACACCACATTTTCCTTCCTTTGTAGCCTAAGTTAACTATGGCGAAATGCAGGCGGAATGTGGAGAATTTCCTAGAAGCTTGCAGAAAAATTGGTGTACCTCAGGTAATAAATTTATCGTTTCTTATGTTGCCTAAAGAGACTTGGGTATTATTTTTCTAAAATTTTTCGGAAATGAGAGTATCTAAAATCTTACAGGACTCACTTTAAATGAAGTTGGTAATTACTAACATGATGTTGTGTTACTAGAGTCAGTCAGTATACTGGTGAGCGGTTTTCCTTAATTATTTCCAAGGACCAAGCAAAAAAAGTAATATACATATAAATTTAAATATATTGTAATACTTAAAGCTAAGTAATCAAAAATAGATATTTTGACATTTTCTGAAACATTCCTGCTTGCTTGTATACATCTTCATACATAAGACCCCGGGCTTCAGAATGAGTGCATCTCAGATTGAGAATGCTTCCTTTGGTTTCAGGTTTTTTGACATTTACTTTAATACATTTTAAAAATGTTTACTTGAAAATAATTTTAGACTTAGAAAAATGTAAAAATAGGACAGATCTAGAATAGTCACTCTCTGTGCTGCTGTTCCGGTCCTGTTAACATCGTCTACATAAACACAGTATGTCATCCAAACTGACAAACGCTTGGACAATGCTGTTAACCACATCAGAAACCACACTCAGATTTCACTAGCTGTTTTCACTAAGCTCTGATCCTTTGGAATTGAGCATACAGGAGGCCATTTCTAGGCATTTGTCCTGCTCTTGAGATTTATTGTCTCTAGGTTCCTCAGTTACAACTTTCTTGCCTTTTATTATACAAATAGTTAAACTTTATAGATGCAATTAAGAGACATGAACTTGATGCACTTTATATTCCGTTATCCTTTTAAAAACAATGATGCTAAACCAACTAAGCATGGTACTCTTAAAAAAAAATTCTATATTTAATGCCACAGACACAGATCCGCTTAAAGAAATAACCACTTGGTGCTATTTGATACTTTGTTCCATTATCCATAACCCTAACAGTTCTTGTCATATTTGGTGTCCAACCTTCAAGAAGAAAATCATGACTCTTCTCTGTCACCTTCCTGTCAGAACCCCAGGACTGGCCTGGACTCAACCCCAGTGTTGCTCTTGAAATTAAGCCCTTGTCCTAACAGCTTTCACGCCAGTGATTCTCCCTTTTCGTGGCTCCCTGGTCCTCTCGCAGCTAACCTTGCCTTGAGGAGGTCACAGCACCACTCGTCCCATGGGCAGCCTTCCCGTGGCAGCTCATATATGTGCTGCAAAAGGTGGAAGAGAACACGTCCGGTTCTGTAGAGCATCTGTGAGCCACAGTGAATTTCCACCATTGTTTTTTCCCCTTTTATTAAGTAGGTTGTAAATCTGTTTTTCACTGTTTTCTTTTGTGTTTTATTTTTTCAAATCTGAGTTATAAAAATAACTGAAATTTACATTTGTGGTATTAGCAAGGACCTTTTTATGTTTGTTTTTGTGGACAAATCCAGAGCAGATTTTTCACTTTTATATCCTGCTGTTTTCTAAAGACTGATCCTATCATTTAGAACAAACCACTTTTAACCATAGAGAGCCTTAATAAGGTTACTAATCAAATAGCATGCATTTTCTCCATACTAATAAGCAGGTTCTAATATTCATAGGTACACACTAACATCTGTCAGTACTTCCTTCCGTCTGTTGAAGTTGTTCCTACATGATCATCACATCACACACGCATGCCCACAGCCTGCCCCAAACAGCACGACATGGGAGCACGCCTGGCAAATGTCAGACCCATGCAAAGTACTGTTCACCAGCTTTACAGTCATTGTACTTGCACTCTGGGCTTTAGAGAACCATCATCTGTCTCAGACTTAAACTCCGTACACTGAAGTTCTTTCCAAAGGTACCTGCCAACAATTGGCAAAATACAGTCTACCTTAAAATGTGCATTTGATTCAGCATTTGCCAAGCGATGGTTATTAGGGATGATTATGGGCTAGCCTGTCCCTGTTCCTACCAGAGCCACACTATTTGAAGGCAGGAAACAGAAAAAAAAAATTCAAATTTAAAAGACGGGATATTTTTCTAGGGTGGTTAGACTGGGGTTCTTAACACCACCTTCCTTCCTCTCAGTCTTCCCGATATGAAAGAGGAAGTGGACAATCCCTGGAGGCCCCCTCTGCCTCTCCCCTTCTGCCTTCCACCTGAGTCTCTACCGCTGTCACCATCACCACCACCACTTTTAGACAGGTTCCTCGTACGCTGCTACTTCTGCTAAAAAGTTAGTTATTTGCTTAGAACGAAGTGAAGGAAAATGAATGAATACATCAACTCATAGATTCTCAATGGCCTTCTCAGGTCCCTCTGACCTTTACCTAAACACCCCCACTTCTCTTTTTAAACTTTAGAGTAACACTAAATCAGGGATATAATAATGGTCACTTTTGAAAATGTGTAACATAAAACTTAATATTGTAAATATTTGTCAGAATTCTGTCTAGAAACTAGAAAGGTGAACAGTTTCCCTTCTCAGCACAAGTTTTGAAGTGTTTTATAAGTTCTGAATGAAACACTGAAGAATAAGACGACTCTTGAAAACCTCTGATAAGGCTGGGCATGTGGGTATTCTCTTATTCTGCTTTTATTAAGTATGTTACATTCAGAAAACTGTAATGGGTGACAAAAACATCTGTTTGAGTCCAGCATCTCATGTCCTAGTTATTGTATGTTATGTGTTGAAGAATATTTTCTTGTTCTCCAGTTTGATTGTGTTTTTATTTACTTATTTAATTTCTTTGTCTGTGAGCTGGAGGGTCTGGGTGGTCTATTAGGCCCCTTACCCCTCTAGATTCATTTCGTACATCAAATCAGTTGGTCCACCTGGCCTCCAGGGAGTAAGTTTCCTCCGTCATTGGGCTCTCCTCTTCTGGGACCACCCTGATTTACGTGGCTTTCTCCAAATACTTCCCTGTCTTCAGCCCACCCCCAGCTTTTGTTCTGGTTTCTGGCCCATTCTTTTTTTGTTAATAGGAAAGAATGAGCCTTGGGAAAGAAGCTGTTGCCTGGCGCAGACCTCACCACTTAGAGACCTCCCACAACCCTGAGCCAGCACCCAGTCTGTTCTCTGCATGCTGAGTGTGTGTACTGGTCACCAACCAGCCCGTTTAATAGTAAAATCAAGCTCAGCACACAGAGGGAGTCTTTTTGTAGTTCTGTTTTTCAGTATTTTATTTTCATTCCTCATAGTAAACAAATGTTTCTAGGATGTCTTTCTCTGAGTATGATTGAGATGATCGTGTTGGATTCTGTACTCAAATCTGTGTTTCCAATCCACTAACTTTGTTTTTCTGTTTTCCTTTTCTGCTCACACTTTGGACAGGACAATCTTTGTTCCCCTTCTGACATCCTTCAGCTAAACCTCCGTGTTAAAAGAACTGTTGAAACCCTACTTTCTCTTGGGGCACATTCAGAAGAATCCAGTTTTATCTCTCTGTCTATCCAGCTTTTGGGTTTTGTGGCATTTTATTGTACTTTAATGTTAACTCTCTGTCTGCTTTATTACTGGATCTTCCCCCTCTAGCTGAAAGATCGTATCCAGCGATTTCCCACCTCATTCCTGTGCTTGGTGAAGGAGGTTTGTTTCTTGTTACAAAGTACTTACATATGTGCTTTATTTACGACCATCAAAGAGTTAACCAGTAAAGTAGATAATGCCCTCATATGTCCAGATAAACAGCCCATCACATTAGTAATCATTAATGATTGTTCACAAAGACTAAAAGACCAGCATTTTTTTCTCCTGGTCATTTGTCCATTCTCCTGGCCTGTGGCCTTGTTTCTCTTTTCAAAAGTGCTGAGGTATCTCTCATAGAATTCTGGACCTGTTCTTAGACTGTGACTTAGAACTTTATTTCCAAATGACTTAATAAAATTCCCATGTGGCCGTTTTTCCAGCGTTTTAAACACATAAGGAACATATTTGTACCCTTTCTGGTTGGAAAGGCACCTGGTCACTTAGATCTCTGCATTGAGCTTTGCCCTAAACTCCTGAGATGTCCCTGTATTGGAAGGCGTGGGTCCACCTAAGCATTTACTGTCTGCGTCTGGAAGCATTGGCCATTTAATCAGTAATTTTTAATTTGATCAGGATGTTCAGTTCAAAGATCAGGCAGGTTCATTAGATTGCTATTCTGAGCCCAGTGTGCATGTAAAATGGTCCGTGACAAGCAGATGATCTGGAGCTGACCTTTCAGGAGTAGGCGCCTGTCCAGATTTACTATGCTTGTTATCATTAACTGAGCTTCACCTCTAGAGTCCTATTGAGAATTTAAAAGTGAAATTTATGTAATTTCCAATATACTTGAACTCTTAGTGGGTGAGCTGGTATTGAATTAAGCTATTGAGGAGGTTATGTCTGAACAACGGTAGCAGGTTAAGGACCAGGCAGCAGTCTCTGTCCTGTCCCCAAGGCTGTGAGCGGGTATTGTCTTCTTCAGAATGTTCAGTATGTGAGCTGCTGGCCTTAATACTTGCAACTACTTTATGATTGCACTCAAATTCTACTGCTCATAGATAGGGTTTCTGAACATTCAGGAATCTACTGAACTCAAAGCAGGGAACAGAACACCCTGTTGTAGAAGTGATAAGCCTAAAGGTGTGATTGCTTTGGTTTTCTTCCATATCAAATGCAACAGTTATTTTAACACATTAAAAACCTATCTCCTGTTAATGCTGAAACACTGAACACTGTGTTGAAGGCCAGTTTTATACAGTAGTAGTACCTTCCAGAGTTTGGGAGGTTTGCTTTGCTTTGATTTTAAGATGTCTTGAGTCAAAGACCATTCAGTTTTGTGGAGTTTTGTCCCTTTAGGAAATAAAAAAACATGTGGTCTTGTGTGTGGTTGGGAGGAAGTAGTTGTACATTCTCTTCAGAGCACATGGCGTTCCCTGTAAGCCCCCTGGAAGGTAAATGTACGTCTGGAAAACATAAGCCTCGGGAGGAATGGCTAAACCACACGCAGGGCAGGGCGCTTTGGAGAAGAGACCAGGGAATTGGCCTCAGAGAAAATAGGACTCTCCCAAGAGCAAAACACCCTGCAGGTCCATGTTGGGGTAGTTCTTGGGGTAGTTCATCTGCATGGACAAAGTACTCAAAGTATTTATACAAGGTTGCTAGTTTTATAAGGTCAGAAGATCATAATTACATTGTTTTATCAAGATAATATTTTGAGTAAGAGGCACAAGTACTACTATCTGTTCAAAATAAATGTTATATTTTTTATTGCAACTAATTTTGTAAAACTTCCTAATAATAAGGTAAAGTGCCAATGAAGAGTCCAGCTGTCTTCTTTAATAAACATGTATAGTCTCCTTTTTACTGGAACCAGAATTCTACTTTCTGTCCCTTATGAGTAGCGTCTGTTTTTATGAATATTTAGTCTTAAAAGAAAAACCAATGATAGGTGCTATTCTTGAGCTCTGCCTTTTTCTTTTTCAAGAAAGGATTAACCAAACATTAACGAGGCAAACACAATAGAAGTATTTTGACTTCCTTTAGGAAACTTCTAAACACCTTTTACATATATGGTAATTAAGACATTCCTGACTAAACTCACGTCATCATTCTCCAACATAATTCAATCCATTCAGTACGAGGATATGAAATAGTGACTTTCTTCCTGTGTCCCCTACTTGGCACGAGAGCCCTGATTTTCACAAAGAGGATTATAATGGCAGCTGGAGGGCATCCCTCCCTCCCTCGTGCAGTCTGGCTTATGGCATGAACCCATCTCGCATTCCCGTGTTATGTAATTTCTGGAGCACTTTCTCTTACAATGTTAGATCTTTTGGGCTTGGGCCGTCTGGTAACTTGGAACTGCTTTTCCGTTTTCCCTGCCTCATTTTGTTGATCTGCATTGCTCTTTTATTTATTGGGGATGAAAGATGTTTCTTTGACCCCATAGGATTCTGTTATCCTCTGTTGTATGTATTATGTCTGTAACTTGTCCTTATTCCAGTTTCCAAATGACCTGTATGTATGTTTTACTTGTTCTAATAAAGTGACAGTGTCAGATGCCATCTCCGTGTAACTCGTATGAACAGAGGTCAGTTCCCCAGGTGCTGACCTGTCCTATCTCAGTTGACCTTTAGGAAAGAGAGAAGAGGTGCTTATGTTTTTGTTTTTGTTTTTGTTTTTTCAGTTCATTGATGTTCATCCTGTTTTCTCTTTTGTTTGTTTTTATGTTACGTTGTCCCATTTCAGGAGCAATTATGTTTGCCTCTGCACATTTTAGAAGAGAAAGGTTTGAGCCAGGTCGCAGTGACGGTGCAGGCTCTCCTGGAGCTTGCCCCGCCCAAGCAGCAGCACCACTTGTCTGCTGCATGAGGACCCTGCGCGCGGGTACTGGCCCGGCCACCCTGGAGCAGGACGTGAGCGCCGCTGCCAGCTGGCTGCTTCCACAAAGCTCTTACGTGTTCTTAAAAAGGACTGTTTCCATGAT
The DNA here is from genome assembly GCF_964662115.1 of Mustela nivalis. Lineage (NCBI taxonomy): Eukaryota > Metazoa > Chordata > Mammalia > Carnivora > Mustelidae > Mustela > Mustela nivalis. The sequence continues at coordinate 115,917,879 of NC_139020.1, forward strand.
TCCTGACAGGAATATTTTGCTTCATTTCTCCATTTTAGGGGAGGTTATATCCGTTTCCATTGAATAGTTTTAGGAAGACACGGTTGGTTTTTGCAGGTGAAACTTCGTCCTTTCGTCACTGAGAACCTGACATCGAAGCCTAAACGGGCTGGGCTTTCCTAGAGAGCAGGCTTGTCTCCCATTCCAGAAAGACAGCCTCTCAGAGGGATAGTTAGCTTTCCTGAAAGCACAGACATGCTACTATCTTTACCCGTTTCCTGTTTCTGGAACTGGTGACTCATTAGATTCTCCTGGAACATTTGTTAAAGTGTAGATTCTCATTCCAGGAGGTCTAGAGCGGGGCCTGGGTATCTGCATTTTCAACAGACATAGTGAGACCACTTTCCCAAGCTGGGTATTTTTTGTATGATGTGGAGAGCAGTGACTCCACTGTGTTCATCAGCCGCATTTAAAACCAGAAGCTATATTACTTTGGACTGTCTGTCCAAGACAAAACAAAAAATAACAGAACAAAAAAACCTTATGTCTAAAGCAAACCAGATATGATATAGAAGGCCTAGATTTTTGCACGGTATAGCAATGAGAGAGGTAAGTTGTATTTAAGGCCAGTGTCCTAGGCGTTCTCCCAACTTCTGTCCACCACCACCTAAAGCTTGGTTCTCATCTGTGACATTCTGCTATTACCTGAATATTGTAAACAAGCACTCTACACAAGGGTTCCAAATCCTTAGGATGGTAACATGCACTACTCAGCATCGTTTGCATTGAGCTCCCCCACCACCTCCCCCCACACTGCTCGCAGGATACCAGGGCCTGCAGATACCTTCCACTCACGGCCGATACACTTCTAGCTCCCTGACTAATGGAAGATTATGAAAACAGAGCAAAAGGAATAAAAGAGTAGCCAAGTTTCTTAATTTCTTTCAAGTAACTGCCAGTTACATGCTTGAAATAAGGCACTTGGGGCTTCTTTAAAAAACCATGTGCTGTCTCTGTATCTAGCTCTTCAAATTCTACCATTGGTGCCTTCACTCATTTGTGGGCCAGGTAGGAGGGCCCAAGGCTCATGAAACACAAAGCCAGGAGCCTTTGTTCAAGCTTAAACTACGAAAGTCTCTCTTATCCTATTTTTTGAACCCCTTTTAGTTGTCAGTGTATCTTTTGGTATTCACTGCCTTTATAAATCAAGTAAATAGAGTAACTGAAGATAGTAGTTAATCTGAGGTTTTTTGGGTTATAAACTGTTCTGGACTTTCTTTACCAATGCATGCATTTGAGCAAAATGTTCACTCTTTATCATGTAAGTGCAACATCTAAAAGTAACTGGGTAAAATCATATTGACATCTGGTCAAAATAATGTTTTCTCCCTGTTCTCACTGGGAAACAAGTTGAGCAGAACATTACCACTTTGTCAAAGTTTAAAATTAAGGAACATAAAACATTTGATCTCAAAGCCCACTGATCTTCACTGACCTTTTCAGAACAAAAGTAAAATGTTTTTTAAGTGCTTAGAGCCAGACCCCATTAAATTTACAGTTCTAAACAGACCCACCAATCAGAGCGACTTGTTTAGAATTTAGCTGTGTACATTTTTAAACTATAAGGATTTTTCCTTCTACTCAACATTACACCTCAGTACAATTTCCAAATAATAGAAGCCATTTGAAATGAAACTCAGCAAAGAAGAGGACTGCTTATCACTTATTATGTAAGGAATAATCCCAGAAGACATACATAATGCAACATTTGGAACATCTGCAACTAATTATCCCATAGGAGTAAGTGGAAGTTACCACTTATTTCACAACTGACACATAACGTGCAACCTTATTCACATATTTTCATCAAACTAATGCAAATTTATATTTGAATTACTAGGAAAAAATTGTGTACAGTTTTGGCTTGATAAAGAAAAAAATATCAAATATATTGAATTTCTTTCCTAAATCAAGATGTTTTTGCTAGAAAATTTTTATATTCATTGTTCTGTACGTACCATTTTTTTGTGTTTTTGTTTTTTGATAAACTGGAAAGAAAATGTAACATTTAGCCTTGCTAGACTCCAGTGTAAGACAAAGACCCTGTAGGGGTTCCACTGAGCGTTGATGAGATTCCTTCCTACTGAAGCAATGGCTGATCATTGAACAGGAGGAGGCTAAGTGCCCACCCACTAGGGCCCCTGACAGCCCTGGAGACTGGCAGTCAGCAGGTTCTCTGCTGGGTGCAGGAGCCTTTCTTTGTCTGGCTAGAAGAGAGTAGGGAGCTTATTAGGAGGTCACTCTCTTTAATAGCTTACTTAAATACAGCCTCATAGCTAACCGAGGAGTCGATGATTTCTCTTACTTGCTACAGCTTAGCAGTGACTAATGATGTGTGACTCTGCTGATGAGTAGGACAAATTTTTAGCAACCAAGTACTTAAAATGGTTATAGAAATGAAGGAAAACATGGATATTTAGAAACCTTTTTATATATGTATTGCAGTGAGATGATTTACAGCAGATTTCATTTTATTTCTGAAATGTTGTAAACATGTAATTAGTAAAAGATTTTGTAAAACATTGTCCTATATTTGTATGTCTGTAAATATAATGCATAAGTTCTAAGTATAAATATGTCAGTATCATGTATGTTATTTTAAATTGCCTGTACGCCACCTTACATGTTCACATTAAAATAAAAGCCAGCACTTCAATCGCATGAAATAAAGGCTGAATTGAAAATGTTCATACCTAGGGGCACCTGGGTGGCTCAGTGTGTTAAAGCCTCTGCCTTCTGCTCAGGTCATGATCTCAGGGTCCTGGGATCTAGCCCCACATTGGGCTTTCTGCTCAGCGGGGGGCCTGCTCCTCCTCTCTCTGTGTGCCTCTCTGCCTACTTGTGTTCTCTCTCGTTCAAATAAATAAATAAAATCTTTAGGGGGAGAAAAAAAAAGAAAAGAAAATGTTCATACCTAAAGCATGGTTTCCTTGGCAAAAAATGAAAGGTTATTTATTTAGTTCCCTGAAAGAACATCAGGAGAAACGGGGTCCTCATAACAGGCCCTTGAGATAATTTTTTTTTAAAACTTTTCCAAGGAAGTATAGATAACCGTATTGCCCTGCATTTGGGATTACATATAAGGCTTAATTTGTGATATACACAAGATGCATTTGGACACTTTTCTCTAAGAAATTACCAACTGTGCAATAGGGAAAGCTTTAGCTTCCCAAGACATTCTGCTTGGATTATCTTTACTCTTTTAGCCATAATATCCTGAAGGTGAGAATTGTTGAGGGAGCAAAACAGGCATAGACCCCGGTGTCTCACTAATCAAAACTCCCTGCAGGCTAGTTTTCCAGCAGGCCTGGGTCCCCGCCTTTATTATACTATTGTCGTCCTAACATTTCCGTTGATTCCAATTTATTATTTTTTTAATTTATAATTTATATGCCTACCTGTTGCCCAGAAAAAGAGCTGAAGCAACTTAAGATATGTATTCCATGCCCCGCCACCTCAAAAAAACACTCAGGTGATACTAACCTAAAAGGCAGGAAGGAACCAATGTTGACCTTACAGTGTCTGTATTCTGCCACACACTTTATAAACATCATCTTGTAGTTCTGAATGAACACTTGACTTTTGCTCAAGAGTTTTTTCACTGTAGTCAAAATATAGAATTGGAGACATTACAGAAATTACTGAAGTTTTAATGCATCACAACTAATAAGCCCATGAACTTTTTTCTGTTAAGAAAAAGCAACAGGAATCTTCTCACAAGACTCCTAGAAATACTTCTTCCCAATGAAAGTTTTTCAAAATACGAAGAAGCCCTAAGTTGATGGTATAGTCCTAATTCAGGGTTTGAAAACTAATACAACAGGCAATGGGAGAGAACAGGCAGCGCCTGGGAATGCTCAATAAGAAACGACCTGTAGATACAATTTGTCTGTGCTGCTAAAATGTTTCTTCCTCCAAATCCTCCCATTGCCAGAAGACCAGAGGAAAAGATGAGAACTCTGTCACTTTTTCTTGCCTCTCCGCTTGTCCTTGTCTTTGCCTTTACGTTTAGAATCCTTGCCATCATCTTTCTCCTTCTTAGGCAGTCTGAAGCCACCAATTTCCCTCCGTACCATAGTGCCTCGCCACCAGGCCTGGAGCTGGAAGAGAAAGGGGGAGTGAGTACGATAGAACAGGCATGCCAATCCCCATCCTTTCTGCATAAGGGAGTTGTCTTGTCATAAAGTAACTTATGTCTGAAGAATGGTGTATGTCGGGCGCCTGGGTGGCCCAGTGGGTTAAGCCGCTGCCTTCGGCTCAGGTCATGATCTCAGAGTCCTGGGATCGAGTCTTGCATCGGGCTCTCTGCTCAGCGGAGAGCCTGCTTCCCTCTCTCTCTCTCTGCCTGCCTCTCCATCTACTTGTGATTTCTCTCTGTCAAATAAATAAATAAAATCTTAAAAAAAAAAAAAAAAAAGAATGGTGTGTGTCTGAAGCATGGAAGCCGCCATGCATGCTAAATTCTATTTATTCCATCCCCCCTTTTTTGAAAACAGGTCTTGTCAGAACCTAGCAGATAGCCTGGGATAACTTAGATAAATAGGATTCTGAGAAGATCATCCGGGGTGTCTGGCTGGCTCAGTTGGTAGAACATGTGACCTTGCTCTTGGGGCCATGATTCAAGCCCTACATTGGGGATAGAGTTAATTAAAAAAAAAAAAAAAAAAAAAAACAGCTTCTCCAAGAGCTGTTCTGACTATAAATAATATTCTTAAATACGACCTTCAGGCATAAATTCTAGGTCCCGCTTCCTCTGCTGACCACCACTTTCCCCTGGATTAAGAGTTAGGGATATGCCCCTTGCTATGTGAACCATCTCCCTGCACCAAGGACTGCAGGCAAATTCCAGTAATAACAAAAAGCCATCCTTCCATACCGATCTGTTTCATGCTTCATAATAAATGAAAAAGAGACTTTGTGTTGCTCAGTGTTAGGCCAGCTATGAATTGAACGTGCCCTCAGATGCCAACTGTGGGACGCCTGGCTGGCTCCATTGGGTGAGTGACTACCTTAGGCTCAGGTCATGATCTGGATTCCCAGGATCAGGTCCCTGCTTTGGGCTCCCTGCTCCTTTCTCTCTCATCCTCCCCTCTCTTGTGTTCTCTCTCAAATAAAAATAAAATCTTTAAAAAAAAAAAAAAAAAGATGCCAACTCTGGCTTTCTACCTTTATGATGCTCTTCAACTCCAAGTCATCCTGTTCTCTCTTCTTCCTGGTCTTCTCCTTTTCTAACCGATCTTCAATGATGACCTGTTCATATTCCCTTATCTGTAAAAGTAAACATGGACCCTAGGTTATAAGACTGTCCTGGCAAGGTATGGCCAGCCAGCCTTGCACTTTTAATATAAAATTTGAAAATAAAGCCTGCCAAACCTAAAGATAAACCAACGAAAAGAAAAACTAAGTGGATTCCTATGGTATAAATATTCATATACTAACTATATAAAAATGTTTCCGTTTGGAGCAAATTTGCTGTAAAATCTTGCATAAAAATGAACTAGTAACTTGTGTGCTTAATGACCTCAAAGTACTGTTTCTTAAACTCATAGAAAGTACACATACAAATAGCAGTCATCTTTTTTTTAAAAGAGATATTTGGGAAGTTTTACAGTTATTCAATGATGAGACAATAATCAGAAGCTTTTTAAAATTCATAATTTACAGATTAGCTTCAGAGACCATAAAGTAGAAATAGTAATGGTATCTATCTCAAGAGGTGGTGAGGGTGAAGTAAGTCCTTTGGAATGTTAATAAGTGCCTGGGACAGAACGAGCACAATGGAGGCTTGTCAGATGCCGCCAATACTGTCCCCATCGTGGATGCCGTCATCCTCGTCATCATCATGGGAGAAGAGGCTCAGTGGTTTACAGGCACACCTCCACTTTGTCACGCAGCTACTGTAGCTCAGCTACCGCCCATTCCTCAGGCGTGCTCAGCCTTAGACTGTGGAGACTGCTTCCTTACCGTCCTTGCAAGTTCTTGAAGGTGTGCTAAGTCACTGGCCTTAGCAGCTTTGAGAGCATTTAGTTCATTCTGTTTCATTTCCGTGTCCTTATCAAATTTCTCCATCCAGAACTCTAGCTTTTCCTCAAGTTTCTGTTTGGAAAGAACATTAAAACATGGTTCCATCAGACACAAAGCCTTATGAAATCATTTATATAAGGTTCGAGAACCAGCAAAACTTCCCTATAGTGAAAAAAGGCAGAATCATGGCTACCTCTAGGGGCAGGTTGCTTGATTGGATCAGGAAGGGACACGAGGGAGACTCTGGGATGTTGTAAACATGTTCTCTATGTGGGTGGTGGTTACAGGATGTGTGTGTGTGTGTGCACGCATGCAAATGTTCATCAAAGTATATTCTTAATGTTTGTATACTTAATATTATTATTCAATTTAAAAACAGAAGGAAGAAGGCCTTCCAAGGGGTCTGGATAAGGGAAATTGGAAGGAATAAAGGGTAGGTAGAAAATTCTAAAGGATAAGGAATGGCATCAGATAGTTCTTTGATTAATAACAGTAAATACCAGGGCTGCCTGGTGGCTCAGTCAGATGGGCATATGCCTTCAGCTCGGGTCATTATTGGGTCCTGGGATGGAGCCCTGCGTCGTCGGACTCCCTGTTCAGCAGGGAATCTGCTTCTCCCATCCTCTGCCCCTTCCCCCTTCTCATGCTCTCTTTCTCTCAAATAAATAAATAAATAATAAAATCTTAAAAAAAAAAAAAACAGTAGATGCCAATTGAGAAGGGTACAATGTCTTCAAAATCCTAGAAAATAATAAATGTGAATCTAAGATTCTGTACTTAGCTAACCTAGCATTCAATTGTGAGGAAAGAAAGACTATACCTGGTCTTTCCAAAAGAGTTACTCAAAAGTGTATTTTAGCAATGAAATCTAAAATTTCATTTTAGAGATAGTACATGTGAGAAACGACAGCATGTTTATTTAAGCTACATAAAATACTTTTTTTTTTTTAAAGTAAACCATAATCTGGAACTAAAATCCTAAATTAGGCACTATGTCTCCTGGAAAAAACAGATAGGCTCTGAAGACAGAATGCCTAGGTTTCGCTCCTAAGCTCTGGCCCTCAAGTATGTTAACTTAAATTCTTTAAGCCTCAGTTCCCTCATTTATAAAACGGAAATACGTAATGAATGATTTCAATATGGGATGTAAGAGAGGAAGAGAAGAGGTAAAACTTTGCTTTATTAAAGAAAAGAAGATATAAGTATTGATTAACTCTAGACTTAAGATGAACAGAGTATACATATATATGTTAAAGTACAGAACAAAGTATAAAGAATATACTTTGAACAAAGTATAAGTATGTTAAAATGTGAAGGGTTACCACTCCAAGAATATAATGCATAACTTCCAAACTACTAGATCATGTACCTCAAGAATGAAACCTCAGGAGGAGTCTTTAGCCTATAATTCTGAAACTAATAACACATTATATGTTAATTGAATTTAAATTTTAAAAAATAGAACAAGTGGAATATAAGAAAAAACAGCAGCATAACGCAAGGAAAACAACACAAGCTTCAGAGCCTATCAGAGGCCTGTTCAGATCTTCAATCTCCCATTTTCTAGCTGTATATATTGGACATGTTAATTAATACCTCTGAGGCTTTGTTTCTTCTTTTGTAAAATGGGAATATTACTACTTATGTCCTGTGAATATTATGAAGAATAGATATAATGTATACGGTGCCTGGCACTAAAAGGATTTCAATAAATGGTGCTTATTTTAATTATCAATCAATAAATAATCAAAAGTTTAAAAAAAAAAGAGGAGTCTTTAGGTTGTACATTGACATGGAATTTTTTAAAAACGTGAGTCAATTATTCTGATCAAGTTAAAGAGAACATCAGTTTGGTGCAATCATGTCTTTAACATTTCAAAGTCTTGTTAACATTTTTTTCTTTAAAAAAAAAAAAAGAACAGTCTCCAGGCAGGTAAAAAGAAATGGCTAAAATGTAATAACATCATTTGATATTTATTGAACTTCTAGATATATTAATTTCTATTTATGGCAAATGATACTGGTTTTTATTTTATAGTAATATAAAAAATTTTGTTGAAGTGAGTATATACAAAATAATAACACCGGTGGTATGCTGATATTACAAAACTAAGAAAGTGGTATGCAAATGATGAATTTGCACTAGACAGCAAGAAACCAAACAATATGGGACACCTGGGTGGCTCAGTCAGTTAAGCATCTGCCTTCAGCTCAGGTCAGGATCCCTGCTCAGCAGGGAGGGAGCCTGCTTCTCCCCGAGCCTCCCGCTCCCCCTGCTTGTTCACACACTCTCTCTGACAAACAAAATCTTCAAAACAATTAACTAAGAAAAAAAAAAATCAAACAATAAAAATTCCATCAATCCAACAGAAGAAGGAAAGAAACACCAAAAAGCTTGAAAAGCAGGAAATATAAAATAAGATGAAAAAAGTAAATACAAATAAATTAAAAATCACAATAAAAATAAACTGTGGTAAATTTCCATATCAAAATAGGGGCGCCTGGGTGGCTCAGTGGGTTAAAGCCTCTACTTTCGGCTCAGGTCATGATCCCAGGGTCCTGGGATCGAGCCCTGCATCGGGCTCTGCTCAGCGGGGAGCCTGCTTCCTTCCTCTTTCTCTCTGCCTACCTCTCTGCCTATTTGTGATCTCTGTCTGTCAAATAAATAAATAAAATATTTTTTAAAATTTTTCCTATCAAAATAGTGTCCAATTTTTAAAAAAAGTCAATCTATGAACGATTTATAAAAATCACAACTAAAACAATATAATCATAGCAAAAAGAAAGCAGGTTGGCAAGTAGTATCTGGAAAAACAGAATTCAAGCCAAAAATAATTAAATGAGACAAGAAGGGATATTTTATCCTGAGAAAAGGCATGTTCTATTAAAAAGATATTGTAGTTATGAAGTTTTATATTCTAATGCCATTTTAGAATATATAAAGCAAAAATTATTAGAAATATAAGAAATTGACAGATTCGAAATCATCTTGGGAGGCTCTCATACTTCTCTGAAATTAACAGCTCAGCTAGATCAAAATAAATAACATGAAGAATCTGACAGACTATTAGACCTTAAAAAAAAAAAAAAAAGATTGTATTTTATTTATTTATTTGAGAGACAGCAAGCAAGAGCGAGCACTAGCCAGGGAAGAACGGGGCAGAAGCAGACTCTCTGCCGAGCAGGGAGCCCGACATGGGCCTTAATCCTAGAACCCAGAGATCATGACCTGATCTGAAGGCAGACACTCAACCAGGCACCCCAGATTTATACCTAACAGAGAATACAAATTCTTTTCAAATACCCATGGAATATTCATATAATCTGAGCATATATGAAGCCCAAATGAGGGCTCAACAAATGCCAAAAGGCATAAAGTCTTACATTTCACATAACGACACCACAATGGAAGACAGTGTAGACGTCAAAGGGTTGTCAGCAACAGAAAGCCTACACATTTCTTCTCCAACTCCAGCTACCTGGACATTTAAGAAATACACTTTTAAGGGCACCTGGGTGGCTCAGACGGTTAAGAGTCTGCCTTCAGCTCAGGTTGTGATCTCAGCATCCTGGGATCAAGCCCCACATCAGGGTCCCTGCTCAGTGGGGAGCCAGTTTCCCCCTCTCTCTCTGCCCTTCCCTCTGCTTGTGTTCGCTTGTACACACTCTCCTGCTCTATCTCTAAATAAATAAATAAGTCTTTAAAATTAAAAAAAAGGGATGATAACTTAAGCATTATGTATCAAGGGCGCCTGAGTGGCTCAGTGGGTTAAAGCCTCTGCCTTCGGCTCAGGTCATGAACCCAGGGTCCTGGGATCGAGACCTGCATCCAGCTCTCTGCTCAGCAGGGAGCCTGCTTCCCCTCCTTCTCTCTCTGGCTGCCTCTCTGCCTACTTGTGACCTCTGTCTGTCAAATAAATAAAAATATTTTTTTAAAAAAGCATTATGTATCAAAACCTGTATACTGCAGCCAAACAGTACCCAGAAAAATATGTCGGGTTACATGAATATAGTAGAAAATAATAAAATTCAAAAGTCAATGAACAGAGCATTTTAAAAACTAGACAAAGATTAACAACATAAGCTCAAAGGAAGTATAAGAAAATAACTACTCAAAACTGAAGCAAAAACCAAAGTGAAAATGAAAAAGTATTTGCTCAATAAAGCCAAAAGATGGTTTTTGCAAAGACCAATAAAATGGTCAAAACTTTGACAAATCATTTAAGCAAGAAAAAGGGAGAGAAGACACAAATTTCTTAAAATAAAGATGAGGGGCGCCTGGGTGACTCAGTCAGTTAGGCTGCTGCCTTTGTCATAATCCTAGGGTCCTGGGATTGAGCCCCATGTTGGGCTCCCTGCTCAGCGGGGGGGCCTGCTTCCCCTCCCTCCGCCTTCTGCTCTACCTGCTTGTGCTCTCTCTCAATCTCTCCATCAAATAAATAAATAAAATCTTTAAAAAATAAAGATGAAAACAATAACTACATAAATAAAGGAACTTTTAAGTTGTGAGAGACTGTGGAGCACATCTTTATATTAATAAATTTGAAATGAATGTTTTAGATGAAATGAGTTCTTTCTAGGAAGAAATTACCAAAAATGACTCAAAAAGATTATTTAAGTGAAGACATCAATAATTGAAAAATTGAAAAGGTAGCTAACCATCTCCCCTTGAAAATGGTACTCAAAAAGATTGTCTATGACTAAATTTTAGTAAAGTTTCAAGGAACAGATAATAATCTATTTGTTCTATTGGTATTTTTAGGTTTCAGAGCATAAAAAGATGGAAAGCTTCCCAACTCAAGCTGCTAAGCTACCATAACTGTTACAATACAAAGAACACTAAAAAATAAATCTATAGGTTAAACTTGTTTATGGAATATATAAATACAAAATAAAAATCTATAAACCAATCTAGCAGTCTGTTAAAAGAATAATGTATTATGAACAAGCAGGGTTTATCCCAAGAATTTAAAGATGATTCATCAATAAATGATTACTATATTTTACTTTATTAGCATATTAAAAAATAAAAAGCCTTTATCTCAATGGATGGAAAAAATCTATCTCATAAAACATCAAAACTCATTCCAGATTAAAAACGAAAAACAAAAAACAAAAAACTCAGCAAGACCGAAAGGAAACTTATTTAACTTGATAAAAGTTTATCTACCGTAAACCTATGTAGTAAACCTCATACAACCCCATTTGTGCCAGTTATCAATTTATTGCCTCTCTAAATGAATCCTTCACCAGCCAACTTTGTCAACCAGGATGCTTGCTCTAACTTGGTTCTTTTGCCACTTGGCACAGTGATAAGCCTTGTCAGTAGAGGGCGCTAAAGGGACATGACAGGAAAGCGTCTCTCCTTTGTTCAAGTCCTTCCTCTTTTGTTCCTGGGGCACAGAGCTGACAGTGGCCTGTGTGGGGGACACTGATGCCACTTATTCACCAACAAGTTTTGCTGACATAACAGTAGGATTCTTGCTTACCAAAGAACCCACCATTCCCAGTTTGTCCACTTTATCCCACTACCTATGAACCTGCTCTGACCCAGGGCAATGAAGCAAACATCTCTGTTCCTCCCTTCCTTGGATACCATCCTTTGACCCTAGGGAGTTTCTTTAGAGTTCTCTTTTATCCTTTCTTTGTAGCCAATCCCTTACTCTTAATGATTCTTTTGCTAAACATTCCCTGCTGAAAGAACTGTTGTGTTTTCTGTCACCTAACTGAACAGTGATTCAAAACTGGTACCAGGGCGCCTGGGTGGCTCAGTGGTTAAGCCGCTGCCTTCGGCTCAGGTCATGATCTCAGGGTCCTGGGATCGAGTCCCGCATCGGGCTCTCTGCTCGGCAGGGAGCCTGCTTCCTCCTCTCTCTCTCTGCCTGCCTCTCTACCTACTTGTGATTTCTCTCTGTCAAATAAATAAATAAAATCTTTAAAAAAAAAAAAAAAACTGGTACCAAAAGTAGCTTCTGTCCCACCTTCTCATTCATAAGTCCTACTAAGGCACCCAAAGTCCTTGCTTTGTCCTGTTCAGCAGATAGAATCAGCAAGGGGACTACTACAATGTTTTGTAGAAAGTCAAAGCAAGCAAGATCTCTGCAGACCATATTATGGCAGAAAGAACAGAAGGGACACAGCCCTGATGTGAGCCTGTGAAGATGTACGGTTGACCCTGCCAGGTAAAAGCTAACTGCTTCTGGGGGCGCCTGGGTGGCTCAGTGGGTTAAGCCACTGCCTTCGGCTCAGGTCATGATCTCAGGGTCCTGGGATCGAGTCCCGCATCGGGCTCTCTGCTCAGCGGGAGCCTGCTTCCTCCTCTCTCTCTCTGCCTCTCTGCCTACTTGTGATCTCTCTCTGTCAAATGAATAAAATAAAATCTTTAAAAAAAAAAAAAAGCTAACTGCTTCTGGAGGTTCTTCCAAATTGGGTTGGAGACACAGGCTTTGGTCAGCCGCCTACCGATTGCCAGTGGCCTCTGAAGAATTTCCCTAGTCAAGATACTACACCTAGAACTGTAGCTGCAATTGGAGTCATCAACTGATTGCATTTACAATAGTCTACAGTCATTATCCAAGATCACTCAACTCAACAGGTCACACTGCTTAGCTAAATGGGGATGTGGTAAGTATCACTACCTCTGCTGCTTTATTTTTTGTTGGCACTGATCTCTGCCTTTGCAGTACGGGTGCAGCATCTGCTTAGGATTTACTATGTTGGTAGGAAGGGGAAGTTCCAGAGACTTCTACTTGGTCCTTACTACCATAATGGCCCTCACTCCATAAATCAGAGAATCAATGTGGAAATTCTGTCTGTTGCCGAGTATGTCTATTCCAATTCTATGTTCAGTAATGGGAAATAACTACAGGGTGGATCCACAGAGCAAGTGGGCCTGGAGTAAAGCAGATCTGCCGATCACCTGAGCACTATAATTTCTCATTTTGAGAAGGGATGACCACGGTATTGTTTCAGGTCCCTAGGAATTAATATTAAATCAGAGCCAATGTTTAGTAATCTGAAAGGGTCTGGATATTTTCTGTTTTCCAGTGTACAGTAACTCTAATAATAGCCACAGGTCCCTTTGAGTAGGCTTAGGGGAAGATTCACAGTATATACCTTCCATAATGATGTAGAGTTCATCCTCAGGGGGACCTGGCCCTTCCACTTAAGGGGATTTGGTCTTTGAATTGATTTAGTTCTGGAAATTGGAGGAGAAACCATGACTCTTTATTGTGGTTTTGGCTTTCTTCTGTTACATACATCAAGTAATTCTTTATCAGGCTGCTCATGAATTTTGTTCATAGGGGTACCGATTAATTAGCCATTGTCAAATATCACTAAGAGCAAAGGCATTCTGATTTCTGGTACATCCCCGCTGTCCTTCATGGTAAATGTGTTCACCTTTCTTTGGCAGTTAAGTGCTGCCTCATGTCCTCTGGCTCTGCAGAATCCCATCATCACCACTGAAAGCAGGGAAGCCATTTCAATGATGATGTCACCCATGATTTTACGTGGCCTACCTAGGAAAGCAACCAAAGACCTTTTTGAGGATGTGAGTGCTTCCCTCACGAACAAATTTCTCAATGTCTTAGTATGGGAGTGTCCTCTGGGAAGAAATGTCTCACACTAACTCATTACATGTAGGTGTTCAGCAGCAGATCTGTAGGTCACACAAATTCACTCTGATATTCCCATTTCCCTAAGTCTTTAGATTCTCTCCACTAAATCCTACTAGGGAAGCTGTGGCATCTCCACCTCATTAAATGTGGGCCACTGCCGAGTCGCTGAGTCCAGTTTCAAGTGAACCGTTAGAGTCCAGCTTCACAAGCTATCACATGGGATCCAGAATCTCCAGTAAGTATGTCCATATCAATGAACGTGACTCAGTCTAGCGTTACATTCCACCCTCGTTGGTCTATCACCCTTAGAATCCATTCCCACACATGTCTCCCAATTACAAGCAAAGTCTTGTAATTCTTTAGGTTTATAAGCTATTTCCCTCTGAATTATAGATATCTGAATTACCTGTACCCTGAAGCTTGCTGAGATTTGACTCTAGTTATGGGTCCAGGGACAAGAGGAGTGATTGTGCTGGGTGTTGAGAGAGAGCATCTGACTTAGATGAAGTTATTACTATGGCATTTTCACAGAAAGTAAGACTAATCTCCCAAACCCGCAAAGGCATACTACTTCCACTGGGAAGGGAGGCTCAGAGTTACTTGGGAGTTGAATATTAATTACTTCTGAATACATTGAGATATTCCTATTATGAGTTTCAGTGTCCCATTATTTCCCAATGAATGCCCTAACCTGCACATGAGAACCTGGGCTAGACTATGAATTCATATGTAATATTGACTGAAATACCACTAAAACCAAAAACAGAACAATGGTGCCCCATTATCACTACTACTAGTCAACATTACACTTGACACTCAAGCTATACTATAAGCAACAAAATGGAAACACATATAAATAACAAAAACGAAAATGTAAAATTGTCTGCAGTCGAAAAGATTTTCTAGAAAGCAAATCTAAATGAATTAACTGAAAAACATTAAAACTAATATGAGAGGGCATAAGGCATCTACAGTGATATGCAAAAATGAATAGACTTTCCATATACCATGCATTTACAGACATAGCTAAGAATGTTTAGCATTGTTATACTAGCAAAATTGGAAACAACCTGAATGTCCAGTGGCAGAAGAATGGCTAACTAAATTTTGGTCTACCCCTCAATGGGATATTATATAGCAGTTGTATTGCTATTGGAAACAGTAAGACAAAGTATATTTTTAAAAAAGAGTCTGGAATAATATATGTGGTATGATCCTATTTATGTCAGAAATATTAACAAATAAATAAATAGATGGATAGATAAATACTAAAAATGTAAGTATTTAGGTACATAAACCAGTATGTATATCAAGAAAAAGATTTGGAAGAACTACTGGAATAATTTGGGGGTGATTATGAGAGCTTTCACTCTTTCTTTTCAAAATCTATGTCTTTCTGGGGGTGCCTGGATGGCTCAGTGGGTTAAGCCTCTGCTTTCGGCTCAGGTCATGATCCCAGGGTCCTGGGATTGAGCCCCACATCGGGCTCTCTGCTCCGCGGGGAGCCTACTTCCTCCTCTGCCTCTCTGCCTACTTGTGATCTCTGACTGTCAAATAAATAAATAAAATCTTCAAAAAAAAAATCTATGTCGTGTTACTGGGCTGACAATCTGGGAAACACTGACTTCACCCATCCATTATCCATTCACCCACCAACTAACTCATCGGATTGTCATTAAACACGTGCTAACTAGGCATCTAATACTGAACAAGGAACATGGCACATAATCCTTAAACTGCCTGTGTATAAGATCCCATTCCTTATTAGAAATTTAGATTTTGGTTTTAGTAAAGCCCTGTGAGATAGCAGGTATAAATTATTTTCTTTAACCACAAATTTGGAACTGTTTACTGAAAATTTATTAGCTTTTTCAAAGGTAAACTGAATTCTAAGCTAGAAATGTTTTCCTTATTCATCCCAACAGGGATTTTTTTTAAAACTCCTCTCAGCTTAGTTTGTTATTAGTTTTAGAAGTACTAATTAAAACCACTTCAGTCACATATAATTCACACAAGAAGAAATAAGATGAATAAAGAAATATGTATTTTGTAAGTGAAACACAAACCCATCAGAGCATGGAAAAGTTTTGGGGACCCACCTGCTGCTCTTTTCTAAGGAACGTTTCAATCTCCAGATGAATCCTGTTCTCTTCTTCAGTTTTCAACCTCAGTTTCTGTGACAACAATAAACCAGTATCAGGAAATCTTGCCAGCAGGGTTCGGAATGAGAAATTCTCAATATTAGAGATCTGTGGCCAGATCTCAATTTTCTTTACCAGCTGAGATCCCAAGAATCCTGCCATATTGCTCTAGGGCTGGGAAGTCATTCCCTTCAACCCAGTTCATGTTCACAAATGTCGCTAGGCCATTTGCTGGCATTGTAGGGGACACATGCCAGTGCCCAGGACAAAAGGACTATGATCCGCTTGCCTGGATAAAGTGATGTCAATTGAAGGAGAGAAACCATGCTTCAAGGGCACAAGGTTCTTAGGCCTAGAAAAGGAAATTCCAGAGTGCAAGTAAAGTTTGTAGTCAGGGTTGTCTAACTAACCCAGGGGAGTAAGCTTTCAAATGAGTGGGGCCCAGGGAAAGCAGTCCTCCTCCCCAGGGATGACATGTTTGTTCCTTCCCACCTACCTACTGTTCATTTAGCCATTGGAGCCTTCCTTTTCTAGTGAGGGTCTGCCCCTTGTTTCTTTCTCCTACTCTTTTCCGCGGTGACTTTCCAGCTATATAAATTTAGGTTTGAATGAAATTCAGCTCTTTTGATTTTATATTTCTTAATAGAGGGATAAAAGGTACCAGCTGGGCAGCAGCAAAAACCCACACTTAATAAGCATCTTGTTTTGCCCACGTTACCAGGAGAAATGGCAAGTGGTTTTATAAAATAAGGATAAAGTGACCAAGGGAAGAAAGTACAACTGACTTTCAGTCGTCACAAAAAAACAGTGGATGGGGGCGCCTGGGTGGCTCAGTGGGTTAAGCCGCCGCTGCCTTCCGCTCAGGTCATGATCTCAGGGTCCTGGGATCGAGTCCAGCATCGGGCTCTGTGCTCAGCAGGGAGCCTGCTTCCTCCTCTCTCTCTCTCTCTGCCTGCCTCTCTGCCTACTTGTGATCTCTCTCTGTCGAATAAATAAATAAAATCTTTAAAAATACAAACAAACAAAAAACAGTGGATGTCGGCTACAGCCCATCAGAATCTCTGCCTGCAAATACACAAGACTTCATTCTCTTTTTACTTCTGGTCTCAAATGTGAGAGCTGCAGGAGAGCTGGAGCAAAGATCAAGATACTCTCCCTCTCCTTCCTCCTCTGTTAGCTGAAGCAATATGAAGAGTGACAGCTCAAATGTGTTCATTCCTCAAGCAGCAGTGATTACCTCTATCTCTTCCAGCAAAAGCTCCTCAGTTCTGTTACATTTCTTCTGGGTCTGGGAGATCTGCAGCTCAGTGTTTTTCTTCATATAGCGATTTTCCATGTTGGTTTTTGCCTTCATTTCTTGCAACTGGTCCCTGAGGTGAGCAATATATTCATTCCGACTCTGTAGAGGTAAGACCAAGTTTCTAAATTAAAATACATGCAGGGGGTGCCTGGGTGGCTCAGTTCCTTGGGCATTCAACTCTTGATTTTGGCTCAGGTCATGTTCTCAGGGTCATAAGATGGAGCCTGGCATTGGGCTCTCTGCTCAGTAGGGAATCTGCTTGAGATTCTCTCTCTCTCCCCCTCCCTTCCCGCTGCCCCTCCTCCAGCCCCCCCCCTCTAAAATAAATAAATCAGGGGCACCTGGGTGGCTCAATGGGTTAAGCATCTGCCTTCGGCTCAGATCATGATCTCAGGGTCCTGGGATCAAGCCCCACATTGAGCTCCCTGCTCAGTGTGGAGCCTGCTTCCCTCTCTCTCTCTGCCTGCCTCTCTGCCTACTTGTGATTTCTCTCTCTGTCAAGTAAATAAACAAAATCCTTTAATAAAATAAATAAAAATAAATAAATAATTTTTAAAATAATAAAGTAAAAAAAAAATATTCTACCTCCATTCAGTTCAGCCAATGGCTAAAGCCTACCTTTTGTATCTATAAATCAACAAGAAAATGGATCTATTTTACTATTATTGCACTACAGGAAAGTTAGCCAATAATCATGGACAGTATACATGAAAACGAAGGCTAAGTAGTTCTAAGCATCAAGAATGGGAGATTTTTTTCCTAGTACACTATTTGGATAGTCTGTATACACAAAGACTTCTCATTACCATCTCATTTTGGTAGAAAAAGCACTGCTCTAAATGATCAAAAGACCTGTCTTCTCACCCAAGCCCCCAATAGCTGTGTCAGCCTGGCCAAGTCAGTTAAACTCTGCACGTTTTACCTGCTATAAAATAATAACATTAATATCTGCCCTGTCTGGAATATCTCAGCAAGTGATTGTAAGGAGTTAATTAAGAATATGTAAAAACTCTTTGCAGGTCCCAAAGTGCTTGGCAATTTTAAGGTTTTAATATTCATTTAAAAACTATTCATTCAGTACCATACTAAGCTAAATAGTGGAGAACTAATAGACGTGGTCTTTGCCCTCATAGAGCTTACAGTCTAGTGATAGAGATGTGATTAAAATAAAACAAACTTTTTGAGGCATCTGGATGGCTCAGTTGGTGGAATGTGCACCTCTTGATCGCAGGGTAATGAGTTCGAGCCCACGTTGGGTATAGAGATTACTTAAAAATAAGATCTTAAGGGGTGCATGGGTGGCTCAGTCAGTTGGGTATTTGACGCTTGATTTCAGCTTAGGTCATGATCTCAGGGTTGGGAGAGGGAGCCCCATGTTGGGCTCTCTGCTCAACAGGGAGCCTGCTTCAGGATTCTCCCTCCCTCTGCCCTTCTGCCCACTTGCTCTCTCGCTCTCTCTCTCTCTTAGTTAAAAAATTAACTAAGTAAATAAAGTCTTAAAAAAGAAAGCAAACGTTTTTAAAGGCACAAAACACTCTTAAAGACAACACTCAATAGGACAACAGGCCATGGGAGAGAGTGACAAGGGAGGCCCACATTAGATCAGGTAGTCTATGAAGGATTCTCTGAGAAGGGAATGTTAAATCTGACACCTGAAGGGTAAGTATGGAGGTCACATGAAAAGGGATCAAGGAGGAGTCTAAGAAAGAGGAAAAATAAGTACCCAAGTCCTGAAGCCGCAAAAACCTGGATACATTCCAGGAACTGAAAGAAAACTCTGGAGACTATCCCAGCGAGGGTTGAGAGTAGGACAAGATGAGGCTGGAGACGGAGGTAAGACGGACCATGTAGGCCCTCCGAAGCACTAGTATGGGGTTTGAATTGTAATCCAAGGGCCATGGGAAGCCTCAGAAGGGTTTTAGTCGGGGAGATAACATCTGATCATTTGAGAAGAACAGATGCAGCAGGAGTAATTTCACAGAGAGATGATTGGTTAGCTGACAGCATGACAAGCAAACACAATTAATAATGAAAACACACTGCTTTAGTCAGAGATCGCTGTTTCTCTAAATACCAACCAACTTTAGTTCTGCCGTGTAAGCTGGATGGAGTTAGTTCTAAGCATTCGAAGAAACAGCAGAAATCCATCAGGATTATCCACCATGAAAAGCAAATATGGTTTAAAGGATCATAGGCCCCTAAACTTAGTCAGACTTCCTTCAACTCATTTTGTCTGACTTCTTGGTGTAAACACTATGGAATCATTCCAATTATTCAGTTGTTCCGCCAGTACCAGAGCCTTCCAAGGAGATGAGTATCTCTGGCTGAGAACATGTTACCAGTCCAGCTGGCTAATACATTGCAGTACTTCTTAACCTCTTAAAAGCTGTAGGATTGTGGGCAATTTACTTAACCTAAGACCTTTCTCAACTGTAAAATCCTGCCAGTGTCTTGCACAACTTAGCTACTCAATAAATGTTCATTAAATGCATTTTAAGAAAAGTCTTTTTTGGCTCCGTTTTCCCCTTCTTTCTACACTCTATTTCCTTTTCCCATCTCTTTCCATTTTGCTTCCCTCCTCCCTTCTGATTCAAGCTGTATGGTGGTCAGTGATAAAGTCTGGATTTCTAGGAAGACTTGAGTTAGAGCGAAATGTGACAGCTTCCCTTCCTCATCGGCTGGAATCTTTATACCTATCTAACCATGTAGTCTTTCTTTGACACCCTGCTTATATACCACTTAAGCCCAGAAAACCTTTTCTAGAAAACCTCAGCCCATATAAATAACTGCAGTTTTGTTTCTCACAGAATCTAACGGTGTTGAACAGTCAGGTATTCATTAAATAGCATCAACACACAGATATACTTTCAAAGACTCAAGAAAATGTTCTGGTCAGTTTTCTTTATCAAACCAAATATTGAGTCTTTTGGAGTAAAAATATGAAGATCATAAATGCAGAATTAAAACTCTATGAGTTTCCACCTCTGGCAAGAAAAAGATATTATGTTATGTAACCTAATAAGATCTTAAAACATTGGTCTACAATTTCCCTACTGAGCTGCCCAGGCGTCCCCATAGCAACGGCATTTTTTTTTAAAGATTTTATTTATTTATTTATTTATTTGTTTTATTTATTATTTGACAGAGAGAGATCACAAGCAGACCAAACCTGACTTACAAATCACCAAACTGTCTTCAGATCTGTACTCGTTATTTGAATTCAGAGGAGCACAATTTAGTAATGGAAACAAGCAGCCAACCAATTACAGTTAATAAGGCTCCAACAGCTGCCACAAAAGTTTGAGCCAAAGGATTTTAATGGTGGTGTCTGTTTTCATAATTGAACACAAAGCAGAGATGAGGGTTTGATTGGAGGGAAAAAGGAAAATGGGAATGTGGTCTATTTAAGTGGCAAAAGCCACAGAAAAAATACAGTTCTGTATTAAGTTAACATCTGTAGTTGTCTATGACTAACAGTGGCAGCTTCTAGAATACTCTCTGAATAAAATCTGAGCTACACAGTCCCCCATTCTTTTTTTTTTTTTTTTAAGATTTTATTTATTTATTTGACAGAGAGAGATCACAAGTAGGCAGAGAGGCAGGCAGGGAGAGAGAGAGGAGGAAGCAGGCTCCCCGCTGAGCAGAGAGCCTGATGCGGGACTTGATCCCAGGACCCTGAGATCATGACCTGAGCCGAAGGCAGCGGCTTAACCCACTGAGCCACCTAGGCACCCCACAGTCCCCCATTCTAAGATGCAGATGAAACAGATCCAGATTTCTAAAGTTTCAGGCTCCAATTCCACCCATTCCTTCATTTCCATTTGAACAATTTCCTTTCCAATTGTACCAATTTCCTCTTCCCTTTTGTGATAAAGTTTCCGTACACCTCACTGTCTTGACGGATCTCCGCTGAGTAAACTCTTTTAAATGTAATGCCTTATACTATACACAATATTATACATGTCTAACTACAACAGAGGACAAGGAAGTATTTTTTTCCGTTGTATAAACACAATAGAGTGCCACAAAATGCAGTAATCAAAACAAAGAGGAAGCCCTTCAGATGTTTTTCACAAGACTGATCATGATTGTCAGGCTTCTGAGGACAATCCAGTAGAAGCAGCACTATAAAAGGGAGACTTTGCGAAGTCTACAGATGATGGGAAGGCAGACAGCTTTTAAAAATGCTGCTACTGGGCGCCTGGGTGGCTCAGTAGTTTAAGCCTCTGCCTTTGGCTCAGGTCATGATCTCAGGGTCCTGGGGTAGAGCCCTGCATCAGGCTCTCTGCTTGGTGGGTGCCTGCTCCCCCCCTCCCCGCTCTGCCTGCCTCTCTGCCTACTTGTGATCTATTAGGTAAATAAATAAAATCTTTAAAAAAAAATGCTGTTACTACCACAAAAGTGATAAGACCCTAATCTCAGGGATTCATGTTAAAACCTGGCTAAGCCTCTAATGAAACTATTGAAGACAAGTTAGGTCTTCACAATTCTCAATTTACAGGAGTCTTCTAAACAAAATGAGACCTTTCATTTCACTTTTGCCTCCTCTTGGAGTCAGTTCAGGCTCTAAAAAAAGGCTTTTGAATTCTGTTATCTATTGCTTATCATATACTGGCTTTGAGTTGCTTGCAAATTAGCAAACGTGCCTTCTATATCTTCATCTACTTCCTTAACCCATTTTGGAGCCTAAAGTTCATCAGAGTCAGCTCAACCTGTTGTCTTAGGTACTCAACTCTATATCCAGTCCCCCCAAAAAGGAAATCAGTGTCATCAAAGAGAGTACAAAAAGCCGAGAGGCTAAGTGAAGAAAAGAACTGGGTAACATGCAAAAGTTAGTAATAGTGTGGCCAGAGAAAAACCAAAGTATGGTTTGGAGGATGGAGTAGTTCAGGCCTGTTTTAAAATAAGAAGCAGGGGCACCTGGGTGGCTCAGTTGGTTAAGTGTCTGACTCTTGATTTCAGCTCAGGTCATGATCTCAGGGTCGTGAGATTGAGCCCCTGAGTGCTGAGGCTCTGCACTCAGCAGAGAGTCTGCTTGAGATTCTCTCTCTCCCTCTGCTCCTGCCCTCATCCCAAGAGCACGTACTCTCTCTCTCAAATAAATAAATCTTAAAAAAAAAAAATTATGCAAAGCTTCTGCATAGCACTGAGCTTTCCAAAGTATAGTCAGTGACCATGGATGGCAATGTGATTGCTGAATAAAGAACCAAAAGCTGAGGAATTAGTGGTGCTACCATTGGCATAGGGCCACCCGGTCTAGACATTCATGTGAATCTGGATCCAAGAAACTTTAGGGTTACAGGGCATCCAGCTTTGTGCCCTTTGGCCCCTTCTGTAACCAGTCAAAATGAGTTGGAATGGGTTCATATCCTTCACTGTTACCTCATTTAACCTCAATAATCAGGGCAAAGATGAAGTAAGTGAAGGACTCTTCTTTATCAGCCAACCTTCTCCTTGAAGATATATATATCTCCTTCAAGGAGATTATATATATATCAGTGCTTGGGATACACTGTAGGCAGTTAGAAATTAGTTCTATTAGGATTTCTAACACACTTAGCAGTTTACAAAGTTATATATAGTTTACAAGTTTACAAAGTTATATATATATACACGTGTGTGGTATATATATGTGTGTATATATGTGTACATATATAAGCAATTATAATTGCTTATATATGTACACATATACACACACACACACACACATATGTATATATATAACTTTGTAAACTGCTAAGTGTGTTAGAAATCCTAATAGAACTAATTTCTAACTGCCTACAGTGTATCCCAAGCACTGATATATATATAATCTCCTTGAAGGAATGTGTATATATATGTAATATATGTATGTACATATATGTATTTATATATAATTGTAAATAAATACTATATAATATATATGTTATAAATTATATATAATTATATATTTTTATATATTTACATAAATATATAAATTTAAGGGAAATGAGAAACCCTAGGCCCAGGAGAAAAATAAATCCTCCGAGGCATTTTGTTTTGAGAATATCTCCTCAATGCTAAATACCTTAGTGGCAGCTCCAGCACTGGAAAGGTTTATGGTATGTTCTAGAGGCAGCAGGATGAGGTAAGGGTAATTGCTTAAAGAAACTCCTGGTCAACCTAAAGCCACAGGTCTGGAGCAGATTAGATATAGCCCTAAGAAACACAACAACAAAGATTACAGACCTAGAACTTCAACATGGTCCAAACCCTGACCCCCAGGGACAAGGCAGATGTCTTACATGACGAGCCTCCCCCATGTACAGGACACCCATTGATGGTGTTTCCCCAGAGAAGCATGGCTTACAAGGCCCTCCATAATTTGTTGCCTTCTCCTATTCTAAGTTCATCTATGTTATCCTCTCCGTTTCTCTTCAAACTTCAGCAGCTATAAACTGGCCTTCTTCTAGTTCCTTATAAATCCCAAGTTCTGTCTCCTAACTGAATATTTAGAAGTCTAACTTTCACTATTGCCAATAAGTTCCTGCCAGTATGACCTTCACACAGCTAGTAACTATAAACTCTGGGCTCAATACAAAAGGCAATCACATAAAAACACTGGAGTGTACAAAATCAGGCAAAATCTGGAAGGAGACACTTGTAAGAGAGGTACAGCATGTGCTGAGTTTCCAACTTTCCATGACCTTGATTAGACCATAGTCAGCACTACAGAGTGGAGGGTAGCAGTGGATTGTGTAAAGCAGTGAGAACCCTCATCGCAGTCTTTTCAGACTGAAGAACCAGAAAACAGATTTTTGGACAACTAGAGCCAAATAGTTTTCAATAATGCTGAAAAGGAGAGAAAAAGCTTCACATTTGTTGTATAAATTCTGTGCATATCTTTGGCTCACTCCTGAGGCACAATGGTGCCAGGAAGAACATAGGCAGCCCTGCCAAGGAGAAAAGGAAATGAACTGAAGTGAGCTACTGCCCAATGTCGGTGAGAGTTTTTAGTTTTAATTTAATGGAGTTAACTGACCACTAAAACAAAAATGTCAGTACACTTTGGGAGATAAAACAGAATGCAGAGCCTCTACAACATAATATTCACACTGTCCAGGACACATTCCAAAATGACTCCATATTGAAGAAAAAGAGAACTATGAACCATTCTCAAGGGAGATTAACCTTAAGATGCCAAAGGTTGGAACTAGCAGACAAGGATTTTTTTTTAAGATTTTCTTTTTAAGTAATACCTATACCCAACATGGGGCTTAAACTCACAACCCTGTTGGTAGGCTCTACCAACTGAGCCAATCAGGCATCCCAATAGATAAGAATTTTAAACAAAGCTCAATAAAGAGCAATATGCTCATAATAAATAAAAAACAAGAAACCTCAGCAGAGAAATAGAACTATAAAAAAAGAACTAAATGGAAATTCTAAAACTAATTTTCTAAATTTTAAAACAAAAAAAGTACTAGAAGGGCTTAATAGTAGAATGGAGATGATGGAAAGTCAGTGAAATTGGAGACAGACAAACAGAGATTATTCAATTACATGAACAAAGAGAAAATTTTTTTTAAGAAACAGAGAGACCTAAAGGTCACTATCAAAAAGTCTAAATAGGGATCATTGGAATTCTAGTAGGAAGAGTGCAACAAAATGGAACTTTAAAACTATCTGAAAACATACTGGCTGGGGCACCTGGGTGGCTCAGTTGGTTAAGTGCCTGCCTTTGGCTTAGGTCATGATCCCAGGGTCTTGAGTCAAGACCTGCATTTTGCTCTCTGCTCCGCGGAAGTCTCCCTCTGCCGCTCTCCCTGTTCATGCTCTCTCCGTCTTAATAAAATCTTTTTTTAAAAAAGTCTTCTAACTTCTGGGGTGCCTGGGTGGCTCAGTGGGTTAAGCCGCTGCCTTTAGCTCAGGTCATGATCCCAGGGTCCTGGGATCGAGTCCTGCATCGGGCTCTCTGCTTGGTGGGGAGCCTGCTTCCCTCTTACTCTCTCTGCCTGCCTCTCGGCCTACTTGTGATCTCTGTCTGTCAAATAAATAAATAAAATCTTAAAAAAAAGAGAGTTAAAAAAAAAAAGTCTTCTAACTTCTATATAAGAAATAATGAAGACTCCCTGATCTGAAGCATAAACTTGTCCAAATAGCTAGGCAAAAGCTGACATTAAGTTATTTTATAACTTTCTAAACTGCTAACTGTATTAGAAATCCTAGTAGAATTTCTAACTGTGTATCCCAAGCATTGTTTTCTAAAGTTACTGCTTAAAACTTGGGATGCATTTTCTTAAGAGGTAAATGAAATAACAGATTAGGTCCTAATGACCATAAAAGCCCATCAAATCCACTCTGTACTTGAAATATAATACAGATGACATTATCAAACCTAACCATCATGTATAAGGAGGTTTCTAATGTGCTTAATGTCCCATCTGGGACTAGTCTCGCATCTGGGATGCTGGAATACAGGAGACCGCCTGAGATAAGGTCTCCTGTAGGAAGGGGTCAGTGGTATGCTTGAGTGCGGTGGGAGGAATAAGAACAAACTGAGCATTCCCGAGTGCTGTGGTCTCCCCGAGTTCTACTGGGGACTTACTTACATATCCCAGACAGCTCTCTAGTTACTCTCTTTATACATTACTCTGCTTAGTAAAGGCATCCCAGGAGAAACAACCATTTCTCATTTGTAGTTTTTCTTTGCTTAAGAAAGATGGCTTCTGGGGTGCCTGGGTGGCTCAGTGGGTTAAAGCCTCTGCTTTCGGCTCAGGTCATGATCCCAGGGTCTTGGGATCAAGCCCCGCATTGGGCTCTCTGCTCAGCGAAGAGCCTGTTTCCTCCTCCTCTCTCTCTGCCTGCTTCTCTGCCTATTTGTGATCTGTCTGTCAAATGAATGAATAAAATCTTAAAAAAAAAAAAAAAGATGGCTTCTTTTCTTTTGATGGCTGCATAGTATTCCATTGTGTATATATACCA
This sequence comes from Mustela nivalis, assembly GCF_964662115.1. Classification (NCBI taxonomy): domain Eukaryota; kingdom Metazoa; phylum Chordata; class Mammalia; order Carnivora; family Mustelidae; genus Mustela; species Mustela nivalis. The sequence continues at coordinate 115,943,945 of NC_139020.1, forward strand.
CATCTTCTTGATCCATTCATCTGTTGATGGACATCTAGGTTCTTTCCATAGTTTGGCTATTGTGGACATTGCTGCTATAAACATTCGGGTGCACGTGCCCCTTTGGATCACTACGTTTGTATCTTTAGGGTAAATACCCAATAGTGCAATTGCTGGGTCATAGGGCAGTTCTATTTTCAACATTTTGAGGAACCTCCATGCTGTTTTTCAGAGTGGCTGCACCAGCTTGCATTCCCACCAACAGTGTAGGAGGGTTCCCCTTTCTCCGCATCCTCGCCAGCATCTGTCATTTCCTGACTTGTTGATTTTAGCCATTCTGACTGGTGTGAGGTGATATCTCATTGTGGTTTTGATTTGTATTTCCCTGATGCCGAGTGATATGGAGCACTTTTTCATGTGTCTGTTGGCCATCTGGATGTCTTCTTTGCAGAAATGTCTGTTCATGTCCTCTGCCCATTTCTTGATTGGATTATTTGTTCTTTGGGTGTTGAGTTTGCTAGTTCTTTATAGATTCTGGACACTAGTCCTTTAACTGATATGTCGTTTGCAAATATCTTCTCCCATTCTGTCAGTTTTCTTTTGATTTTGTTAACTGTTTCCTTTGCTGTGCAAAAGCTTTTGATCTTGCCATTTGCGACAACATGGCTGGAACTAGAGCGTATCATGCTTAGCGAAATAAGTCAAGCAGAGAAAGACAACTATCATATGATCTCCCTGATATGAGGAAGTGGTGATGCAACATGGGGGCTTAAGTGGGTAGGAGAAGAATAAATGAAACAAGATGGGATCGGGAGGGAGACAAACCATAAGTGACTCTTAATCTCACAAAACAAACTGAGGGTTGCTGGGGGGAGGGGGTTTGGGAGAAGGGGGTGGGATTATGGACATTGGGGAGGGTAGGTGCTTTGGTGAGTGCTGTGAAGTGTGTAAACCTGGTGATTCACAGATCTGTACCCCTGGGGATAAAAATATATGTTTATAAAAAAAAAAGAAAAAAGAAAAAAAAAAAAAGAAAAGAAAGATGGCTTCTTACATGGCCGTTTTGGCTCAGTAACTTCCGGTGTTGGACGGGTGATTCTTACCTGCACTTCAGCTTGCCGTTCTCTTTTGACATTAAGTAGCTGTTTTTGAAGAGATCTTATCTGTTTTTTTCCTTTTTCCTCCCTAGAAGAAGTGAGAATGATTTGTTTAGAGGGGTGTTTCTCAAACTCCAGCATGCACAAGGCTCACCCCCAATGTTAAAAAACAGATTCCTGGGCTCTACCCCCAGAGATTCTGATTCGGTAGGTCTAGGACCAGGCCCTGGAATTCACATTTCTAACAAGTTCTCAGATGTTGCCAGTGGTGCTGGTTCATGGAACACACTTTTAGTCATACCTTACAGATCACTGCAATTTGTTTTAGTAAACCAGAAGCGAGATTTTGGTGTATGGGTTGTATCTCAAAAAGCTGCTGCTGAGAAGAAGCGAAGAGGAGAACAGGAGTGGGGAAAGGAAGGGCAGGACATTCTCTTCCACCTAACCTTCTCTCTCCCACTTGGGGTCGGATCAGCATTGAGTCCGAAGGTTCCCTCCACCTTTTCTCTCACATGGGTATTTCCCCTGATAAAAATCTTTGCATGAATAATCTCATCTTGGCGGCTCTCAGAGCACATGACTTAACACACTTGCCATGGGCACACAAGCAGTAAATGGCAGGGCAGGATTCAAATTCAGTGCTCTCTGAAGGAGAACGTAACTACTTTAGGTTTCTGTTTGTACTCAGAAACAGAATTCTGCTTACCTCTAGTAATGCCATTATCTAGTTTTAAAGAAAAACAAAATAATGAAGCCATGTAATAAATTAAATAATGTAATAATAAACAAAACAAGGGGCGCCTGGGTGGCTCAGTGGGTTATAGCCTCTGCCTTCGGCTCAGATAGTGATCCCGAGGTTCTGGGATTGAGCCCCACATCGGGCTCTCTGCTCAGTGGGGAGCCTGTTCCTTTCCTCTCTCTCCTCCTGCCTCTCTGCCTGCTTGTGATCTCTGTCAAATAAATAAATAAAACCTTTAAAGAAAAAATAAAAAGAATAAACAAAACAAAATAAAAACTATCTTAGCTTAGGCTGCCATTACAAAAATATCAGATTGGGTAGTATATAAGTAACAGAATTCATTTCTCACAGTTTGGAAGCTGTGACCAAGATTTGGGTGCCATCAGATTCAGTGTCTAGTTAAGAAAATGCTTCCTGGCTCACAGATGGTCATTTTCACTTGCATCTTTACATGATGGAATGGGTTATCTTTTATATGGGCATTAATCTCATTCCTGAGGCCTCTACCTTCATGACCTCATCACTTCTTAAAGGTCCCACCTTCTAATACCATCACATTGAGGGTTAGGATTTCAACATATAAATTGGACGTGGAGTGGGGTACACAGAACATTCTGTCTATAACAACAACCAAAACACCTTACCACTAAGTAGCACCTAGATAAGTACTCCCATTCAGGAATGTTTAGTAAGCATATACTTAACTAGAATCTTGAGATTGAGATTGTCTTGCCAAACTATAGATGATGTAATTCCCATCTATAGATTATCAAGAAATAGATAAGAAAGATGTAAAATATTTATTTCATAATAAATTCAGAACCCTAGGGTCAATTCAGTTACATAAATAAGTGAAAAAGAACAGAACAAAGTCCCAAAAGGAAAGAAAAGAAAGAAAGAAAGAGGAAGGAAGGGAGGGAAGGAAAGGGAGGAAGGGGAGGAAGAGGAAGGAAGGAAGGAAGGAAGGAAATAAGGGGAAAAGGCTTAATATGTATGACTATCCTTAAGGAGTTCTAGGGCTCTGGTGAAGAGCTGGGTGCTGGATTTGGAACAGAAGTGTCAGAACAGACAAACAAAAAATTGGCAAGATCTAACTCTAGGAAGAAAAAAAGCTGTTCAAGAAAGGAAATTTAGGGGCGCCTGGGTGGCTCAGTGGGTTAAGCCACTGCCTTCGGCTCAGGTCATGATCTCAGGGTCCTGGGATCGAGTCCCGTATCGGGCTCTCTGCTCCGCAGGGAGCCTGCTTCCCTCTCTCTCTCTCTCTCTCTCTGCCTGCCTCTCTGTCCACTTGTAATCTCTCTCTGTCAAATAAATAAATAAAATCTAAAAAAAAAAAAAATTAAAAAAAAGAAAGGAAATTTAATAATTATATACTGTATATCTCATCTGTGAACTATTCACACATAGTAATAATCAAAATACTAAGTATTAATTTAACCAAAAATGATGCTCTAACTATACTAGGGGCATGGAAAAAACCCACTAGATTACATCTAAAACTATATCCCCACTGGTGTTGTTTGCCATAAAGAAGAAAACTGGCCAGTGTGAGAAATGAAAAATGGATACTTTTTTTAAAAGATTTTATTTATTTATTTGTCAGAGAGAGAGAGAAAGCACAAACAGAGGGAGAAGCAGTTTCCCTGCTGAGCAAGGAGCCCACCCAAGGTGGCTGATCATGACTTGAGCCAAAGGCAGACACTTAACCAGCTGAGCCACCTAGGTGCCCCATGTACTATTGATTTGAAGGTAAACATTTCTTATATGTTTATTGGCCCATCATATGTCCCCTTTAGTGAACTGTCTTTTCCTATCATTTTTAGATATGCCAAATCAAAAGATGTCTCATCTCTCTGGATCCGACTACACTTTGATTCATCATCATAATGAATGGAAATTTCAGCACATTAAGAGATAAAGGCCGGGTCGCCTGGGTGGCTCAGTTGGTTGGACGACTGCCTTCAGCTCAGGTCATGATCCTGGAGTCCCGGGATCGAGTCCCGCATCTGGCTCCCAGCTCCACGGGGAGTCTGCTTCTCCCTCTGACCTTCTCCTCACTCATGCTCTCTCTCACTGTCTCTCTCTCAAATAAATCTTTAAAAAAAAAAAAAAAAAAAGAGATAAAGGCCAGTCAGATCACTTTTTATTCCCATTCAAAAGCAATGCCCAATTAAAACAGCAATGAAGGCACAGCTGGGCAGCTCAGTTGGTTAAGTGTCTACCTTCCACTCAGCTCATGATTCGGTTCCTTGCTCAGCAGGAAGCCTGCTTCTCCCCCTGCTTGTGTTCTCTATCTGGAAAATAAATAAAAGCTTAAAAAAAAAAAATAGGGGTTCCTGGATGGCTCAGTCGTTAAGTGTCTGCCTTCAGCTCAGGTCGTGATCCCAGGGTTCTGGGATCAAGCCCCATGTCTGGCTCCCTGCTCAGTGGGAAGCCTGCTTCTCGCTCTTCCTCTCCCCCTGCTGTGTCCCCTGTCTCACTCTCTCTCTCTGTCAAATAAATGAACAAAAGCTTTAAAAATAAAAAAGGGGCGGGGCGCCTGGGTGGCTCAGTGGGTTAAGCCACTGCCTTCGGCTCAGGTCATGATCTCAGGGTCCTCGGATCGAGTCCCGCATCGGGCTCTCTGCTCCACAGGGAGCCTGCTTCCTCCTCTCTCTCTCTGCCTGCCTCTCTGCCTACTTGTAATCTCTCTCTGTCAAATAAAAAAATAAAATCTTTAAAAAAATAAAAAAATAATAAATAAATAAAAACAGGGGCCCCTGGGTGGCTCAGTGGGTTGAGCCGCTGCCTTCGGCTCAGGTCATGATCTCAGGGTGCTGGGATCGAGTCCTGCATCGGGCTCTCTGCTCAGCGGGGAGCCTGCTTCCCTCTCTCTCTCTCTGCCTGCGTCTCCATCTACTTGTAATTTCTCTCTGTCAAATAAATAAATAAATAAAATCTTTTAAAAAATAAATAAATAAAATCTTAAAAAAGAAATAAAAATAAAAATAAATAAATAAATAAATAAATAATAAAAACAAAATAAAACAGCAATGAGACCACGATACACTGAATAGAACGGCAGAAATCCCAAAGACTGACACCACCAAATACTGCCAAAAATGTGGAGCAACAGGAACTCTCTTTCATCGTTGGCAGGAATGCAAAATTGGTTTGGCAACTTCTTACAAAACTAAACATACTCTTACCATAACAATTTGGCAATTACGCTCCTTGGTATTTCCTCAAATAAGTTAAAAATTTACATCCACACAAAAACCTGTACATAGAGGGGTGCCTGGGTGGCATGCTGAAGGCGGCTAAAGTGTCTGACTCTTGGTTTGGGCTCAGGTCTGATCACAGAGTCATGAGATTGAGCCACGCATTACGCTCCATAGTCAGGATGGAGTCTGCTTGAGTTTCTCTCTCTCTCTCTCCTTCTGCCCCTCTCCTCCCCACTTTCTTTCTCTCTCTCTAACAAAGTCTTTAAAAAAAAAACAAACCTGTACATAGATGTTTAAAGTAGCTTTATTCAACAATTGCCAAAACTTGAAAAAACCAAGTGGTCCTACAATATGTGAATAGATAAACTGTGGTTTATCCAGACAATAAAGTATTATTCTGTGCTAACAAAGAAATGAACTGTCAAGCATGAAAAGACATGGAAGCAACTTAAACGCATAATACTAAGTGAAAGAAGCTAATCCAGGAAAGTTATGTACTATATGATTCCAACTACATGACAATCTGTCATAATCAAAATAGGATGGTTGTGGCACAAAAACAGACAGAAAGATCAATGTCACAGAATAAAAAACTCAGAAATAAATCCATAAATATACGGTCAGTCTTTGACAAAGCATGAAAAAATACCCAATGGGAAAAACATAGTTTCTTTAACAGATGCTGGGAAAACTGGACAGCAACATGCAAAAGGAAGAAATTGGATCACTTTCTTATATCAACTACAAAAATAAATTCAAAATGGATTAAAGACCTAAATGTAAGGCCTAAAACCATAAAAATCCTAGAAGAAAGCATAGGCAGTAACTTCTCTGACATTGACACTGATACGGCACCTTTTTCTAGATAGGTCTCCTGAGGCAAGGGAAACAAAAGCAAAAATGAACTATTGGGACTGCATTAAAAAAAAAAATCTTCACAGTGATGGAAACAATCTAGAAAACTAAAAGGCAATCTATAGAATGGGAGAAGATATTGGCAAATGACCTGATAAAAGGTTGATACCCATAACAAAGAACTTACAAAACTCAACACCCAAAAAAATAATCCAGTTAAAAAATGGGCAGAAGAGGAACGCCTGGGTGGCTTAACGCCTGTTAAGCGTCTGCCTTCAGCTCAGGTCCTGATCCCAGGGTCCTCGGATATTTATTTAAAATATTTATATATTTAATATAACATTATTATTATATACAAAATACATATTATATATCATTATAAATAATGTTGTTATAATATTATATTATATATAAATATAAAATATTTAAAAATAAATATTTTTCTAAAAATGAGCAGAAGACATGAACAGGCATTTCTCCAAAGACATACAGATGGCCAACAGACACTTGAAAAGATGTTCATCAAATTTCATCATTACTTACCATCAGTGAAATGAAATTCAAAACTATAATGAGGTATCACTTCACACCTGTCAGTATGGCTAAAATCAACAACACAAGAAACAATAGGTGTTGGTTGAGGATGTGGAGAAAAAAGGAACCACTTGCACTCTTGGGGGGAATGCAAACTGATGCAGCCACAGAAAACAGTATCGAGTTTCCTCAAAAAGTTAAAAATAGAACTACTGTATGATCAAGTAATTGCACTGCTAGGTTTTTACCCAAAGAACACAAAACACTAATTCAGAGGGATACATCCACCTGCTGTTTATAGCAGCATTATTTACAATAGTCAAGATATGGAAGCAGCCCAAGTGAACACTGATTGAAGAATGGGGTTAGAAGATGTGGTATATATACAATGGACTATTATTCAGCCATAAAAAAGAATGAAATCTTGCCATTTGCAATAACATGGATGGAGCTAGAGAGTATCAAACTAATAAGCAAAATAAATCAGTCAGAGAAAGAAAGATACCATAGGATTTCATTCATATGTGGAATTTAATAAAACAAGCAAGCAAAGAAAAAAGAGAGATAAACTAGGACACAGACTCTTAACTACAGAGAACAAACGGATGGTAATCAGAGGGTGGGTATGGGTTAAATAGATGATGGGGAATAAGGAGTGCAATTGTCATAATGAGCACTGGGTATTGTACAGAAGTACTGAATCACCATATTGTACACCTGAAACTAATATTACACCGTATGTTAAGTAACTGGAATTAACATTTAAAAAAAAAAAGAAAGGTTACTGTACAGTAGGAAGACTATTCTTGACATACTGTAGATACACATAACTGGAGCCCAGAAATCTGAATTATTGTCCCAGCAGAACTAGGATTAGCACCTAAATTTCTGAGTTCTATTTATCTTCCCTGGAAGGCACAAATTTGATTTGCTTTAGAAATCAAGAACTCTGGTAAAAGTTTTATGGCACTTTAAAATACAACACAGCAGGGGCACCTGGGTCTGCCTTCAGCTAAGGTCATAATCCTGGAGTCCTGATAGTGAACCCCACATTGGGCTCCTGCCTAAGGAGGAATCTGTTTCTCCCTCTGCCCCACCCCCAACTTGTGGGTGCTCTCTTTCTTGCTCGCTTGCTCTCTCATTCTCTCTCTCTCAAACTCATGCTCACTTTCCCTCTCAAATAAATAAAAATCTATAGAAAAAAATACAACACAACAAATAAACTTAATATTACTCAGACCTGGCAATGACATCATAGAAATGCATTTTGTTTTCCCTCTCTTTGCCCAGGGCTTTCTTGAGACTAGTGAAAGTGCCTGACTCTTCCAACTCCTGCCTGGTATCTGTAATTATATCGCTGAGAAATTGCCTGTAAGGAGACACAAAAAGAATGAGTTAATAAGGTATATTTTTTCTTACATTTACAAAGGGCTACAGAAGTCACACAGGTTAAGACCCTGGATGAAAAACCATGACTAAGCTGGAATTGCTCCTGGAATGCAAGAATAGTTTAGCATTAGAAAGTCTAATAGTATGCAACACATAAACAAAAGCAAAGGAGAAAAAACATGTGGCCATCCCAATAGATGCAGAAAAGACATTTGGCAAAATTCAATGTCCACTCATTTGAAAATAAACAACAAAAACTCCTAGCAAACTAAAAATAAAAGAGAACTTCCTTAACCTTACATACCAAGGACTAACAAACCCTGGATATATAGTATGATATTATGTATATAATATTTAAAAACATATAAAACTGTATTTTTAAATAAGACCCATACATACCTAATAAAAGCGTCACAAGAGAACATAAGAGAATAATAAACACCAAATTCAGAAGAGAGTTTGTCTTTGAGGGAAGATAAAATTGAAGATGCTCCAATTGTATCTTAAATATTTTACTTAAAAACAAAACCAAAAAACCTCTAAAGTAATTATGGTAAAATGTTAAGATTTGGTGTTTATGTACCTAAGTATTCATTATTTCATTCTTTATATTTTTCTGCTTTTTAAAAATATTTTGTAACTTTGCAAAATTTAAATCATTTTTTTAAAAAATTTAAAGAGTTAATAGGGGCATCTGGGTGGCTCAGTCGGTGAAGTGCCTGCCTTTGGCTCAGGTCATGATCAAAGGGTCCTGGGATCAAGCCCTGTGTCAGGCTCCCTGCTCAGCAGGCAGTTTGCTTCTTTCTCTGCCCCTCCCCTCTTTCTCTCTCTCCCATAAATAAATAAAATCTTTAAAAAAAAAAAAAAAAGAGCTAATAAAACACTCACATTTTAGAGATGAGTAAACTCAGTCTCAAGAAGGTTAAATGACTTGCCCAAGGTCACATAACTAATTTGAGAAAAGGTAGAGCTATAATTCAGGTGTCCTGACTCATAGTCTGTTACTTTTCATTTTCTTTTATTTTTTAAAGGTTTTTATTTATTTATTTGAGGGACAGAGCAAGAGAGCACAAGCAGGGAGAGTCGCAGGGAGAGGGAGAAGCAGGCTCTCCACTGAGCTGGGAGCCCAACTCAGGGGTCCATCCCAGGACCTTGGGATCATGACCAGAGCCAAAGGCAGACGCTTAACCAACTGAGCCACCCAGGTAGCTCCATTACTTTTTATAATACTCTAGTGGGTACAGAATTTTAAAAACTGCTATTTAATGTTTTCATATAGAGTCAGAAAGAATTACACTCACTATTATACATAATAACTTACTAACAATCGTTCAAACAGAAAGATTCAATAACTATATTAAGAAAAAAGTTAAGGGGGCACCTGGGTGGCTCAGTGGGTTAAAGCCTCTGCCTTTGGCTCAGGTCATGATCCCAGGATCCTGGGATCGAGCCCCACATCGGGCTCTCTGCTCATCGGGGAGCCCGCTTCCTCCCCTCTCTCTCTCTCTGCTTGCCTCTCTGCCTACTTGTGATCTCTGTCTGTCAAATAAATAAATAAAATCTTTTATAAAAAAGAAAAAAAAAAAAAGAAAAAAGTTAAGTACACTGAAGTAAAAAAAAAAAAATTGAAAAGATATGAGCCATCCCACAAAGAATGAAAAGGACATTAACTAGATTGGTATTTATAAGCAGGACAACTTTCTGTCATGTATGCAAATCTGAGCCAGACTGATTTCACAAGAAACATTAGCTCTCTGATGCAGGAGTTGGCAAACTTTTCCTATAAAGGGGGAAACTGTAAATATTTTTGGCTTTGCAGGCCATAAATTCTCTGTTGCAACTACTCAGCTTTGCTACTCACGAAAGCAGCAAGAAATATGTAAACAAACAGGCAATGCTGTATTCAAATAAAATTTATTTTCAAAAACAGACTACAGGCTGGATATGGCTAGTGACCCTGGGTCATTACTATAAACATTCATTTACTAACAATTCTTAGCATAATGTTACATCCTCTTTTAAACTTAACAGACTTCCTTGTCAGCAAGCCTGATAAAAAACTGATTAATGAGACAGTGGAAACTGAGACTGCCTTTAAGAAATTCTCAGGATTAAAACTCAGCTTAAAAGTGGGCTACTTAGGGGCGCCTGGGTGGCTCAGTAGGTTAAAGCCTCTGCCTTCGGCTCAGGTTGTGATCCCAGGGTCCTGGGATCAAGCGCCCCCCTCGGGCTCTCTGCTCAGCGGGGAGCCTGCTTCCCACCCCCACCTCCCTACGCCTGCCTCTCTGCCTGCTTGTGATCTCTGTCAAATAATAAAATAGGGGTGCCTGGGTGGCTCAGTGGGTTAAAGCCTCTGCCTTTGGCTCAGGTCATGATCCCAGGGTCCTGGGATCGAGCCCCACATCGGGCTCTCTGCTCATCGGGGAGCCTGCTTCCCTCTCTCTGGCTCTGCCTGCCTCTCTGCCTACTTGTAATCTCTGTCAAATAAATAAATAAAATCTTAAAAAGAAATAAAAATAAAATAAAATCTTAAAAAAAAAAAAAGTGGGCTACTTGAATGGCATCTCTTACTCGTGGATAAGCCATCATAACAGCTACTTTTATTTGTGCCAGGCACTTGGCTGCAGCCTTATTTCTAATCCTCACACTGATGTTGCAAAGTTGCTATAATTATTTTCACTTTTAAAAACTGGATGCAAAGTCTCAACAACTTGCCTATGATCATAAAGCCACCATACCTGTACCAGACTCCCTCCAGGCAGTCTTTAGCTAATCCTGTTATCAGCAGTACCTTTGCATCTAATTACCAATCCCTAAGAGAAGACAGCAGTCAGCCACCCCTGCACCCATTTTTCATCCATCATAAATATACTATTACATTTCCAAATATGCATGCGTTCTTTACCTATCAATCTGAATTTTCTTCAGTATCTCCACAGACATTATGGTCTGTCTTGTAGGTGTTTTGAAGACAAGATCTTGCATTTTGTTAAACTCGTTGGTAAACTGGCTTCCTTTTTGGATTTCTGGCAACTTGGTTTCTTCTTTAGGTAAGAATGGACTGGTTATTTTTAAGGGTCTTGAAGCCTCTGGAAGTTTTTCTAAGCTCTTGTTTTTCTTCTAGAAAGAAATGATGTTCTGTGTAAGACAGATTTTAAAAATAAGGAAACAATGCTATACCAGGGCTTCTGCCTACATTTTTCAACCTCACCTTCTGCCACTTGTACTCAAAACACAAGAAAATTACCCTTTTCTTCAGCAACCCAGATCACGTCCTGCTATTTTGTGCCTTCCTGCCTTGAGACAACATTCCTTTTGCCTGTCTTTCCTCAACTTACCACTTGGTAAACTTTAAGACTAAGATCAAAGGTAAAGTTCTTTGTGAAATGTCTCACGAGCAGATATTTACCATGTTGTAATTATTTGTATTTATGTCTCCCTGTGAGGGGAGGGGCAGTGTCTTAGAGATCTTGGTTCACCTCAAATTCTTTTTGGAACAAGATGGCATAAGAAATACAGCCATCTTGGGATGCCTGGGTGGCTCAGTTGGTTAAGCGGCTGCCTTTGGTTCAGGTCATGATCCCAGAGTCCTGGGATCGAGCCCCTATCGGGCACCTTGCTCTGCCTCTGCCTGTGCTCATTCTCTCTGACAAATAAATAAAGTCTTTAAAAAAAAAAAAAAAAAAAAGAGGGCGCCTGGGTGGCTCAGTGGATTAAGCCGCTGCCTTCAGCTCAGGTCATGATCTCAGGGTCCTGGGATCGAGTCCCACATTGGGCTCTCTGCTCAGCAGGCGGCCTGCTTCCCTCTCTCTCTGCCTGCCTCTCTGTCTACTTGTGATCTCTCTCTGTCAAATAAATAAATAACATCTTAAAAAAAAAAAAAAAAAGAGGGGCGCCTAAGTGGCTCAGTGGGTTAAGCCGCTGCCTTCAGCTCAGGTCATGATCTTAGGTCCTGGGATCGAGCCTCGCATCAGGCTCTCTGCTCAGGAGGGAGCCTGCTTCCCCTCTTTCTCTGCCTGCCTCTCTGCCTACTTGTGATCTTTCCCTCTGTCAAATAAATAAATAAAATCTTCAAAAAAAAAAAAAAAGAAAGAAATGCAGCCATCTTTATAGTCTCATTGCCTAGAACAATGCCTAGGGTATAGAAAACTCGAGTGTTCATTGAACACATGAATATGAAATAGAAAGAACGAAAAGAATATCATACCAAAGAGCATAAACTGGTAACATTAGTGGTGCACTATAGTTTTCAAAGGTCATGTGGGAAAAGGCTAAAATAATTCATTGCAGAACCAAACTTGAACATTAAGGGGTAGACATCAACCTGAGGAACAGCACATGTCTTTTAATTGATGATTCCTATTTAATCTGTTGCTAAAAGCTTTAGGTATTGAGAAGCCATATAACATAGTGATTATGCCTATAGACTCTGAAACCAAACTTCCTTGTTTGAATCCTGCCTTTATTTCTTACTAAGCCAGATTGATTTAGACAACTATTTAATATCACTATGCCTCCATTTTCCCATTGGTAAAAAACAGCGATACGAATACCTGCCCTCATAGTTATTATGAGGATTAAATAAATATACATAAAGCATTTAGAAAAGCACACAGAATTATGTCAGTTCTGCACTTGTTATGATTAATTAAATTCTTGTGCTGACCCGATGCACAGAAGGAAGGTTTATCTGCATATTGATAAAGCCTCAATCTTCCTTAGCTAAACTTCAACTAGCCCAGAAATGTTAAAAAAAACAATCCATGAAAGGTTAATAAACAGACTCAACTGCATTTTTCTTTACATCAACAATAAGCAAAGATTCAGATCAGGGGAAAACATCTGTAGGCAAGAACAAAACAAAATGCTGCCTTAATTAAGAATTATTTTTATTTTTATTTTTATTTTTAAAGATTTTATTCATTTATTTGACAGAGATCACAAGTAGGCAGAGAGGCAGGCAGAGAGAGAGGAGGAAGCAGGCTCCCTGCTGAGCAGAAAGCCTGATGTGGGGCTTGATCCCAGGAACCTGGGATCATGACTTGAGCCGAAGGCAGAGGCTTTAACCCACTGAGCCACCCAAGCACCCCAAGAATTATATTTTAAAGTACTCTTTTAAATTAAAATTAATTTGACTGGCTACAAAGAGTACAGAAAAGTAGAATTTCAACAGTTAAGCTGACATTTACCTGGACATAAGAAAACCTTAAGGATAGTTATTATTTCAGATTTTACTTAGATAGGAAAGGAAAAGTGTAAGGCCTTGGAAGCTGTTTCTATTTCTCTATTTTTCCTCTACCTTTATACTTGGGCATCTGGAAAAGGAGACAACTATGTCAGGCAGCCTGATTTACTGATTACTACAAATAAGTATGAATTTTTTAAAGAGAGAACTTAAAGAACTAGCTAAATGTTTTAGTCCACTCACTAAAAATATTTTTGTATAGTATATACTATGCACAGGGTAGGGTATTAGACCCTAAGGGAAAAGGTAAGAGAAACAGTATCTCATGGGAGCTCTTCTCAAATTTTGGTCAAATTACTCCCACTTCTGGTAGAATCTGGTATATTAGTATTTTTTTTTTTTTCATCATTACATCAAATCCATGATTTACCATTGAAAATCTATTTGGAGATGTCCTTAGCTATAAAAATAGTTATAAAGGAGGCATAAAGCTAACTAACCTTTCATCCCAAGGTTGTTCTAAGGCTAAACAATATGAATGAAGCCTTTGGAGAAAGAAAACATCCACATACCTACTAAGGACTTAAAATATATATCCTATGTACTTACAGAGCAATGGCATTGTAAAATTTGTAAGTTAGAACTAGTATTATGAAGTAAAAAACAAAAAGTTATTTTAAAAGGCTCACAATTTTAAAAGGTTGTGGAACTAAATTACATTGAGGAAAGGGCTGTTAGGCTTCTATTAATCAAGATAAGAGTGGATGGGGGGTAAAAAAAATTAAAAAAGGGGGAAGGTGCCTGGGTGGCTCAGTGGGTTAAGCCACTGCCTTCGGCTCAGGTCATGATCTCAGGGTCCTGGGATCAAGTCCCAAATTGGGCTCTTTGCTCAGCGGGGAGCCTGCTTCTCTCTCTCTCTCTCTCTCTCTCTCTCTCTCTCTCTCTCTCTCTGCCTACCTCTCTGTCTACTTGTGATCTCTCTATATAAAATAAATAAAATCTTTAAAAAAAAAAGGTAAGAATGTAAGTCTTTATTATATACACTACTATGAAATCATAAGCAGGGCCTCTGTTAAGGTGGAAAATTTTGTGGGTTAAGATCACTATCATAAACCAGAATAAAACAGTGCAAAATTTTTGTTCTTTAATTTACTGAAGTGGTGATCATTGCAGAATTGTTTATAAATTTGGGTTTTCCATCCTCTCCTGAGTTTCTCTGAAGGCAAATTACCCTTTTTTAGCCTGATTCAGTAACTATCATTGATAAGTAACTTTATCTTGTTAACTATCTTTTTATTTTTGATTCCTACTGAGGGAGACAATAAATAGAAGGAAACACTAGACTCTTCTTTACTGTTTGTTTACTAGATTAATGTATGAATTAGACTCTTGTTTTAAATGCACTGAAAGCCTTAGTTCTTGGGTTTCCAATCTCTTTACCTTTCATAAATTGATTAAAAAAATTAATTTGTTACAAAATTCTTGATATACCCATTAATGTCATTTTAAAACTACCCAAAAACTCATAGGATGTTAGCACTGGAAGGGATGATATGGATCATTTAGTTAAAATTCCATTATACTTTAGGAACCCCTGATTTGCACAGTCAGTGGAGCATGCGACTCTAGATCTTGGGGTTGTGAGTTCAAGTCCCATGTTGGGTATGGAGGTTACTTAAAAATAAAATCTTAAAAAAAAAAAAACACAAAAAGCTCCATCACATTTTACAAATAAGAACATGAAAATCCAGAAAGTGAAATGAATTGCACATAGTATACAACTAAACTGCAAAGACAACCTGACTCAAAATCTAGTGTCCTTTTAAAATTTTAATTTTTAAACTTTAATAAAAGCTTTACAAAAAATTAAAAAAGCAAAGCTTCACACCCAGACTATACATATAACAACAACAATTTAAAAGTGGTAAGGAGCAATGAAAGGGAAATTTATCTAGTTACAATAAATATAAACTTCTTTTCTGTTAGATGTGGGAAGCAATTTACTCTGTTGTTTATATAGCAACTTTCATTTGTTAGAGAATCAAAAACAATGTATGCTGTACAAAGTATATAATGTAATTTTGCTGAATGTAATAAATGGGTATTTGTACTTATAAGTTCTTTTCTGGGGTGCCTGAGTGGCTCAGTCGGTTAAGCATACGATTCTTGATTTCAGCTTGGTTATATGATTTCAACGTTGTGAGATCAAGCCCCACGTCCAGCTCTGTGCTGGGAATGAAGCCTGCTTGGGATTCTCCCTCTCCCTCTCCTGCCCCTCTGTCCCCTGCTTGCTCTCACACTCTCTCTCTCTCAAAAAAAAAAAAAAAAGATAATAAGTTCTTTTCATTTTATATCTATAACCTAAGTTTTAAAAATTTACAAGAGCTTGGGGTGCCTGGGTGGTTCAATCAGTTGAGGGACGGACTCTTGGTTTTGGCTCAGGTCATGATCTCAGGGTCCTGGGATCAAGCCTGTGTAGGGCTCTGCGCTCAGCAGGGAATCTGCTTGAGGATTCTCTCTCCCTCTTCTTTTACCCCTCCCATGGCTCATATGCACTCTCTCTCTCAAATAAATACACATACACAAATCTTTAAAGAAAATTTAAAAGAGTTAAAAATTTATAAAGATTTTGCTCACTACCAAGCTGAGTTTTTTGATAACTCAAATAGCATTTTGAGGAGGAGTCCATAACATCACCGAAAATGGAAAGGCTGACATAATGACCCAGCTGGCTATTCACAAAAACAGGTTGTAACATATTCAACAGTACCACAGTCTTTTTGGAATAAGGAAACATGGGGCACCTGGGTGGCTCAGTGGGTTAAGCCTCTGCCTTTAGCTCAGGTCATGATCTCAGGGTCCTGGGATCGAGCCCCACATTGGGCTCTCTGCTCAGCGGGGAGCCTGATTCCCTTCTCTCTCTGCCTGCCTCTCTGCCTACTTGTGATCTCTGTCAAATAAATAAATAAAATCTTAAAAAAAAAAAAAAAGAATAAAGAAACATTGAGAAGGTCTAGCTGAATTTCTTCCCCAGAGGGTTCAGTTAGCTTTCAGCAGCTAAGAAATATAAGACAGGTGGGGCAATTCAGTAAACTAGCTACTCTCAGTACATGTACTATATTTATATTGATTTATTATAGGCCTTTTTGAATAATGCCAACATACTGGAAGAAAAGTATATTCTGACTGGCAATGTATCTTGAGCTATAGTTATTTTACTCCATCAGTTCAGAGTACATATCTCAGGTAATTATTACAGTCCTTTTTATTTGAGATAAAGGTGCTATGTCCCATGTTAAATTTGATAGCATAAGTACTCTAAGTGATAGAGAAATAAAAAGGCAAGAAAGCAAAAGTTATATAATGGTGAGTGTATATACCATGCTGATGCTTTGTCTTCCTTCATACTGAACTGGCATGATATAGTTTAGAATAGAGAGCTGGTCTGTGGTATCTTCCAGAACTGCAGAGATCCTCAGCACATCTAGAATGGAGAGTGGCTCTATGATTTCCGGGATGACTTCTCTGTCTGTTTCTTCAGCTATTTCTTTTTCTTCTTCTACAGCACTGGGTGGCTCGCCTATTACTGACACTGTCACCTCAGAATGCCAGACTTTTGCTGGAAGATTTGAGCCTTCTAGTTGGCCTCTTTAAAAAAAAAAAAAAAGGAAAGAAAGAAAAAAGTAAATCAGTCACCAAATGTTTAAAAGTTGCTTCAACTCAAATGCATAGGCAGCATATAGGTTGGCCTCTGTGACATCCATATTGTCATATAACCAAGAAAAAGAATGAAAGTAGGAGTTTACATGTGGTTCTGCTAAATATCTCCCTTTGACATCCTGACCAACCAAAGGCAAGCCACTAGCTGTTTAATAACTCTATGTAACCCATACTATGGGTTAACCAATTTGAATTTGAGCCAAATCAACTTTTTTTTTTTTAACAACATCTTTAAATGCTAATCATAAGTGGCTCATGATTAATGAAGAGCAGAATTTGGCAGGAGTGCCTGGCTGGCTCCGTCAATGTAGCATGTGACTCTTGATCTTGGGATTATGAGTTCGAACCCTACATCGGGCACAGAGTTTACTTAAAAAAATAAATACATTAAAAACAAAAACAGTATGTAGTAGCCAGTCTCCAAAATGGGTCCATAGGATTCTCACCTTCTTGTATCCATACCCTTTTGTAGTCTCCCCCACACTAATAGGACCACCTAACCTATGTAACCAGGAGGATACTCTGGGTTCTAAGGTTAGGTGATAAAAGACATTGCAGCTTCTCCCTTACTCTCTCTCTCCTATCTCTCAGTCTGTAAGTAGTTGGCTGCCTTGCCATGGGGACACTTAAGCAGGTCTTTGGAGAAGTTTGTGAGGGTGTAGATCTAAGGCCTCTTGCCCACAGCCAGCATCAACTCCCCAGCTCTGTAAATGAACCATGTTGGACATGGATCTTCCAGCCCATCAAATTTTCAGATGATTGCAGCCCTGGCCAACTTCAGTCTTATGATTGAAAAGCTAGAACTATCCAGCAAAGCTGTTTCCAAATTCTTGACCTACAGAAACTATGTGAAATAATAAATGTTGATATTTTAAGTTACTAAGCTTTGGGGTAATTTGTTCATAGCAATAGATAAATAAATTCAAGATAAGGCATAATTTAAATAAATAGTTAATAAATAAATAGGTAACAAAATAAATTGGAATTTTGAACATACTCTTCCATTCTTCTCAAATTAATTGTAACTTCCGTGGTACATTTACAATCTCACAAAAAACCCAGTCACCTAAAATGAGAAGAAAACATTGAGATTAGTTTAAGGGAGTGTTGAATGACAATTAAATTACTCCTATACCTTTTAATAAGAGAAAATTAAAGAATTATAAGAGCTACAGCTGATCTCTTCTCTTTGCTTATTAGAGCAGCCCCAGAGATGGAAGAACCCCTGACATCATGTGATGCAGAACTATTAAGTAGTCAGCTTAAATACTGACAAAAGCAACTATTGATAAATGCAATTTTTTAATTTCTTTTTTTTTAAAGATTTTATTTATTTATTTGACAGAGATCACAAGTAGGCAGAGAGGCAGGCAGAGAGAGAGGAGGAAGCAGGCTCCCCGCTAAGCAGAGAGCCCAATGACCCTGGGACCATGACCTGAGCCAAAGGCAGAGGCTTTAACCTACTGAGCCACCCAGACACCCCTTGAATCTCTTCTTATGGTAAATTAATATACAACATGGTTTTCATACTTTATTATATTCTGATTTTTTAACTGGCAATATCTATGTAATAGATTTACTTTTCTGTTATTCTGATTATTAAAATATTTGATTTGATCATTCCATCTCACTGACCTGCCAGATAACAAAGTTTATTGTATCTGGACTTAGAAGAACACTTGAGATTTTATTTAGAAAAGCTGTATTTCTCCTTAAAATCAGTTTACTAAGACTACTATCAAGACATTACCCCTCCATAAGCCAAAATCTGTTCTGCTTAAACAAGCTTTACAAGAAGAACACCCTATGGAGAATTTTGTTCTATGCTAAATGAATAATGGTAAATTTCCAGTATGATTTTGTCCACAACAAAGTGACTCTAAGAAGGAGGATACAAATATATCTAATACAAGAGAAGTATCATATGTAAAAATGAAAACATATAAAACAGAATCTTTATGTAAATTGAAAAAAAGATACTCCAAACTAGCCTAATTTTCTGGTACAAGGGTGGTCTTAAGAGGAAGTATCATTGTGTAAAGAACATTTTGCCCTTTTGATGTCTCGTTGTTTCTCTATTTTTCCTTTTTTTTAGGCCTGGGGCATAGATAAATGTGCTTCATGCAGGTAAGATAGGGCTTGCTGATGCGGCATCCATTGTGCTCACACTGTTATGCCTTTTCGTTCCTCAATGATAGAAATCTAAGAATCATTCCTCCTTCATCTTTTCTTATTGTTTTTTTTTAAGGTTTTATTTCTTTATTTGTGAGAGAGAAGTAGCAGGGGGAGAGTCATGGGGAGAGTGAGGAGCAGACTCCTAGATGAGCAGGGAGTTGAGCTCAGGGTTCCATCCCAGGACCCTGGGATCATGACCTGAGCCAAGATGCAGAGGCTCAACTGATTAAGCCACCCAGGCACCCCCATTCTTCCTTCATCTGACACCAGCATTTCTTTTTTTTTTCCTTTTATTTATTTTCAGCATAACAGTATCATTATTTTTTCACCAAACCCAGTGCTCCATGCAATCCGTGCCACTTATAATACCCACCACCTGGTACCCCGACGTCTCACTCCCCCACCACTTCAAACCCCTCAGATTGTTTTTCAGAGTCCATAGTCTCTCATGATTCACCTTCCCTTCCAATTTACCCCAACCCCCTTCTCTCTAACTCCCCATGTCCTCCATGCTTTTTGTTATGCTCCACAAATAAGTGAAACCATATAATTGACTCTCTGCTTGACTTATTTCACTCAGCATAATCTCTTCCAGTCCCGTCCATGTTGCTACAAAAGTTGGGTATTCGTCCTTTCTGATGGAGGCATAATACTCCATAGTGTATATGGACTACATCTTCCTTATCCATTCATCCGTTGAAGGGCATTTTGGTTCTTTCCACAGTTTGCCGACCATGGCCATTGCTGCTATAAACATTGGGGTACAGATGGCCCTTCTTTTCACTACATCTGTATCTTTGGGGTAAATACCCAGGAGTGCAATGGCAGGGTCATAGGGAAGTTCTATTTTTAATTTCTTTTTTTTTAAAGATTTTATTTATTTATTTGACAGAGAGAAATCACAAGTAAGCAGAGAGGCAGGCAGAGAGAGAGAGAGGAGGAAGCAGGCTCCCTGCTGAGTAGAGAGCCCGATGCGGGACTCGATCCCAGGACCCTGAGATCATGACCTGAGCGGAAGGCAGCGGCTTAACCACTGAGCCACCCAGGCGCCCCTATTTTTAATTTCTTGAGGAATCTCCACACTGTTCTCCAAAGAGGCTGCACCAACTTGCATTCCCACCAACAGTGTAAGAGGGTTCCCCTTTCTCCACATCCTCTCCAACACATGTTGTTTCCTGTCTTGCCATTCTTGGATCGGAAGAATAAACATTGTTAAAATGTCTATACTGCCTAGAGCAATCTATACTTTTAATGCTATTCCGATCAAAATTCCACCGGTATTCTTCAAAGAGCTGGAGCAAATAATCCATTGGCCATTCTAACTGGTGTAAGGTGATATCTCAATGTAATTTTAATTTGAATCTCCCTGATGGTTAGTGATGATGAACATTTTTTCATGTGTCTGATAGCCATTTGTATGTCTTGATCGGAGAAGTGTCTGTCCATATCTTCTGCCCATTTTTTGATATGATTGTCTGTTTTGTGTGTGTTGAGTTTGAGGAGTTCATTATAGATCCTGGATATCAACCTTTTGTCTGTACTGTCATTTGCAAATATCTTCTCCCATTCTGTGGGTTGCCTCTTTGTTTTCTTGACTGTTTCCTTTGCTGTGCAGAAGCTTTTGATTTTGATGAAGTCCGAAAAGTTCATCTTCGCTTTTGTTTCCTTTGCCTTTGGAGACATATCTTGAAAGAAGTTGCTGTGGCTGATATCGAAGAGATTGCTGCCTATGTTCTCCTCTAGGATTCTGATGGATTCCTGTCTCACATTGAGGTCTTTTATCCATTTTGAGTTTATCTTTGTGTACGGTGTAAGAGAATGTTCGAGTTTCATTCTTCTACATATAGCTGCCCAGTTTTCCCAGCACCACTTATTAAAGAGACTGTCTTTTTTCCACTGTATATTTTTTCCTGTTTTGTCGAAGATTATTTGACCATAGAGTTGAGGGTCCATATCTGGGCTCTCTACTCTGTTCCACTGGTCTATGTGTCTGTTTTTTTTTTTTTTTAAGATTTTATTTATTTATTCGACAGAGAGAGATCACAAGTAGGCAGAGAGGCAGGCAGAGAGAGAGAGAGAGGGAAGCAGGCTCCCCGCTGAGCAGAGAGCCCGATGCGGGACTCGATCCCAGGACCCTGAGATCATGACCTGAGCTGAAGGCAGCGGTTTAACCCACTGAGCCACCCAGGTTCCCTATGTGTCTGTTTTTATGCCAGTACCATGCTGTCTTGGTGATCACAGCTTTGTAGTAAAGCTTGAAATCAGGTAATGTGATGGCCCCAGTTTTATTTTTGTTTTTCAACATTTCCTTAGCAATTCGGGGTCTCTTCTGATTCCATACAAATTTTAGGATTATTTGCTCCAGCTCTTTAAGAATACCGGTGGAATTTTGATCGGAATAGCATTAAAAGTATAGATTGCTCTAGGCAGTATAGACATTTTAACAATGTTTATTCTTCCGATCCAAGAGCATCTTCCATCTTTTTGTGACACCAGCATTTCTTAATCCAAACCATCACAAAGTCCTGTGGCTTTATCTTCTATTTCCATGTTCCCCAATGCCATGCTGGAACTGATGCTGTTACTTACTTGAACAACTCTAATAGCCTCCAAGTTAGAAGTGATCTTTTTTTCTTTTTAAAGAATGATTATATATTATTTTTAATTTTGTAGATGGAACTACAAGTGATGATGTAAAGGAACTGGAGATAAGTTATAATAAGGAAGCAAGAGTTACCTATGAAAATCAACAGGAAGGCCTAGCAAATAGCATTTCACAGCAAGTTTCTTATGGTCCATAAGGTGGAATAATAACATTTCTTTGTTTTCTAAGGAGATGGCTGGTGTATCAATACCTACAAGAGACAGCTTATTATTTAATCTAGAGTATTCCAGCTCTAACTTTGTAATGGGCTGTTAGACTTCTCATGATTCTCAGAAAAACTGTCATTTCCCAAATATGCAATTACCTTGATATCCTCTTCTAAAAATCAGTATTTAAAAAAAACAAAAACAAAAACCACACACAAAAAACTATTACTTCAAAGGGAAAAATATGTAATCAAATTTCCAAATGTTTCATTTTAGTCTATTTAAATAGTTGGCACATTTAAACTGAAATTACACTTCTAATGGTTTTCGTTTCTCTTAAATCCAGGTCCAAACTGTTTTTCCCCCCCATTGTAAAAATTTAAATTCAATTAACTTATATTACTGGTTTCTCAGGTAGAGGTCAGTGATTCATCAGTCTTATATAAAACCCAGTGCTTATTACATCACACGCCCTCCCCAAAGTCCATTACCGGGTCATCCTATCCCTCCACCTGCCTACATTCCAGCAACCCTCAAGTTTGTTTGCTGTGATTAAGAGTCTCTTATGGTTTGTCTCCCTCTCTGATTTCATCTTGTTTTATTTTTAAAATAAAAAATAGAAAATCAATTTTTTAAAGTTGAAAATCTAATCATGTCTTTCCTTAGAACCTTTCTGTGGTTTCTCATGGCCTTAGGACAAAAGCTAAAATTCAAAACTTGGCCCATAAGGCCTGTATGATCTGGCCTGCTCTATTCCTCTTCAGATACCCACTTGGCACTGCCCTTTTCTTGTTCTCCTGGCTCCAGGCTTAAGGGGCTTCTTTCAGTTCTTCTATGGAATCATGACCCCTTCTAACTCAGGGTCTTTGCACATGCTATTTCTTCTATTTGAGCCATTCTTCCCTTCATTCTTCAACTTGTAAGGTCCCACTGATCCATCAGGTACCAACCTAAATCAGTGGCATCTGGCTAGGCATCTGTCATTTGCTCCAAATCCAGTCTCCACCATTTTTTTTTTAAATTTTTTATTTTTTATAAACATATATTTTTATCCCCAGGGGTACAGGTCTGTGAATCACCAGGTTTACACACTTCACAGCACTCACCAAAGCACATACCCTCCCCAATGTCCATAATCCCACCCCCTTCTCCCAAACCCCCTCCCCCCAGCAACCCTCAGTTTGTTTTGTGAGATTAAGAGTCACTTATGGTTTGTCTCCCTCCCAATCCCATCTTGTTTCATTGATTCTTCTCCTACCCACTTAAGCCCCCATGTTGCATCACCACTTCCTCATATCAGGGAGATCATATGATAGTTGTCTTTCTCTGCTTGACTTATTTCGCTAAGCATGATACGCTCTAGTTCCATCCATGTTGTCGCAAATGGCAAGATTTCATTTCTTTTGATGGCTGCATAGTATTCCATCGTGTATATATACCACATCTTCTTGATCCATTCATCTGTTGATGGACATCTAGGTTCTTTCCATAGTTTGGCTATTGTGGACATTGCTGCTATAAACATTCGGGTGCATGTGCCCCTTTGGATCACTACATTTGTATCTTTAGGGTAAATACCCAATAGTGCAATTGCTGGGTCATAGGGCAGTTCTATTTTCAACATGTTGAGGGACCTCCATGCTGTTTTCCAGAGTGGCTGCACCAGCTTGCATTCCCACCAACAGTGTAGGAGGGTTCCCCTTTCTCCGCATCCTCGCCAGCATCTGTCATTTCCTGACTTGTTGATTTTAGCCATTCTGACTGGTGTGAGGTGATATCTCATTGTGGTTTTGATTTGTATTTCCCTGATGCCGAGTGATATGGAGCACTTTTTCATGTGTCTGTTGGCCATCTGGATGTCTTCTTTGCAGAAATGTCTGTTCATGTCCTCTGCCCATTTCTTGATTGGATTATTTGTTCTTTGGGTGTTGAATTTGCTAAGGTCTTTATAGATTCTGGACACTAGTCCTTTATCTGATATGTCGTTTGCAAATATCTTCTCCCATTCTGTCAGTTGTCTTTTGGTTTTGTTGACTGTTTCCTTTGCTGTGCAAAAGCTTTTGATCTTGATGAAATCCCAATAGTTCATTTTTTCCCTTGCTTCCCTTGCCTTTTGCGTTGTTCCTAGGAAGATGTTGCTGCAGCAGAGGTCGAAGAGGTTGCTGCCCGTGTTCTCCTCAAGGATTTTGAGGGATTCCTTTCGCACATTGAGGTCCTTCATCCATTTTGAGTCTATTTTTGTGTGTGGTGTAAGGAAATGGTCCAATTTCATTTTTCTGCATGTGGCTGTCCAATTTTCCCAGCACCATTTATTGAAGAGGCTGTCTTTTTTCCATTGGACATTCTTTCCTGCTTTGTCGAAGATTAGTTGACCATAGATTTGAGGGTCTATTTCTGGGCTCTCTATTCTGTTCCATTGATCTATGTGTCTGTTTTTGTGCCAGTACCATGCTGTCTTGATGATGACAGCTTTGTAATAGAGCTTGAAATCCGGAATTGTGATGCCACCAACGTTGGCTTTCTTTTTCAATATCCCTTTGGCTATTCAAGGTCTTTTCTGGTTCCATATAAATTTTAGCATTATTTGTTCCATTTCTTTGAAAAAGATGGATGGTACTTTGATAGGAATTGCATTAAATGTGTAGATTGCTTTAGGTAGCATAGACATTTTCACAATATTTATTCTTCCAATCCAGGAGCATGGAACATTTTTCCATTTCTTTGTGTCTTCCTCAATTTCTTTCATGAGTACTTTATAGTTTTCTGAGTATAGATTCTGTGTCTCTTTAGTTAGGTTTATTCCTAGGTATCTTATGGTTTTGGATGCAATTGTAAATGGGATTGACTCCTTAATATCTCTTTCTTCTGTCTTGCTGTTGGTGTAGAGAAATGCAACTGATTTCTGTGCATTGATTTTATATCCTGACACTTTACTGAATTCCTGTATAAGTTCTAGCAGTTTTGGAGTGGAGTCTTTTGGGTTTTCCACATATAGTATCATATCATCTGCGAAGAGTGATAATTTGACTTCTTCTTTGCCGATTTGGATGCCTTTAATTTCCTTTTGTTGTCTGATAGCTGAGGCTAGGACCTCTAGTACTATGTTGAATAGCAGTGGTGATAATGGACATCCCCGCCGTGTTCCTGACCTTAGCGGAAAAGCTTTCAGTTTTTCTCCATTGAGAATGATATTTGCGGTGGGTTTTTCATAGATGGCTTTGATGATATTGAGGTATGTGCCTTCTATCCCTACACTTTGAAGAGTTTTGATCAGGAAGGGATGCTGTACTTTGTCAAATGCTTTTTCAGCATCTATTGAGAGTATCATATGGTTCTTGTTCTTTCTTTTATTGATGTGTTGTATCACATTGACTGATTTGCGGATGTTGAACCAACCTTGCAGCCCTGGAATAAATCCCACTTGGTCGTGGTGAACAGTCTCCACCATTTCTTATGCCCTGAAAGACTGACCCAAATGGAACGCATCAACAGGAGACTTGGTAAGTGTAGAAGAGTGAGACCAGGTGTTTATCCTCTCAGCTCCCTCCCTGCCAGATCACCATGGGTTGGCTATGTTTCTATCAAAGGCCATGGCAACTGGCAGGCAATCCTCTCCACATTGCTCTTTCTTGGGGGCTTGGGTAACTATTTCTGCTCCATTTCCCTGGACACTATGTCATCCCTTATAGTTTCACTCCTGCCTACATTTTTGTAAGCAAACCCTTTATGAAATTCTGAACTCAGGGCACCTGGGTGGCTCAGTCGTTAAGTGTCTGCCTTTGGCTCAGGTCATGATCCCAGTGTTCTAGGATTGAGCCCCGCATTGGGCTCTCTGCTCAACAGGAAGACTGGTTCTTCCTCTCCCACTCCCCCTGCTTGTGTTCCCTATCTCACTGTATCTCTCTCTGTCAAATAATAAGTAAAATCTTAAAAAAAAAAAAAAAGAAATTCTGAACTCTATCACTGTTTTCATCCAGAGCAACAGTGACTGATGCAATGGCCTATCTACATAGTTTTTTTTTAATATAGTGTGCATATGCATATATATATATATAAATATATATACATTAAATAACCGAAACAAGTTTCACATAACAATTTACCCTTAATATGTATGATACTCTGATAATTTAGATTCTATCATATTTTGCCTATAATACCATGAAGTATTATAATCACAATCTACTACTGGCCCTTACCTGCAGTTTGAAAAATGCCCTAAATGACACTTCTGTAAGTGACACTTTACTTAACTCAACAGGCTGGATCAGGACTCCACTCTTCAAACACTCATTGCACTCCTATTTGATATTTTCCCCTATTAAACTGTTAAGTGTCAGGAAAGCAGGAGGATGATGGAGACGCTCACTGTTACATTGTTTCAGGCACTGTGCTCAAGAAGTATTTATAGAGTGAATGAAAGAACAAAGAAATAAAACTCACATTTAATGCATTATTCCTCCCAGGACTACTTACATTTGGATTTCTAGTACATTTAATAGCAGGATTTTTAGTGTATTTCTGGGACAGAGAATACTGGATAGACAGAGTGGGTTATAAGGTATGAACATTCCATCCTGATGTATTTAAGAAAGGACTTCAAATATGATTTATAGATATCTCATAAAATTTGGAGCCATCCTTTATTCCTCTCTCCCATTTCTTATCCATCAGCGAACCATGTCAGGATTACACTGAAAATATATTCGGAATTCCAGTATTTATCCACTCTGTCTACATGCCATCATCTATCAGGTTCATTACAATAGTCTCCTAATTGATCTCCCTGCTGGTGTTCTTGCTCCCTTCAGTCTCAACAGAGTGACCCTGTTAAAATGGAAGTCGAATGGAGTCACTCCTCCACACAGAACCTCCGAATGGTTTCTCATCTCGGAGTAAAAGCCTTTTTTTTTTTTTTTTTTTTTTAATAGTGGCCTCCCTCCCTGCTTAATTTTTTTTTCTCCATAGAGAAAATTTTCCTCACGTCACCTTCTAATGTGCCATATAATTTGCTTGCTTATTGTCTTGCTCCCCTTACTAGGATGTAAGGAAGCTCTATGAGGGCAGAGACTTCTGTGGTTTTTCGTTTATAGCAGTGTCCTCCGAGCCAAGAACAAAGCTTGGTACATGGTAATTCATCAATAAATTGCTGAATAAATGAACGAGACCATAGAGAAACCCAAATAAATGTGCAATAATTAGGCAACGTAAATCTGATATCCACTAATCCATCTCGTCTGCAAGTATTTACCGAAGACCCATTTCTTGTAGGCTCGGTGCTGGGCGCCCCGCGAGTTTGTCTGGCAGAGGAATGAGTTATCTTTAAAAAGCATTAAAGGCTTTTCAGGGCAGTCCTATTTACTCTGGAGTAAAAACGAAGGATGCAGGTAAGAACTTAGGTCACTTCTTGAAAGAGATAAAGGAGCAGGAGGAAAGGAGTAAGCGGGAAAACCTTAAAGGAAGAACTCCTCCTGCCTTCGTGCTCCTGGCCTTTCTCTTCCACGCTAGGATCGGAGTCTCGGTTCACCTACTCCTCTGTAGTAGCAGAGGAAGATACCCCCATGCCGGCGAATCAAATCTGGGATACCCGAGTCGGGGAGATATCCTCCAGTCCGGCTTCAGTTTTTTTCCACCTAAGAAACCAAGCTCTGGTGTTTCCCGGGCAACGCTCAGCCTCTAGCTGGCTACCATATTGCCTCCCTCTGTTTCAAAATAATACGCGTTACAGATCAAAAGGACGAAAGAACTTGGAGAAAGAACTGTTAGAATGCTTCTGAATATGGTTTGTTTCAGTCGAAAAAGACATCCGAGGCTCCTTCCCCACCCCACCCCCCCTTTCTGGCGATTGCGGAAGATGCCTAAACTTGGGGCGGGGCTTAGAGGTGTTTATCCCACAAGGCCACGCGGGGGGACTTCGCCTTTCTTTTTCCGCCATCTTGGGGCTTGTGGAGGTGAGTGGAATTCTTGTTGCTGAACTTTGGGCGCAAGTAAGTGAGGTGAGCTCAGCAATATGCCTCGGCGGGGCAGTGGTGCGGTTCGGAGGCCGTGTCGGCGAGTGATTTTTATGGATTCCAGCAACAGGAAGGACAGGATTGAGGAGATGGGGGACTGATTCTGCTGGTCCCCGCACGCCCGGAGAACGGGAGCTCCCGTAATCGGTGTTGCTTCCTGGGCCTTGGCGGACTCATAGACACATGTTGCCTGTATGTAGTACCCCTTTGGAAGCAGTGGCTCCTTTACGATGAGTTCTTTTTCTTGTGTTCCCACTCCAGATCTGGTCTCCGTTTCCTCAGCATTTCCTTTCCCACTCAGTGCTTCAGTCGTACTTTCTGCGCGCTTCTCGGATTCCTCCCTCTTCATTTTTTTCCTGCTGGTCCTGCTATGGATTTTCTCAGGACTTCCTTCTGGGGTTTCCAGGAGCTACTAGTCTTCCTGTGGAATCCTGACAGTTTCGTTGTAGCTTTCGTTTTGGAGTTAGCTGGTGTCAGGCTTTTCTCTGAGGTTGGGAAGTGTTGCCCGACTGTGTTTCATGTAGATGTCACGGGATAATAAGGTCTCCCCGTGCTCTTAAAGTGGAATGCCGAGCAAAAAGGAATGTGCCTAACAAATTTAAGAAACGTAGAGAGGACCCCGTGAGAAACGTGCGTTGAAACATTTTAAACTGGTTCTTTTTGTTTTAAGGCCTGCTGGGAACAGGACTCCTCTAAAACGCCGAATAATGTCTGGAAGGTACGGGTTTTAAATATAATTGCATTGTATTTGTTGTTTTTTGTTTGTTTGTCTGTCAAGCATGAACATAAATGTGAGCTTAAAGCTGGTGGGAGGGCGCCTGGGTGGCTCAGTTGGTTGAGCGACTGCCTTCAGCCCCGGTCATGATCCCAGACTTCCAGGATCAAGTCCCGCATCGGGCTGCCAGCTCTTTGGGGAGTCGGCTTCTCTCTCTGATCTTCTCTCTCACGCTCTCTCTCACTCATTCTCTCTCAAATAAATAAATAAAAATTGAAAAAAAAAAAAAAAAAAAAGGCTGGTGGGAAAAACTTAGATGTTTGCTGCAGATAACCTTTGAGTAGAGCTCATTGCAAGTCACATCTTTACCAGTGAAGGGAAACGATCCTTTAACAACTTAACGGTTACCGTCTATTTTGTCTTAGGCTGTGGTCCAAGGCCATTTTTGCTGGCTATAAGCGGGGTCTCCGCAACCAGAGGGAGCACACAGCTCTTCTTAAAATCGAAGGTGTATATGCTCGAGATGAAACGGAATTCTATCTAGGCAAGAGATGTGCTTACGTGTACAAAGCAAAGAAGTAAGTTTATAGTACTAATAATGGCTTTTAAATTTTTAGTTAAGATGTGTCTCATTTTCCTATTCAAAGAATAATAGTCAAAAGATACTGGTAAAGTAATTGATACTGTTGTGTTTTCTACTTTGGATCTTTAAGAAGCTTCGTGGAAGGTTATGGAAGGATGTTAATTTGGGTGGGCAGTGTTGATTGCAATTTTGTGTTTTACAGACTTAACAAAAAGTACATTATTAAATGATTTTAGGTATCTTAATGTTTTTAGAAAGATGACAGCTATTAATTGTTTAAAGGAAGCCACCAACTCCTTCAAGTCTCTTCTTAATAGAGCAGTTTTTCATGTACTTTAACTCATTTTGTTGCTCTCTTGAAATTATGTTGTATACATGCTTAAAAAATGTATCTGGATCGTTGATTCTCAAACTCACGGAACCAGTTAAAATCTCTGGACATGGCTTTTATCTTTGTTACCCATTCCTCCTCCAACAAGACCTTTAAAATTATAATTCAGGGGGCACCTGGTGGCTCAGTGAGTTAAAGCCTCTGCCTTCCCCTCAGGTCATGGTCCCAGAGTTCTGGGATCCATCTGTCTCTCTGCTCAGTGGGGAGCCTGCTTCCTCCTCTCTCTCTGCCTGCTTGTCATCTCTGTCAAATAAATAAATACATAAAGTCTTCTAAAAAAAATAAAAATTATAACTCAAATCACCTGTCCATTTCTCAGATAACCAATTTCCCCCCCATCTTTAGTAAAAACAAAGGTCTTTAAGGAGGCTTTAAGACATTTAAGGCATTCAGGGCTCTCTATTTCTACTCTTAGCCCATCTAGGATTCATTCCATGATACCTTATGCTTTTCCATAATTTTTTTAAAAAATATTGCATCTATTAGCTTCTGACATTAGTATGTTTTACTTAACTATTTGGTTATCTGAAAGGGATTTTTTTTGTAAATTGCAATTTTGTGTTTTACAGACTTAACAAAAAATACATTATTAAAGTGTCTGGCATACAGTAGGTACTCAAATACTTGTTGAATGAATGATGTCCCAGACTTTTTAATTTCTCAGGTGACTTAGTGGTTAATTACAGTTGTTGAGTTGGTGACCACTGGTCACCTTGAATTTGTATCACCCTACGCTTGTTGCTATGTTCTCATACCTCTTGTATCCCCTTTTAAAACCAGCAACACAGTGACTCCTGGTGGCAAACCAAACAAAACCAGAGTAATCTGGGGAAAAGTAACTCGTGCTCATGGAAACAGCGGCATGGTTCGTGCCAAATTCCGAAGCAACCTTCCTGCTAAAGCCATTGGCCACAGAATCCGTGTGGTAAGTAAAATTATTAGCAATATGACACTCTGGGGTCAGACTAAGCTCAGAGGTCTGGACTCTGACCTCTAAAGACTATTGTGATTTTTAAAATCACCCCATGAGTTGTGCTTCAGAATCGTCCACTACTGTGTAGATGTATTATGAAACACCAGATTTCCTGGCATTAGGGGGAAAGTGAAGGCAAAGTGTTCAAATGGATTGTATCTAGATTGCAGATTTTGCTAAAGCTTGGGGTGGAGAGGATAGTATTTAAGGAACAATTTTCTGAGAAAGATTTATTGAACACAGAAGTGGTTATTGGAAAAAATTCACCTCCTGGCATAATTCATGATATTCCCATCTCCATTGTGACAGTTTTGTTAGAAAAGGTGTTAATAGCTGTATTTTATATAAGAAAACTGATACTCATATGAAGCAAAATTAAATGGATTTTCAGTGTTCCCTGTACTGGTTCTTAAAGTGTGTTCATGTAGATACTATAAGAACTTAGTTCTCTCCCTGCTAGGATATAAGTAGTCATTGGATCCCTTTTTAGAGATGAGTAATATGACAGTGGGAGCAGATCCATATTGTACGCACTGACATTTTCAGATTTGTTGTGGAACATGCATCTAATTACACTGTGTTTTTTTTTCTTCCTAGATGCTGTACCCCTCAAGGATTTAAATTTAATGAAAAGTAAATAAAGGTGTAGATTTGTTCTCTTGTATTTTTGTTAAATGGCTTACCATTTTCTTTTTCCTAAATACAAGTTGCTATATTTAAATGGCGACGACTATCCAGCATTTTCATAGTACAAGGAAGCCAGGGAGCTATATGTAATGACAGTTACAATAATTTAGATAGTAGGAGGGTTTTAATGAGGGTAGGGAGGTTAGAGTGTCTTAATACAAAGCATCACGTGATGGGGGAGGGAAACAAGCTTTGATTGGAGGCAGTGGGAAGGAGTATGTTGGAAGTTTTTAAAGCGATGGAGCACATGTTCTCTGAAAAGCTTTTGGTCAGGTGGAGACCATGTATTCCAGGAAGGACAGAAGCCAGAAATATTAGCCAATACAAATACATAACACTTTCCCAGGTTCCCACATCAAAATGGATCTATAACTTAAGTTTCTTTGAACGCTGTACTGTGGTTTATTACATGTGATTGCCTTCTTTAGACTGAGAGTCAGTGAAAGAAACTTATGATTATCTTGACAACCTCCTTAATTACTTGCATGTATGCACTTGTTCAGTATAGATTGGTTAAGAAACTTGTGAGAACTTAAAATGAGGATTGTATTGATGGTATTTGGCAGCTTGTTTAGATAGGCAAGGATGAGATTATTCTTGGGGTGTGTTACTGGACAAAGCAGGCCAGTATAAAACACTTGACTGCTAATAATCTGTAAGTTGAAAATAGCAAAATAATACATGCCTCAAGAAAAAGTTGTAGTGAGTTGGGGTAGGGGGAGGTTGCCTAGATAGTGTAGATTGGTTCCATGTTTTAATGTAGTAGGGTATAGGATTGAGACACTTTAGTGTAAGATGAAACTAAAGCTGGGCTGCAAGGTATTTCAGTTCTCTGAATTGTTGAAATAAAGTTTAAATAAGGCATCAGGTCGCAGTATGGTGGCTGTAAATACTTGATTGTTGGCAGTAGCAGCCAGCCAGTCCTTTTATTAACCACCAAATCTTGACACTCCACTGAAGATACCGACATGAAACCTGGGAATTGGTCAAACTGAGCCCTTTTACAGTTTTTAATCACATTTAGAGTAGCATACAGCAGTTCTAAGAATGGTGTGTCAAGCCCAATGGTGGTCCTCAAGCCAAAGTTGTTAGAAGGAAAAATACCAGGTATCACAGAAATGGGTTGTATTTGTACTGTAGTCTCATTTGGGCTTACTTGGGAAGAATGACTTAAAGGAAAAAGAGGTGGTTGGGTCAGATGCAGCTTTGGTCCAGTGTTAATGTTTTCTTCACAAGGTCTAAGCAGTGTATTTCAGGGCCACAATTTGTGTATTAGAATCCTAAGGAAATTGACATTGATAAATTGGGTCACTGGCAAGAAGTACCAATCCACAGACGTACTCCAGTGAGATTTAGTTGTTGAGAAACAGCATAATCTAATAGTAACTTCATTAATATGTCATTTAAGTAGATGTTTTGGTACTTTTTAAAAATTTGTGAGTGCATGAGTTGGGGGAGGGGCAGAGGGAAAGAATCTGACACCCTGCAGAGCTCATAGCTAGATTTGGGGTTCGCATCTTAACCCTGAGATGGCCTGAACCAAAAATCAAGTGGACTGCTTAACAGACTGACCCACCCAGTTGCCCCAAAGATGTATCAGTACTCTTAAGAGTGATTAGGAATAGAGAAAGAAATGCTTAGGGAGGTATTTCATAAAAATTGACCTTTAGGGTTTATGTGAAAGAAGGCATTTAAGGAACTGTTCAACTGGGTTGTGTAGTGTAACTGAAACCTAATTGTGGGCAATAATTGGAAAATAAGTAGAAATGGCCGGATTATGCCAGGTCTTATAAACTGTACTAAGGATTAAGAGAATTCAAAGACCAACTGTCTTCAATGGTAACATTACTACCTTGGGTTGTGGGTGGGTAATAGTGAGTGCATTTACAAAGTTGGGTAACTAGAAGATCTTTCAGTGGAAGGGTGATGAGTTTGAGGAAGCTATAGGATGTTGTGAGCACGTCCAGGAAGGCAGCTGGACATTTGTGCCTGGATTAGGCTTACAGTGGAGGAAATTTAAAGCTGTCACCTTTGTAGGAATTAAGTGAATATGGTATTGAGTAGGATGATGATAGAATAATGGAGGTGAATAAACAGGAAGTGGACAGTTGAGCAAAGAAGAGAGGTTTGGGTGGCTCAGGTACTGATCTCAGGGCCCTCCTGAATGGGGCTTTGCTCAGCAGGGAGCCTGCTTCCCCCTCTGCCTGCTGCTCTGCCTACTTGTGATCTCTCCCCCTGTGTGTCAAATAATTTTTTTTAAAAAAAGAATCCTTAGGATGACCTGAGTAAATGCAGAGGCAAGACAACCTTGCATGGAAATTCATCCTCTTGAATTGATTTAGTAATACAGTACTTAGTAAATGAGAGAGGGCTTTATGCATTTCTCTTCCCATAATGAGATTTGGTGAGTACAAAAATGGTCCTCAAGCCAGAGGCACCATTGGAGGAATCCTGTGTTTCAGAGAAATGAACTCAAATGGCTATCAGTTGGTTGGCTGGATCTGAAACAGCCTGTCCCCAGCATGACACAACTGTTAAAACTAGGAACTTGATGTTTTCTGGTGCTACTCTCTGTTCAGAATTCACAGGTTCATTGTCATCTTGTAGTGGAAAAAGCACATGTCTTGAAAGTGATAAATTTGATTTGGAGTCCCAATTTCAACTAGTTGGAGGATGATAGACTCATTCTACCAGCCTTTACTGGTAGAATGCCCCACCTTTCAGTTTGAGTACATGATCTTGACCAATGAATTGTATGATCTTGGGGCTATTCTTTACTTTCCCCAGTTCCTAGTATAGTAATTTACAGTATTCAGTTCTGAATAAATAAACTGTCCCAGTTCAGTGCTTACAGTTACTAGTTTTAATTTTTAAAGGGCCTTGGGGGTAATATCCCAATTTTCAGTTTTTTTATAGTTACTCCTGGCCTAGATTGAAGGTAGTTTCCTTAATGGCAAGGATCCACCTGGTCTCTTCCTGGGTTAAATGCAGTTGCAATTCTTGTGGGTTGTTTTGGGTTTGTTTTTTGCAGTTTTTGTGTTAAGTAGGCTCCATGCCCATTGTGGGGTTTGAACTCAGTACCCCAGAAATCAAGTCAAATGCTGCACAAAGACAGACACCCCTAATTCTTGTTTTGTTTTATAACAGTTAAGGGATGGGGTTGAATAGGAACGAACATACTGATTTTATAAGAAATGACTAAATGGTGCTAAAATTGGTGACTGAAAATAAAGTAAAAATGAAAGTACATTCCATTTATCTTTTATACAGAGGGCTAAACCGTTAAAGGTTCTACATCAGTTTGTTTAAGCTACATGGCACCCAGTATGGATGCCTACCTTTAAGGTGAGAAACTGAATTAAAGAGAAATGGCCTTATACAATAATTGCCGAGCGACACCCACTAGTCTTCCTACAGCCCAACTCACGTGGGCCGCGAAAGGCCATTTATTGGCAGGCTTCCCGAATTGAGATGCGACGACCGTGATGCAGTTCACATCCGGGGCGATCTGGTTGGTAATGCTAGCCAATCGAAAATCGTCTCTCCGCCGGCAGCGAGGGGCGGAGCTGGCGCCAGGGTGAAGACGTCACGTACTCCATGGTAACGACGCTCGGCCAGAAGATGGCGGCCGAATGGAACGGAGTTGCAGGTTTCTCGGGTTCAGGCCCTGGCCCTAGCCAGTGGCGCTGGAGCAGGTCTTTATGGGTCCAAGGCGTTTTACTCCTGTTGGGCGGCCTCTGGGCAAGCTCCACATCAATTCCTGTCTCCTTGGACAGTTCCCCTCCCTGCCGGCACCACGTCCCCTCTGAGACTGAGGTAGGGCGACGGAGGGGCGGGAACGGGCGCTGTGAGGGTAAAGTAACACAAGAGGCGAAGATGTAGAGGGTAGTTGCTGGAACAAGGTGTGTTGGAGAAGAAAGCGAAGTTGGACCGGAAACTGAACTCTTGGGGGTTGGACCTGCCCTTGTTACCGGGTGATCCTTGGTCCTGAGCCCTTGACCCAGCCCCTGCAAAAGATGTCGCTGGAGGCTCTTGGTCTGCCAGGAGAAATAATTCAAGGACAGACAACAGGGTACATAAGCAGTACAAGCAGGAAGCTTTCTTTTCGTTCCTTCTTTCCTTTTTCTTTAAAGATTTTATTTCTTTGACAGAGGGGAAGACAGAGAGAGAATACAAGCAGGGGGAGTGGGACAGGGAGATGCAGGCTTCCCGCCAAGCAGGGAGTACGATGTGGGGCTTGATTCCCGGACCCTGGGATCATGACCTGAGCCGAAGGCGCCTAAAGACTAAGCCATCCAGGCGCCCCCAAGCAGGAAAGTTTCTTAAAGTAAAACTACATTCTAGAGATGTGAGAGAGGGTGCGCTCAAGGAAGGTCTGAGCCTACTGGGTTTCCGTTTCTGTTATTGACAGTTGTTAACAAAGGGGTGGAATATTGATTACTTGAAGTGAGGATTTCTTGGAAACAGGGTGGTCTCTTCCAGGAATGTAGGTTATGCCCTTTTTCTTGCCTTATTTGCCCGATAAAGAACTCTCGTGGAGATTTCAGAGGCGGAGCTCCTTCATAACCGCAGTGCTAATGATAAAACAACTGTATAATGAGCTGAGGTCACTCAAGCTGTCAAGATGGCAGTCCCTTGTGGTTTTCTTTTGGAGTGGTGCCAGGACAGGCCTCTCCTTCATAGATGGCCATGACTTCCTCTTTGCTGGCCTCGCGGCATCTTGTGAGAACCTCACAAACTGCCTACTCTAACAGTGTTAACTCCCTTTCTGCACCCAGCAAAGTGGCTGAGTTAGGCACTCAGAACATGATGGCTTTCCTGTGCTGAGAGTTCTACTTAGGCAATTGTAGAGCAGTGGTTTTCAACTTGAGAGTTCATCAGAATCACCTAAAAGATTTGTTAAAACACAGTTTGCTGTCTCACTCCCCCACTTTCTAACTCATTAGGTCTGGGATGGTACCCAGAATTTGCAGTTCAGGCTCCCAGGTGGTTGATGATGATACTTGTCCAAAGACCACACATTGGAAACTACTGACCCAAAGGTTAGGAGAGCTAAAGGCATTGGAAGGCTATTGGGGGGCTCTCTAAGACAAAATTCAGGCTTATTTTCAAGTTACTTCACCACATTGCTTGCTTTACCCTGTTCTCCTACCCTGCAAGTGCCTGCCTCCTTCCATTTTTCTCCCTCTCTACATTCTTTTTTTTTTTTTTTTTTTAAGATTTTATTTATTTATTTGACGAGAGAGATCACAAGTAGGCAGAGAGGCAGGCAGAGAGAGGGAAGCAGGCTCCCCGCTGAGCAGAGAGGCCGATTCGGGGCTTGATCCCAGGACCCTGGGACCTGAGCTGAAGGCAGAGGCTTTAACCCACTGAGCCATCCAGGTGCCCTACGTTCTTTTAATCCTAGTTAAAGTTCCCTACCTTCAAGACAGTCAGCTGAAACGACTCCAGCAGAATGGTTTTTTCCATTTCATAGTATGTCTTATCTGTAATCTCTCTGGCACTTAACCAAGTACTACTGTGTGGGGAAGGTTTATTTCTCAGGCATTTCTTTGTAGTTTTGCTTTTGTAGTTAAATTGTAAGGTTCCTTTGGATGAGGTTTATATCTGATTCCTCAGCAGTATTTAGAGAGCCCACAATAATCAGTGTTCTTTGTAGAAAGGAGATAGAGTACCTGGGGCAGGGTGGCATGTTATGATTGATTTTATAATTGTCTTATTACTTTATTGAGAAAGACTAATCTTGAAATTTTCAATTCAGCCCAGAAATCTAAGACCACTCATTTTTGTGATAATTTCCAAAATGTTCTATGCATACTGTTATAACCATATGTGCCAAAATACTAAGTTTGGGGCTTACAGCTATATTTCAGCTTTTATCATGACACTGCATTTTGGCTGAATTTTATTTATTTTTTTAGTCTCTTAGCAAGTTCTAAGTTTATAATACAGTATTGTTGACTATAGTCACTATGCTGTATTAGAGCTCCAGGGCTTATTTACTTACTGGTTGCAAGGTTGTACCCTTTAACAATATAGCCACAATTCTCCCACCCCCGATGAATTCTTTAAAAACATCTAAAACAACAAAGCCATTCCTGCAAAACCCTGTGCTTCTTTCTTTGAATTTAGATTACAGGAAGAGAAAACTATTCAAAGAATTGCAAAATCCCTCCATTGGAGGAAACATATAGCAGTTTCATCTAGTGATTGTTGCCATGTTGCCAGTGTTCAAAACTCCAACTTCTTTTTGAACATCTCAGTGGAAAGAGAGTATCTCCAGAGGTGGCCCCTTTACTTTTGGAGATCACCAGTATAAAGTTCTTCTTTTTATAGAGCTGAAAACTCTTCCGGAAATTTTTACCCACTATTCCTATTCATGCCTCTTGGCTAAACAAACTCAATTGTGATAGTGCTTCAGATACTAAAAGCAAGCTATTAAGTTCTTTTTGAGACTTATCA
The DNA here is from genome assembly GCF_964662115.1 of Mustela nivalis. Lineage (NCBI taxonomy): Eukaryota > Metazoa > Chordata > Mammalia > Carnivora > Mustelidae > Mustela > Mustela nivalis. Next base: position 115,981,454 of record NC_139020.1, read on the forward strand.
TTCTTAATAAATCTCCCGGTTTTCATAGACTATATAATAGCAAGTCCTCCTAACCATTGTCTTAGCTTTAACCTAAACATAAAGTACAGGCAAGAGTAATTCATTATAGGTGCGTGGGTGGCTCAGTCAGTTAATCATCTGCTTTTGGCTCAGGTCATGATCCAGGGTCTTAGGAATGAGCCCAGTATTGTACTCCCTGCTCAACAGGGAGTCTTATTCTCCCTCTCCCTCTGCCCCTCTCCCCACTCATGCTCAAATAAATAAATAAAATCTTAAAAAAAAAAAAGAATTATTCATTGTACTCATACTAGTGACTACACCTCTGTTAAATGCTATAGGAAATTATGTAACATTTTTGGGGTTGTGGTGGGAAGTACAAAACATGTTGGGAGGATGGGAGGGAAGTAGGAGGGGAGGTGTAGGGAGGCGCCTGGCTGGCTCAGTTGGTAGGGTGTGAGACTCTTGATCTCTAAGTTCAGGCCCCATGTTGGATGTAGACTTTTGATCCGTGAGTTCAAGCCCCATGTTGGGTATAGAACCAACTAAAAAAATTTTTTTTGACATATTTAACTTGTTTTCAACCCAAACCTCTAAGTTTCATTTTTTAATTATATAAATGAAAACAAAACAAAACAAAAAAAAAACAGAATAGTATAATGAACGCTCGTGGACACATCACCCAGCTTTAACTCTTACCATATTCTCTCATTCATATTTCATATACTTCTGCCCATTCTCCATCCTCTCACTTGTTACTTTTTTTTTTTTTTTTTAAAGATTCCATTTATTTCTTTGTCAGAGAGAGAGAGCAAGCGTGCACACAGGCAGAGTGGCAGGCAGAGGCAGAGAGAGAAGCAGGCTCCCAGCCGAGAAAGGAGCCCAGTGCGGGTCTCGATCAGAGGACCCTAGGATCATGACCTGAGCTGAAGGCAGCCGCTTAACTGACTGAGCCACCCAGGCATCCCACTTGTTGTTACTTTTAAAAGTTTTGTGGTTGGGGCACCTGGGAGGCTTAGTCGGTTAAGTTTCTGGCTCTTGATTTTGGCTTCGGTCATGGTCTCAGGGTTGTGAGATTGAGCTCTACTTGGGGCTCTGTGTTGGGAGTAGAGCCTGCTTGAGAATTCTCCATCTCTCTCTGCTCCTCAGTGCTCTAAAAAATGAAGCAAAAAGGAAGGAAAATAGAAAGGAAGGAATATTATTTTAAACTTTTTTTTTTTTTTTAAAGTAACCTGTGTGCCCAGTATGGAGCTCGAACTCACAGCCTCAAGATCAAGAGTGGCATGTTCTACCAACTGAGCCAGCCATGTGCCCCTAAAAGCTTTCTGCTAAATTTACATGTATTGGGACATAATAAATGCAGTCATGTAGTTCACGAGAAGCTTGTAGCCACATGATAACAGAATATTTCTATGTCTCCAGAAAGATCCCTGCCCCATCTTGTGCCAGTCAGTTTTCCCTATCCAGATACCCCAGGCGACAATTATTCCCTTTTTTTAATTTATTTTTTTTAACATTAGTTTAGTTTTGTCTCAGGACTCCTGGGTGGCTCTGTCAGTTAAGCAACTGCCTTCAGCTCAGGGCATGTTCCCAGGGATTGGGATTGAGTCCTGCATCGGGCTCCTTACGCAGCAAGGAGCCTGCTTCTCCCTTTGCCTGCCGCCCCCCCCCCCCCGCTTGTTTTCTCTCTCTCTCTCTGACAAATAAATAAAATCTTAGAAAAAGAGAGAGAGAGAGATTAGTTTTGTCTTTTTTAGAGCTTAGTTTATACAAATGGAATTATGTAAAATATTTTGTTATATGATAGAATACATTGAATTTTCCAGTAGTAAATTGTGTAAATAGCAGTTGCTTTTTGTGATAGACCCTCCTTGGTCCTAACTTAAAGATGTATTATCCTTTTTATATATCTCTGAATTCAGTTTGCTAATAGATTGTTAAAGATTTATGCATCTATGTTTATGAGTAATGTTGATTTATAAATTCTTTTTTTAGTGAAGTTTTTGTTCATTTTTTTAAAGATTTTGTTTACTGAGAGAGCACACAAGCAGGGGGAGTGGCATGTAGAGAGAAGCAGGTTCCCCACTGAGCAAGGAGCCTGATTCAGGACATGATGACCTGAGAGAAGACAGCCGCTTAACTGACTGAACAACCTAGGCATCCCTTTGTTCATTTTTGATACCAGAATTATACTGGTCTCACATAATGAATTAGGAGGTGTTCCATCTTCTTGTATTTTCTTTTTTTTTTTTTTAAGATTTTATTTATTTATTTGACAGAAATCACAAGTAGTCGGAGAGGCAGGCAGAGAGAGAGAGAGGAGGAAGCAGGCTCCCTGCTGAGCAGAGAGCCCCATGCGGGACTTGATCCCAGGACCCTGAGATCATGACCCGAGCCAAAGGCAGCAGCTTAACCCACTGAGCCACCCAGGCGCCCTCCTCTTGTATTTTCTAAAAGAGTTTGTATAAAACTGAAATCATTTCTTCCTTAAATGTTTAGTATAATTCATAGTTGAGACCACCTGGGTGGGCCTTTGTAGAGAGTTTTTAAGATACTCTTATTGAGGGATACCTGGGTGGCTCACTGGTTAGGCGTGCCTTCAGCTTGGGTCATGATCCGGGGTCCGGGGATTGGGTCTCATATCAGGCTCCTTGTTCGATGAGGGCTTGCTTCCCCCTCTGCCTGCCACTCCCCCTGCTTGTGCTCACTCTCTCTGTCTCTCTCTCTGACAAATAAATAAAATCTTTAAAAAAAACCAACTCTTATGGAGCTATAATTTATATAACATAAAATTCACCCACTTAAATGTCCAATTCAGTGACTTTTAATAAATTTGCAGAATTGTGTAGCTATCAGCACAATCCAGTTTTAGAATAGTTCCACCACCTTAAACAGATCCATTATGCCCATTTTTAGTCAATCCCTGGGGCACCTGGCTAGCTCAGCCAGGAGAGCATGCGACTCTTGATCTCAGGGTCATGAGTTTGAGCCCCATGTAGGGTGTAGAAATTACTAAAAATCTATCCATCTATCCATCTACCTATCTATCTAGTCAGTCCCTGTTTTTACCTCTGGCCCCAAGCAACCACTATGTAGAAAAGTTTAGATAAATCCAATTTCTCTGATAACAAGTCAGTTCATACTTTCTATTTGATTCTGTGCCTGTCTTGGTAACTTGTGTTTTTAAGGTCTTTATTTCATCTGAACTGTTAAATTTTTTGGCATAAAGACATCCTAAATAACCAACTGTTAGCTTTGGTAATTTATTTATTTATTTATCTTTAATTGAGAGTTGTCTTTTTTTTTTTTTTTAAGATTGTATTGATTTAGGTAAATGAGAGTGAGCGAGAGAGCAAGAGTAGGGGAGCTTAATTGTTGTTTGATCCAAAGTGTTTTTATTTTCCCTGGTAATTTCTTCTTTAATCTGAGGGTTATTAAAAATGTTTAAATATAATTTCTAAATTTTGGGTCCTTTTCTAGATCTTATTGTTACTGTTATTTAGAGAGTGTCTTCTGTAAGACAGAAATTTGAAATTTGAGATTGATTTATTTATACCTCAGCATATGCTGTATCCTATTTAACTTTTCATGTATACTTGCAAAGAATATATATTCTATAGTTATTGATTATAGCTTTTTATACGTGTCAGTAAGGTAAAGTGATTGATGGTAGTCTAAGCACTTCCTATGCTCAGACAAAGGTCTTAAAGATCTCTTAAGATTGTAAATTTTTTCTTTCTTTTTTTTTTTTTTTAAAGATTTTTATTTATTTATTTGACAGAGAGAAATTACAAGTACACTGAGAGGCAGGCAGAGAGAGAGAGAGAAGGAAGCAGGCTCCCCGCTGAGCAGAGAGCCCGATACAGGACTCGATCCCAGGACCCTGAGATCATGACCTGAGCCGAAGGCAGCGGCTTAACCCACTGAGCCACCCAGGCGCCCCAATTTTTTCTTTTTCTCTTTACTTCTATCAATTTTTGCTTTGTAGACTTTGAATCCATTGTTATTAAATACATTCATATTTACAATTCCTGATATATTAACCCTTTATCATTATAAAATGTCACTCTTTATTTCTGGTAATACTTTCTGTCTTGAAGTCTGTTGAGCTTGTTTATGATAGAGCTTATGTGGTATATCTCTTTCATTCTTTTACTTTTAACCTGTGTGTGTGTGTGTGTGTGTGTATTTGCTTTAGGGATTACAATATGTATCTTTTGCTTATATTAAATATTTAATATTAATATTGCTTTATCATACTGTGGCCTCCTATATGACATTGAATAAGAATGGTAAGAGTAGACTTTCTTGCATTGTTACTGATCTTAGGAAGGCATTCAGTCTTCTATTATTAAGAATATTGGGGTACCTGGGTGGCTCAGTGGGTTAAGCCTTTGCCTTCGGCTCAGATCATGATCTCAGGGTCCTGGGATTGAGTCCTGCATCTGGCTCTCTGCTCAGCAGGGAGCCTGCTTCCCCCACCCCCTCTCTGCCTGCCTCTCAGCCTACATGTTATCTCTGTCAAATAAATAAATAAAATCTTAAAAAAAAAAATTAGTTGTAGGGGTACCTGAGTTTCTCTGTCAGTTAAGTGTCTGCCTTCAGCTCAGGTCATGATCCTGGGTCCTGGGATTGATACCACTCCTGCCTCAGGTCTGGGCTCCCTGCTCAGCAGAGAGTTGGCTTTTCTTTTTCCCTCTGCCCCTACCCCTCCACTTGTGCTCTTTGGTGGTCTTTCTCTCAAATAAATAAAATCTTTTTAAAAGAAGAATATTAGTTGTAGATATTATTAAATCTTAAATATTAAAATCTTTTTTTAAAAAAACCCTTTAAAAGAAAAAAGTGTATTGGTTTTAGATTTTTGGCAAATGTGCTTTGCCATGTGGAGAAAATTACTTTCTATTCTTAGTTTTTATCATGGATGGATATTGAATTTTTTTTTAAGATTTTTTATTCATTTCAAAAGAAAGAGAGCAAGCACGCAAGCATGGGGAAGGATAAGAGAGAGAGGAAGAAGCAGACTCCCTGCTGAGTAGGGAGCCTGTCAGAGGTTAGATCCTAGGACCTCAGGATCATGACCTGAGCTGAAGGCAGATGCTTAACTGACCGAGACACCCAGGAACCCCTGAATTTTATTAAATGTCTTTTTGGCATTAATTAATATAATTGTGTAACTTTTTTTCTTTAGTATGTTGATGTTGTGAATTACATTGTTTGAAATTTTTAAATGATAAACTAGCATTGCATTCCTTAGATTAAAATTCCACTTGGTTATGATGTATTACCCTTTTTTTATGTTTTGCCGGATTTAACTTGCTGATGTTGATAATTTTGCGTATATATTTATGAAGGATATTGGTCTATAGATTTTTTTTTCTCCGATAACTGTTGGTTTCAGTATTAGGGTAATGCCAGCCTCAAAGAATAAGTTTGGAAATATTCCTTCCCCTTCCATTTTAAGGAAGAGCTTGCATACAGTTACTATTGTTTCTTCCTTAAATGTTTAATAGAATTCATGAATGAAGACATCTCAACCTGGAATTTTTTTTAGTGGGGAGTTGTAAACTATGAACTATTCAAGTTATTTCTTCTTCGTTGTGTTTTGATTACATTATATCTTTCAGAGAATTTCATTTCATTGAAGTTGTCAAAGTTATAGGCTTAACGTTTTTCTTAGTATTCTCTTTTGATTTTTTAAATGTCTGTAATAAAGTGTTCTGGTATCAATTCCAACATGTGGGGGGTTTTCCACACACTGCCAAGTAACTCTCCTACACAAACCGAAACTCACTATCTACCCAGTGATAGCATCAGATTCTGCAGTTCTGTAAGACTGGCCCACACTCCACAATTTCAGGCACCAGTTGTTAAGTCCAGACTGTCATCTGAGCTTCTGACCAAATGATTATAGATTGGAGTTTCCAACAACCCCTTCCTTGGGTTGGATTAATTTGCTAGAGCAACTTAGAGAAAAAAAATTACTACTAGATTACTGGTTTATTATAAAAACAAACGTATAACTCAAGGACAACTAGATGGAAGACGTGCATAGGGCAAGGTATAGAGAAAGGGCAAGGAGTTGCCCCCCATCAGAACATTCCCTTCTCTAGGAATCTCTTTCATATGGTCTGAAAATCAATAAAAGGGGAAACCTCATTTAGAGTGGAGCTGGGAGGCCAGCAAGAGGGAACTCTCATGCCCTGCCATTCATTGTCAATTACAGACCTAACAGGAAGTGATGGACCTTGCATGTGTATACTATTTTACTATCCCAGCAGAAGGAAGAATATTTTCGCTCCTTCCCTGGCAATAGTCCAGCCAATGAGAGACTCACAACTAAGCCAAAGAAAAGCCTTTATACTTTGAACTCCCAGTTTATTCCAGTAGACATTTTGCTTGTAATAGCCCTCCCAGTTTCCTTTTTCTCTCTGTAAGAGTATTATCCCTCTCCTTTGTTCTTCAGATTTGCCTATGGTTTTATTGTATCATGCTTGTCCTGGATTGCAGTTTTTTTCTATTCCCAAATCCATTTTTGCTGGAAAAATAACCAGCAGTTTTATTTTTAAGGTTAACAGTGTTCACCAATAGGAAACTCCAAATCTCATCATCTTGGGTTTTATAGAAGCTTCATCACATAGACATGGTTAATTAAATCATCACCCATTAGGATTGAACTCAACTGCAGCCCCTCTCCTCATTAGAGATGAAGGGGTGGAGACTGAAAGTTCCAACTCTCTAATCACATGGTTGGCTCCACTGGCAATCAGTCCCCATTCTTAGGTGCTTTCCAAAAGTCGCCTCATTAATTTAACAAAATACACCTTTATCACTCTCATCACTTAGGAAATTCTAAGATTTTAAGAAATCTGTGCCAGTAATGGGGCAAAAACCAAACACATATTTCCTATTGTAAATCACAGTATCACGGTCTGTAAAGTCTGTAGTAGTATCTCCTGTTTCATTCTTGACATTGGTAATTGGTGTTCTCTCTCTTTCTCTTGGTCTCTCTGCTTAGGGGTTTATCAGTTATATTAGTCTTCTCAAAGAATTAGCTCTTAGTTTTATTGATTTCTCTATTATTTTTCTGTTTTCCATTTAATTGGTTTTTACTCTTTATTATTTTCTTCTTTTTTTTTTTTTTTTTTTTTTTTTAGCTTGCTCATTTTCTGGTTTCTTTCTTTCTTTCTTTCTTTCTTTTTAAAGATTTATTTATTTGAGAAAAAGAGAGAACACAAGCAGGGGGAGTGGGAGAGGGGGAAGCAGACTCCCTGCTGATCAGGGAGCCCAGTGTGGGGCTTGATCCCAAGGCTCTGGGATCATGACCTGAGCCCAAGGCAGAAACTTAACTGACTGAGCTACCCAGGTGCCCCCCTTTTCTGGTTTCTTGAAATAGAAGCTTAGATAATTAGAGGGTTTTTAAAAATAAAATTTCCTGTAAACACTGCTTCAGCTGTATTCCACAAATATTAATTTGCTGTAGTTTGATTTTCATTCAACGAAAATATTTTCTAGGGACACCTGGCTGACTCAATTGGTAGACCATGTGACACTTGATCTTGGAGTTGTGAGTTCAGGTCCCACGTTGGGTATAGAGATGATTTAAAAATAACATCTTTATAAAAATATTTTCTAATCTCTTTTGTGACTTCCTCTTCAACCTAGTGATTATTTAGTTTGTTGTTTGATTTTTAAATATTAGGAAATTTCCCTGTTTTCTTTCAGTAATTGCATTCTAATTTAATTTTGTTATGGATAGAGAACATCCTTTGTATGATTCAGGTTTTCTCTATTTCTTTTTTTGTTTTTTTTAAAGATTTTATTTATTTATTTGAGAGAGAGACAGTGAGAGAGAACATGAGTGAGGAGAAGGTCAGAGAGAGAAGCAGACTCCCCGTGGAGCTGGGAGCCCGATGCGGGACTCGATCCCGGGACTCCGGGACCATGACCTGAACCGAGGGCAGTCGTCCAACCAACTGAGCCACCCAGGCGTCCCGAGGTTTTCTCTATTTCTTAATATTTGTTTTAGCCAAAAATGTGATCTATCTAGGTGAATGTTGCAATATGCACTTGAGAAGAATGTACATTCTGCTATTATTGGGGCAAGTGCTCTATAAATGTCAGTTCAGTTAAGTTAGTTGTAGTGCTACATAGGTCTCCTATATCCTTACTGATTTTGTCTCTGGTCTGCACTGATTACTGAGGTGTAAGTGTTGAAGCCTCTAGCTATAACTGTGGATTTGTCTATTTTTTTTACTTTTTGCTTCATGTAGTTTGAAGCTGTGCTGTTAGGTGATTACATGTTTTAGATCGTTGTTTTCTTGTTGAATTGACTCATTTAGCACTACGTATTGCCCTTCTCTTTATCCCTGATAGTATTCCTTGTTTCAAAATATACTTTGTCTAATACTAGTATAGCCACTCTGGCTTTTTTTTTTTTTTTAATCAATGTTTACATAATATATCTTGTTCCATTCTTACACTTTCAATCCCTTTAGATCTTTATAGTTAAAATGGGTTTCTTATAAAAATAAATTGTTGGATCTTGCTCTGTTACTTAGTCTGACAATCTTTGCTTTTTAATGGAAATGTTCTATAGTCTGTTTACATTTAATATGATTATTGAGAGTTGGATTTGGGTCTGCAGTTCAGCTGTTTCTCTGTTCCACTTTTTCTTTGTTTCCTCTCTTTTCTATTTTGATTCTTCTGTTGACTTTTTAGCTATATCTCTTTGATTTACTTTTTTTTTTTTAAGATTTATTTATTTATTTATTTGACAGAGAGAGAGAGAGATCACAAGTAGGCAGAGAGGCAGGCAGAGAGAGAGGAAGGGAAGCAGGCTCCCCGTCGAGCAGAGAGCCCGACGCGGGACTCGATCCCAGGACGCTGAGATCATGACCCGAGCCAAAGGCAGCAGCTTAACCCACTGAGCCACCCAGGCACCCCTGCTTTACTTTTTAAATTGAGTTGTAATTAAATTACCATAAAATGCAATATATTTGAGTATTTGCACTAGTGATTACAATATGCATCTTGTATTTATTATATGTGTTGTACTGTATGTTTGTTCATTTTTAGTTTTTTAGACTTCAGATATAACTAAAATCATGTTGCCTTTCTCTAACTTATTTCACTTAGCATAATACCGTGGAGATCTATCTGTGTTGTCAGGAATGGCAAGATTTTATTCTTTTTTATGGCTGAGTAATATTCCATTGTGTAATACCATATCTTCTTTTTTTTTTTTTTTATACCATATCTTCTTTATCCATTCATCTGTCAAAGGACATTTAGGCTGCTTCTGTATCTTAGCTGTTTTAAATAATGCTGCAATAAATGTTTGTCTCTTTTGTTAGTACCACGTTTTGATCACTATAGCTTATAGTAAATCTTGAAGTCAGATAGTATCAGTCTTCCAACTTTGTTCTTCTTCTTTGACATAGTGTTGGCTATTCTGGATCTGCCTTTCCATATAAACTTTAGAATCAGTTTGTTTGGTGTCCTCAATATAACTTCCTGGGATTCTGACTGGAATAGCATTGAATCTACAGATCAAATTGGGAAGAACTGACATTCTGACAATATTGAGTCTTCCTATCCGTGAGCATGAAACAACTCTTCATTTATTTAGTTCTTTTATTTTTTTTCTGGTTAGAATCTCCATTAGCTAGTCTATAAAACACCTTTTAAAACACCTTTTAAACATTTTTCAAATCTATTTTTTTCAGGTCATAAATAAGGTTCATCTTAAGGCAAATCATGTTGTAAAAAGAGATGTTGATGAACATTTAAGAATCAAGACTGTCTATGATAAAAGTATTGACGAGTAAGTACACCATTATTTTTTCTTTTTAAAATTAAGAATCAAAGTAGTGAAGATATTTCCATTTGTTACCTGAAGATCCATACATGGAACTACATGCTAATGCACCTTCAAGATGGAATTAATCTAATAATGCCTTTTAGTCTGGAAGGATGATGATAATGGGATATGATTAAAATCAATCTATACATCATAAACAGTTTAAACAGAGCTAGTATGTATCTACTTGTCTGTGGTCATAACATACCTGGAAGGCACCTCCTCAGTAAGTACCTGGAGGAAAAATAAAAGTATTAATATATATAATAAGAACATTTACAAAATTATTAGCCAAAGGGATGATAGTCTAATCTTTCAGTTAGTGTAAGAGGGGTTCAGAAAATAGATAAATTATCGGGACGCCTGGGTGGCTCAGTTGGTTAAGCAGCTGCCTTCGGCTCAGGTCATGATCCCAGCGTCCTGGGATCGAGTCCCATATTGGACTCCTTGCTCCGCAGGGAGCCTGCTTCTCCGTCTGACTCTGCCTTCCACTCTGTCTGCCTGTGCTCGCTCTCGCTCGCTCTCTCTGACAAATAAATAAAATCTTTAAAAAAAAATAGATAAATTATGAATCTGTAATCATGTATGAAGAGCTGTTAGGAGTAACTGATGTCTTTCCCTCTCCTTAATTTCCCAAAAGAATGGGATAACATGATCATGCCTAGCATTGTGTTGGTACAGAGTAAGCTCAAATGTTTCTTGAGGTAAATTAAGATTTTAGAGGACTGATACTAGATCTTCCACAGAGCATTCCTTGGGGCTCCTGCCAGATACACTCTGAACTAATGATCATTGACAGTGCTGTGCCCACCGTGGCAATTCTTATGTTTTATGTCTTGATTTTCAGATTACTCCCTGAGAAAAGATACCTCGTAAAGGTATGTCATAAATACTTACGGCTTGAATTTGATACTTGAAGTGGGTACACTTTATTATATATAAATTATACTTCAACAAAGAAAATATACACTGATTATTTAATGAATGAATAGAAGGTATTGGTAGTGAACATTTTTATCATTTTCTTCAAAGGCATCTCTGTGATGCATTTACCAAAATTTTGTCCTTATTTGATGCTAAATTAGTCTTCTCATTTTACCATTTAATAGTAAATCAGTCTTCTTGTTTTCTTCCTTGTTCTCTTATGTTTTGTGGAAATAGAACATGCTAAAGATAGAGTGAAAAAGACAATTTTTGAAATACATCGAGGACACTATTGTCTTGTAGAAATACTCATTCCCCTGCAGGTGGATGTGTCTGATATATGACATGCTGAAGTTGCGTATAGAGGTGCTAACGTCAACAGTGTCTTAGCTGTTACAGAGTCACACATACAGTGAAATTAAAGTAGATCTTCTAAACATAAGATTTTAACATAAATTACCTTAATGTTGGAGTCATCTAATTTGCTCCCAAATTTGAAGTAATTTAGATTAGTTGAGACTTCTATATTCTTACATTCTATTTCAGTAGAGATGGGGAAGGAACTTTTCACTTCATTTCTTTCCCCAAGCTCAACTAAGAAAGTAAGGAAATTCCTTTGCTCCTAGACTCATTCTCTTTCCACACAATCTTTGACTAATTAGCGTTTGTATTCCAGAATTGTAAAATTTTCCCCTCAGTCATTAATATCCTAAGCTTACTTGTTTTAAATATACTCGTCCTTTAACTATAATTCTGACTTTTTTTTTTTCAACTTTTATTTAGAATAAACTTTTTCCACAAGCTATTTCTTATTTAGAGAAGACTTTTCAGGTTCGGAGACCTGCGGGCACTATCTTACTTAGCAGGTATGTCACATTCTATACAGGTCATTTTCTTTCGTTGTTTGGTACTCTGACCTCCCCATTCTGTCAGTATGACAAATTATGAAACTCATATAGGATATTTTATTATGTTTGTCCTTAGTGACCGAACTGCAAGGTATTTAAAGGGAATAAGAAAGCATCTGTTAAGTGATCATTCTTTCCCTGATTTTCTATGATGAGGTGACCTGCTAGATCTTTTTCTGGGGTGTCATTGCTTATTCTCCACATCCCCTCCCTCCCTCATGTGTCTACAGTAGAGGCTTATGAATTATTTGGGTGTCTGAAAACCTAGTTTTAGAGAATTTCCCATGCAACCAAAATTCTTTCTTAGTCCACTTTTCTAACAAAAATAGTAATTATTATTAATGAACTAGTATAATAGCTTTTTTTTTTAATGTTTTTAACTGCTGTGAACTAGTTTTCTTTCTTTTTTCTATGGGTTTTTTTTTTGTAATTGAATTTGGATGTACAAATGACTGAAGACAACGTGCAACAAACCGATACCTACAGAAGGAAAATGATCCCCATAGATACTGTACTGGGGAATTTGCAGAGCATACAAAATGTGGCCCAGTTATAGTGCCTGAGGAGCACCTCCAGGTAATTCACCCTACTCTTAGCAGCTCTGTTTTTACTCTTTAGAATAAACTGAGAGATGGAGATTTTGAATCTGTGAGTGTAACCAAAAAGTTTTTATAGTTTTAAGTTCAAAAGCTTCATTTTTCTCATTTTATTCTTTCATTTATTTTCAAATGAATTTGATGATACCTTCTTTCCTTTTTTTCTCTTTTTTTCAACTTGTCTCTGGGGCTGCTGAATCATTTCAGCTTAGAATTTTATCTTCCAAAACATCTTTTAGCAGGTATATACTAAGTATATTTGAAGGGCAATTTGACATTATCTTTTAAAATAAAAAATATGTATGGTGTGCTTCAACCCAATTTGGAAATGTATTCCATAAAAATACTTGCAAATATGCAATATGTGTTCAAGGATATTCTTTGTAAAACTATAAATCCTATATTAGTATTAAATTACGGTATAATCCTATAATGGAATACTGTGCAGCTATTAAAGAATGAAGTAGATCTCCATCTACTGACTTGGAAAGATATTTAGGTCTTAAATGAAAAAAAGGTTGAAAATCAGTTAGCCTATTTTATTTAAGAATTATAATCGATAATTAAACTTAATAAAACTGAAAAACATAAAAAATAAAAACGTATGTACATATATAATAAAAAATTATGAAACAATCTAGAGGTGTACACACACACTAAAGAATCTAGAGCCATACCAAAATATTAATGGTTTTCTTTAAGAGTTGGAGTGGGGGGGCTTTTCTTTGGTAAGTTATGTAATTTTGTAATGTTCTGATTTTTCATATTAAGGATATATTACTTATCAGTAAAAAGATAAAAATTTTAAATGTGTATACCGGAAAACCAATTTATTATACATATACATTTGTAAATATGATTATTGCTGTAGCTGTTTTTCTCTATTGAACTGTTCTCTGGTTACTTCTAGAAAGTGAATATATTACTTGAACGTTTACTTTGTAACCAAAATTAAGCTTACGTTTAGATGAAGTTTTCTTTGTAATTTTTTTATTAAGTTATTTGAAGCTCCATAAGGCTTTTAGAGGCTTATATGTTGGCCCTCATACAACTAATTTACTCAGCTTTTATTTCTTTTCTCAGAGTTCTTGATAGTGTATAAAAGATTTTAGGGACACGTTTAAAAATTTAAAAAACTTGTTAATTGCCTATCCAACTTTTTCCCCAAGAAATTTAGAGGCATTTTGTAGACATTTTAAGAAGTCCTTGGAGCACATGGTTGGATCAGTCAAAAGAGCATGCAGATCAATCTGGGTCATGAGTTTGTTTGAGCCCCTCATTGGGTGTAGATTACTTAAAAGTAAAATCTTAAAAAAAAAAAAAAGGCATTGCTTTCCTTTTTTTCTGAAGTATTTTTTATTTCTCATTCTCTTGGTTTCTCCAAATTCTGCTTCTTACATCTTGATGTAAGAAGGGTTGAGGGTGTCCTGATTTTTTTTTTTTAATACATGAGTGATCATGGAAAAGAGTGTTTAAAAATCACAACTTCTTTTAATGCTATTAATAGGTTAAAGTAATTGAACTGAAAAATTATAAATATATGTATTAGAGAAACAAGAGTAAACAATATAATAAAATGAGGATTTCTGTTTTTTTCTCTCTATGAAAACATTATTTACACACAAAAAAATCACAATTTACTGATTTTTTAAACTGTAAGTTGGAGTTCATAATTGTTTAGGAGCTTGAGAGAAGTTCTCTAAAAAACAGATGTTACAAGGGCAAAGATTTGATTAGAAAACTAGAAACAAGAGTGATGGTGAGGTGACTTTACCCTTTAAACTCATCTTTAAAAGGTAAAAGATGACTTTAACTTTTTACTTTGTGTATGTTTGTATTATATGAATTTTTAACAAGATACACAAATTGCTTTGTAATAGAAAAATACATTTCTATTAGATAAAAAGCTTTTTATTAATTAATTTTGAAATAATTGTAGATTCCTAGGAATATGCACATATATATATACACATACACAAGAAGGTCCTTTGTAATTTTCACTGTCAAAGTTTAAAAGTTTAAAACCTTATCTATTTCTGTCTTTTTTTACGTCCTGGTTAGCTCCCCTTAAAAAACAATTGATTGTTTTAATTAAGATTATAGATTTTTATTATCACTCATAAAGTAGAAATTTTAGCAAAATAAATTCAGAATTAGAGATAGGAACTGAGTAGAGGTAGGAATGGATTTTGATAAAAGTTGAAGGATAATAACTGTTAAATCATATGAATTTAGAATCTGGATTCACATAAAATAAAAATCTCTACAACTAATCTTGTCTCTGGTTTGATTTTCCGTTGCCCACCACGGGCGCAGCGATGCAGGGTCTGCCGTGGGGGTAAGTGGTCCTGTGTGACAGTGGGTGTGCAAGACCAAGAGGGCGTCCGGGATGCAGACTTTGTTCTGTATGTTGGTGCTCTGGCCACCGAGAGGTGCAGCCATGAAAACATCATCTCTTATGCAGCCTATTGTCAGCAGGAAGCAAAAATGGACAGGTAAACTTTCCCCTGAGACTTAATTTCCAAGATCTAATATGGGAATTCTTAAAAAGAGTCCTAAGCATTTAGAATACAGGATGTTTGCATTTTCTAGCTGGCCTCCAGTTGTAAGAAACTGTACCCTGCTTGGATGGAGGAGTGGGGGTGACAGGGCGTAGGGGGGGATGGGGGGGAAGGGGAGAGTGTCAGGTGATAGAACTGTTATCATTATGGTAATGCCAGTACCAGCTCCAGAGAAAAAGTCTACTGTGGAGAGTCCTTTGGAAGTAAATAAATACCTAAGGAAACAATTTTAACTTAAATTTGGCACCTCTGTTGAATCTGTAAGATGTTCAAAATAACTGTTCATCTAATTGTTACATTACTTGCTGTGTCCTTCACTTAGATAAATTATCACTTAAAATATTTAGAGGCTCTCTATTTACAAAAGATTTTTAAAAAATTTCTCAGTGAAGCAGGTTTGAAATAAAATGTTATTGTATATGCAGAAGATTGCCTGTCATACTCCAAACAGATCAGTTGAAGATAGTAGAAATCGTCATGTCTCAGGATAGATTGTAACATTCTCAAATCTAGGAGAGTTAATGTGACCAGTTCATGTGTATATTAGGACCATTGCTGAGGTCTTGAATGTTCCTCTGTCAAGACTAGCTGAATTTAAAGAGCTATTTCATTTCTGTTGATGTGTTGTTCATTTGAGGAAAATAAAAAAGAAATAATTAGTTGAATCAAATAGGCAATACAAAGGAAACACTGGTATATGTTTACCTAAAGGTGTTAAAGATATGGTCAAAATCATCCTCATGGATTATGCAAAATAGTCTGTTACCATGATGCTGTATAACTGATGATCTGTGAAATCTACCCAAAAATCTTTAGCCTCTAAATGTTGGGAAAGCTTAGAGTCAAATGATTGAATGTAATACTGAAAAAGAAAGTGTTATATGTTTTTGCATACACACACACACACACACACACACACACACCCCATTATTTAGTGAAAATACATGTATTTAATAGAGTATTCCTTTTTTCCTGAGAAGTTGTCATTGGCTTTAAGATTTTTTGTAATTAATGGTGTCTCAGTACCAAGGAAATGTGGTATTTGGAGTGCTAAATGAATGATAAATTATCTCATAAAATGAGGTACTTTCTTAATGTAGATGTCTGTGTGAAATATACCTTCCTAATAGTAGTGCTACAAAATCATGGTTACCTTAATTTGAACTAAACTATATGGATTGTGCACACACACCTACACACACAATTTCATTTCCAATATACTATTGAGAGTCAAACCATTGTAGAACAGTATATATAATAGGATTTTTATATTTATATATGTTTATATATGTACTTGAATATGCTAAGGAAAAAGAAATAATTAGGATTATCAGCCATTCCAATTTGGCCTGGACTTCCCTTGTTTTAGAACTGAAAATCTCGTATCCTGGGAAACCCCTCAGTCCTGGACAAACTGGGATGACTGGTTATGCTAAAAAATAAAGCACCCCAAATTATTTTTTAAAGATTTTATTTATTTATTTGACAGAGATCACAAATAGGCAGAGAGGCAGGCAGAGAGGGACAGGGGGTGGGTAGCAAGCTCCCTGCCTGAGCAGAGAGCTGGTTGTGGGGATCAGTCCCAGGACCTTAAGATCATGACCTGAGCCAAAGGCAGAGGCCTCACCCGCCGAACCACTCAGGTGCCACCCCCCCAAAGTTATTGATAACATTTAATTCTGATAGTGAAATTTAGAGGGAAGAAGGTTGTAGAACAGAATGTTCATGTTTTTCTTTATATATTTCTATGTTGTTTTGATATATATCCTTTCACAATGAGTTTTTATTACTTTTTTTTTTTAATAAAAGATATTAAAGTGAACCTTATGTATTGGGAATAGAGTGGCTTCCTTGGAAAAGTTGGGAGAGGGATATAAAATTCCATGTTGAGATGATATTGTAGATTAGTTCATCTCCTGTCAGCATCTGACAATGCTGAACATACGTAAAATATCTAGTTGTCTTTTGGTGAGAGAATCCAGCATAGGAGCCATCACACAGATGAGAATCCCATAACCCAGAGATGTGTTTCAGTTTCTTTGCACTGCTATTATGTTTAAAGCAATTTAACTTTCAGTTCATATTTGATATAAATGAGTAACTAAAAGAGTAAGTGTTGGGCACCTGAGTGGCTCAGTGGTTTAAGCCTCTGCCTTTGGCTCAGGTCGTGATCTCAGCATCCTGGGATCGAGTCCCGCATCAGGCTCTCTGCTTTCCCTCTGCCTGCCTCTCTACCTACTTGTGATTTCTCTCTCTGTGTGTCAAATGAATAAATAAAATTTAAAAAAAAGAAAAAGAGTAAGTGTTATTTGTATCCGTGAATATGAAGCCACCCTTCTTTGTCTTCTCATATCTGGGAAAAGAATTTGGTTTCTTCTGATGTTGATGTTGGAAGAAAAAGTGTATCTTCAGTTCTTTTTTAATCTTTTACTTGAGAAACTTTCCTTCAAAACTGCCACATTAATTCACTCCATGAATATTTGAGTGCCTAATATGTTGCCAGCAGACTAGGTGAACAAAACAGACACATGTACGTGCATCACAGAATATACAAATTCCAGAGGGAGACAGATACCAAATATACTTAGAAATAAATGTCATTTCAAAACGTGATAAATTATAGGGGGGAAAAGGGTGCTGTAACATAAAAGGAAAAAAGGGGGAAACATAATCTAAATTATGGCAAAGACAGCCTCTTTGAAATGGAAACTTTAGGTGTAACCTGAGCATTGGTAAGCTTCAGCCAAATAAAGAGCTTGAGAAAGATGTAAGTTAGGAAAAATCCATGTGTGCCTGTTGCTGTTAGAAGCCACTTCTGTGGACACTGGGTTTGAGGATGAGAACTTAAGGAAATGCATCGGAGAGATAGGGCTGTTTTATTGTAAATGCTGTGGGAGGTCCCTATGGGTTTTAAGCCTGGCCATGACATCCATTTTGTATTTTAGAGGTCATGTGGCAGTGTTCTGGTAAGTAAGTAACAGTCATACTTTTTAGGTATAAGTCTGTTCTCAAGTGTGAACAAAGTATGCTGTGTGTTTCTTACTTAAATAAGGCAAATGTTACTTTGGAAAAGATGGTTACATTTTAAAGGGTAAAATGTTAGGGTAGTGGTGGGAGAAAGGACTTTGGATTTCCTTACTCTTGTCTGTTTGCCACAGTTTTGAAAAACAGGTAGGTGCGTGGTGGAACTGACTGAATTATTCAAGGGTGAATCAGCTCTTTCACTCTCAGGTTCTAGGCTCAGAAAGTGATAGAATTAAATGTAGACTCTGAAAGAAGATGATGGAAAGATTAAAAAAAACTTTATGTGAATGAAGGCCATGTTAGTAAGGGAATAGCAAGATGGTCATAAGAAAGGTGAGCACCCTAAATGATTTGCTTATTATCCTATTGTACATCTAGCTTCCCTCTCCACCAACCTGTTTACCCCTGTGCCTGTAAATATAGTTAAATGCTGAAGTCAAAAATGATTTTGCAAGTAAACTAGTGTTAGAATTTAAGTTTCTCAGTCCTCTTTTGGTATATATTAACATACTTTATAAAATCACACTGAAATGTATTTTACTTTTTATATTAACTTTCCTTTTGTGAGGACTGGTGCTAATGAGCCACACCATAGGAAAACAGAGGTATATGTCTTGAAAGTATAAGACAGTGAGTTAGATGTTATGGTACAAAACGACATTCGATATTTAGCAAAGACTTTTCTTACCTTTGTCAATGTTTTATAGAAAAGTATAGGTTAGTACCTGAAACTAATATTGTACTGTGTATTAACTGGCTGGAATTTAAATAAAAACTTGGGGGTGTGTGATAAAAGTAGAGGTTAGTAAATATCATAATACATATTTTTCTGGAATATAATAAAAAATTCAATGTCTATTTTAACAGGCCAATAGCAGGATATGCTAACCTGTGTCCAAATATGATCTCTACCCAGCCTCAGGAGTTTATTGGGATGCTGTCCACAGTAAAACATGAGATTATTCATGCCCTGGTAAATTTTGCTGTTAACTACTGTTCTTTTTTTTTTTTTTTTTTTTGGTGCTTTGATTTTCTGCTTATTATGCTGTCATGTTGATGTGTATGTTAAATTTTGGATTCTTAGATTTATGTCAGTAAAACCTAGATTATTAGGCCTTTGCCAATAGAGAATTTTTAATGATTAAGATAATGGCTTGGTTGAGTTATACTACCTAAAATAATTAAGCAAGTAAATTCATTGGGTAAATAGGAGTTTTGAGAAAATGATTACTATTTTTAAAAAAAAACAGTAATTTAGAGAAACTTACTTTCCTCTAAAGTGATAATTGATAATGCTATTGTAGATCTTTCTTATCTTTTACAGAGATCTGAGTGCAAAAGGCCTCTTGAGCTGCTTAGGCCTTCTAAAATTTAAATTTACTTATTCAGAACCTCTCCTTCCATTTACCCTATTTGTCCAGATTAGTGAACTTTTATAATATGTCCAGGAAATTAATTAAAGTTATCTAAGACCCTAGGAAATGTTGTCTTGATGCCATTTATGTATTTAGAAAATAGATGGTAGTAAAATGTAGTCATTGGGAGAGAATAGATCACACAGATTTAGGTGTGAATCTTCTTAATTCCACCACTGAAAATCTTTGGGCTCTTGTATAAATTATTTAGCTGTTGCAAGCCTTAGTTTCATTTGTTAAATGATAATGGTAGTACATACTAGAGTGGATTTTTTCTTCTTGGAGATTAAATAAGATAAAATAGAAATGCTCCAGGACCATGCTATGAATAGTAGGGTGTTAAAAAAAAATTAGTGGTAATTATGTGTTAGTCTTACTTAGTGAGCTGTCATGTATGACCTTGAAAAGCAAACCTGTCTTAAAATCAGCATTGAATGACTCCATGAAACTCCATTGTAACCAGACAGCATTTATGTCCTTTAGGGGAGGGGATTGTAACATGAATCATGTCTTTTTCTTTTATTTAAAAAAGTAAACTGAACCTGCTAATTGAGGTGAAAGACAAGGATCATTCTAAGTAAGACCTAAAAACTACAGTTATTTGATGTTGAGAGAAACAAAGAAGAACAACAGGTTTTAAGTGAATACGTAAGTGAACATAAATGCAGAGATCCCAGGCATGAGATAGATTATATTATAAATGTTATGAACAGGCAATTCACAAAAGAAAAAATTCCAATTGACTGAAAAATGTGTGAGAAGGTATTCAGACTTACTTTAGCAGGCAAGGAATCACAAATTAAAGCTAGATATCATTGACTGTAAAAGCATGTATGAAAGTTATGCACATTGACTTCAAGGTGTGGTTACTTTTTTTTTTTTAAAGATTTTTTATTTATTTATTTGACAGATCACAAGTAGGCAGAGAGGCAGGCAGAGAGAGGAAGGGAAGCAGGCTCCCTGCTGAGCAGAGAGCCCGATGCGGGGCTCCATCCCAGGACCCTGGGATCATGACCTGAGCCGAAAGCAGAGGCTTTAACCCACTGAGCCACCCAGGTGCCCCTACTTTTTTTTTTTTTTTTTTTTTTTTTTTTTTGGTAGTGGTTACTTCTAGGGAGAGGGAGGAAAGAGTTAGGTAATGGGGCTTCAACCATATTTACTCTGCAGTGTTTTATTTCTTAAAAGTTTAAAGAAAATACGATAAAATTAACACCTTAACCTTAAAGAAGACACATAAGCCTCCAGTTCTCTTTTACTTTCTGCATATTTGAATTGTTTTAAAAATTGTAAAAACCTAAGAAATTTTAAATATTAGCTTAAGTCTCAAAACCCATCTTGGACAATGGCAAGAATTATATTTTTAACAGAGATTCCCCCTAAAGTTATATATGCTAATAGCTATCGATTACAGTGGTGCTTTACATACCTAATAAGCTTTCAAGATGTGAGTGTTTAGAAGAATTTTCAAGCTGATAGAGTGGGAAAAATGTGTATTTAGAATATTATACAGGATGAGGCAAATCATACTATTTTAAGCTTTGTATAACTTCAGTGAATTGTAGATAAAGAACAATTCAGATTTCCCTAGCTGACTCAATTAAGTGTCCTTTGCATCTTCAGAGATTAAAAAAGAAGAAGAAGTGCAGGAATAAAAGAATAATTTTGATTCCATTAATCATTTTGTCAAGCCTTGAATGACACAGAGGCCCCAGTTGTGAAGCAAAGTAATTTGCCAAAGGAATTGGTTAATTAAATGATCATTTGTGATTGTTAGTTATTTAGATATAAGTTATAACATATTCTCAGTGTACAAAACATACATAAAGAAGTAGTTACAAAAGTACTTTGTCTGAGTTACTAGATTAGGAAAGACAGCAAGAAAGGAAATCTCACTAATGAAATAAGAGATATCAAATGGTAATAATTTTATGTGTGTGTGCCCATCTGTTATGGGAGGGTAAGGATAGTGAATGGGAACCTTTATGTGAAGTATCCATTATCTCATTCATTAAAGACTTCTTAAAAATAGTATTTAAATTGTGACTCTAA
The DNA here is from genome assembly GCF_964662115.1 of Mustela nivalis. Taxonomy (NCBI): domain Eukaryota; kingdom Metazoa; phylum Chordata; class Mammalia; order Carnivora; family Mustelidae; genus Mustela; species Mustela nivalis. The sequence goes on from NC_139020.1 coordinate 116,002,787, forward strand.
ATATAACAAATTTATATTACCAAAAAATTGGGGGAATATGAGTGATTTTACACATTACCCTACCATCAAAAGAACCACAGCTAATATTTTGATATATGTTTCCATTTTTTCCTAAGTATACACACACACACACACTTCTAGTCTTGTTAAGTACAGATATATATTAAATGTGGACTTTAGGATTAAAGACTTTGAATTTTTATGAATGCATTTGATTGCCTACCCCCTACTCTAAACTATATTGTTAATTGTTCTCAGTGGTAACATTCCCTGGATGCAATTGTAGAGTTTATGTAATAAGTTCATGAGAAGGGGATAAACTGTGATAAATACAAATCATTCTTAAACACATGTATTTCTTATTTATACCAGTACCAAAGAATGTTGTCACTAGTACTTTGGATTTCTTCACATACAATTACCTCAGGTAATTGAAATTTAAAATTCATAAGACGGAATACTGAAGTTTTGTCTAGTTCCAGCATGTGGCAAATTCCTTTAAAAATATTGGCCACGTGCTTTTATGAGGTTCTATCAGTGTTCTCTTTTGATAGTAGCATGCTATGATGTGTATAATCAGTCTTGATATTTTTCTCTGTGAGACATTTTAAACTTTTTTTTTATAGGGTTTCTCTGCTGGCCTGTTTGCGTTTTACCATGATAAAGATGGAAATCCTTTGACTTCAAGATTTGCAGATGGTCTCCCACCTTTTAATTACAGGTATTTGTTATTTTTGTTCTTGTTCTTCTCTTTTAGAAGGGCACTAAGACTAAAATCTTAGAATCATGGCATGTTAGGTGCCATAAATAATAGTGGCTTCATGACTAACCTAAAAAAGCTGTAGCTATTAAAATGGGATAAAAGAGGTCACTTAGCATTACCTTTTCATTTTAGAGATGAAGCTGTTAAGATGCAGAAAACTTAAGTGACTTGTCCAAAGAACCAGGACTCTTCTTGCCAGCAGAGGTCTTTTTTACCACGTTGTAACTTCTAACACTATACGGTATAGTTAGGCCATAGGAAAATGTAGTTTGATTATATTTTGGCTTATTAATAATTACTGCCTCTCATGGCAATATTTATATATGAACTGAAACTGTATTTAGCACAGCATGTTACCAGCAATCTATAGAGTCAGGGCCTAAAATAAATAATACTAAGAAACACTAAAAAAAAATTATCAAAAAAAATTTTTATAGCATATCAATCACAGAACTGTAACTATTTGCATACATTTATATAAGCTCTCTAGATCTTTACATTAAGAGGATATGTGCACAAAAAGACATGCTCAAGAATGTTCGGGGGCACCTGGGTGGCTCAGTGGGTTGAACATCTACCTTCGGCTCGGGTCATGATTTCAGGATCCTGGGATCGAGCCATGCATCGGGCTCTTTGCTCATCAGGGAGCCTGCTTCACCCTCTCTCTGCCTGCCTCTCTGCCTGTCATCTCTGTCTGTCAAATAAATAATAAAATAAAATGTTTGTGGCAGTTTTGTAATTAATTACCAAAGAATAGAAACTATCAAAAGATCCATCAATAGAAGAATGAATAAATATGTTATGATGTATTCATATAAATGAAAACTATAGGACACATGGCTTGGGTCATGATCCCAGGGTTCTGGGACCCAATCTCACATCAGACTCCCTGCTCAGCAGGGAGCCTGCTGCTTTTTCTCCCACTGTCTCACTGTCTCTGTCAAATAAATGAAATAAAATAATAATCATAATCTTTAAAAAAAAGAAAACTTATAAGGCACTAAAAAAGAACACACTATTGTTTTTTTTTTTAATTTTTTTTTCTTTTAATTTTATTTCTTTATTTGACAGAGATCACAAGTAGGCAGAGAGGCAGGCAGAGAGAGAGGAGGAAGCAGGCTCCCCGCCTAGCAGAGAGCACGATGCAGGGCTCGATCCCAGGACCCTGGGATCATGACCTGTACTGAAGGCAGAGGCTTTAACCCACTGAGCCACCCAGGTGCCCCAGAACACACTATTGTTACATGCAATAGCATATATCAATATCACAGATAGAATTTTGGGCAAAAGAGATCAGATAGTCCGTTTGTATGGAGTTAAAAAAGAGCAATGATAAAAGGCAGATAAGTGGTCTTGAAGGCCCAAGCTGTTAAATGGCATATAAGTTGAGTATAGATTAGGATAGGGCACAAGGAAGTCTTCCAGTGGTACTGACAGTGTTCCCTGTCTTTATCAGATTAGTGGTATATGGATATGAAATAAACAGTTAAACCTTTCACTTAAAATTTGTTCACTTGATGTATATTTTGCTTTAATTACAGAGATCTCTATTAAAATAGCTAGAATTAAATACTAAAGCAGATAATGTTTTATTCATCATGATATTTTTTAAAGTACATGTGAAGAAACAAATTTTAATTGGAAATATGTTTTTTCTTCTTAGATAGTTCATATTCATTTGGTGGTGTAGGAGGAGTCTGGCCTTTCCTAAAATTGTGGTCTTCATGGGAAACATAAGTGGTGAAGTAGGCATCAAATACATAAGTGATGTAGGTAAGGAGGAGAGAGCCTCCTCCTTATGCCACTCATAAGAACTATTGTTAAGCTGATAATTTGCAGTGCTTTCTTGTACTCAGGATATTCCTCAAAAGCAGGAAATCTTAAAGTATAAATGGATATAAGAGGATAATAGGAAATACAGTTGGTAAACATATGAAGAGTTGGATTGTCCCTTCCATATCTATTTGGAGAAACTATTTGTCTAGAAATGTAGATAGTGAAGAGGATATTAGGAATTATTAATAAGGTAAAAGCTCTTTATTTTCTTGCTGCATTTGATTGCTATGGTTGGTTAAACATGACTTTGCCGTGGAAAAAGATAAAAGCAATTAAGAAACAGTGCAGAGAGGGCACCTGGGTGGCTCAGTGGGTTGGGCCTCTGCCTTCGGCTCCAGTCATGATCTCAGAATCCTGGGACCGAGCCCTACGTCAGGCTCTCTGCTTGGTGGGGAGTCTGCTTCCTCCTCTCTCTGCCTGCCTTTCTGCCTACTTTTGATCTCTATCTGTCAAATAAATAAATAAAATCTTAAAAAAAAAAAAAGGAAAGAAACAGTACAGAGGATCGATCATAAGGGAAGGAAGGGAAAACTGAATGGGAAGTCAAGGAGGGGGAAAAACAAACCATGAGAGACTCTTAACTATAGGAAACAAACTGAGGATTGTTGGAGGGGAGGTGGGTGGGGAGATGGGGTAACTGGGTGATGGGCATTAAGGAGGGCACATGATGTGATGAGCCTGGGGTGTTACAACTGATGAGTTATTGAACATTACATCTGAAACGAATGATGTGTACTGTATGTTAGCTAATTGAATTTAAATACAATAAATAAAAAAATAAACTAATAAAAAAAGAATAACATCAAGGCATGGGTAGATGAACAGATATATGATACAGCAAATATAGCAAAGTATTAATTGTATGGTTATCAGTGATACAGGTGTTCTCTTTACAATTCTGTCAACATTATGTCTGTTTAAAATTTTTGTAAAGTAATGCTGGAAAATATATAGCTTCTTTGTTCTGTTTTAGTGGTGGAAATGAGATTCATAGGGTTAATGATAGAAGTAACTGGGGCACCTGGGTAACTCAGTGGGTTAAGCCTCTGCCTTCGGCTCAGGTCATGATCTCAGGGTCCTGGGATCTAGCCCTGCATCGGGCTTTCTGCTCAGCAGGGAGCCTGCTTCCCCCTCTCTCTGCCTGCCTCTCTGCCTACTTGTGATCTCTCTTTATCAAATAAATAAATAAAATCTTAAAAAAAAAAAGTCATCTAGGGAAAAAAAACAAAAAAAGCGATACGGATTATAGGAAAAGGCAAAATTGATGTCTATTATAATTGATGTTGTTATATCTTACCAATGTTGTATGAATGCTTACCTTACATTACTGGATAGTATAGATCTTTTTTTTAGGCCAGTTTGGTAAAAGATGTTATCTTGTATTTCTAGGACTACTGCTAAGGTTTTAGCCATTTGAATTTTCTCTTTGATCACAGCCTATTTATGTTTTTTGGCTAGTCTTGGGTTATGTTTCCTCTTCTAATGATTTTGTTAGAGTACTTTATAATTTAAGGATATTAATCCTTTTTTTGTATTTGTTGCAAATATTTATCCCATTTACTTATTTTGTTTATCATATTTTTTCTTCTGTTGCTTAAGAAACTTCTGCCCTTCAATGATTATAAAAATACTCTCCTAAATATTTTCTGGTAAATTATTATTTGAATTTTCTACATTCATAGTTTCAATTAAATTATTATTTGAATTTTTTACATTCATAGCTTTAATTCATTCAGAATTTATTTTTGCTTCATGTATTTTGGGGTTCTTTTGTAAGATACATATATGTTTATAACTGTTATATCTTCTTGGTGGAGTGACTCATCACTATAAAATGTCCCTTTTTATCTCTATTAACAATTTTTGTTTTAAGTCTATTTTGTCTGATATTGGTATAGCCATTCCAGCTTTCTTTACGGGTACAGTTTGCATGGTATATCTGTTTCATTCTTTTACATTCAACTTAATTCTGTCCTTGAGTCTGAGCTGTGTTTCTTGTGGACATGGTTGGATTATGGTTTTTTTTTTTTTAAATGCGTTCTTCCAGTCAACCATGATCTGCCCACTCTATAGTGGCTGTCAGGTTGCTGGCTTTCACCATGATTGTGGGCTCTAAGTTTCAGGGCTGCCATATGACTGGAGTGAGGGCATGGGAGAATGCTACAAAGCTTACTGTTCTTATTGAATTTATCCATTTTTAAAAAAATAAATCTTTCCTGGATTGCTGCAGGTCTTTAGTTAATTTACAAAGTTCTGAAAAAGTTGATTAGGCATTTTGCCACTTTCCTCATTGTTTTCATGAATAGAATTTTCAGAGGTCTGCCATTTTTGCTCAATTTTCCTGGAATTTATTTCTGTATATGGTCTGAAATAGGGATTTAACTTTTTTCCTAAATGGATAACCAGTTTTACAGCACAGTTATTAAGTAAATTACCCTTGCCCAATAAGTTAAAATGACATTTTTTGTTATTATTTATTAAGTTTTCTTATATACTTGGATATATCTCTGGACTTGCTTTTGTTTTATCCAATAAATTTATTAAAAGGAAGTAATTCATTGTCATCTGAACGAAGTATTAGCTATGTGAACTTAGGCAAGTTTCTTCATCTCTCCAAACTTCTGTCTTTTTATCTACAAAATAGTGATAACCTCAGAAGGTTGAAAAGATTAAATTAGAAAATGTCAAGTACTTTGCAAAGACTTGGTACATAGTAAAGTCCAATATTTTAATTTCATATTGATGTTCATAAACACTTTTACTATTTAAAGTTGTGCTGAATTTGCAAAATGACTGTCTTTTATTCTTTAATTGCAGTCTTGGATTATATCAATGGAGTGATAAAGTAGTTCGAAAAGTGGAGAGATTGTGGAATGTTCGAGATAATAAGATCATTTCTCACACTGTGTATCTTCTAGTAACACCTCGTGTTGTTGTACGTATTAACCCAACTTCTTCACGTTTCCTGACCCATCTCCTCTTTTCCTTTCTTATAGTTCTTTCTTTACTGATCATTATTGTTTAAGGATTTAAGACTAGGGGCACCTGGGTAGCTTAGTTAGTTAAATGTCTGACTCTTAGTTTCAGCTCAGGTCATGATCTCAGGATTGTGGGATCAAGCCCCTCGTGAGACTTTGTGCCCAGTATGGAGTCTGCTTGAGATTCTCTCTCCTTCTGCCCTTCCTCCCAATTGTGCATGCACACTGTCTTTCTCTCTCTAAAATAAATAAATACATCTTTTTTAAAAAAAGAATTTAAGATTAAATTTCAGGACCTATAATAAGAAAAATGATATAAAGGCAGTACAGTAAAGCTACAAGCCAAGAGAAATATGAAGAAATGGAAATTTGGCAGTAATTCTCATGGCTCCATTTTAAATCATTGCTTTAAGCCAGTGCTCCTCTACTGTCGTACCTCTTAGGATCACTGGTACTGTTTGTGTAATTGCTGATCCTTTCCTATGCTGTCTGTATTAGTCAAGGTTGTCCAGAGAAACAGAACCAACAGAATGTGTTGACTGAGAAAGAGGGGGGAAAATAGATGGAGGGAGAAAAGGAAATTTATTTTAATGAAATAGCTCCTACCGTTATGGAGGTTGGGGAGCTCAAACTCTGAGGGTGTAGGCTGGAAGGCTGAACACTCAGGGAAGAGTTACAGTTTGAATCCAAAGGCAGTAAGCAGGCAGAATTCCTTCTTGCTTGGACAAAGTCAATCTTTGTTCTTTTTAAGTCTTCAACTGAATGGATGAGGCCTGTCTATATTATGGAAGGTAATCTGCTTTACTTAATTTACATGTTAATCTCATCCAAAAACACCCTTACTCAAACATTCAGAATTATGTTTGATCAAATATCTGGACACTGTGGCTGAGCCAAGTTGACATGTAAAATTAACCATCCCACTTTTATTTTTAAAATAAACTCTACCCCGAACATGGGGCCCAAACTCATGCCCTCAGGATCAAGAGTCACATGCTCTACTGATTGAGCCAGCCAGCACCCCTGCCTTTGGAACTTTTGCATTGTTCTTGGGATATTTCTCATCACTGGAAATTTCTAACCAAAGGAGAGAAAAAACCAAGTGAGCAAAATTATATTCTAATGAAGAATTTATTTTTGTTTCAAAGACTGTATCTATACTAAGAGCAGTTTATACCTTCATTAAAAATGTTGATACAGTAGTTACAAATAGCAATCATGTTAGTCTGTATCCTTTTTGAAATGTCACTTAAAGCCCAAATCTTCAAATAGAGGAAGAAAATATTAAGAGAAATAATAATTTACTAGCAAAGAAGAGTGTAATAGTATCAGAATATTCTATTTAATTATAGTAAAAACCATATTTTTAAAAGATGTTCTCACTTCTCACCAAAGTAGTTCTTTAATGGCTACTTTATTATATTTAGATTAGGTTAGATAAAGAATCTGCTGTTATCATATTTCTGTAGGGTTTATTTAATTTTTTCTGATTCTCAGGATGAAGCACGAAAACATTTTAACTGTCCAATTCTGGAGGGAATGGAACTTGAAAATCAAGGCGGTATGGGCACTGAGCTCAATCATTGGGAAAAGCGGTTATTAGAGGTCAGTTTATTTTTACATTTTACTAGAGGGCACCTGGGTGGCTCAGTGGGTTAAGCCTCTGCCTTTGACTCAGGTCATGATCTCAGGGTCCTGGGATCAAGCCCTGAATCAGGCTGTCTGGTTGCAGGAAGCCTGATTCCCCCTCTCTCTGCCTGCCTCTCTGCCTACTTGTGATCTCTAATCACAATCTCTGTCAAATAAATAAACAAAATATTTTTTAAAAATGTTACAAGACATATTTTTTCTTTAATAAAAATAATTCTCAGGACGCCTGGGTGGTTGAGTCACTTAAGTATCTGCCTTCTGCTCAGGTCATGATCCCAGTGTCCTAGGATCGAGTCCCACATGGGGCTCCTTGCACAGCAGGGAGTCTGCTTCTCCCTATGCCTGCCACTCCCCATGCTCGTACTCTTTCTCACTTTCTCTCTGGTAAATAAATAAAATCCTTAAAAAAATAAAAAACTTTAAAAATAAATAAATAAAAGTAATTCTTATTCAGGTTATTCAAACAGTATAATGGATTATGAAGTAAAATTATTTTTCTCTTTTTTTTCTGTTTGGTTCCCCCTTAACAAGGTCAATTAGTTCAATAATGAACTAGAATGAATCTTAACTGTCCTTCCTGATTATTGTTTGTTAATTAACTCCTTGTCTCTTTTTAAAACTTGAAATGTTTGATAGGTAGCCACTAAAATAAGTCCTCCTCCTCTTTTCCACTCACTTCCCTTGCTTTTCCATAAGGTGGACCCTATGTATACTTAAAAACCTATGGTAACTTAAAGTTCCTTTTTCCCTTAGTGCTCCAGATCTACTTTAAGATGTAATCACTATTTAAATATTTTGTATATCCTTCCAGAAATGTTATATAAATGTAGAGATATACACACCAACACACAGTTTGTTTTTTTAATGGAGTCATATATTTGTGAACTCTTTTCCACTTAATGATGTATCTTGACATCTTTCCAAGCAGTACAGGGCTCCTCCTATAATGCAATGTATGCTTTCCTAAAAAAACTCTTTCTTCAAAATTAAACACTAAAAATAACAAGACTCATGGAAAAAACAAATAACATACCACTAAGAAAAGCAGTAAGTCATAATAAAAGTACTAGCTCAGTTTTAAAGATATTTCCAATAAGTAAGCTCCTGTATTTACTATAGTATTTCTTTACCTTAGACAACAACAAAAAGCCATGGTAATTGTAAGGAAGGCTATAAATTGAGTAATGGGGGCAAGCCTAACATGTACAAAATTAGAGGGAGCCAGGCAATAACCACTTTTAAAACAGAGCCTCTGGTCATATTGAACCAAGTGGAAGAACATGGAGTGAATGGGTCATGCATAGTACCAGCATTCCTCAGTTGGCTGTGTTTAGCTGTCTTAGTGTATTTTATATTTAACTGCTATTGCTTTGTTCCACAAAATACTAAAATCCAGGGAAAAGTCATTATAAACCAACATGATTTAACAATTACATAGTATTATATGAAATGTAACAATAGACCTATGTTAATGAGCAACATTAACATTAACATTAACATTTTAAATATTTTAATTTAATTTTATTTTATTTCTAAGATTTTAAGTAATCTCTACACCCAGTGTGAGGCTTGAACTTAAAACTGTGAGATCAAGAGTTGCACACTCTTCCAACTGAGCCAACCAGGCACCCCTAAATTTTTTATTTTAAAAATGTTGTGATGGGGCATCTGGGTGACTCGGTTAAGCATCTTCCTTCAGCTCCAGTCATGATCCCAGGGTTGTGGGATTGAGTCCCACATTGGGCTCTCTGCTTGGTGAGGAGTCTGCTTCTCCCTCTGCCTGCTGCTCCCCCTGCTTGTGCTCACTGTCTTTCGTACTTTCTCTCAAATAAATAAAATCTTTTAAAAAATTAAAATGTTGTGGTGAGCAGTTTATTTATATCTGTGATACCTTTCAGGAGTGGCATTCCAGTGGGTGTTCTTAGGTTCAACTAAAGAGGCATTCAAGTGGGGCCCCTGGGTGGCTCATTGGGTTAAAGCCTCTGCCTTCATGATCCCAGGGTGCTGGGATCGAGCCCATTGCCGGGCTCTCTGCTCAGGGGAGCCTGCCTCCCTTCCTCTCTCTCTACCTGCTTCTCTGCCTACTTGTGATTTCTGTCAAATAAATAAATAAAATCTTAAAAACAAAAAACAAAACGAAGAAGCAGCAGCATTTAAGCTCACAAGACCTAACAGGCCACAATGAAGAAAGATTCACTTAGAAGGATACAGGAAAGAATGTGCAGCATGGGAGCATGACAGAAGTCAGGCATTTCTCTTGTGCTCCACACAGCAGACTAGGGACTGTCATCCATGCCTCTCCCCCACCCTACTACAGCTCAAATACAGGAGCATAAGGCCATAACAGAGGGATGTAAGAACCAGCCTGGCTTAGAAGTACTATGTCCCAAATAAGAATTAATATATGTTTGTTTGTTTTTTTTAACAGTTCCATAGATATAACTTCCAGATCTCTGTAAGGGACATCCCCATAAGAGTCAGTGCACATGGGGAAGTTCCAAACTGTGGCTTACAAAAGAGTGAAATTAATGCTTTGTGCTGACTATTCTTATCAGGTGACCATAAATCAATAGTGATAGAAACTTATGAAAGACACATTATATTCATTTCTCCCATGGGAATTTAATTTTTTTAATTTTATTTAAGCATATTTCCCAAGTGATTCCCATTAGAAAACCATAGATTAGTCACACATGAAAATTTATTCACTCTGCAGTAGAAACTTGAGAGTATTAATTTCATCAACAGCTGCCTTCTCTGAAATCAACTTTGTGTCTTTGAACTAATTTTTTTTAAAGATTTTATTTATTTATTTATTTAAGAGAAAGAGAGAGAGAGCAAGAGAGTATGAGTGGGGGGCCAGGAGAGGGAGAAGCATGCCCCTGCTGAGCTGGGAGCCTGACTTGGGACTTGATCCAGGATCCTAGAATCATGACTGGAGCAAAAGGTAGACACTTAACCACTGAGCCACCCAGGTGCCCCCATGAACTACTTTTTTTAATGATATTAAAGTACTTGAGGTGACCATCCAGCATTCAGCATAAGGATTTGAAGAATACTCAGAGTTGTTGTAGGAATTTTAGGATGTGAGTAAAAACATTGAGTAGATAGTAGACCTTGATGACATTTTAGGTCCCTCATAGAACTCTTTGATCCTATGATTTTGTGATACTTACTTTGCATGTTAATGTATATTTCTGTGATCATAAGATTGAGGGTTATAAAACCATTTTTAAAAAAATTCAGACAAATAAACCATCCCTTCCAATATTTTATGGGCATCTGTTTCAACCACTCATTTTACTTTGTCTAGATTGGGTAATATTTTTACAGTATTTCTGTTTGCTTATATTTATCTTCATTTTCGTCAAAGTCCTAAATGGTGGTTATCTGCCATTTTAGGAAACTGTACACAATGTAGATATTTAAGTCAGAAAGCAAATCTTTCTTTAAACTTCCTTGTTATTTTAAAGAAGGTTTCTATATTTCACTAGTTTAAGTGAATAAGTCAGCCTTTCACACTTGAGACATTTTACATATACATCAAAATAATGGAAATTATTGGGAGTTTTAGGAGGTCTAGTCTTCTAATTTAAAATCTGTTGATTTTCAGAATGAAGCAATGACTGGTTCTCACACCCAGAACCGAGTCTTCTCTCGAATCACTCTGGCATTAATGGAAGACACTGGGTAAGACAGCTATGAGAATATTACATGCATTGTTTATTAAAATGAAATGAATATTGAATTTAATATTCAGATGAAATTAATATTAGCTTAAGAAAATATATTTTACCCTGAAGTAAAATATTTGAATTTTGTGCAGTTAGCTATCTTTACTTATACCAACTCCATTCATTCATTCAATAAATCTTGGGTCTGCATTGGTGGTATAGTGGTGAGCATAGCTGCCTTCCAATAAATCTTTAAGTCCCTTAGGTGTAGTAATGAATAGATCAAAATTCCAGGCATTGTAAGATTTATTTTATAATGAATAGAGGCCATGCTAATATAAAGGAACTACTAAAGTTTTTAAAGTTGTAAATGAAACTGATGATATGTAGATTCCTGATTATTAAAGCAATAGAACTTTCTGGTAAAGCAGTAGAATACTGTTTTTAAATTACTCCAATGGGAGTCTTTTTCTTTGTGGGCTCCTGAGTCCTTTTGACAAGACTCACTAGTTTTTGATAGCTTCCTTCCTTCCTTTTTTTGGTATAACAGGATGTGCCAGGCTCATGGGCAAACATCCTGTCCTAGATCTGGGCATCAGCCAGTCTTCCAAGAATCACTGGTTCCATTTAGTGGAGAAGAGATTTTAGAAACCACAACCTGTGGGTGTCTGCGTGGCTCAGTTGATGAAGTGTCCAACTCTTAATCTCAGCTCAGGTCTTGATCTCAGGGTCATGAGTTCAAGTCCCCTGTTTGGCTCTACACTGAACATGGAGCCTACCTAAAAATGAAACAAAAAAAACCACCACCACCTAGGCACCATGTTCATTCCTACTAGGTTACCATTGCTTCTCATAGTTTTTAGCGGACCAAGTTGGGAAATCCATATTTTTGAAAAGAAAGAAGAAAACACTGGATTTCTTTTAGTACCATTATAACTCTTTCCCATTTATTCTTGGGCAAGTAATGGCCAACAAAAGTGGTCCTGCTGCTCTGTTTAACAACCTATTTATAGCCCTTTTATAAACAATGCTAGTTTCTTTAAGATACCAGGAGGTTACAGAAACACTGGAGTGTGTGAGTCACTAGTAAAATCATGGCAGTGGTGATTTTTATGGCATTTTTCCTTTTTCTGGGGCACCACAACGGTAATATAGCCAGATGTTTCTAAATATATGGCAATATTTTAAAGTTATAGACATGGAAATTAACTTTCCTAAATCCATAAGACTTAAATATAGGTTAACTAAGTTGCTTCTCTAAGTAGAAAACATTATTATTTATCAATCCAGAAACCTGGAAATCATCTTTGACAACTCCCTCTTCCCACCTCTTACATCCAATCAATCAAAAGTGTTCCGTGATTTTTAGCTCTTTAATATCCCTGGAATCTGTCTACTTTTTTGGTCACCACTGCCTTTATCAAGGCCACCATTATCTTTTGCCTGGATTACCATAGTAGTTTTTTCGTATCTATCTCACTACATTTTAAATGATCCTTTCTATTGCCCAAAGGCGCTTCACAAATATTCTTTAGAAGTTTATTTTTAATAACATATCACACAGTTAAGAAAGATGACCAGGGACGCCTGGGTGGCTCAGTTGGTTGAGCAGCTGCCTTCGGCTCAGGTCATGATCCCAGTGTCCTGGGATCGAGTCCCACATCGGGCTCCTTGCTCCGCAGGGAGCCTGCTTCTCCATCTGACTCTGCCTTCCACTCTGTCTGCCTGTGCTCGCTCTCGCTCGCTCGCTCTCTCTGACAAATAAAGAAAATCTTTAAAAAAAAAAAAAAGAAAGAAAGATGACCAAAGTGTACACACACGTACGTACGTGTACACACACACACACACATATAATTATTTGTATGTTAAGAGCAAAGATATTGATAGGGGTACCAAGAGCATTCAGTGATGAAAGAATATTTTTTCCACAAATGGTGCTAGGATAACTGGTTATCCACATGCAAAAGAATAAACCCTACTATATATGATATACAGAGATTACCTCAAAATGGATTGAAGACTTAAATATAAGACTTAAAACTATAAAACTCTTAGAATCAAAGAGTCCAAGATGGTAGAGGAGTAGGAGACCTTAGTTTTGTTCTAGGAGTTCAGCTAGAGAGCTATTAAGTAATTCTGAATGCCTATGAACTCAAGTGGAGATCTAAGAAAAGAATTGCGGCAGTTCTACAAACAGAAAAGTGACCACTTTCTGCAAGAATGACATGACAGAAAAAAATCACCTCAAAAAAAGAACAAGAGGCAGTACTGATGGCCAGGGACCTAATCAGTATGGACATAAGTATGATTGTAAAACTAGTGTTCTGAATAACAATTATAAATAAAGATACTAGCTGGGATTGAAAAAAGCATAGAAGACACTGGAGAATTTCTTCTGGAGAAATGATAGAACTAAAATCTAACCTTTTGAAATTTAAAAGACTATTAATGAGAAACAGTTAACAAATGGAGGCTCTGGGACATCTGGGTAGCTCAGTCAGTTAGGTGTCTGTTTTCGGCTCAAGTCATGATCCCAGGGTCCTGGGACTGAGTTCCACATCGGGCTCCATTCTCTGCCTGCCTGCCATGCCTCCTGCTTGTGTGTTCTCTCTCTCTGATAATAAATAAATAAATAAATAAATAAATCTATCTATCTTTTTAAAAATGGAGGCTCTAACTGCTAGGATAAATGAGGCAAGAGCGAGGATTAGTGATATAGAAGACTAAATGATGGAGAATAAAGAAGCTGAGGAAAAGAGAGATAAACAACTACTGGATCACAAGGGGGAGAATTTCAGAGAGAAGTGATACCATAAAGTAAAACAATATTAGAATAACTGGGATCCCAGAAGAAGAGGAAAGTGGGAGCAGAAGGTATATTGGAGCAAATTATAGCAGAGAACTTTCCTAGTCTGGGGAAGGAAACAGGCATTCAATCCAAGAGGCACAGAGAACCCTCCTCAAAATCAGTAAAAATAGGTCCACACCTCAACATATAATACTGAAACTTGCAAATCTCAGAGAAAAGGGAATATCCTAAAAGTAGCTCAAGATAAAAAGTAGCAAGGGTGGACACAGTAGACTGGCAGAAGACCTATCTACAGAGACCTGGCAGGCCAGGATAGACTAGTATATTCAGAGTGCTAAATGAGAAAAATATGCAGCCAAGAATACTTTATCCAGCAAGGCTGTGATTCAGAATAGAAGGGGAGATAAAAAGCTTCCAGGACAAACAGAAACTGAAAGAATTTGCAGTCACCAAACCAGCTCTATAAGAAATATTGAAAGGGGTTCTCTGAGCAAAGAGAGACCCCAAAAGTAACATAGACCAGAAAGGAACAGAGACAATATACAGTAACAGTCACTTATAGGTATTACAATGGCACTAAATTCATATCTTTCAGTTACCCTGAATGTAAATGGGCTAAATGCTCCAATCAAAAGACAAAGGGTATCAGATTGGATAAAAAGGCAAGACCCATCAATATACTGTCTGCAAGAGACTCATTTTGGACCCACAGACACCTCCACATTGCAAGTGAGAGGGATAAAAATCATTTATCATGCTATTAGACAGCAAAAGAAAGCTAGGGTAGCAATCCTTATATCAGAGAAATTAGATTTTAAACTGAAGACTGTAGTAAGAGATGAGGAAGGAAACTATTACCACAATTGAAGGGTCTGTCCAACAAGAAGATGTAACAATTACAAATATTTATGCCCCTAACATGGGAGCAGCCAAATATATAAACCAATTTATAACAAAATTAAAGAAACACATTGATACTAATAAATAAAAGTAGGGGACTTTAACATCCCACTCAATGAACAGATCATCTAAGCTGAAGGTTAACAAGGAAACAAGGGCTTTGAATGACACATGGACCACATGGACACAGGACAGATATATTTAGAGCATTCCATCCTAATGTGATAGAATATACATTCTTCTTGAGTGTACATGGAACATTCTCCAGAATAGATCACATACTGGGTCACAGATCAGGTCTCAGCCAGAACCAAAAGACTGGGATCATTCCCTGCATATTTTCAGACCACATTCCTTTGAAACTTGAACTGAAATCATAAGAAGAAATTTAGAAAGAACTCAAATACATGGAGGCTAAAGAGCATCCTACTGAAAAAATGACTGGATCACAAAGAACAAATAACCCAACCAAGAAATGGGAAGAAAGGGGGGTGCCTGGGTGGCTCAGTGGGTTAAAGCCTCTGTCTTCGGCTCAGGCCATGATCCTAGGGTCCTGGGATCCAGCCCCGTGTCAGGCTCTCTGCTCAGCAGGGAACCTGCTTCCCTTCCTCTTTCTCTCCCTGTCAAATAAATAAAATAAAATAAAATAAAATAAAATAAAATAAAATAAAATAAAATAAAATGGGAAGAAAGGGGAACTCTCTTACACTGTTGGTGGGAATGCAAGCTGGTGCAGTGACTCTGGAAAACAGTATGGAGGTTGCTCAGAAAGTTGAAAATAGAGCTACCCTATGACCCAGCAATTGCACTACTGGGTATTTACCCCAAAGATACAAATGTAGTGACCCGAAGGGGTACCTGCAGCACAATATTTATAACAGCAATGTCCATAATAGCCAAACTATGGAAGGAGCCCAGCTAGCCATCGCTGGATGAATAAAGAACATGTGGTATATATATACAGTGGAGTATTATGCAGCCATCAAAAAATGAAATCTTGCCATCTTTAATGACATGGATGGAACTAGAGGGTATTATGCTAGGGAAAATAAATCAATTCGAGAAAGACGATTATCATGTGATCTCACTCATATGTGGAATTTAAGAAACAAAACAGGATCATAGGGGAAGAGAGGAAAAAAGGAAACAAGACAAAACCAGAGAGGGAGACAAATCATAAGAGATTCTTAATCATAGGAAACAAACTGAGGGCTGCTCAAGTGGAAGAGGGTGGGAGAATGGGACAACTGCGTGATGAAGCTTAAGGAGGGTATATGATGTAATGAGCACTGGGTATTCTATAAGACTGATGAATCACTGAACTCTACCTCTGAAACTAATAATACGCTATATGTTAATTGAATTTAAATTAGGAAACTCTTAGCATCCTAGGTATTAATCTTCATGATATTGGAGTAAGCAGTAATTTTTTTTTAAGATTTTATTTATTTATTTGACAGACAGAGATCCCAATCCGACAGAGAGGCAGGCAGAGAGAGAGGGAGGAGGACTCAGGCTCCCTGCAGAGCAGAGAGCCCAATGTGGGGCTCGATCCCAGGACCCTGGGATCATGCATGACCTGAGCTGAAGGCAGAGGCTTAACCCACTGAGCCACCCAGGCGCCCTAAGCAGTAATTTTTTAAAAGACCTTATTTAGGTTAAAAAAAAAAAAAAAACTTAATTTAGGTATATGAGAGAGAGAGAGCTCAAACAGAGGGTGCGACAGAGGGAGAGGGAGAGGCAGACTCCCCACTGAGTTGGGAGCCTGATGCAGGGCATTGATCCCAGGATAGTGGGATCATGACCTGAGCCGAAGGCAGGTGCTTAACTATCTGAGTTATCCAGGTGTCCCAGCAGTGATTTCTTTTTTTTTTTTTTTTTTTTTAAAGATTTTATTTATTTATTTGACAGACAGAGATCACAGGTAGACAGAGAGGCAGGCAGAGAGAGAGAGGAGGAAGCAGGCTCCCTGCTGAGCAGAGAGCCCCATGCGGGGCTCGATCCCAGAACCCTGGGATCATGACCTGAGCCGAAGGCAGAGGCTTTAACCCACTGAGCCACCCAGGCGCCCCCCAGCAGTGATTTCTTAAATATGATAACAGAAGCATAAGCAAACAAAGAAATATTAGATAGATTAGACTTCATCAAAATTAAAAACTTTTGTGCTTCAAAGGGTACTATCAAAAAAGGGAAAAGGCAACTCACAAAATGTGGAAAATATTTGCAAATAATCTATCTGATATTATATCTAGTACCCAGAAAATATAAAGAATTCTTATAACTCAATGATAAAAAGGCAACCTGATTTAAGAATATGTGAAGGGTTTGAATAGATATTTCTCTAAAAAAGATACAGAAATGGCCAGTAAGCACATGAAGTTATTCTCGGCATCATTAGTCCTTAGGGAAATGCAAATCAAAATTACAACAAGATACTATTTCACACCTACTAGGATGACTATAATAAAAAAGACCATAGCAAATGCTGATGAGGATGTGGGAAAATTGGAATTCATATACTGCTAAGAGGAATGTAAAATGATCCAGCCACTTTAGAAAACAGACTGATAGTTCCTCAAAAAGTTAAATGAGATTTACCATATGATCTAGCCATTTTACTCCCAGCTATCTGTCTGAAAGAACTGAAAACATGTCCACATAAAAACCCGGACATGAATATTCACAGCAACTTTACTTATAATCAAAAAGTAGAAAAGCCTTAATGTTCATCAGCTGATGAATGGACAAGCAAAATGTGGTATATACATATGATGAAATATTATTCAGCCATAAAAGGGATGAAGTCAAGAGAATGAAGAGACATGTTAGAGACAGGGAGAATATATTTGTAAAAGGCACATCTGATAAAGGACTATTACCCAAATATATAAAAAAACAACAACTTAAAATTCAAGGTACTCCTGAGTGGCTTGGTTGATTGAGATCTGCCTTCAGCTCAGGTCATGATCCCAGAGTCCTGGGATCAATCCCCACATCAGGCTTCTTACTCAGCAGGGAGCTTGCTTCTCTCTCTGCCTGCGTTTTCCCTGCTCCTGCTCTCCCTCTCTCTTGCTCTCTGACAAATAAACTCTTAAAAAAAAAAGTCTTAAAACTCAATAAGAAAATGAACAACCCAATTAAAAACAAGCAAAAGAGCTATACAGACCCTTCACCAAAGAAGGTATATAGATAAGCATATGAAGAAATGCTCCATGTTTTATTTAATGACAAATATTTTGTCAGTAATTTTAACATCATTACAAAAAGAGTTTATAGGGCGCCTGGATGGCTCATTTGGTTAAGCATCTGCCCTCAGCTCAGGACATGATCCCACAGTCCTGGGATTGAGTCCCATATCAGGCTCTCTGCTTAGCAGGGGGCCTGCTTCCCTCAACCCTTCTTCTGCTCCTCCCCCTGGTTGTACGCTCTCTGTCAAATAAATAAATAAATAAATCTTAAAATAAGAACTTGTAATTACTCTAAGTTTTTTATGTTTACTGTATTTTGATTTCCTTAATAAACCATTTCTTTTCATCTTAATAGGAAAAAGGGAAAGGAAGGAGAAATAAAAGGGGAAGAGAAGGTGATTGGAAGGAAGGGAAAAAAGAAAGAAGCATCAACAATAGGATTCTTCCCACTTCTGGATTTCAAAACTATAATTTGGAGTGATAGCAACTATAGGAAAGAAATAGACTATGTGTGAACTCTTTTGAATTTTTTTGTTTTTTAAGGTTTTTTTTTTTTTTAATGATTTATTTATTTATTTGACAGAGAGACAACAGGAGGGGGAACACAAGCTAGGGGAGAGGGAGAAGGAGAAGCAGGCTTCCTGCTGATCAGGGAGCCTGAAAGTGGACACGATCCCAAGACAAGGGGTTCAATCCCAGGACCCTGGAATCATAACATGAGCTGAAGGCAGATGCCCAATAATTGAGCCACCTAGGCGCCCCTGTTTGTGAACTTCTAAGTTTAAAATTTAATGTGGTTTAGATATGTACATTAATCCATTTTTTGAAAAGACCATTATCCATTAATTATGGCCCAACCATGAGTTAGCTGTACTATATGTAAGAACAGTACTCTGTGAACATGACTGGTAATCAGAGTTCTATCCTAGGATGCTATCTGGTGCAACAGAAAAGTAGATTTGGTGTCATTAAGAAGGCACCTAATTATATATCAGGGAAGATGGCAATCGTATTAAAGAAAAAGCAGAGGAAAAAAAGGGTCATCAGGGAAATGCAAATTAAAATAACAATGAAATACTACTACACACCCGTGAGAATGGCCAAAATCTGGAACATCTGCTGCCAGAGACATGGAGCAAGAGGAACTCTTATTCATTGTTGGTGGGAATGCAAAATGGTATAGCCACTTTAGTATCTCTCTCTTTTTTTTCTTTTTTAGGATTTACTTATTTATTTTAGAGAGAGAGCACAAGCAGGAGGGGCAGAGGGATAGGGAGAGATAATCTGAAACAGACTCCACAATGAGTGCAGAGCCTGACACAGGGCTTGATCTCTTGACCCTGAGATCACAAGTAATTATTAGTGATTACTATGGGGACATAGTTTTTTGTTTTGTTTTGTTTTGTTTTTTTAAAGATTTTATTTATTTATTTGACAGAGAGAAATCACAAGTAGATGGAGAGGCAGGCAGAGAGAGAGAGAGAGGGAAGCAGGCTCCCTGCTGAGCAGAGAGCCCGATGCGGGACTCGATCTCAGGACCCTGAGATCATGACCTGAGCCGAAGGCAGCGGCTTAACCCACTGAGCCACCCAGGCACCCCGGGACATAGTCTTTTGAGGGGTGTTGTAAATGTTATGAAATTAGATGTAGGTTTGCCTTAAAGAAATACCATGTTTGGTTCCACACCATTCAACTAACTAAAGCAAATCATATGAATTTTTTGGTTTGTTTCCCAGTACATATAAATATACAGTAGTCTGTTACGTGTGCAATAGCATTATATCTAAAAAAACAACATACATAACTTTTTATTTTTTTAAAGTGATCTCCGCACCCAATGTGGGGCTTGAACTCATGACCTGGAGATAAAGAGTTGCATGCTGTACCAGCAGGCACCCCACAATGTACATGCCATAATTTAAAAATAGGGGGTGCCTGGGTGGCTCAGTCAGTTGATTGCTGCTGGCTAATGAGGGCAGTGGTCAGTAAAGGTTGGAGTGGTTGTGACAATTTCTTAAGAGAAGGCAATGAATTTCGTCACACTGTTGGACTCTTCCTTTAATGAATAACTTCTCTATAGCATGGGATGCTGTTTGGTAGCATTTTACCCACAGTAGAATTCTTTCAGACCACTCAAACTTTCTTCATTATCAGCAATAAGGCTGTTTACTTTCTTTATTATTCATGTATTCATTGTAATATCACTTTTCATTTCCTTCAAGAACTTTTCCTTTTTATTCACAGCTTATCTAATGGGTGCAAGAGGTCTAGCTTTTGGCCTCTCTCAGCTTTTGACATGCCTTCCTCATTAAGCTAAATCATATCTAGCTTTTGATTTAGTGAGAAACATGTGATTCTACCTTTCTTTCTTTTTTTTTTTTTAAAGAGTTTATTTATTTGACAGAGAGAGCGATCACAAGTAGGCAGAGAGGCAGGCAGAGGGAGAGGGGGAAGCAGGGTCCCTGCTGAGCAGAGAGCCCGATGGGGGGCTCGATCCCAGAACCCTGGGATCATGACCTGAGCCGAAGGCAGAGGCTTAACCCACTGAACCACCCAGGCGCCCCTGCCTCTCTGCCTACTTATGATCTCTCTCTCTGAGTCAAGCAAATAAATAAAATCTTAAAAAAAAAAAAAAGAGTTTATTTATTTGACAGACAGAAATCAGAAGTAGGCAGAGAAGCAGGCAGAGCGGGGGCGGGGTGGGGGGTGTTGTGCCGGGAGGATCAGGCTTCCTGCTGAGCAGAGAGCCTGCTGCAGGGCTCCATCCCAGGACCCTGGGATCAAGACCTGAGCGAAAGGCAGAGGCTTTAACCCACTAAGCCACCCAGGTGCCCATGATTCTTTCTTTCACTTGAACACTTGGAAGGCCACATTAGGTTATTTTCTTTTTTTAAGATTTATGTGCTTATTTGAGAGAGAGAAGAGCATGAGTGGGAGGAGGAGGAGAAGGAGAAGGACACTCTGCGCTGAGTCCAGAGTCTGACATGGGGCTTGATCCCAGACACTGAGGTCATGACCTGAGCCAAAATCAGAAGTTGGATGCTTAACAACTGAGCCACCCAGGCAGCCCACCATAGGGTATTAATTGGCATAATTTCAATATTGTTGTGTCTCAGGGAATAGAGAGGACTGAGGAAAGGGAGAGAGACTGGGAACAGTCAGTGCAGGAGTCAGAATACACACATTTATTGTTGTATAGGTGTGGTTCCTGGTGCCCCAAGATCATTAACAATAGTAACCGGAGAGATCACTGGTCACAAATTACCATTACAAATATAATAATCATGAAAAAGTTCAAAATATTGTGAAAGTTACCAATGTGTGATACAAAGACAGGAAGTTAGCCAATGCTGTCAGAAAAATGGTGCCAGTAGACTTGCTTGACACAAGGTTGCTATAAACCTTCAATTTGTAACAATAAAAAGACAGTATCTGCAAAATGTTATAAAGTGGAAAATGTTATAAAGGAGATATGCCTGTAATGGTAATGGTTGTACTTCCCTGTGAATATACTAAAAACATTGAATTATATACATTATAAGGGTGAATTTTATAAGATATGAATTATATCCCAGTTTTTTATAAAGAACATTGACATTGAAACCAGAACCGTAGATTCAAGTCCTGTCTTTGCTACTTACTTGCTGTTTCTTTCTTTCAGTTCTCTCATCTGTAAAATAAGGGAAAATGTGATACATACCTCAGTGTTTTGTGAGTTAATACATGTAAAGTCCTTAGTAAAGTGTTTGGCCCATGTAGGTGCCACTTCAGGTATTAGCTATTGTATACAAAGCTAACCCAAAGTTCATGGAAATATATTTACCCTACTACCAACAATTCAGTTCATTTTTTCCCTATTTTATTATTTTTAGAAGAATGAGAAATAAATGTTAAGATACAATAAATTGATTTCACAACCCTCTAATGCCCCTAAGAAACTCTCTTTCCAGTGCTTCCCCTGCTCCCTCGGCTAACTCGAGCTCATCCTTTGGGTTTAGCTTAAAACTGCTTCCTCAGATCTTTCCTAATTCCCCAGACTAATGTAGGTTTTCCTATTAATGTGCTGCTATTACCAGCTTATACTTAATCTCTGTAGCATTCATCCCAGTTGTAATTTTTTTAAAGCATCATTTGTTTTAAAACAAAACGTCAGGAAGGGTGCCTGGGTGGCTCAGTGGGTTAAAGCCTCTGCCTTCGGCTCAGGTCATGATCCCAGGGTCCTGGGATGGAGGCCCGCATCGGGCTCTCTGCTCAGCTGGGAGCCTGCTTCCTCCTCTCTCTCTGCCTGCTTCTCTGCCTACTTGTGATCTCTGTCTGTTAAATAAATAAATAAAAATCTTTTTTTTTTTTTAAGATTTTATTTATTTATTTGACAGAGAGAAATCACAAGTAGATGGAGAGGCAGGCAGAGAGAGAGAGAGGGAAGCAGGCTCCCTGCTGAGCAGAGAGCCTGATGCAGGACTCGATCCCAGGACCCTCAGATCATGACCTGAGCCGAAGGCAGCGGCTTAACCCACTGAGCCACCCAGGCGCCCCTAAATAAAAATCTTTAAAAAAACAAACAAAAAAAAAGTCAGGAATTCCCCACTGGATTATAATCTTCATGAAGGGAGGAGCTGTGTCTGTTTATTCACTGGTAGAGGCTTATCATTAAACAAAGGGCCTACCATAGAAGAAATGCTTAATAACTGTTGACTCATAGCATAGGAAGAGCTGCAAAGAAGGTATCAGGAGGGTTTCAAGAAATGTAGGTGGAGTATTTAGCTGGCGATTCAGTGACATAGTGCTGATAGTATGCTCTGTACTCAACCTATATTAGATATGTTAATTCCCAAGGAAATCTTATTACTTTACATTTTATCCATAGGGAGAAGGAGTGGCTAACCTAAGCACTGCTAAAATGACTGCTAGTGTGCAATACTGTACTGAGGGCATCTGTTACTATCTGGACAACTTGACCTACGTTAACTGATTAACATAAGTCATGTTATAGCTGCAGAGGTTGCTGGCATTTTGGTTATTGGAATGCTGAGATTCATGTCTTCAGTGTCTCTCAGTTTCTCCCTCTCTCTCCATCTCAGTTTCTCTGTCCGCCTCCCCAAGTGCTCTCTCGTTCAAATAAATTAATAAAATCTTTTCTTTTTTTAAAGATTTTATTTATTTATTTGACAGAGAAAGAGAGATTACAAGTAGGCAGAGAGTCAGGCAGAGAGAGGGGAGGAAGCAGGCTCCCTGCTGAGCAGAGAGCCAGATGTGGAGCTTGATCCCAGGACCCTGAGACCATGATCATGACCTGGGCTGAAGGTAGCGGCTTAATCCACTGAGCCACCCAGGCACCCCTAAATAAATAAAATCTTAAAAATTTTTTAAATTAAAATTTAAAGAAGAGAATGTTTTGAAGATGCTCCTTTTTAAATTTTTATTTTGTGGGAAGGTAGCCGGAATGGAGAGAAAAATTCTTGTCATTCCCTTGGCCTTTGAGCCTTTGTTTTTATGTACTGTTTTGGTAATGCTAAAGGGACCGATATAATATGAAAAGTTTAGAAACTGGGGCACATGGGTGGCTCAGTCAGTTAAGCATCAACTCTTGGTTTCAATTCAGGTCATGATCTCTGGGGCATGAGATTGAGCCCCCCATCAGGCTCATACCAAGACTGCTTGAGATTCTTCCCCCCTCCTCTCCCTCACCCTCTGCTCCAACCTCTAGCATGAATGTGCACACTCTCACTGTCTCTCAAACAAATATATATATACATATATGTGTGTATGTGTGCGTGTGTGTATATATGGTAAGAATCTATTTTTTATAATTTTATAGTTTTTGTAAACTAATCTTATTATTAAGAATAAAGAAGAAAGGGGCAACTGGGTGGCTCAGTTGGTTAAGGGTCTGCCTTTGGCTCAGGTCATGATCCCAGGGTCCTGGTATTGAGTCCCACATCGGGTTCTCTGCTAAGCGTGAAGCCTGCTTCTCCCTTTCCCTCTGCCACTCCTCCTGCTTGTGCTCTTTCTCATGCTCTCTCTCTCTCGCAAATAAAATCTTGAAAAAGAAAAACTAATAAAAGTAGGTTCCTAGGCTTTGATTAAATTTGCCAGGGAACTGGGGCACCTGGGTGGCTCAGTGGGTTAAGTCTCTGCCTTTGGCCCAGGTCATGATCTCAGGGTCCTGGGATCCAGCCCCGCATCTGGCTCTCTGCTCAGCGGGGAGTCTGCTTTCTCCTCTTTCTCTGCCTGCCTCTCTGCCTACTTGTTATCTCTGTCTGTCAAGTAAATAAATACAATCTTTAAAAAAAATAATAAATAAATTTGCCAGGAAACCAAATAAATGTGGAGTTTTTTTTCTGAAATTAGAACATTTAAAAAAATTTTTAATTTTAGACAAAAATATTCCTATGTCTTATTATAATAGTTTAATTTTTAGTCACAAGCAGAACCTGTATTGATGGAATATCACGAATTCAAGGCCACAAAGCAAGAAACTAGGGCCAACTGAATCAGATTAGGTAATGTTTATCCAACTAGTAAGTCCACTATTTCTTCCTTAGTTTACTCCCTTGTCTTTTTTTTCTCATTCTCTTTTTGTTTCTTTGGCCCTTAATCCCTTTGTCTCACACCTTAACCACTATCTACTCTGTGACTTCTGTCATTTTTGAAAATTACAGTGACAACATATTTTGGTTTTGATTTTCTTTTTTTTCAAATACAAAAGTACCCTCACCATAAGACAAGTGCTTATTTTACATGATTTTGTGCAACAGTTCTCATGTATAAGTGCTTTGCTTATAAATGCTCCTCTGTCTTGAGGTCCTGGTTTGCTCATTGTTGAGACCTGTAATTAGTATGCTGGAATTGTTTTTAAAATGACAGTAATAACTTCTTTATTTGAATTATTTCCACAGCTGGTATAAGGCTAATTACAGTATGGCTGAGAAGTTAGACTGGGGCCGAGGAATGGGCTGTGACTTCGTCAGGAAGAGCTGCAAATTCTGGATTGACCAGCAGAAACAAAAGTAAGAACACATTTCCTCATTATATCTTTGATAACATGGTTGATTTCTGATTTTGTTCTTTATCCTAAACCTAAAATGTCACTATTTTGAAAATGTTACCTAAACAGTTCAATTTCAAAATGTACAGAAAACCATCTGTGGTGCTTTGTGGTAATATAATAAGTAGATACATTATTGTTTTATTTTATTTTATTTTATTAAGATTATTCATTTATTTATTTATTTATCAGAGAGGGTGAGCACAGGCAGGCAGAGTGGCAGGCAGAGGCAGAGGGAGAAGCAGGCTCCCCGCTGAGGAAGGAGCCCAATGTGGGACTCTATCCAAGGACGTTGGGATCATGACCTGAGCTGAAAGCAGCTGCTTACCCAGCTGAGCCACCCAGACGTCCTGGTACATTATTGTTTTAAATCATATATGAAAAGAATCCACAATGTGGGAATGAGAGCCATAAGCATTTCTATTTAGTTTATAATGAATAAATTATAAACTGTAAAATTTTTACATATTCTATCATTCTTACTATTTTTTTCAGAGAATGCACTCATAAACATAGATGCAACTGTTGATCAGTATCCAAAAACATGAAAATACTTTTGAATAATGGCTCTCAAATCTGAATGAAAATCAAAATCACCTAGCAAACTTTTTAAAAGTCCACTCATCAAGTTTGGGGGATGTGTATGCCCACACATTCATATGTTTATGCATTTTTTTTTTTTTTAAGTAAGCTTGCCCACTGTGAAGCTTGAACTCATAACCCTGAGATCGAGAGCCTCACATTTCAGGACTCTTGGGTGTCTCAGTTGGTTAAGTGGCTGTATTAGGCTCAGGTCATGATCCCAGGATTCTGGGATCAAGTCCTGCATTGGGTTCCTTGCTCAGCAGGGAGCTGGCTTCTCCCTCTGCATGTTTGTTCTCTCTCTCTCTCTCTCTAACGAATAAATAAATAAAATCTTAAAAAAAAAAAAAAGGGCCTCACATTTCATGGACTGAGCCAGCAGGTACCCTTGTAAATGTATATTTTTTTAACTTTTTATTTTGAGATAATTATAGGTTTACATGTAGTTTTAAAGAAATATTCAGAGATTCCATATATACTTTATCCAGTTTTCTTAATTGGTAACATCTTGTAATAACTGTAGTATAGTAACACAGCCAGGATGTTGACGTTGATACAATCAGACACAGAACATTTCAGTACCGCAGGAATCCTTTATCTTGCCATTTTATAGATTTATACCTACTTCCCTCCCACTCCAGCCCCTCTTACACCCCTGGAAACCACTAATCTGTTCTTCATTTCTATAATTTTGCCATTTAAAGAATGTTACATAAATTGATTCATTCTATATATAACCTGTTGGGGCTGACTTTTTTCACTCCACATAATTTTCTGGGTTGTGTATATCAGTAGTTTCCTCAAGTTAGTAGCTGAATAATATTCCATGATATGGATATACCACAGTTTGTTTAAGCATTCACATGTTTTGTTGTTGTTGTTTTAAAGATTTATTTGAAAGAGAGAGAGAGAGGTCACAAGCAGGGGATAAGGATAGAGGGAGATACAGACTACCCACTGAGTAGGGAGACCATTGCAGTCTCTTCCCACGACCCTGAGATCATCACCTGAGCTGAAGGCAGCTGCTTAATGGACTGAGCCACCCAGGTGCCCTAAATATTCACATGTGGGAGGATACCTAGGTTGTTTCCAGTTTCGGACTATTATGAATAAAGCTGCTGTAAACATTTGTGTGCAGGTTTTTGTGTGGAAAGAAATCTTCATTTCTCCAAGATAAGCAATTGCTGAGTCATATGGTAGTTGGAAGTTTAGTTCTCTAAGGAACTGCTGAACTCTTTTCTAGAGCTCCAGTATTCTTTTCCAGAATGGCTATACTATTTTATATTCTACCAGCAATGTATAAGTGATGACAGTTTTTCCACATACTTGTCAGCATTTAATTTTGTCACTGTTTTTTATTTTAGTTACTCTAAAAGATAGTAGTGGTATCTCATTGTGGTTTTACTTTGCATTTCCCTAATGCCTAAGGATGTTGAATATCTTTTCATGTGCTTATTTGATGTCTGTATAGCCTCTTTGATGAGATACCTCTTCATGTTTTAGGCCAATTTTCTAATTGAAATGTTTGCTTTTCTCTTTCCTTGGTTTTTTTTTTTACTGTTAAGTTTTTTTTTTTTTCAAAGATTTTATTTATTAATTTGACAGACAGAGATCACAAGTAGAGAGAAGCAGGCAGAGAGAGAGGGAAGCAGGCTCCCCACCAAGCAGAGAGCCCGATGCGGGGCTCGATCCCAGGACCCTGGGATCATGACCTGAGCCAAAGGCAGAGGCTTTAACCCACTGAGCCACCCAGGCGCCCCTACTGTTAAGTTTTGAAAGTTTTTAGTATAGTCTAAGTACTAGTCCTTTGTCAGATACGTGGTTTGCATACATTTTCTCCTAATCCATAATTTTCCTTTTTATTCTCTTAATAGGGTCTTTTGTAGAGTAAAAGTTTTTAAGTTTGATAAAGTCCAGATCATCAATATGTTCTTTTCTGAGACATACTTTCAATATCAAGTCAATGGCAAAGCCCTAAATCTCAAAGATTCTTGTATTTCTTTTTCAAAAATTTAATTGCTTTATGTTGTATATTATAGTCTGAGATCTGTTTTGAATTAATTCTTGTATAAAGTGAGAGACTTAGATCAAGGTTCTTTGTTTTGTGTATGGATGTTCAGTTGCTCCAGCACCATTTGTTGAAAAGGCTGTCTTTCTTTTATTATTGCTTTCTTGCATTTGTCAGAGAATCAGCTGGGTGTATTTATATGGGTCTATTTCTGTGCTCTCGCTTCCTGTTCCATTGGTCTGTGTGTCTGTCACTTCATTAATACTGCACAGTCCTTGATTACTGTAGTGATACTAGGTCTTAAAATCTGTAAACTGATCCACTTTACTCTTTTTAAAATTATCTTAGCTGTTCTAGTTCCTTTGCCTTTCATAAAATTTCAGAATAACCGTGTCTACAAAAAATCTTGCTGGGATTTTTCTATGAATTGTGTTAAATTTATATATCAATTTTAGGAGAATTGACATCTTAGCTCTATTGAGTTTTTTTTTTTTTAAGATTTTATTTATTTATTTGACAGAGAGAGAGATCACAAGTAGGCAGAGAGGCAGGCAGAGAGAGAGGGGGAAGCAGGCTCCTTGCTGAGCAGAAAGCCCGATGTGGGGCTCCATCCCAGGACCCTGAGATCATGACCTGAGCCGAAGGCAGAGGCTTAACCCACTGAGCCACCCAGGCGCCCCTCTATTGAGCTTTTTAATCCATGAACACAGTTGGGGGAGGGGAGCATTCAGTTTTTCACTATTAAGTATAATGTTAGTTGTAGGTGTTTTGTAGATGCTTCTGTTCAAGTTGGAGTTCCCCTCTTTACCTATTTTTCTGAGAGTTTTTATCACAATGGATGTTGACTTTTGTCGAGTCCTTTTTTTGCTCTGGTTGATATAATCATGTGATTTTTTTAAAAAAACTTAATATGATCAATTACACTGTTTGGTTTTCTAATATTATTATCTATTTATTATTAACATATGTTGTATTATTTGCTTCAGGGGTATAGGTCTGTGATTCATCAGTCTTACACAATACACAGCACTCACCACAACACATATCCTCCCCTATGTCCATCACCCAGGTACCCCATCCCTCCCACCCTCCTCCACTCCAGAAACCCTCAGTTTGTTTCCTGAGATTAAGAGTCTCTTAGGGTTGAGACTCCTAATCTCACAAAACAAACTGAGGGTTGCTGCCAGGTGGAGGGGAGGGACAGGGTGGCTGGGTTATGGACATTGGGGAGGGTATGTGCTATGGTGAGTGCTGTGTCTTGTTTAAGTCTGATGATTCACAGACCTGTATTCCCAGGGCAAATAATACATTATATGTTAATTTTTTTTTAAAAAGTCTCTTACGGTTTGTCTCTCCCTCTCTGATTTCATCCTTTCTCCACATCCTCTCCAACATCTGTCATTTCCTGACTTGTTTATATTAGCCATTCTGACTGGTGTGAGGTGGTATCTCTTTATAGTTTTGATTTGTAGTTCCTGGATGCCAAGTGATGTTGAGCACTTTTTCATGTGTCTGTTGGCCATTTCAATGTCTTCTTTGCAGAAATGTCTGTTCATGTCTTCTTCCCATTTCTGGATTAGTTTATTTGTTCTTTGGGTGTTGAGTCTGATAAGTTCTTCATAGATTTTGGATACTAGCCCTTTATCTGATACATCATTTACAAATATATTCGCCCATTCAGTTGGTTGTCTTTTGGTTTTGTCGATTGTTTCCTTTGCTCTGCAAAAGCTTTTTATCTTGATGAAGTCCCAGTCCGTTCACTTTTGCTTTTGTTTACTTTGCCTTTGGTGATGTATGTGGGAAGAACTTGCTGCAGTTGGTGATGTATGTGGGAAGAACTTGTGGCAACGGAGTTCAGAGAGGTTGCTACCTGTGTTTTCTTCTAGTATTTTGATGGATACCTGCCTCACCTTTAAGTCTTTCATCCATTTTGAGTCTGTCTTTGTATATGATATAAGGAAATGGTCTATTTTCATTCTTCCACTTGTGGCTGTCCAGTTTTTCCAACACCATTTGTTGAAGAGATTGTCTTTTTTTCCATTGAATATTCTTTCCTGCTTTGTCGAATATTAGTTGGCCATAGAGTTCAGTGTCCATTTCTGAGTTCTCTATTCTGTTCCATTGATTGTTCCATTGATTCCATTGATCATTGTGTCTGTTTTTGTGCCAGTACCATACTGTCTTGATGATTACAGCTTTGTGGTAGAGCTTGAAGTCCAGAATTATGATGCCACCAGCTTTGGCTTTCTGTTTCAACATTCCTCTGGCTATTCAGGGTCTTTTCTGGTGCCATACAAATTGTAGGATTATTTGTTCTAGTTCTGTGAAAAATATTTATGGTATTTTGATAGGGATTGCATTGAATATGTAGATCATTCTAGCATAGACATTTTAACAATATTTGTTCTTCCATTCCATGAGCATGGAACATTTTTCCATTTCTGTGTGTCTTCCTCAATTTCTTTCATTAGTACTTTATAGTTTTCTGAGTACAGATTCTTTGCCTTTTTGGCTAGATGTGTTCCTAGGTATCCTGTGGTTTGGGGTGCAGTTGTAAATGGGATCGACTCCTTAATTTATCTTTCTTCTGTCTTGTTGTTAGTGTATAGAAATGCAACTGATTTCTGTGCATTGATTTTATACCCTGCCACTTTACTGAATTCCTATATGAGTTCTAGCAGTTTTGGAATGGATTCTTTTGGATTTCCCACATAAAATATCATATCAACTGCAAAGAGTGACAGTTTGACTTCTTCTTTGTGGATTCAGATGGCTTTTATTTCTTTTTGTTGTCTGATTGCTGAGGCTTGGAATTCCAGTACTGTTTTGAATAGCAATGATGATAGTGGCCATCCTTGCTGTATTCCTGACCTTAGGGGAAAAGCTTTCAGTTTTTCCCCATTAAGAATGATACTCACTGTGAGCTTTTCATAGATGGCTTTTATGATATTGAGGTATATAACCTCTATCCCTACACTGAGAATAGTTTTAATCAAGATAGGAGGGGAGCCTGGTTGGCTCAGTCAGTTGGCATCTGCTTCAGCTCAGGTCATGGTCCCAGGATCCTGGAATCAAGTCCCACGTTGGGCTCCCTCCTTAGTAGGGAGTCTGCTTCTCCTCTCCTCCGTACTCATGCTCTCTGTCACTATTTCTCTCTCTCTCTCTCAAATAAATAAATAAAATATTTTTTTAAAAAAGAAAGGATGCTATATTTTGTCAAAGCTTTTTCTGCATCTCTTGAGAGTATCACATGGTTCTTCTCCTTTGATTAATTTAGTGTATGACATTGATTGATTTG
Organism: Mustela nivalis; assembly: GCF_964662115.1. Lineage (NCBI taxonomy): Eukaryota > Metazoa > Chordata > Mammalia > Carnivora > Mustelidae > Mustela > Mustela nivalis. Next base: position 116,033,521 of record NC_139020.1, read on the forward strand.
TGGATGTTGAACCAGACTTGCAGCCCAGGAATAAATCCCTCTTGGTCTTGGTGAATAATCCTTTTAATGTACTGTTGGAGCCTATTGGCTAGTATTTTGGTCAAAATTTTTGCATCCATGTTTATCAGGGATATTGGTTTGTAATTATCCTTTTTGGTGGAGTCTTTATCTTGTTTTGAGATCCAGGTAATGCTGACCTCATAAAATGGGTTTGGAAGTTTTCCTTCCATATCTGTTTTTTGGGGTTTTTTTTGGTATTTATTTATTTATTTATGTGACTGAGAGAGATCACAAGCAGGAAGAGAGGCAGGCAGGGCGGGGAAAGCAGGCTCCCCGCTGAGCAGAGAGCCCAATGTGCGGCTCGATCCCAGGACTTTGAGATCATGACCTGAGCCGAAGGCAGAGGCTTAACCCACTGAGCCACCCAGGCGCCCCCATATCTGTTTTTTGGAACAGTTTCAGAAGAATAGGTAATAATTTTTCTTTAAATGTTTGGTAGAATGGGCGCCTGGGTGGCTCAGTGGGTTAAGCCTCTGCTTTCGGCTCAGGTCATGATCTCGGGGTCCTGGGATCGAGCCCCACATTGGGCTTTCTGCTCAGCATGGAGCCTGCTCCCCCCCCAACTCTCTGCCAGGCTCTTGACCTTGTGATCTCTCTCTCTCTCTCTCTCTCTGGGGGTGTCAAATAAATAAATAAAATCTTAAAAAATAAATGTTTTGTAGAATTCCCCTGGAAAGCCATCTGTTCCTGGCTCTTGTTTGTTGGGAGGTTTTTGATTACTTCTTCAATTTTCTGTTGGTTATGGGTCCATTCAGATTTTCAGTTTCTTCCTGGTTCAGTTTTGGTAGTTTATACATCTCTAGGAATTTATCCATTTCTTCCAAGTTGTCATGGAGTTGGCATGGAGTTACTCATAATATGTTGGCATGGAGTTACTCATAATATGTTCTCGTAGTTGTTTGTATTTCTTCAGTGTTGGTTGTGATCTGTCCTCTTCTTTTTGATAGGTCTGGCCAGAGGTGGTTTGTCCATTCTTACTAATTCTTTCAAAGAAGCAGCTCCTAGTTTTGTTAATCTTTTCTACAGTTTATTTAGTTTATATTTCATTGACTTCTGCTCTAATCTTTGTTATTTCTCTTCTGCTGTGTTTAGGCTTTGTTTGCTGTTATTTTCCAACTCCTTAAGGTATAGGATTAGGTCTTGTATTTGAGACCTTTCTTGTTTCTTGAGAAAGGCTTGTAGTGCTATGTAACTTTCCTCTTAGGACCCCTTTTGCTGCATCCCAAGCATTTTGAAAAGTTGTGTTTTCATTTTCATTTGTTTCCATGACTTTTTTTTTTTTAAGATTTTATTTATTTATTTGACAGACAGAGATCACAAGTAGTCAGAGAAGAAGGCAGAGAGAGAGGAGGAAGCAGGCTGTCTGCTGGGCAGAGAGCCAGATGTGCAGCTCGATCCCAGGACCCTGGGATCATGACCTGAGCCAAAGGCAGAGGCTTTAACCCACTGAGCCACCCAGGTGCCCCTCCATGACTTTTTTTTTTTAATTCTTCTTTAATTTCCTGGTTGACCCATTTGTTCTTTAGTGGGATGCACTTTAGCCTCCGTGTATTTGAGTTCTTTCCAACTTTCCTCTTGTGATTAAGGTCGAGTTTCAGAGCACTGTGTGGTCTGAAAATATGCAGGGAATGACCGCAATCTTTTGGTACTGGTTGAGACCTGATTTGTGACTCAGTATGTGATCTATTTTGGTGAATGTTCCATGTGCACTAGAGAAGAGTGTGTGTTCTGTTGCTTTGGGATGGAATATTCTGAATATATCTATGAAGCTCATCTGGTCCAGTGTTTCATTCGAGGCCCTTATTTCCTTCTTGATCTTTTGCTTAGATGATCTGTCCATTACAGTGAGAGGGGTGTTACTGTCCTGTACTACTATTGTATTATTATTGATGTGTTTCTTTGATTTTGTTATTAATTGGCTGCTCCCATGTTAAGGGCATAAATATTTACAGTTGTTAGATCTTCTTGTTGGATAGACCCTCTAGGTATGATGCAGTGTCCTTCCTCATCTCTTATTACAGTCTTTGGTTTAAAATCTAATTTGTCTGATTTAAGGATTGCCATCCCAGCTTTCTTTTGATGTCTATTAGCATGAGAAATGGTTTTCCGTCCCCCTCGCTTTCAATCTGGAGGTGTCTCTGGGTCCAAAATGAGTCTCTTGCAGACAGTATATAAATGGGTCTTGCTTTTGTATCCAGTCTGATACCCTTTGTCTTTTGATTGGGGCATTTAGCCCATTTACATTCAGGGTGACTATTGAAAGTTATGAATTTAGTGCCATTGTATTGTCTGTAAGGTGACTATTACTGTATATTGTCTCTGTTCCTTTCTGGTCTCTGTTACTTCTGGCCTCTCTCTTTGCTTAGAGGACCCTTTCAATATTTCTTGTAGGGCTGGTTTGATGATCACAGATTCTTTCAGTTTCTGTTTGTCCTGGAAGCTTTTTGTCTCTTCTTCTATTTTTGATGACAGCCTAGCTGGTTATATTATTCTTGGCTGCATATTTTTCTAGTTTAGTACCCTGAAAATACAATGCCAGTCCTTTCTGGTCTGCCAGGTCTCTATGGATAGGTCTGCTGCCCCTTTAATGTTTCTGCCATTGTAGGTTACAGACCTCTTGTCTGGAGCTACTTTCAGGATTTTCTTTTTTCTCTGCGATTTTTAAGAAAATTTTTATTCTGTTTTTTTTTTGAGTTCCAAGTTTCATTGTTTATGCACCACACCCATGTAAGCACACCCATGGAGCACCACCAGTACTCCATGTAATATGTGTCCTCCTCCTGGTGCCCACTATTGGCTCATCCATTCCCCAACCCTCTCCCTTCCAAAACCCTCAGGTTGTTTCTCAGAGTTCACAGTCTCTCATGGTTCTTCTCCCCCTCCAATTTCCCCCAATCATTTTTCCTCTCCTTCTCCTAATGTCTTCCATGTTATTTCTTCTGCTCTACAAGTATGTGAAACCATGTGATAATTGACTTTCTCTGCTTGACTTATTTCACTCAGCATAATCTCCTCTAGGCCCATCCATGTTGATAAAAAAGTTGGGTATTCATCCTTTCTGAGGGAGGCATAATACTCCATTGTATATATGGACCATATCTTCTTTATCCATTTGTCTGCTGAAGGGCATCTTGGCTCTTTTCACAGTTTGGCGATTGTGGACATTGCTATTATCAACAGTGGTTGATAGCCACTATATGATTAAACATTTGGACAGCACTCTACAGAAAGTTCTATAAGCCGAACTGCTGTAGAATTATATGTCATGAATCTTGAACAACTCTAACTTTGGAGCTTTTTAAATCAGTGTTTTTTAAGTTCCTTACTCCTCTTTATCCAGTTAGCCAAAACTCATATTTTAATTCAAGGTAAATTATATATTATGTTAGAGAAAAAGGAAAAGAATTTTGTGGTATTGAGGAAGTGACTTAGTAAGAACTACTGGTCATTTTACATAGAGTAACTTGTATGTGCTAGACATGGAGCACTTTATGGTTGAAGCTCAGGAATATTAAATAAACATCAAATAAGCTAGTATTTGAAACCAAGCCTATGTGAAGACTTCTAGATGTTTGCTTTCCTGTTACACTGTGCTGCTTCATGTTTATCAAAGACTGTGGTAGGACTTTTACATATTTTATCTCAAGAAACTATAACTCCCCTAGAGATGTTTTATTGCTATACAGTGTTAACTTAAATGTAGCAAGTATCAGTTTTCCTTAAAATAAGAAATCTAACCTAGGCCTTTTTCTCCAGCAAGCACATGGGAGAAAAGGAAAAATAGCAATATTCCTATTATAATTTGGCAGTCTTAAAAGGATTTATATTGTTTAAGAATACTGGAATTTCATTTATAACATTACCATTATATTAATATATATTGTAATTATCAATAAGATGACTAATTTGAAGATTATTTCTACAGAACAAAGCAATAGATTTCAGTGTCTTTGGAAAATTACAAGACATCTTTTTCCAAATTGTGCTTTCAAGATTAGGTTTAACAGAACAGAACAACTTGTAATAATTAGGAGTATTCACACAATCTTCATTTTGCACATGAAAACAAGATGTCTTGTGAATGTGTTCAGTTTAATAAACTGTCAAAAGAAAGTATTTGAACTAGATTGTGGCATAGAAAAAATTCTTTGTAGCTGCAGGACAGAAGTGCATCATCTCCATCTCCATCTCTTTCTTAGACTTCATTATATTGGTTATGAAGATTTGCATTTCTAAGCAAGATCAGAAATTTTATTATCTGTCTTTAACATGCAGGTCAGGTCTGCAGAACTCCCATTTTACTGGCAAAATTTGAAAAAGAGATAAATAGAATCATGTTTAATACTGGTGGAATAATGTTACAGTGCATGTAGCACTAATCTTTCATATCTACATTAAGCATTTCTTTTTACACTTTTAAAAATAACTTCATAACTTGATGCAGCACTTAGTATTAAGCTATTAAAAAGTATACTGAAATGATAATAGAAAAGATAAGCTCAAAAATGGATTTGTTTTATTTTCTTTAGAGTTTGATACCATGGTGTTTATCTTTGTGTGCAGGAGACAGACGCTGAGCCCTTTCTGTGACACACTCAGAAGTAATCCATTGCAGTTAACTTGCAGACAGGACCAGAGAGCAGTTGCAGTGTGTAATTTGCAGAAGTTTTCAAAACCTTTACCTCCAGAGTACCAGGTAACACTTGTTTTGGGCACAATTTTAGAAATCAACTCAACCTTTTATTTATTATTTATCTACTAAAGATTTTATTTATTTATTTGACAGAGAGAGATCACAAGTAGATGGAGAGGCAGGCAGAGAGAGAGAGAGAGGGAAGCAGGCTCCCTGCTGAGCAGAGAGCCTGATGCAGGACTCGATCCCAGGACCCTGAGATCATAACCTGAGCCGAAGGCAGCGGCTTAACCCACTGAGCCACCCAGGCGCCCTCAACTCAACTTTTTAAAGAGAAGTCTCAATTTTGAGTTAGAAGAGTGAATTCTCTTGAATTTTTCAACTTATGAAAGTCCTCATTTGTTTTCTATAAGTTAAAAAAAAAAATGAAGAATTCTTTAAATTCTTTAAACCCAGTGTGCTAATCAACAACAATTAATATCTAGCAAAGTCTTGTAGTAATGGCAAAAGGCGTTTAGAATATTTATCGGATCTTTTTTTAAGTAGTTTGTATTTTTTTCTAATTGTTTCCAAAGTCTTCATCTTTAGTTTCCTCTAATTAACACAAAAGGACAAAATTCTTCAAAGAAAATAACTGAGACACTCTAATTCAATTAATTAAAAGTCTTGAAAGTTCTTCTTTAGAAAAAGTTTGACAGGTGAATTCCAAAAGGTCTTCACCTTTTGGGTTAAGGGCTGTCTGTGGTTCAGTCAGTTAAGTATCTGACTCTTGATTTCAGCGCAGGTCATGATCTCAGAGTTGTGAGATCTAGCCCAGCTCTGCGCTCCACACTGAGTATGGAACCTGCTTAAGAGTCTTTCTCTCGGGTGTGTGGGTGGCTCAGATGGTTAAGCGTCTTCTTCAACTCAGGTCCTGGGATCGAGCCCCACATCGGTATCCCTGCTTGGCAGGAAGTCTGCTTCTCCCACTCACCCTGCTTGTGTTCCCTCTCCCACTGTCTCTCTCTCTTTCTCTCTCTCTCTGTCAAATAAATAAATAAAATCTTAAAAAAAGTCTCTTCTCCCTTTCCATCTGACCCTCCTCTCTCTCTAACAACAAAAAAAAAGGGTGAAGGACAGGGTCCCACATATTCAGTCTGAATCTCTGATTGGACCTTTAAGTTTGTTCCTGCAGTGGCCATCTCTAAAATACCTCAGTTCTGCCTGACATTTACAAAGGATTCTGTAGTCAGAAGTTGTATCTTAGAAGAAAATTTAAAATGATTATTGCTAAATTTTGAGCTTCCTGTATATGTTTATGACCACACTGAATGCTTCAGATATCATAAGATGGCAACTGTATTTCTAGGCATAGTAATATAATTCAAGGAGTTGGTGTAAACGTGAAATCTTTAAGTTTTTTCTGGTGCCTTAATTCTTTGGTGTTCCTAGTATTTTTTTTTAAGATTTTATGTATTTATTTATTTGGGGGGAGCGGAAGCAGGAAAGGGAGCCAGGGGGAATTGAGGCAGAGGAGAGGCAAAGAGAGAGGGGCGGGGAGGAGGCAGAGGGAGAGGCAGAAGCAGACCCTTCCTGTGCAGGACCCCAAGATCATAACCTGGGCCGAAGGTAGATGGCTTAACCAACTGAGCCACCCAGGCACCCCTCAAAGTATTTTATATATATGATCTCATTCATATTATCACAGTTTTACTTTTTTCAAATTTATCAAAACAACACATAAATTAAGTCTTCTAAAAACACTTGAAGTACATTATATTTAAAGTATCTTAATTCTCTGGATTAGTTTTGTGAGTTTTTATTTTTTTTTTAAGATTTTATTTATTTATTTGACAGACAGAAATCACAAGTAGGCAGAGAGGCAGGCAGAGAGAGAGAGGAGGAAGCAGGCTCCCTGTGGAGTAGAGAGCCCCATGCGGGGCTCGATCTCAGGACCCTGGGATCATGACCTGAGCCGAAGGCAGAGGCTTTAACCTGCTGAGCCACCCAGGCACCCCAGTTTTGTGTTTTTTCAATTCTTAAAACCTTTCCTATTCATCTTTTTAAAACACTAGTCAAATCTATCATCTAGTAAAAAACTTAGACTAAGATACTTACCTTACTTATTTCTAAAACTATGACAACCTTGAAATACTGCTCAGGTAGTATATTGTCTTTATATTGTATTATATATGAAGAAAAGTACAGTGATATCTTTTTTATATTATGTGGCATTAGAGGATTGCTATAAATTGCCTGTGGACTTTGTTTTGATTATACAGAATGATTCTTACTTTCCTGTCTTCCTAACAATTTTTTTTTTATATAGTACTTCGATGAACTAAGTGGAATACCTACAGAAGATTTGCCTTATTATGGTGGTTCAGTAGAAATTGCTGACTACTGCCCTTTCAGTCAGGAATTCAGTTGGCATTTAAGTGGTGAATATCAGCGCAGCTCAGATTGTAGAATATTGGAGAATCAACCAGGTTAGTAGTCTAGTGAAATGAAATGTTGTATATATATTAAAATTACATATTAGCAATATAGAGTAAGGATTAAGGGCACAGACCCAGGAGCCAGACTATTTAAATTTGTATTATGGTTCCACTGGTATCCATTTGTTAGAAGTAACTTAACTTCTCTGTACCTCAGTTTCTTCCTCTGTACCAAGTGAATAATAATACCTGTCTTATAGAGTACTTGTGAGAACTAAATGAATTCACATAATAAATGCTTAGAACTATGACACATAACAAGTATTTAGTTGTTTAGATATATTTGCAGATGTGTACACCCTACTTTTTTGTTGTACTTTACATCTGCATGACACTTTCCATTTGCAAAGCACTTTCATTTTTATCATTTTATTTTATTTTTCTAAAAACCTGAAGAGAGACACACAGAACATATTGAATGTCACAAGTAAATGAAGAGATACTAAGTAATACAGTTAATGGTGCCAGCCTAAGGTCCTCCAGTGCAGAGCTCTTTTTATTAAATCATATTAGGTATCCTGTGTTTTCTTTTCTGAGGAGTGTGCATTTTATGTAATTTAGAAGTAACATGTCATTCTCCGGATATCAGAATAATACTCTGTGGTAAGATATATTGCCAATTGGGTATTCACTTGTGTAAACAAAATGTTATCACATTGATACGTACATAAAGAATGATAGGTAGTTTTTTACTCTGTGGTCATCAAAATTTCTAATCTGGTCCTTTTTTCTTTTTTAATTTAAATTCAATTAATTAACATATAGTCTATAATTCACCAATCTAATATAATACCCAGTGCTCATTACAACACATACCCTCCCCAGTGTCCATCACCCAGTTACCCCAAAACCTGGTCCTTTTTAATCCCCAATTATTCTATACTTTATTACAGATTCTGTTATTTTCATTTTAAATTTTCAAAATGGTTTTCCTTTTATATTTAAACCTGGTAGATTTAACTGGATTTGTACAGTCATTTTTTTCATCGCTCATCTATTCAATGAACATCTAAAAACTTATAACTATTCAGCAGTTCCATGTTAAAGCCAAGAAATGCAGAGATCTGTCAATTATGGGTTTGCCAATGATATGGTATCACACTTTATTGTTTTAGATCTGGAGTTGGCAGACATTTATTATAAAGAGAAAGATAGTAAATTTTTTTAAACAAAAATAGTAAATATTTTAAACTTGGTGGGTCATGCGGTCTCTGTTGCAATTACTGAACTCTGCTGTTACAGTATAAAAGCAGCTATAGACAATATGTAAATTAATGGCAGTGTTCCAATAAAACTTTATTTATAAAAACCTTCAGGTAGCCTTCAGGATTGGCCTGAGGGCTGTAGATAGGTAACCACCCCCTTTTCTTTTTTTGACACTGATCACTTTGTTTTTCAAAGACATTGATGTATTCATAAATTTTTTTAAAAATTTTATTCTGTTTTATATTTTCTTTCTTAGGTTATGTAATTAAGATTTTTCAAAACTGACATAAAATACCCATCTTTAAGACCTCTGCTTTCAGGGGCGCCTGGGTGGCTCAGTGGGTTAAAGCCTCTGCCTTTGGCTCAGGTCATGATCCCAGCCAGGGTCCTGGGATCTAGCCCCACATCAGGCTCTCTGCTCAGCAGGGAGCCTGCTCCTTCCTCTCTCTGACTGCCTCTCTGCCTGGTTGGAATCTCTGTCTGTCAAATAAATAAATACAATCTTTAAAAAAAAAAAACAAAGACCTCTGCTTTCAAAAGATGAAAACTGTATTAAGCCTAAAGAGAACAAATTATTGCTAAGTAGGGTAAAGAGCCTCATTCCTTTGTCTATTAGATATTTGGAGGTCCTTTAATCCTGTATCTCTGCATGGTTGTGCTCAGTCTGAGACTGCATCAGCATGTTAGGTATGGACCTCCAGGAGATGGCATACAATGAAAATAAAAGAACTTTGTAAAAACTTTCTGCAGCACCACAAAAAAGCCTTTGTTAGATAAATTACTTGGCTTCATCTCGGGGGGGATTCCTATTTAGATAACCAGTAAAGATGATTTTTAGTGCCATTTCCTCTGTAAATCTCCTTTAGATACTTTAGGCCAGTTTTATCTCCTATTTTTGATATAATAATTTCTTCCCACTAAGTCCTTTATTGAAAATCCAATTTGATTTTGGAGCCCATTTCTCTTGATTTTTTTTAATTGATAATTTCCATTAAACATATTCCATTTTTTAAAATTTATTTATTTGAGAGAGAGAGAGAGTGAGAGAGAGAACATGAGCGAGGAGAAGGTCAGAGAGAGAAGCAGACTCCCCATGGAGCTGGGAACCTGATGCGGGACTCGATCTCAGGACTCCGGGATCATGACCTGAGCCGAAGGCAGTCGTCCAACCAACTGAGCCACCCAGGCATCCCAAACATACTCCATTTTTAAAGCAACTTTTAACCATAAGACTGGAATGCTTCAACTTCTTTGAGCCAAAAGTCAATTTTTAAGAGAAATTCTTTGGTTTGTTTCAGATCTTTTTAAAAACTATGGTGCTGAAAAGTATGGACCTCATTCAGTTTGTCTAATTCAGAAATCAGCATTTGTCATGGAAAAGTGTGAGAGGAAGCTGAGTTACCCAGACTGGGGGAGTGGATGTTATCAGGTAAACTATATGATTGTTAATAATTATTATAAAATATTTTATAATTTTATCTTGTTATCAGTGGTTTTTACATTTTAAAATAGTTTATATTTTTATATAATGTACTGATTAATGCTTTCAACTTATTTATGTAAATATTAGCTTGGATGCTTATGTTTCATGAAAATATTATCATTTCCTTGAGAAATTAACCGTTTTCCATTTGTTTACAAAAACATATAATTGTTATATATCAGCAAGTTTTATGGTAATTTTATTTTGGACATATATCCCAAGGAAATAATGGAATGTATGTAATTTTGTTTTTGAACAAATACTACTTTGTAATGGAAAAAATTTGCAATTTTATTTCATAAGATCTGAGGAAAGTGTGGATTTAAGAATTAATAAATCAAGACAAACCATAAGTGACTCTTAATCTCACAAAACAAACTGAGGGTTGCTGGGGGGAGGGGGTTTGGGAGAAGGGGGTGGGATTATGGACATTGGGGAGGGTATGTGCTTTGGTGAGTGCTGTGAAGTGTGTAAACCTGGTAATTCACAGACCTGTACCCCTGGGGATAAAAATATATGTTTATAAAAATTCAAATTTGAAACCATAAAAAAAAAAAAAAGAATTAATAAATCAGCTACAGATTAATAATAGGTTTTCTCCTGTGTAATTAGAAATCCAAAGGTAGCAAAATACTTTTTTCTTAATTGTCTCATTTACATATCTGATTTGAAATGACTGCATCACCTTATTAGAAACTTATTAAGAGGGACACCTGGGTGGCTTAGTTGGTCTGTCTTCAGGTCAGGTCATGATAGCAGGGTCCTGGGATTAAGACCTTGCTTCGGGTTCCTTGCTCAGTGGGGAAACCTGCTTCTCCCTCTCCCTCTGCCTGCTGGTCCTTTGCTTGTGTGCTCTCTCTCTCTCTCCGTCAAATAAATAAATTCGCCTGAGTGGCTCAGTGGGTTAACTTAGGGGCATCCAACTTAAAGAGTATTAACATATTCTGCTTATGAATCTCAGAGAGGAAAGTGTGATCCTGAGAATTGAAAAATAAGAATTCTTTGTACCATTTCAGCTGCAAGATCTAAATGGACTTCTATAGCTGGTAATTTCACTGTTACTTTTGAAATTACTGATAATAGCTTTATTGAGATATAATTCACATTTTATCCAATTCATATAAAATTATCTTTTATATCAATAGACAAAAGACAATTCAAAATACATAACTTTTAAGCTATAATCTGACAGCTGTAATCTAGCAACCATTTTCTGATAAATTACATTGCAGATTTATGTATTTATTAAATTCATAGTTTTGACCTAGTTGTAATCGTAATACAAAATTTTGTTTTACTGCCTTCACTTAGTGTGGAGCAAAACACCTTTTCCAAATTTTTCCAATAATAAAAATTACTATTGTTTTGTTTTTTAAGTAAACTCTACCCACGATTTGGGGCTTAAACTCATACCCCTGAAGTCAAGAGTTGCAAGCTCTACCACCTGAGCCAGCCAGGTGTCCCAATAATTACTATTATTTATGGCCGTGAGACATTACATCTTTTTTTTTTTTTAAGATTTTATTTATTTTATTTGCTGGAGCAAGAGATCACAAGTAGGCAGAGAGGTAGGCAGAGAGAGAGGAAGGGAAGCAGGCTCCCTGCTGAACAGAGAGCCTGATGCGGTGCTCAATCCCAGGACCCTGAGATCATGACCCGAGACAAAGGCAAAGAATTAACCCACTGAGCTACCCAGGCGCCCCAAGACATTACATCTTTTTAAGGTATCATAATTAAGGAAGTCATTTCCTGTTATATATTGAGCTAATTTTTACTTTTCATGATAAAAATGTGCTTTTACAAGCACATTTATGTAAGATGTAAAATGTATATGTGTAAAAAACAGATTCACATAAGCACATTAATTAAAAAAATTTCTTTTGAAATAAATTACCTTAAGTGAAAATATTAAAAGGGATAAGGCTAGAATAGTGGCAGGATAGAGAAGGATGACCTCTTCAGGCTATTTTATTTTATTATTTTTTTTAATTAAGTAAGCTCTATATCCCATGTGGGACTTGAACTCAGGATCCTGAGATCAAGAGTCACATGCTGTACTGACTGAGCCAGCCAGGCATCCCATCTTCAGGCTATTTTAAAAGTCTGTCACCATCGGGGCGCCTGAGTGGCTCAGTGGGTTAAAGTTTCTGCCTTCAGCTCAGGTCATGATCCCAGGGTCCTGGGATGGGGCCCCGCATCGTGCTCTCTGCTCAGCGGGGAGCCTGCTTCCTCCTCTCTCTTTGCCTGCCTCTCTGTCTACTTGTGATCTCTGAGTGTCAAATAAATAAATAAAGTCTAAAAAAAAAAAAAGTCTGTCACATTATAGCACCGCAAAGGGATTATGCAGATTTGCAATGCTATATATAAAGATTGAATAAATTGGCTTCCCTGTACTTAGAGTTGTCAGTTAATTTTGCTAACTTAATATTAACCACCATTTTGTGGGAAAATGTGTATAATCTCCAAACACTTAACATGGGTTAGCTATTTTGTTTTTTTATTGTTTGTTTTATTTATTTTGACAGAAAAGTTGCAAGAATGGTACAAAAAATTTTTTGAGTCATTTAAATGCAAACTGCTGACATGCTTCACCCTCTTCCCCAGGTATTTCTTGTGTATTTCTTATACACAAGGACATCCTCCTACTTACACACAAATTTGTGTATTTCTTATACACAAGGACATCCCCGTACCTATACTAACCTAATGTTACCTAGTTTACTCAACTACCTTTACTAGGTTTGGTTCTGGCCAACTTTTAGGTACTTCTAAAAATTACATTAACTTGCTAAGTAAAAAATTTGCCACCATTAGACATATTCATAATCACACACTTGGTTTGAATATAGGCCCAGGAGAGAGATTCCAGAAATCTATAAAGTGAAGTAGCAGAATTGAAAGTAATGTGAAGTCTTTTTAGAAAACAACTTTGAGGGATGCCTGGGTGGCTAAGTCACTTAAGTGTCTGCCTTCAGCTCAGGTCATGATCTCAGGGTCCTGGGATCAAGCCCCACATCAGGCTCTCTGCTCAGTGGGGAGACTGCTTCCCCCTCTTTCTCTGCCTGCCTGTCTGCCTACTTGTGATCTCTCCCTCTGTCAAATAAATAAATAAAATCTTTAAAAAATACATAAAATAAAATTGACTTTATTAGTTACCCCTTGCAGTTAAGATGTTAGTCCTACCTTTAAGAATGTTACCAGTCCTGTGGTATCTGGGTGGCTCAGTGGTTTAAGCCTCTGCCTTCGGCTGAGGTCATGTTCCCAGGGTCATGGAATCGAGCCCCACATCAGGCTCTCTGCTCAGCAGGGAGCCTGCTTCCCTCCTCCTCTGCCTGCCTCTCTGCCTACTTGTGATCTCTCTTTCTCTCTGTCAAATAAATAAAATCTTTAAAATAAATAAATAAATAAATAAATAAATAAATAAGGATGTTACCAGTCCATATAAAATCACTAGGACCTTTTTTATACCTGAGCAGAGGGTCTGTGATAGTAAAAAAGAATAAAAAACTTGTATTGTGTACATTTCTGTACTGTAATACTTTTTTTACAATGATATTATTTTTACAATTTAAAATTTAAAAATTTGATTTACAAAAGTTATGACTTGTGGAGAAAATGACATGAGTAATGGCTCTTTGACAAAGGTTTGAGCTGAAATATAATGAGGATACTATAATCTGCAGAAGTGTTATTCTTTTTTTAAAGATTTTATTATCATCATTATCATTAATATTTTTAAAGTTTTATTTAATCTCTACACCCAACGTGGGGCTTGAACTCAGGACCCTGAGATCAAGAGTTGCATGCTTTTCTGACTGAGCCAGCCAAGTACCCCTAAGGTTTGATTTTTTTCAAGTAATCTCTATACTCCATGTGGGGCTCAAACTCACAACCCCGAGATCAAGAGTTGCATGCTCCACAGACTATAAACCACCCAGGCACCCCTACAGAAATGTTACTCTTGACAACTTGGCTTCAGGGTCTATAAATCCAAATTGTATGTTAAGTTGTGTGTTGTCTTGTATCATTAAAGAGTAGTGTCTGTAGCTTTCCTCAGATTTTTTCTAAAAATGCTAAACAAAAAGTCTAAGAGCTACTACCAAAGAGTGAAAATTCTTTTAGAACTTGAATAGTTTAACTTTCTTTATACGAGATTAAAGATATGCCTATATTCCAAATTGTGTTTTATAGTCAGTATTTTTAGTAAATTCTAATGTATTTTCCTGTAGATGAAAAAGGCTCATATATCCTATATGAGAATCTTATTAATCTGGTTTTTTTCCCTTCCTATTTGAAGGTTTCTTGTTCTCCTCAAGGTCTGACAGTTTGGGTTCAGAACACTTCATATTTGTGTAGTCGAGCTGGGCAGGTCCTCCCTGTCAGTATTCAGATGAATGGCTGGATTCATGATGGTAACCTGCTCTGCCCATCGTGTTGGGACTTCTGTGAGCTCTGTCCTCCAGAAAGAGATCCCCCAGCTACTAACTTGACCCGAGCTCTTCCACTAGGTGAGTAGTCTCTGTGGTTGGAGTAAAGACAAGACTTTTCTTATTTATATAATGTTGGAAATTCCCTTCAAGGAAACTCTTGAAAGGTGGAAACTCTTAAAACAGGTGGAGCATCTTCTCTTCTAATTGCAGTTTTATTGGAAAGCCTCCTTACCACCACTGTTAGAAATTGAAGGTGAGTAAACGACACTTCCGTTCAGTAAGAGGAAGGATAAGGAACATTTCTAAAGACCTCTGATTTGCAAAAAAAAAAAAAAAAAAATCACTCAAGATTACAAAAACTGAATGTTTCAACCATTCGTTTTGAAATTAAGTGTAAACAAAATTCTGCTCATTAAACACAAAAAGCATTTAAATGTATTTCAGTTATACAGGCATACCTCATGTTATTCTGCTTTACTTTATTGCACTTCACAGATACTGCATTTTTTACAAATGAAGGGTTTGTGCCAACCTTGGCAGCAACTCTGCCGGCACCACTTTTCCAACAGCATTGGCTCAGTTCATGTCTCTGTGTCACACTTTGGTAATTTTCATGATATTTTAAACCTTTTAATTATTATTATATTTGTGATGGTGATCTGTGATCAGTGTTCTTTGATGTTACAATTGTAATTTTGTTCTTTGGGGACACCAGGAACCACACTCATTAGAAACTGAACTTAATTGGTAATTTTGTGTATTCTGACTGCTCCACCAACCAACAATTCCAATTTCCCTCCTCTTCCTCAGGCCTCCCTATTCCCTGAGACACAACAATATTGAAATTAGGGCAATTAATAACCCTACCGTGTCTCTAAGTGTTATGTAAAAGGAGATGTCACATGTCTATCAACTTAAATCAAAAGCTAGAAATGATTCAACTTAGTGAAGAAAGCATATCAACAGCTGGTTTTGTCAGTTAACCAAGCTGTGAATACAAACGAAAATTTCTTGGAGAAGATGAAAAGTGATATTACAGTGAATACATGAATGACTGAAAAAAAAAAAAATCCTTGTTGCTGACATGGAGAAAGGGAGAAAGTCTGGGTGGTCTGGATAGAAGTTCAAAGCAGATACAACATTCTCTTAAGTCAAAGCCTAATCCAGAGCAAGGCCCCAACTCTCTTCACTTCTGTGAAGGCCAAGAGAAGTGAGGAAGCTGCAGAAGAAAAGTCAGAAACTAGCAGAGTTGAGTTCATGAGGTTTAAGGAAAGAAGACACCTCTGTAACATAGAAGTGTAAAGGAAAGTAGCAGGTACTGTTGTATTAGTTACAGCAAGTTATACAGAGTTGGCTAAGATAAATAATGGAAGTGGCCACACCAAACAACAGATTTTCAATGTAGATGAAGCTTCCATTGGAAGAAGATGCCATCAAGGACATTCATAGCTAGAAAGAAGTCAGTGCCTGGCTTCAAAGCTTCCAAGGACAGGCTGGCTCTCTTGTTAGGGGGTAATTTAACAACTGATGACTTAAAGTTGAAGCTGGTGCTAATTTACCATTTTGAAAATCCTAGGGCCCTTAAGAATTACACCAAATCTACTCTGCCTTTGCTTTGTAAGTGGAACAACAAAGCCTGGATGATAGCCTATCTGTTTGCAGCATGGTTTACTATTTTAAGTCCAGTGTTGAGACTTACTTCTCAGAAAAAAATGATTCCTTTTAAAACTACTGCCCATTGTGAATCCACCTGGTCATCCAAGAGCTCCAGTGGAAATGAGCAAGGAGATTCATGTTGTTTTTATACATGCTAATACAGTATCCATTCTGTAGCCCACAGATCAAGGAGGAATTTTGACTTTTAAGTCTTATTATTTAATAAATAAATTTTATAAAGCTATAACTGCCATACATAGTGACTCCTCTGATGGATTCGATCAAAGGAAATTGAAAACTTTCTTGCAAGGATTCACCATTCTCGATGTCATTAAGAACATCCCTGTTCCAGGCACCTGGGTGGCTCAATTAGTTAGGCTCTGCCTTTGGCTCAGGTCATGATCCCAGAGTTCTGGTATTGAGCCCCACTTGGCTCACCACTCAGCAGGGAGCCTGCTTCTCCCTCTCCCTTTGCCCCCCCCCCCATTCTCTCACTCTCTCTATCTCAAATAAATAAAATCTTTAAAACAAAAGATCTCAGGGACACCTGAGTGGTTCAATAGGTTAAGCATCTGCCTTCGGCTCTTTCTCTCTCTCTCTGACAAATAAATAAAATCTTTTTAAAAAAAAGATCTTAGGCCCTTTTGGTATGGTAAATAGTATAAGTAGTGTTAAATACTCTTAGTTAACTTTTACTTTTAATGCAAAGCTGATACGGTAACTTAATTTTGTTGTTACTGTTAAATTGCTTTGGCTAGAATAAGAAGGCTGATAGTCCACAAGTTAGGTAGTTCTGATGGAGTTCCTATCCTCAGGCCTAATCCCAGTTAACTGTAACAATCTGTCATCATCTCATTGTCCAAGACATGAGCAAGGATTGAGCTGTTGACAGAGTTGAAATAGTTATTCTTGCTGGTTCAGGAGTAAGAATCTTAGGAGTACAGTAGAAGAGTGTCTAGGAATGAGAGAAAATCCGAACCGGGTCAAAGGGCCATGAGATGATCATTTCCAGTCTTTGGGGCATGACAAAAACAAATGAATCTATTCAAAGGAGGTGGGAGGTGGAGATTGCAAATCACCTGCCCCCCTCCACCTGCACAGTCTGCACCTTATACTCTGCTTATCCTACTCCTTCTTGACCAGTCACCCTTCTAATATGGTGCTGCTATAATGTGATTGATTTCCCTGTTAACTTGCCCATTTCTATGAGGAAGCATGGTCAAAAGAGTGTTGCAAGCACCAAATCACTACTGCAATTTTGAAAAATGTGTAAATATTACAAGAATAGGTACATTTTAGGCATTGCTTTTTAAATACACACATCACTGTTGAAATTCTAAAATATCCTGACTTACCATATTTGTTAGTGGGTTCACTGAGCATATTGAGTCTTAACTGAATATTTATTGAACTGTGTGCCAGAAACAATGACAAGTGTTTCTTTCAGGTAAATAGTTTGTTTCTGTTTAATACTTTTTTAATGACCCACTAAAGTCATAGAACTATTTTGATGCTTTAAATATGCTTGTGTGAGAAATACTAATAATTAGAATTAACCTATAATGAACCTTATTTTTTTTGTAAGATTTTATTTATTTATTTGACAGACAGAGCTCACAAATAGGCAGAGAGGCAGGCAGAGAGAGAGGAGGAAGCAGGCTCCCCACGGAGCAGAGATGGGCTCGATCCCAGGACCCTGGGATCATGAACCAAGCCGAATGCAGAGGCTTAACCACTAAGCCACCCAGGTGCCCCTATAATGAACTTTATTAATAAACAAATGATCATCCATAATCTGTCTTAGTAAAGTATTTTTTTAGGTTTTTAAGCATGCCTTTAAAACTTTAAAAATGCTAATATTCTGGAGGAAGTGTAAAAGATATTCACCCTAAATTCTTCTGATTTTTGTTATTAGTGTTTTTAGGTATTAGTTCGCATAGCTTTTTCTAATAACTGTAATTTCTTTTAGAATGTAAAACTCTGGGGGCACCTGGGTGACTCAGTCAGTTAAGCGTCTGCCTTCAGCTCAGGTCATTATCTCAGGGTTCTGGGGTCAAGCTCCACATTGGATTTCCTGCTCAGTTGGGAGCCTGCTTCTCCCTCTCCCCCTCTCCTTTGTTGCGCGCTCTCTCTCTCTCAAATGGGTGGGTAAAATTTAAAAAAAAAAAAAAAAAGTAAAACTCTGACTTTATTTTCTTTTTACTAGTTGACACTACTAAATGCTGGAGTGTGATTAGGTAGTTGTTCTATATTGCCTAAAATCGTTTCCATTAGTGACTATGAAAGATTTCTTTCTGAATTCTTTCAAGTCTCTTCAGATTGTAGAGGTTATTTTTGTTTCCATTTATTGAATGCTAGACACTTTTGCCAAATGCTTTATGTCTTTATTATTGCATTTAACCATCACAAAAACTAATGATGTAGGAATTACTGTTTTACAACTGAGAATACTAAGGTATAAAGAGATTAAGTAATGTATTATCCATGAACTAATAAATAATGAAGTTCAGATAAAAACCCAGAACTTACTGTCTCTAATTTATTTTGAAACCCTCATTTTTAATCTTTTCATTTTAATTAGTACTAGCACGGAAAGTGCAGTATTTTTGAAGAACACATGTTCCAGAACTGCCATTAATGTTTTAATAGCTTGTTAAATTTTATTACTAACAGTGGATAAACATTGCCTACTTCTCCTGTTACTTTGGGCCAAAATGAAAATCAGGAGATAAAGGGATATGCCTATGTTATTAGTCACTTCAGGGTCTATTCCTTAATGCAGCCCACACCACTCTACCACATCAACTCTGGCTTGATGTTCCATAGTTTGCACTGTCCACTACAAGGTGATGCTGATATTGTTGACACAAAGACTACATTTTAAAAAGAACCATTCTTGGGAGGCCTGGGTGGCTTAGTTGGTTAAATGTCTGCCTTCAGCTCAGGTCATGATCCCAGGGTCCTAGTATCGAGTCCTGCATCGGGCTCCCTGCTCATTGGGGAGCCTGCTTCCCCCTTTCTCTTGCCTGCCTCTCTGCCTCCTTGTGCTCTTTCTCCCTCTGTCAAATAAGTAAATAAAGTCTTAAAAAAAAAAAAAAGAACCATTCTTAGCTAAGTGGGATTTTTTTTTCCTTATTCACAATTTCATTTTATTTTTATTAACATATACTGTATTATTTGTTTCAGGAGTATAGATCTGTGGTTCATCAGTCTTACACAATTCACAGTGCTCATCATAACACATACCCTCCCTAGTGTCCATCTTATGGTTTGTTTCCCTCTCTGGTTTCATCCCATTTCTTTTTTCCTTCTCTTCCCCCATGATTCTCTGCCTTGTTTCTCAAATTCCACATACCAGCGAGATCATATGATAATTATCTTTCTCTGATTGACTTATTTCACTTAGCGTAGTACCCTCTAGTTCCATCCACTCATTGCAAATGGCAAGATTTCATTTCTTTGATGGCTGCATGATATTCCATTTTATATATATACACTACATCTTTATCCATTTATCTGCTGATGGACATCTAGACTCTTTCCATAGTTTGCCTATTGTGAACATTTCTGCTATAAACATTAGGGTGCACGTGCCCCTTTGGATCACTACATATACATCTTTGGGGTAAATACCCAGTACTACAATTGCTGGGTCGTAGGGTAGCTCTGTTTTCAGCTTTTTGAGGAAACTCCATACTGTTCCTCAAAGTCACTGCAGAGTCACTGCACCATCTTGCATTCCCACCAACAATGTAGGAGGGTTCTCCTTTCTCTGCATCCTCACCAACATCTGTCATTTCCTGACTTGTTGATTTTAGCCATTCTGTCTGGTGTGAGGTGGTATCTCATTGTGGTTTTGATTTGTATTTCCCTGATGGCAGGTGATGTTCAGCACTTTGTCATGTGTCTGCTGGCCATTTGGATGTCTTCTTTGCAGAAATGTCTGTTCATGTCTTCTTCCCATTTCTTGATTGGATTATTTGTTCTTTGGGTGTTGTTTGATAAGTTCTTTGTAGATTTTAGATACTAGTCCTTTATCTGATATGTCATTTGCAAATATCTTCTCTCATTCATTCAATTCTCTCTTGGTTTTGTTGATTGTTTCCTTTGCTGTGCAAAAGCTTTTAAAGTCCCAGAAGCTCATTTTTGCCCTTGCTTCCCTTGCCCTTGGCGATGTGTCTGGGAATAAGTTGCTATGGCTGAGGTGGAAGAGGTTGCTGCCATATTCTCCTCAAGGATTTTGATGGATCCCCATCTCACACTTGGGTCTTTCATCCATTTTGAGTCTATTTCTGTGTCTGGTGCAAGCAAGAGGTTCAGTTTCATTCTTTTGCATGTGGCTGTCCAATTTTCCCAACACCATTTGTTGAAGAGATTGTCTTTTTTCCATTAAATATTCTTTTCTGTTTTGTCGAAGATTAGTTGACCATAGAGTTGAGGGTCCATTTCTGGGCACACCATTCTGTTACATTGATCTCTGTGTCTGTTTTTGTGCCGGTACCGTACTGTTTTGATGATTACGGCTTTGTAATAGAGCTTGAAGTCCGGAATTGTGATGCCACCAGCTTTGGTTTTCTGTTTCAACATTCCTCTGGCTATTTGGGGTCTTTTCTTGTTCCAATACATATTGTAGGATTATTTGTTCCATTTCTGTGAAAAAAGTTGATGGTATTTTGATAGGGATTTCATTGAATGTGTAGATTGGTCTAGGTAGCATAGATATTTTAACAATATTTGTTCTTCTAATCCATGAGTATGGAATGTTTTTCCATTTCTTTTATGTCTTCTTCAACTTCTTTCATGAGTCTTCTATAGTTTTCTGAGTACATATCCTTTGTCTCTGTGGCTACATTTATTCTTAGGTATCTTACAGTTTTGGGTGCAGTTGTAAATGAGATTGACTCCTTAATTTATCTTTCTTCTCTCTCATTGTTGGTGTATAGAAATGCAACTGATTTCTGTCCATTGATTTTATATCCTTCAACTTTACTGAATTCCTGTATGAGTTCTAGCAGTTTTGGAGTGGAGTCTTTTGGGTTTTCCACATATAGTATCATATCATCTGCAAAGAGTGAGAAGTGCATATGACTTCTTCTTTGCCAACTCAGATGGCTTGTACTTCTTTTTGTTGTCTGATGCTGAGGCTTGGACTTCCAGTACTATGTTGAATGGCAGTGATGATAGTGGACATCCCTGCCATCTTTCTGACGAGAATGATATTCACTGTGGGGTTTTCATAGATGACTTTTTGATGTTATTGACATATGTAGCCTCTATCCTACACTGTGAAGAGTTTTAATCAAGAAAGGATGCTGTACTTTATCAGATGTTCTTTCTGCATCTGTTGAGAGTATCATATGGTGTTTGTCCTTTCTTTGATTAATGTAATGTAATGTATTTTATTGATTGATTTCTGGATGTTGAACCAAGCTTGTAGCACAGAAATAAATCCCACTTGGTCATGGTGAATAATCCTTTGGATAGTATTTTCGTCAGAATTTTTGCATCCATGTTCATCAGGGATATTTGTCTGTAATTCCCCTTTTTTGATGGGTCATTGTCCAGTTTTGGGATTACGGTAATGCTGGCCTCATAAAATGAGTTTGGAAGTTTTCCTTCCATATTTGTTTTTTGGAACAGTTTGAGAAGAATAAGTGTTAACTTTTCTTTAAATGTTTGATGGAATTCCAATGGGAAGCCATCAGTCCCTGGGCTCTTGTTTGTTGGGAGGTTTTTGATTACTGCTTCAGTTTCATTTCTGCTTTGGGGTCTGTTCTTTTCTCTTTCTTCCTGCATTAGTTTTGGTAGTTTATATGTCTTTAGGAATGCATCCATTTCTTCCCGATTATCTTATTTGTTCTCATAGAGTTACTCATATGTTCTTATAATCATTTGTATTTCTTCAGTGTTGGTTGTAATCTCTCCTCTTTCATTCATGATTTTATATTTGGGTCCCCTCTCTTTTCTTTTTGATAAGTCTGGCCAGAGGTTTGTCCATTCTTACTAATTCTTTCAAAGAACCAGCTCCTAGTTTCATTAATCTGTTTTTCTGTTCTTTTGGTTTCTATTTCCTTGATCTCTGCTCTAATCTTTATTATTTCTCTTCTGCTGTGTTTAGGCTTTCTTTGCTGTTTTCTCCAGCTCCTTTAGGTGTGGGATTAGGTTGTGTATTTGAGACCTTTCTTGTTTCTTTTTTTTTTTTTTTAAGATTTTAGTTATTTATTTGTCAGAGAGAGAGCGAGTGAGAACGAGCACAGGCAGACAGAGTGGCAGGCAGAGTCAGAGGGAGAAGCAGGCTCCCTGTGGAGCAAGGAGTCCGATGTAGGACTCGATCCCAGGATGCTGGGATCATGACCTGAGCTGAAGGCAGCTGCTTAACCAACTGAGCCACCCAGACGTCCCTGGTGATCACAAATTCTTTCAGTTTCTGTTTGTCCTGGAAGCTTTTTGTCTCTTCTTTTTTTTTTTTTTTTTTTAAGATTTTATTTATTTATTTGACAGACAGAGATCACAAGTAGGCAGAGAGGCAGGCAGGCAGGCAGAGAGAGAGGAAGGGAAGCAGGCTCCCTGCTGAGCAGAGAACCTGATGCAGGGCTTGATCCCAGGACCTGGGTCATGACCTGAGCCGAAGGCAGAGGCTTTAACCCACTGAGCCACCCAGGCGCCCCTCTTCTTCTATTTTTGATGACAGCTTAGCTGGTTATAGTCTTCTTGGCTGCATATTTTTCTAGTTTAGTACACTGAATATATCACACCAGTCCTTTCTGGCCTGCCAGGTCTCTGTGGTCTGCTGTCCATCTAATGTTTCTACCATTATAAGTTACAGACCTCTTCTCCAGAGTTGCTTTCAGGATTTACTCTTTTCTCTGAGATTTGTAAATTGGGTTCTCTGTGCCTCCTGGATTTTGATGCCAGTTTCCTTCACCAGATAAGGGAAGTTTTCTGCTTTAATTTGCCCCAGTACACCTTCTGCCCCTCTTTCTCTTTCTTCCTCTTCTGGGATCCCAATTATTCTAATATTGTTTCACTTTATCATATCACATATCTCTCAAATTCTCCCCTTGTGTTCCAGTTCTTGTTTTTATCTCTCTCTTTCTCAGCTTCTTTATTCTCCATCATCTGGTCTTCTATATCACAAATTCTCTTCTGCCTCATTTATCCTAGCAGTTAAAGCCTCCATTTTTATGGCACCTCATTAATAGCCTTTTCAGTTTCAACTTGGTTAGATTTTATTTCTCCAGAAAGGGATTCTCTAGTATCTTCTGTGCCTTTTTTTTTTTTTTTTTAATTTTTATTCACTGGAGCCACCATAGCACATACCCTCCCCAATGTCCATCACCCAGCCACCCTATCACTCCCCCCTCCCTTTTTCTATGCTTTTTTCAAGCCCAGCTAGTATCTTTATAATCATCATTCTGAACCCTGGTTCCGGCATCTTACTAATGTCCATATAATTGCCATAAGAGGCAATACCCTGGCAGTCGGTATTGCCTCTTATTCTTTTTTTTTTTTTTTTTGAGGTGAGTTTTTCTGTTTTGTCATTTTGTCCAGAAGAGAATAGATGAACAAGAGAGCAAAATACTGCAAGGGTAACAACCCCAGAAAAATATGCACTAAACAAATCAGAAGAGACCCAAAACCTTGGGGTGGAGGGAGGAGGGGAAAAAAGAAAAAAGAAGACTATGATCAGGCTGGTGAATAGAACAGAGTTACACACTAGATTTGGGGTGTATTTTGGTCTTTTGGAAGAAACTGCCTCCCAAAATTTTAAAGAAAGAAATACTTATACACACACACACACACACACACACACACATACACATAAGGGTAAATACAATGAAGGGGTAAATTATGGCTATAAAAATGAAAATTAAAAAAGATTTTTAAAAAGGTCTTGATAAGTTGGTTGAAAAAAGAGGAAAATAAAAAAAAGAAATAGAAAAAAATTAATAAAATTTTAAATATTAACTTTGAAAGACTAAAGAATCATGGGGGAAAAGCCATGAATTCTCTGTGGTGTATTCCCCTAGTGCTGGAGTTTTGCAGTTCTCATTGATTGGTAAACTTGGTCTTGACTGGATATTCTTGCTGATCTTCTGCAGGAGGGGCCTGTCGCATTGATTCTCAAATGTCTTTGTCTCAGGTGGAATTGCACCATTCTTGCCAGGAGCCAGGCTAAATAATCTTCTTGGGTTTGCACTCAGTAGCTTTTCTTCCCTGAAGATTTCTGCACAGCTTTAGAGAACAAGTATGAAAATGGCAGCCTCCCAAACTCTGGCCCTTTAAGCGCCGAGAGCTTGGGTCCGCACTCCTCAGTGAGCCCTCAGAGAAAAGTAGTCAGTCACTACTGTCTCCCTGGTCTCTGGCCACATTCCTTGCTCACCTGGCCTGTGACCAAGCGTTTCTATCTCAGGCTGTGTTCACGTTTGGAATCTCCAAACCTAGCAAATTCCTGTGGCAGGCTCCTGAATCAGGCTCCCACACGAGGCTCCCAAGCCACTCTTGCTGGGAAAGAAAGGGAGTCTCCCCGATGTGCCGCTTGTTGGGCCCTTGCTCAAAGAGCAGTGGCCCAGTTGTGCCAGGGATTGCAGTTTAAGGTAACCCTGAGCTGAGAGCCCCCTCCTGGGCTTAGTCTTTGCAGCTGGCTTTCCCGCTCTGATACCTGGGAGCTCTACTGCAGTCAGGCACCCCTGGCCTTTCTGTGACCCCAAGGGCCCTGATTCCACACTATCCCAGTGAGGGATCCATCCCTGGCGTAGCCATTGGAGCAATGTCCCTCAGCAGAGCAGACTTGTAAAAGTTCTAATTTTGTGCTCCTCTGTTCCATCACTTGCTAGTAGCTGGCTGTATATCGCCTCAGATTCACTTCTCCATATATCTTGCCTTCCAGAATGTGGTTGCTTTTCTTTTTCTTTTTTAAGATTTTATTTATTTTACAGATCACAAGTAGGCAGAGAGGCAGGCAGAGAGAGAGGGAAGCAGGCTCCCCACCAAGCAGAGAGCCCGATGCGGGGCTCGATCCCAGGACCCTGGGATCATGACCTGAGCCGAAGGCAGAGGCTTTAACCCACTGAACCACCCAGGTGCCCCTGTGGTTGCTTTTCTATTCATAGAGTTGCTGCTAAAGCAACTAAATAGCAACTCAACTATGCTGTTAAGTATGTAGATGTTCAGAATGGTTTGATAACTATCTAGCTGAATTCCTGGGACCAGACAAAATTTAGGTCTCCTACTCCTCTATCATCTTGATGCCCTCTCTAAGTGGGATTTTTTTTAAGATTTAACAAATACCAGCATGATTCCATTGAGGAAGAATAGGAGTTCCCCCATGGTTTACCTGGCTTATGGGCATTAAAATAATTCTTTTAAAATACTTGTTCCACACTGTGTAGTATGATGCTCAGAAATATCTTGCCATTATCACTGTATTCGTTCCATAGCTAAAGACTAGTCCTATTTTTCCTACCTTTTAAGCAAGTCAGACTTGAATCTTGGTTGGCTCTTTATTGATAAAAATATTAGAAAGGACAACTTATTCTGAAATAAAGTCAGGTTAACCTGGTCTCTTGACTGCAATAAAAAAGCTTTCCTTTCTGAGAATTGTTTTGGGAAGATTTTACCCCTGAGAACAACTCATGGCTAAATTAAAATATATTCCTAGTGCCCAAAGCCCATAGAATATTCTGCCATTTCTTTCTTTTTTTTTTTTTTATGATTTTATTTATTTATTTGACAGGGAGAGAGATCACACAAGCAGGAGGAGCAGCAGGCAGAGGGAGAGGGAAAAGCAGGCTCCCTGCTGAGCAGGGAGCTGGGCATGGGGCTTGATTCCAGAACCCTGGGATCATGACCGGAGCCAAAGGCAGACCCTCAACCAACTGAGCCACCCAGGATCCCCTCTTTCACCATTTCCATATCAGCCTGGGGTAATATGGATAGATGGGTAGATATTTAGAGATCAGGGACCATATGTGCTGGTTTACTTGGGACAGTCCATGTACCTATGGTCTTGGTATAATTATTAATAGCATTCCCTTGTGTTAATTTTATTTCACACTTCATAAAATAGGCAATCTCCATCTCAAGAGTACAGAGAGAACTGCAAAATAAGGGAACAGAACTGCAAGCAGGAAACAAGAAGTACTTGGGTTAATTTGATTGGCTGGGGTGGTATATCTGACCTTACTAGAAATATCAAGGAAGAAAGAAATACCTGCAGGTCCCAGAGTTGGCTTGCCAGTTGTAGATTAGCTACTGGTTATACTGTGTTTCTGGTTAAGCAGGGGAACACAAAAGTCATCTAAGTTTCAGTTTGCTGACATGGCACCATGGGCACCAGTGGTTCCATCTCAGGAAATTTATTGCAATGCTTGTCTCAAAATGCCCTGATTTGGGAAGATAAATTTCAGGGTTACCCTATGTAAAAAGGACAAGAATAGAGGAAGAAGATTCTATATCCCGTGTTAGAATCACCAAGATATTAATTTACTTCCCTTTAGCTTTGTTGGGATACTTCCTAAAGATACTTCTTTCTTTTCTGGGGTGCTACTTTTAACCTCAATATGGTGGGTACATCGTCTTTCCTTCTTGCATAAGATATTTTGTTCTTTTTCTATAAATGTATAAAAATGACTTTGCATATATAGGTTTCAGGAAGTTATTCTTGATTCTGCTCTCCAAGGTGGTCTTTGTTCACCTTTTAATTGTCACCTGTACTTATCTGTCAATTTTTAATTGGTATGATTTTTTCCAAAAATGTCTCTAGAAAGTCAATTTTTTTTTGTTTTCAATCCTAGATCTTTGTTCCCATTCCTCTAGCCTGGTGGTTACTCTCTGGCTTCTGCTAGGCAATCTATTTCCTCTGCTGGCTGGATTTCTTCTGTGTGTATGGCACTAGGAATGGAAAAGTGAATTCTCAAGACATTACTTTGTGTCACGTTCCTCTGAACAAAGCACAAATCTGGGAGAGTGCCAGCCTAGGCAGATGGCAAAAGAGGCGTTCCTAACTTTGGCTTGGAAGCTTTGACCACAATCAGACCTTGAAGCAGAACTTCACAGCAGTCACTCTTCATCAGCAGCCCGACAGCCTCAGAGCTTGGAGGAGGAGAAGGAATTCTAAGTCACCATGTCTTTATTTGTCAGAATGTATAACCTGCCTGAAATTTGCCTTTGAAAATGGAATAATTGGTGAAATTTTCAGAGTGATTACATACCCCAGCATTTTCATTAACCTAAAATGAATACTGCAGTAATTTTTAAAATGGCTATTATAAGATTATAAATTATGGATCCTGTCCTCAAAAGTTAAATTGTCGTTTGAATTACAGATAGTAATTGAATTGGGTTTCTGTATCACTGTTATATTGAATTTGATGGCTGTGCATGGTATACTTAAATCATTGTTCTCATTGTCTAAAAGGTTGGGTTTTTTTTTTTTAATGTTTTGCTAAATCTTATGATTTGACCATGCTTGGCTTTTTCAAACCAGCTTTGTGGCAGTTTACTACTTAACCATTAGGCACTGGTAGCTCTTCCAGTTGTGTTCTCCAGTAATTTAATCATGACGTGAAAAACTGTGGTAGCAGAGAGAGAAAAATACTCTGCCATGTAACACTGAAGACATGCAAACAAAAGAAAACCTAATTGTATGTTTTTCAGATAATAATTATGATAACTGTAACCCAAGAAAAATAGAACTATTCTTTTTTGACCAATGAAGAGAAAAAATATGGTACTACATAGAGAGATATGCGGTTATTTTCAAGTAGGCTAAGAAGTTATTACAGAAGAATATCTACTATCTGAAAACTATATATAAGAAGAAAAATATAAGTCAAAACAAGGTGGTTTACTAATAGCAAAGTGTAAGTTTGTTGTAGGGCCCATTCATCACCCACAATATAAGGCTTGGTCCACAGAAATCAGAAAATTGCCTGTGCTTTAAAAGGAGGTGATGTTCTTGATATGATGTGATTTCCGCCCAGTGCTCTGAATGTCAAAGTGAAGAAGTTCAGTGAAGCGCAGGTAAATGGCAGGAGTAACTATGACTCTCTGAAGGTAGCCAAATGCCTCGTCATCTAATTAGTAATGCACATTAGTAATGCACATGAGTGGATGAACGAGATTCCCATCGTCCCTAGCTACTATCCAGAGAAACCAGACAGGGGAATGGGTTTGGCAGACAAAAAACAAAAACGAACCAACGGTAAAAAGAGGTGATGTTTTTTGCTTCCTGCTTTTGACACTGCTCCTGTTACTACATAGATTCTCATCCTCAGAAACAATTCTGCTCCGGTACTAAAGCTTACCACCCCCTCTTAGTAATTCAATTCAAAGTTTTTTAGTGATGAGTAATGCCCAGTTCTCTCTAAAGTTAATGAAGTCCTCAAACACCTGAACAGTATTTTTTCATTCATTCATCTATTCATTCATTCATTCATTCACCTTTTAATTTAGCATAGTTATTGAGCACTCCATTTAAGAGATTATGCTAAGTGAGCAAGCAGTATAATTACTAAAAAGTAATTAGCTGACCATTTGACATTGGAGCCAAACTGCAACCCAGAATAGAGGAAAGTCACCTTTTTCTAATGCATAAGTTTTAAATATGTATTTGCAAGCAGTTTTAAATTGGAGGTATTTGTCATTGTAAAAAAAAAAAGAAGAAGAAAGAAAGAAAGAAAGAAAAAGCTCGGGATCTCTAGCATAGCTGACTTCAGCTAAAGAGAAGTTAATAGTAATGGTGTCAGGCCAGTGCTTAGTTTTCTGCCTTTGTCACACATTACTTTAAAGGTCAAGGAAAAGTATAGAGTATATTTTTAAAGAAAATTATAAAACTCTAAACTTATATATTGATTGTGATTATGAATCATCCTGCAAAGTTGTATAAAGAATTTCACCAAAAGTATGATGGATAATATATTTGAGATTCACAGTGGTAGGTTCAATTATATTTTGACTGTTGTGCAGTAATGCCATTTAGGTAGTATTGTTTCCGAGCATGGTGCTTTTTATACTTGAAATATATTTTTGCTTTATTTTTTATTGATATAATTATATTTGCACTAATGACTTTCTGGAGAAAATATTATAGATGACATTTTTTCTATATATATATTTATTAAGCTTGGAATCTGATACCCTAGTGTTTTCTCTGCACATATAAGGAACTTGATAAGGTATGTGGCTAAGAAATCTTGAGTTTCTGAGGGTAACTAACAGCTCCGGTGTCTTCCTTCCTCTTCAACAAGTCTTGAGAGTGGTTGCTTATCACTGATTCTTCATAGTATACCCCGTGAAGACTTAGAAGGTCACTGAACCTATAAGAAATGTTAAGAGGAGCATTTGAGTCACTTAGAATATGGCCGTAGTATAAAAACAGACTTAAAGTTTGAGATTTCCGTGCAGAATTAGTGGGCTAGAATTCAGCTTTGAACTGAAGAATTCAAAATGGCCTATATGTTGATATCCTGTGGCAGGATGCCTTTTATGTTAACAAAAGCAGTTCACCGAGAAGACTAGCAGACTGCAGCCATGGTGGAAGTGAGATGGGGGACATGGTGGAAGTAGCTGATTTGGGGACAATAGACTGGAGTCTCTCTCTGACTCAAAAAGTGTGGAGTGCATATAAAAATGGACCAGACTACCTCAGTTTTCAGTTCAGATTTAGGTTCATTTTGATAGTATTAAGGTCCCAATTGTCAAAAATAACAAGTGATTTTGTCTCTCAGGTTTTCAAGAACAGAATTTACAAGAAGGCAGCAAAAGCCATGTCAGCAGACTTGAGCTGACAGCTTTAAAGAAACTGGCAAACAGTTAGGTAGTCTTAAGGTAGACTCCTCTAATACTTTCCTGAAGAATATCCTTTTCCCTTACTTATTTCTTAAGGATATTTATTTTTGTTAAGACCAAATAGACGTTCTTAAAATGTTATAAATTATGCCTAAAATTAGTTTCAGCCTAGTATGTTGGCTTAGAGTTTATCAGTATTTGAAGATGAAACATGAATTAGTGAAGTTTAAATGGCTTTAGGAAGATACATAAATAAACATATCTGAGTATTCCATAAAATTTTATCAATATTCTCCTCACTATTAGAAGACCCAACTGTAAAATGGCTAGCTGCCTTGTCAGATTCTTTTAGCTCTAATATTCTATGACCAACATTCATCCAGACTCAGTAGGTCACTGCTGGCTCTGATCTGTGTCCTAGAGTATGCCAGCTTGCGCATCATGTTCATGACAGTGTCTTGGGCTCAGTGCCCTGGTGCTGCCCATGTCCTTGGACACTGAGTGGAGAGAGAAGAGCCATCTCTGAGGGCATTTGAGCTGTCCTGATAAAGGAGGTGGACTTTAGTCATAACCCCACAGATCATTTCATAGTGGGCACTAGTCATTCATGCCATGTCCTTGCAGCCCTAGAAGATGAATATATTTTAATAAGATTGTGCTACTCATTCTGAAGAAAGAACTTATCTCCTGAAAGGACTACTACTACTATTACTACTACTACTATTTTTCTCCTCTTTCTCTTCTTCCTCCTCCTCCTCCTCCTTTTCTTCTTCTCCTAATTCTTCTTCTTCTTCTAATTCTTTTTCTTCTTCTTCTAATTCTTCTTCTTCTTCTCCTCCTCTTCCTTCTTCTTCCTCTTCTTCCTTTTCTTCTTTTTTTGATACTTTCAGTCAGAATAGGGTTGGAAGTGATGAATTATTTTCTTTTATGTTTACATTTTTGGTAAATAGAAGATTTAAGAACTAATCTTTATTTGTGTTATTAAACTTCAAGTGTAATGTATTCCTTGGTTTAAAAAAAAAAAAAACTTTAATAAAAATGGAAACTAATCTGTATTTTGTCTTTACTTACCATCAGTTTTTAAAACCTGGTTGAAGAACACAAGCCATGTGCACTATTTGGGGAATTGTTAACAGCACTATTTGTGTTAATTGTGAAATAATTTGATTTCTACTTTAATGGATTAGAATTGCCCTACTTAACGAATGGGGACAGGTTTTATGTAAAGCTGTAGGGAGTAGCCCTCCTCAAAGAGTTATGTAGATAAGAGAGCAGTCTAAAACAGTTCAGGGGAAGCTCCTCTGGCTGCAGATGATCCCAGTCCCTTTTGTTTTATGCTGTGGGCTACGAGTCCCATTGCAAGAGCCCCCTGGCACATTCACATACCATACTCTGTGCAGTTACAGCAAGTAGATTGTGGCAGTACTCTTGAGGTGTGAATCTTCTTCATCACCTGAATGTAGTTTGAGAAAGGATGTCCTGGACATGCCTTCATGTGCATGGATCCAAGCACTTTGTGACCTAGTTGCTGAGCTGAGACCCTGGTGGAAATTTTTAATAATAATAATTTGGATTTTTAAAATGTTAAATAGTTCATAAAAGTAGCTAAAACTATATGTAATAAATTACTTCAAGTAGTTGAATTAAGCCAATATTATTTGCATAGCATACTGAAGAGGAAACTGTCTACCTCTTACATGTTACATTGTTTACCTTCCAATTTGTTCATCAAATATAGTTTGCTTAGTAGGCATTATCCATAAGCTGTCTTTTGTCTACAGCCTCTCTGATAGATTTGCCGAAAAAGAGGGGTTTATTTAAATCAGCTTTGTTAAGTGTTCGCTCAGAAATTCATTTGTTAATGTTTAAATTAAATTGGACATATTTGGAGATGGTAGTCCAAATATGTGCTCTGACGTTCCAGTAGATAGCCACATTTCCCATTCTGTATGTATAGAAATGGGTATTTTTCTGCCTACAGACTTTAGTATATCTTAGGTTCAATGCCACTAACAGTTAATTTTTTTCAATTTAGAAACAGTGACTCAACAACTTTCTGACATTATCGCATTTGGAAATACTCAAATCACAGTATCTGAACACTTCCTGGCTTTTTCTCCCTCACCCCTAGTGAATTTCAAAAAGGCCACAATCAACTTGGGAGAGATTTTTTTTTTTTTTTTTAAGATTTATTTATTTGATGGAGTGAGAAAGATCACAAGACCAAGAGGCAGGCGGGAAGTGGGGAAGCAGGCTCCCTGCCGAGCAGGGCTCTATCCCAGGACCCTGAGCTGAAGGCAGAGGCTTAACCCACTGAGCCACCCAGGCGCTCCAGGAGAGATTTTTACATGGGCCACACCTACAGTTCATGAATGTGTATACAGCAAAGGTTTTGATATATTTGGCTGAAGTGATGAAAATTTAATGTGAGATAACCACAAAGAATAGAGTTGGCTCTGTTGTCATACAACCACACCACGGTTTGCCATCCCAGTCTCCAGAGTCTTAAATCTTAAACAGGTTAACTATTCTAAAGCGAGGTGGGGTGTGGCATGATGGTTAGCTCAGTCGGTTAAGCATCTGACTCTTTTTTCTTTCTTTCTTTTTTTAAAGTAAGCATACCCAGCATGGAGCCTAACATAGGGCTCAAACTCACAACCCTGAGGTTAAGACCTGAGTTGAAATCAAGGGTTTGACGCTTAACTGACAGAGCTACTCAGGTGCCCCAAGCATTCAATTCTTAATCTTAGGTCAAGTCTTAATCTCAGGCTCATGAGGCCTAGTTTGGAGCCTACTTAAAAAAATAAATAAATAAATGAAATTATTGGGTAGTTGTGAAGTTTCATGCTTGCTATTAAGTAAATAAAATCTGCAAAATCTGCGTTTCTTATAATAGGTTTGACAAAGGAGTGAAGAAGGAGTCACTTAAGTGCTATATAGATGCTAAATAACCCTTAGGGGTAAGTATCTTTACAGTGGGAAAAAAAAAAAAAAGAAGAAGAAGAAATGTCTGAAGCAAGTCAGTGCTCAGACTGAGGTGAGTTAGTGGCTTTGCCCCACTGGGATTTTTGCCCCAGAGCCCCTGCACCAGCACTGTGCACCATGCTGTATGTCCATAGATGGGGGTTTTCTCCAGTTTTGCCTCATTTTTCTCTCACACCACTTAAGCCTGTAGTCATGCCTCCTGCTTCCCTATCACCAGGTCAAAACAGCCCTGTTTTCTCAAGTGTGTGTACATATCTGTTTGGTGGCATCATTGATTGGAAGTGGTATGGGGGATCCTATCAATCCATTATTTCTCAAAGACTGATAGGGAGGGAGCCAGCAACCCTCACTAATTTACTAATCTGGTAGAAACCAGACTCTCCCATGCCACTTCGGTCTGCTCCTGCTGTTTTACCATCTCTGTACCACCGTTCAGTTTCCAGGTTGGGAATGGCAGTGTCTGGTGTGGCTGCCCATGCACATGCTCCAGGAGGCATGGTAGTGAAAATGAGCGGACTGGAGTCTCCGGAGCTGAGGAACACAGCGGGTCAACTCGGGGATGGGTAGGTACTACCTGGCTGTGGCTCTCAGATGCCCAATAAGCCAAAGGCATAGAGTTAGAAATCATTTAGGCCAGAGGCAGAAACAGTGAAGGTGAATCTATACACAGAGGAAAAAGTGCTGGAGTTAGTCAAAGATTAGGCTAACAGGACCAGAGAAAATGAGTGAATGCGGAACAACCAGACTACATTCTGTTGGACCAGGGAGGGGCTGCCTTTTGTTCTGGACTCCCAGGTTTAAGTGCACTGAGAGTGCTTTCTGATACCTAAGCTCAGTGGAGGTACTGAATCTAGTGATTTAATTTTGCAGTAGTCTCTGTTGGGTACTTACTATTCAACATGTATTGGGCATCAACCCTGTCAGGCGCCCTGCAGGCCTTCCCATGGTCCACAAGAAACCCACAGACATGGTGTCTGTCCTGGAGCCAGTGAAGGATGGGGACAATTGAGCAAGCATTTATGGTGAACTATACACTTGAAGATGAAGAGATAAAATGTATAGCATGGGAAATAGTGGAGAGAGCAAGGCTAAAGATCCAAGAGACTGAGACACCCGATAAAGTTAGGCTCTGAGAAGACAGAAGCTGGGAACAGAGCATGGGGAATGGAGCGCCCCATTCACTATAAAATAGGACATGGAGGGAAACAGGAGCACATCTGTTAGGTCTGGTGGCTAGAAGCTAAGCTCCTGGGTCAGAAAGGAAGTCCTCATTGTCTGCCATGCATATGGTTTGAGAGTTGAAGAATATTGAAGGTTTAAGCTTTTGCAAGGAGGCTTTTTTTTTTTGGTGACTGTTCTGAGTCTGCTTTTCCTGGAGGACAGTATGTGCCTTTTTACTCTATAGATTCAAATCTTCTTTTATTTCATTTAATTTTTTTTAAATTTCATCTTTATTTTCTGTTTTCAGTTTTCCTCTCTAGGAATGCCAATTATGTATATATTTGTCCTCAGTATTACCACTTTTTCTCTACTCCTTAATTTTTTATTTCCTTGTCTTTTTCTCATTTCTGCCCACTGTGTTTTTTATGGCATTGGCAACAATGTCCCTTGTCCCTTATGCTCCTTTCATTTTTGTTCTCTTTTCTGTGATTTTACTTTTCTTTGGTATCTTTCCTGAGCCCACAGCTGCCTTCAGTATCCAAAGAGGGGATGACTCGACACTGAAACTCTGGGTGTGGCTGCAACTGCCTCTGAAGACGGAGGTCTCCATAACCTTGGTTTCTTTTCTTTCTTTCTTTCTTTCTTTTTTTTTTCATAACCTTGGTTTCTAATAGCAGTAGCAGAAGCAGCAGCAGCTGACAGATGGGCTCTGCTTCACAGCTGCTTCTAAATATCCTGAGAGTGCATCTGACTGACGGAACCCAATTGACATCCAGGATCCTAACTGCAAGGAAATCTCAGAAATGTAGTTTTAAGCTTTATACCCTCTATACCCAGAAGGAGGAAGGAATGGAGATGGAGTGAGCTAACTCAAGAGTATCCACCACGGTTTTCTAGGTTGCAAATACCTTTTACAAGTTTATTATTTGTTAGATGAAAGTTTTAGCTCTTTAGATGATTTCTTCTATGGTTTTCATCTTTGGTGTTATGCTTAGAAAAACTTCCTTACCCCTATTATATATTTTTTTCACTTTTGAAAGGTCGCTTGAATTTTTTCTTCAGAGAATTACTGAGCACAAATAATAGAAATAATTTATAGTTCTACCACTCTTTAAAATATTATATACAGAAAGAAGTAAAAATGCTCCTGCTTCTTCTGGCCCCTCCATTTCTATCCTTCCAAAGGTAACCTGGAGGGCCTCAGTTCAGTACATAGTCTTTGTTAAATAACAAAATTCAAGGGGCACCTGGCTGGTTCAGTCAGTGGAGCATGCAACTCTTGATCTCAGGGTTGTGAGTTCAAGCCCCACGTTGTGTGTAAAGATTATGTTTTTGTTGTTGTTTTTAATCTAAAACAAAACAAAAATCAACTGACTAAATTTGAAGATCTAATTGGCTTTATTCAAAGATTCATGAATCAGGCAACATTCCATCCAACAAATAAAAAGGAGCTCCAAAAAGCTGTATAAAATGGAAGGCTTTTGTAGGCAGAAGGGGATGGGGAAAGA
Source organism: Mustela nivalis (assembly GCF_964662115.1). Classification (NCBI taxonomy): domain Eukaryota; kingdom Metazoa; phylum Chordata; class Mammalia; order Carnivora; family Mustelidae; genus Mustela; species Mustela nivalis. The sequence goes on from NC_139020.1 coordinate 116,068,911, forward strand.
AAGGACATTTCTAGCAAAGAAGGATTGTTTCAGGCAGGGTTACCATGCTTTGGGGAAAGATGGGAGTCTATCAGGTGGATTACCTCACTAGTGCTGACCAGGTAATTCAGATTGACTAGTTGGTTATAATCCTAGGAAAGGCTGAAAGAGCCATTAGGTTAGGTTAGTATTAAGTCTTGGTTTACTGATGTGGGGCTTAATAAAAATACTAAATTTTTGGCCTGTTTTTTCTTTTCTAACACTTTTCAAACTTGACTATTATGTACATACATAAATTTAGATGAGGTACACAATTACTAAAAATAAAAACGATATCACTGTACTCAGTGTTTGGTATCTTGTAGTTATTACTTACAGGTTCAACAGTCATCTTTCCAGGTCTATAAACTTAGATTTGTAATGATTTTTTGGTACCCATCACTCATTTAGCCATTCCCCTACTGCCCCTACTGATGGGCATTTATGTTATTTCCAGTTTAACTATTCACCTATATTTTATTCTGGTTCTTTTAATTTTATTTATTTATTTATTTATTTTTATTCATTTTATTCTTTACATTTTATTTATTTTATTTATTTACATTTAATTGTACATTTTATTCTTTAATATGCCAGGAATTATTTTTTTTTTTTTTAAAGAGAGTATGCATTGAGGGTAGGAAGAACAGACAGACAGAGGGAGAAAGAGTATCTTAAGCCCGCTCCACATGCAACATGGAGCCCAATGTCAGGCCTGATCTCACAACGCGGAGATCATGACCTGAGCTGAAATCAAGAGTCAGATTCTTAACCAACTGAGCCATCCAGGTGCCCCAACAGGAATTAATTTTGACATTTGGTCTGGGGAAAGATTCTTAGTTTTTTTCCCAAGTACAATTCTAATGTCATTTATTAAACCACTAGAAATAGATTTTTGAAGAGTCATGGAAGACACTTGCATGGAAAAGAAAGCAAAATGGCCAAATGCCAACAAGAATTCAAACATAAAAATCCAAAACTCACCTCTTCTCAGAAAGAGCCCCAAAGGGGGCTCTTCTCAACCCCCTACCCCAAAGGGGACTTCTGGGTGGCTCAGTGGGTTAAGCCTCTGCCTTCGGCTCAGGTCATGATCCCAGGGTCCTGGGATCGAGCCCCGCATCGGGCTCTCTGCCCTGCGGGGAGCCTGCTTCCTCCTCTCTCTCTGCCTGCCTCTCTGCCAACTTGTGATTTCTCTCTCTCTGTCAAATAAATAAAATCTTAAAAAAAAAAATTAAAAAAATAGAAATTAGCCCCCTTCTTTTCCAGGTTCATATATATCTTTCTCATCATTAGAAAGCAGCATGGCTTTGAGGTTGGCCTAGTCCTATGGGGCTGCATGCTTCAGCTCTGCTTTGGCTCCCTTTGTCAGTGGTTAAACTGGGTTAAAGGGCTGACCCTACAAATTACTCACTACTACTTACTGAGTGATTCTTTAGGCATATTGTACCCTAGCTGGTTTCCCCTTATAGCATATTTGGAAGACAGAGACAAACAAAGGAAACCTGGAAAAAAAAGATGATTTGAACACACTATCCACCAATGCAGAGAAGATTTTGTGTGTCATGTAGTGTGTACGTGTATTTTGGGGAATCAACATAAGGTATGTTAAAAAGAAAACCACAGACCCAAAATGGTAACTCTTGAGCCAGGCCAAGTCACCAAACCAGAGCATAATACCTAACCTAATTTCAGTTCTAACCTCCCTGAGAAATCTTTTGGTCGCCTGTTGCCTAGGCCTTTCCCAGAGGAAGAGGAGATAATCTGCATAACAAGACCTCTGCCCTTCTCCATCTATGAAGGTGAACTTGGCTAAAACAGTCCTTTCTTGTCTTTTTATTTTTAAAGATTTTATTTATTTTACAGAGAGAGATCACAAGCAGGCAGAGAGGCAGGCAGAGAGAGAGGAGGAAGCAGGCTCCCCGCTGAGCAGAGAGGCCGATGCGGGGCTCGATCCCAGGACCCTGGGACCATGACCTGAGCCGAAGGCAGCAGCTTAACTCACTGAGCCACCCAGGCGCCCCCTTTCTTGTCTTTTTGCTAACAATTTCCTTCCTATGAACTCCCCTCTACTTGTTAGATGGGATGTTGCCAGATTCATGAATTGCTTAATAAAACCAATTAGATCTTCAAATTTACTCATCTGAATTTTGTTTTTTAACATGTGGCAAATAATAGCAAAATCTTTGGTAGCAGAGAGATCTGGCTTTAAGACTTGAGCTAGTTTTTTGTGACTCAGAGTCTTTATAAATTATAGCTCAAGGGGCACCTGGGTGGCTCAGTTGGTTAAGTGTCCAACTCTTGACTTCAGCTCAGGTCACCCTCGCAGGGTTGTGAGAACAAGCCCCATGTGGGACATGGAGCCTGCTTCAGATTCTCTCCCTCTTTTTCTGTCCCCCTAAAAAAAATTGTAGCTCAAAAAAATTTTATCTTTCTCTCAGTGGAGTTAATAGCATTCATTCTAAAGTAGGAAAAATGTTCATTAAAGATTTATCAGTCAGGGTTCAGTTCCAAGAAGCAGAAACCACTTTTTTAAGCTGTGAGTGATTTATTACGGGAACAAGGTGTTTTATAGGACACTTGGAAGAACTGGAGAAAGGGTTCTATGGTAGTTCTGTAAGAATGTCGTCCAGAACAATCCTGGAGAACTGGCCTCCATCGGAGCTGTTGTCTCTTCCACAAGAAGGGGTAGGTAGAGAGTCATGAAACTGCTCTGTCAGCTGCAGTGACTTTGCCCTGCTTGCCATGCACAGTGCTAGTGACAAGGTCCTAGAGCAATGCAGAAGAACATCCCATAAATTTCTTGCAGAAAATTGCCAGGCATCCAAAGTGACTGCCGTCCCAGCCCTACAGGAGTGAATCTAGACAATGAATCTAAACCATACGTAGAACTTCACTATATGTCCATCACAAAAGGAATTCAGGTCAAAACCACAGAAAAGAGCTTTCCATCCAGTAGCCAAATTAACATTGTGGGGATTTTGTGCATTCAGAAATTTGTACGCAAATATAGTCGACAAGCACTATGTAAATAAGGGTATAGTGATTAATGGTTATACTTAGAAGCATTCTTTTCTTTCTTTCTTTCTTTCTTTCTTTTAAAGATTTTATTTATTTATTTGTCAGAGAGAGAGCGAGAGCGAGCACAGGCAGAGTGGAAGGCAGAGTCAGAGGGAGAAGCAGGCTCCCCGTGGAGCAAGGAACCCGATGTGGGACTCGATCCCAGGACGCTGGGATCATGACCTGTGCCGAAGGCAGCTGCTTAACCAACTGAGCCACCCAGGCGTCCCAGAAGCATTATTTTCTTTAGAGGGCAGGAAGGGACAGGGGGAGAGGGTGAGAGAGAATCTTAAGCAGGCTCCACATTCAGCATGGAGCCTGACAGGGGACTTAATCTCACAACCCTGAGATCATGACCTGAGCTGAAATCAAGAGTCAGATGCTTAACCAACTGTGTCACCCAGGTGCCTTTAGAGGCATTATTAGAAGAGAGGCAGGGAGCAGGCCCTTACTCACCCCATTAGCCCACACTTGCCAAATTCAATTCGGTCTCAAGTCTCAGCCCAGGTATCACCTGTTGCAGAAAGCCTTTCCCTGGCCTTTTGACCTCCACATCTTAGTGTGGGATGAAGACTTCTCCTCTGCTCCCTTGCTGGATGGTAATTCTAAGTTTGGTAGTTTGTCTTCCTCTTTATGCTCTGAGCAACTCTGAAGGCAGGTGGCTTTTGTTATTTTCCCCAGCATATGGAGAGGTGGTTAATAAATGTAAAATAGAAAATTCTTCTTTACCCCTATGATTGTAAAGAAAGATTTGTTTTTTCCTTCTATCTATGGTCCCTGGCAGAGGTGGAACCAGTAGGTCCCAGCTCTTGAGGGAGAGCTGGTGCTGATGCTGAAATAACCCATCTTTGGTCAAGGTGCACTTTGGTCCACGGATTCTATAAAATATGCATTGGTTTTCTCATCACTCAGTATTTAAAAGACAACTCTCCCTAGTGTTCTGTAAACCCCCATAGCATCATGGGAACAGATCACAAATATTTGCTGGTGGCAAAACCTCTCTCCAACATGATTTCCATAAAAATGAAAAAGTGACTACAGAGTACATTAAATTTTGCATTAAGTGAGTCTCCTCCATACATTGACTGAAATTCAGCCCAGACATCACAGCTAAGCCAAACACCCACCAAGGGACACAACTGTGGTCTTCTTAACCCATCCAGAGACTCTGTTCCCATTTGGACCTTTCTCCTCTGGAAGGGTTCATCCTTTTTGAACACGAAGTATTCAGCCAGAACGCTATGTTGCACACCACCCTGCAACACCACCACCCCCAAACTGTGTGAAGTGATAATAATGTCAGTTATACCACAGCTCTCCAGGAAAGTGGAAAGAACCACTGGATCCCTGGAGAATACACTGGCAAAAATGAGTCTCAACAGAGGGTAGCTTTGGCTATCTGTGAATCCAGTTCCCAGAGCCTCAATATTGTAGAAACCACCCTGGTGGAAAAGATAAATAGGGAGAGGAGAGAAAAAACCAGAAGGGTGAAAAAATAGAAGACTAGAAGAACAAGGGAAGAGCTGTGGGTAAGAATTTCAGTGGATTCTTCTCAGGGCAAGTGGGTAGAGTGATGGCTTAAAGCTTTGGTGGTTTCAGGGAAGTTCTCAAAAACACTTTAATCTCACAGCCACACTTCTGGTCACAAGTGGACCCAAGATTTTACAAATCTCAAGCCTACCTTTGATATTTCCTTGTTAAAAAAAAAAAAAAAGGCAGTATATATCTCCTCTATTGAACAGAGGTATTTATCCATTTTTTCAAAAGATTTTTTAAAATTTATTTGAGAGAGAGCACAAGAAAGAGCACAAATGGAGGGGAAAGGCAGAGAGAGAAAAGGAGAAGCAGACTCCCTACTGAGGAGGGAGCCCAATGTGGGGCTTGATCCCAAGACCCCGGGATCATGACCTGAGCCGAAAGCAGAAGTCCAACTGAGCGAGCCACACAGGTGCTCCTGTATTTATCCATTTTAAAACTATCACATTCCCGTGGCACCTGGGTGGCTCAGCGGGTTAAAGCCTCTGCCTTTGGCTCAGGTCATGATCCCAGAGTCCTGGGATCAAGCCCTGCATTGGGATCTCTGCTCAGCGGGGAGCCTGCTTCCCCCCACCCTTCCCGTTTGCCTCTCTGCCTACTTGTGATCTCTGTCTGTCAAATAAATTAATTAAAAAAAAAAACTACCACATTCCTACTAGATAGATATGATTTGTTGCCATTTTAATGTTATAATGAGATAACATTATTTTCCTGGTTATGCTGTACCCAGCATGGGCAGAAATGCATCCTAAGTCAATTAAAGACAATATAGCCAACCTATGCATGTTAAAGAGTATTGCAACATCACAATCTGTTATAACTTGCTCAAATACTAATATGCAACAGTAGATGGAGAGGAGCAAAGGATATTTCTAGCCAACCAATATGATACAATTGCTATCATGTTACTTAAGTAGATTTTTTGGTTTTGTTTTTTATTTATTTTTTAGTAATCTCTACACCCAACATGGGGCTTAAACCCATGACCCTGAGGTCAAGAAGTCAGTCAGGCACCTGGTATTATTTCTCTGTGTCAGACAACAACAGGTGAGACATTCTACTTTGCATAGCCAGATACATTTGGAAATTTCACTCATCTATGCCAAAGGGACAATATATTTCCTAATCAAGTGAAACATGACATTGTCTCAACTGGGGATCTGAGTATTTATTTTTCTCTAGAAAATGAAGTACAACAGACACACAAATACATAGTTTTATATAATGAAGTCATGAAACCCATTTTTATCATCTTTTGTCCTTCATTAAATAGATCATGGACATGTTTTCTTGATAGTGTACATAATCAACAACATAATTTTTAAAGACTGTATTGTGTTCATTGTACCTGACTGAGCAGCATAATTTATTTTACTAATTCCCTATTTTTCCTAAAGATTTTATTTATTTATAGTGAGAGAGAGCATGAGAGGGGAGGTCAGAAGGGAACCAGACTTCCTGTGAAGCTGGGAGCCCAATGCAGGACTCCATCCTGGGACTCCGGGATCATGACCTGAGCTGAAGGCAGTCACACAACTGAGCCACCCAGGTGCCCACCAAATCCTTATTGATGGATATGTAGGCTGTTTCAACTGGGAACATCCTTGTACAGATATGTTTTTCACATTTCTCTGATTATCTCCTTAGGATAGATTCTTAGAAGAGCAATTAATGAAATAAAATCACAAATCATATTAAAATGTGAATATAGCGGGGAGTGGAGAGTTATTGTTTAATGTGAAGAGTTTCAATTTGAGATGGTAAAAACGATCTAGAGATGGTGGTGATCGTTGCACAGCAGTGTCAGTTTGCTTAATGCCTCTGAATTGTATACTTAAAATAGTTCAATGGTAAGTTTTATATTGTATATATTTTACCACAGTAAAAAATAAAAGTAAATGTGAATACCTACATGCAGACTGCCCTCTACTGGATTAAATAACGCATTTCGCCTCACAACCACTAACCATGAATGTCATCTAAAAGAAATTTTTTGTTGACCTTTTTTCACATCCTGATTAGTCAACCATATTTCTTCTTTTTGATGTTTATATTCAGTTTTGACCATTTTTCCATTAGAGGTGTTTGCCTTTTTCTTGCTGATTTGCAAGTAAGTGCATTATGCATATTAAGAATAGGAGCCCTTTGCCTATCATTGCTATTTGCCTTTAGGGATTTCCTCTTCTGGGAGCTCCTCAGCCCTGACCCTGACACCCCAATATCCCCTTACTCTATGTTCTGTACCCCCATAGAGCTCTATCCTCTGTGCCAGTCTTCTATCATAGTGATTTCAAAGCAGGAGGTTTGAACAGTTCCTTAAAGGTCTTCCCTTTTCTCATTTATACACCCTAGAGAACAATGTGGAAAATCGGAATAAATTTGAGTAAGATTAATAATTTCCTCCTCTCCTCCTCCCCATTTCACACCCTCACCTTCCCTGGATTTCCAGACCAGCCTTCCCTTGTACCTCCCAAGTGGAAGTCTCCCTTGCTGAATTCAGAAATGTGATCATAACAGAACAAATACAGAGCTTAGGCCTGGCCTGTCAGTGTTGGACAGGTGGGAGGATTTGGGGAGGAGACTTTGCTTCATATCCCATTACTGGAAAGTATCCTCATCTGAAGAAGGAGGATGATTTACCAATCGCATGGGTTTGTGAAAGGAAAGAAGGACTGATTGAGATAATTTATATGAGCAGCATCAGGTCTCGTATATGGTAGCTATTATTGTCACTATTGTGTTATTCCTACGATGATGATGATGATGGCTCTCACTATCTTGCCAGGTCATTGTAAATGAGACATGCAAAAGGAAAAACAGCATGAGTAATAAAGCACAGAATCAAAAACGACACACCTACACCCATACACTCATAGCCCTCAATTTGGCAATTTTGTTCTCTGTAGTGTACTTTTCAGTAGGGTATAGAATGAGTACATGAGACATGATCAAACACTCTCAGAACACACAGTTTAGATGACAAGATTCTATTCATCTTCCCTGTGGCTTCTGATGCCTCATTGTTCTCCTTCATCACTCAGTCCCTTTGGGATAACTCTCAGAGGCAGTTAGCCTCTTTGCTTTCCTAACCTTTGTATATTTGTATTTCTCTTACCTCTGTCCAATTTTCTTTGTTTGGGTTTTGCTTTTCTCTTTGTGCATTCTGGTTTTTCGTGCCTTGTGCACATGTTCTCCTTGCCTTCTCCCCTCTCTCATCCTCCTTTCCTACAGGTCTCTTTCCTATAGGGATCTTGTGACCTTGTGATCTTGTGACCTTCACTTCCATACCTCTGTGGTTGATGTTGCCTTCATCAGTGCATCTGTTTTAATGGCCACCTTCGCATAGATCACACTGGACACCAGTGTCATGATACCAGAGTTCCCAAAAGTTCCCTGTTTAGAAGAGAGGCAGATGCCAGCATTAGGAACGGACAGGGATAATGCATGCATAGCCCAAAATTAGAGAGCAAAGAACAGGTTGAAGGAACACAACCCTCCTGAAGTCACCATCACAGTCTCGTGCTCACTGTGAAGGCAGACAGGGAATAGCCCCTCCACTGTCACTGCCTCCCCTTATCTACTTTCAGTCTCATGGCCCCCCATTTCATTCTACTCCAGTGGGTCTTAAAGTGCTGCACTTATTAGAAGTGCACATTCTTGGGTCCCACCCCAGACCTACTGAATCAGAAACTTCAGGGACAGGTAAGGGCCCCACAGTCTGCATTCTGACAAAGTCCTCTGAGTGACACTGTGACCAATTCAAGTTTGTAAACCTCTCCCCTAAACTCTCTTGTGCTTTTTACCAGCACCTACCTGGTAAAATCCTAACTCTGGAGGAACCCAGTTTTCTAGGCCTTACCTGCACCTGGGCAGCTGAGCCCAGCTGGAGAAAAGCTGGGTATTAATTGGTGTCATTGTAAACTCAGTCACTATCCTCTATGGGATTCTGCCCAGCAATCATCTTTCTCTAATCACTTACTCTTCCATTCTTAGAGTTGCCAGAATTAGCAAGCAAAAAACAGAAACAAAAACAAAACACCAGGATGCCCAGTCAAATGTGAATTATAGAGAAACCTGCACTAAAAAATTGTTTATTGTTTATCTGAAATTCCCATTTGACTGAGCATCTTATATTTTTATTTGTTAAGTCTGGCAACCCTAATGAGGAGGTATATATAGTCAGCAGGCAGGCAGTGAGGAAGAGAAGCTGGGTCTAGGGTGGAAGAGAGCAGGCGTGTGCTGGAGCCAAAAGATGAAATGAAACGGGGACAGTCCTTGTTGCCTCCAGCCTTGATGGTATGGATGCCCTGCGGAAGCTGGGACCCTTCGTCAGAGCGCTAACCACATACTCCTGGCCCAGAAGCCAGAGTTGCTGGAGGAGGATACAGGGAAGCTGGAGGAGTTGTAGGCCTGGCTGCTTCCTCACAAAAATAAATGACAACATGTGCAAGCTACACAACGGCTGTCCCTTCACTTCTGTCCTCCATCTCCGGAAACTCTCACCGATCCTCCTAACTGGAAACACCCATGGAAAGGAACTGGGAAGAGTAGCTCAACCTAAGCCAAGTGACACATTATAATCTACCACACTTGTTCTCCATTTTGAAAAGAGGCCCAACAGGCACCGGGCTGGCTCAGTCAGTAGAGCATGTAACTCTTGATCTCCACTTGTGAGTTTGAGCTTCACATCGGGTGTAGAGATTACTTATTTAAAAATCCTTTAAAAAACTTGTTTTAAGGGGCGCCTGGGTGGCTCAGTGGGTTAAAGCCTCTGCCTTCTGCTCCAGTCATGATCCCAGGGTCCTGGGATCGAGCCCTGCATCGGGCTGTCTGCTCCGCGGAGAGCCTGCTTCTTCCTCTCTCTCTGCCTGCCTCTCTGCCTATTTGTGATCTCTGTCTGTCAAATAAATAAATAAAATCTTAAAAAAAGAAAACACTTGTTTTAAATAATAAAAAGAGGCTCAACGTGGAGTGCCAAAGATAAGTGAATAAGTTACATAGAAAGAAATAGCTATCCTTTGTTGAATGCTTACTACTACTTAAGCATTTCTCATATATACTTTGTATATATATTTTGCTTACATATATATAGAAATATACCCATTACAAAAGCGATCTAATTTAATACTGGTAACAATGTTACAAAGTTGGTATTACTTACACCAATGTATAGACAAAGAAAAGGTAGAAAGGTGGAGAAATTTTCCCATGAACACACAACATGCAAGGGGCAAAGCTATGGTTTGAAGCCCGGTCTCTTTATAGCCTGTGTTCCTAACCATTAAGGTCTGTGCTCACCCAGCTTCCCAACAAACTGTAGACTGTATTTCCTATGCACTAAAACTGTACTCTGTCTGTGTGGGAAACCTTCATGCACCCGTGCTCCTCGTGACTCATACTTGACTCTCTAGGTTTGGGAACAAGTTCTTAAGGCTCTCATCACACTCCCCGAGAACTCACTTGAGTAGGAGTCCAGCCCCTCCACTTACTGGTTCAGTGGCCCTGGGCATGTTACTTAACTTTATCAGCCTCATCCTCCTCATGAGGGCTGGAACTCCTGCCTTACAAAATTGTGACGATTAGATGATACTGACTCTGGGGAAGTGTCTGGCACCGCCTGATCATCCTTGTCTTCTGCAAATGGGAATATCCTCCTTCCTCAGAGGATTTGCTACCACTGCCTACATCTAGGCTAAGGACTATAACTTTGGTCTTCATCTCTCCTCCCATCAGGTCTGTATTTCCTGTTTCCCACCGGGAAACACAGCCACCCCCAAATCATCTTACATCTGAACCTCTATGCACAGTTGTTCAATACCATCTTCCCAGTCATCAAGCTCACTTCCTTAAAATCACCTCCATTTCTTGTCTCCTTCTGCCTTGTTCAGACATTGTGGGTACAACATAACTTTTCTGAGGAAAACATCTTTCAACTCCTGGTGCCATATTTTAAAAAGTATATTGGCAAACTTGAGTAAATCAGAGCAGAATGAACAGGGTGACAGAAGTCTGGAAAGTGGCCTAGTAGAATGAGGATATGTATATAAAGGAAATAGGGAGTTTTCTCCTTTAGAACAGAAGCCTAAATGCTGTCATTGGGAAGAGAAGGTCCTTTCTTTGTGGGTTTTGAAGTGCAGACTTGATCCATTGGACGTGGATTTCTGCTGAACATAAGGACATAAGGATGACTTTGAGGATGACTAGAGTGCAGTCATTTGGGGTTCTCTGTCCCTATCTCATCAACTTGTTCTTTCATTCTCATTCCTGCCTTTCATTCTCATTCAGCAAAAAGATATATTCAACTTCTATGAGAATCTTTGGAAAACAGCTTGCTAAGCTTCAAATATGACACATAACAGCACCTCTGTTGAGTGACCCTAGACCCACTGGAATCATATGCTACCCATTTTGGACCTGTTTGAAACCTGGTTTCCCAGCACCAGTAACATGAAAACTGAAGGCTGCTGATGGCAAATAGGAGTTTATAATTCCCCTCTGAACCAGCCAGAGACCTGAACTCATAATACTGCCTTAAATAATAGGATACAGCTTTGGTGTATCTAGCACTTTCATTTTCAGCCTGGAGAGCCCATTTCAGATTGCTTGGGTCCTAATTGATGTTCCTTCTAACAAAGGTAAGCAATATTAGCAAGGCAGAAGCTTATCTTTTATTGTCTTTTTAAGATTTGTTTATTTTTGTGAGGGGGGGGCGTTGGGAGGGGCAGAGGGAGAAGGAGAAGCAGACTCCCTGCTGAGCAGGAACCTCAGTCCCTGAGTCCTATGACCTGAGTGGAAAGCAGGTGCTTAACCAACTGAGCCTCCAGGAGCCCAGAAGCTTACCTTTTTATCATTTTTTAAAACATCTTTATTTTTTTTCAGTGTACCAGAATTCATTGTTTATGTAACACACCCAGTGCTCCATGCAATATGTGCCCTCCATAATACCCACCACCAGGTTTACCCATCCCCCACCCCCTCCTCTTCAAAACCCTGTTTGTTTTCCAGAGTCCAGTCTCTCATGGTTCATCTCCCCTCTGATTTCCCCCAATTCACTTTTTCCTTTCCTTCTCCTAATGTCCTCCATGTTATTCCTCATGCTCCACAAGTAAGTGAAATCATATAATTGATTCTCTCTGTTTGACTTATTTTACTCAGCATAATCTCCTTCAGTCCCATCCATGTTGATGCAAAAGTTGGGTATTCATCCTTTCTGATGGCTGCATAATATTCCATAATATACATGGATCATGTCTTCTTTATCCATTCATCTGTTGAAGGGCATCTTGGCTCTTTCCACAGTTTGGCGATTGTCTTTCTTCTTTTTTTTTTTAAGATTTTGTTTATATGACAGACAGAGATCACAAGTAGGCAGAGAGGCAGGCTGAAAGAGAGAGAGGAAGAAGCAGGCTCCCCGCCGAGCAGAGAGCCCGATGTGGGACTCCATCCCAGGATCCTGGGATCATGACCTGAGCCAAAAGCAGAGGCTTAACCCACTGAGCCACTCAGGCGCCCTGGCGATTGTCTTTTAATATGGCCTTTCTCCTCGTAAGAATCTGAAGTCCAGGGGGCGCCTGGGTGGCTCAGTGGGTTAAGCCCCTGCCTTCGGCTCGGGTCATGATCTCAGGGTCCTGGGATCGAGTCCCACAGCGGGCTCTCTGCTCAGTAGGGAGCCTGCTTCCTCCTCTCTCTCTCTGCCTGCCTCTCTGCCTACTTGTAATCTCTCTCTGTCAAATAAATAAATAAATCTTTGAAAAAAAAAAAAAAAAGAATCTGAAGTCCAGGACAAAGGGATTTGGCAATCTCAGCATGAGGGGCAAATGGGCCCTGCTGACCTAAATACAGATGGTGTGATAGGATGAAGCCGGGTAGGCTCCAAAGGTTGGGCATTGGGAGAAGGGTAGAAAAAGGACAGAGAACAAGAAAGAGGTGCCTCCTCACCCAAAAGGGAACCACAGAGGAACAAACAAAAAGAAATACTTTGCTCTGTCCTTTAGACTCTTGAATATATTTGCTAAGGGGCACAAATGGAGCGACACAGGAGTAGAAGTATATGGCGATGTTGGGCTCTGAAAGTACTCATACCAAAAGGAAAGTCAAGTTGCTCGATGGCTGACCTGCAGGTGTTGGAGCACATGCACAGGTTGTGAACCAGATTCCACCATTCACCATCTGCCATCCCAGGCTGGCTGCCTAACCTCTGTTGCCTTGTCTCTAAACAGGGGCCCTAATGTCCCTGGGATTTGGAGGGGATTAAAGGACTTATATTTAAAGCAGTTAGAACACCCTAATGTGAAGGGAGCTCTCAAAAATGTTAGTAATCATTTTCTTTAGATGGGAAATCGACCTTGGGTGGCTTCCAAAGTCCTTCATGCTGTAAGATATTTTTGTTAATCTTCTGATATTTCCCCTTCATCTGGGTCTATGTTTCCCTATCCATTTCAGTAGCTATACCCCAGTCCAGGACTATATCCTTGTGCCGGTTAGGGTGAAACAAAAGGGGAGCTTCCTGTTGTCCCCATGGATCCCTTAACCACCAGCCCTTCCTCTTCACATCTGCTCCAGCTCCTTCGACTCTCTTACTGTGTGGTTCTACACAACAGTGAAGAAAATATCAAGGAACCAAATCAAGATTAGGCAGGTGAACTCCCAACCCAGCCTCTTGACTCCCTTCAGAATTCAGGGCATTACTCACCAGCTAGACTGGGGTGACTGGGCAGCATCTGTCCTAGGTTTTGCCTTTGGATCCGTCCCCAGTGATGGCCATAAAAAGCAAGGTTCTCCTATGTCCTCCAGGCTTTATCTTTTGGTTCAGACCAGAGTGAAATCCAGCAGCCCCAGAACTCCAGGCAAACATTTTGAGAAAGTGGTCTCTCTACCCTGCCTCAAGTTCAGCCCTCCAAAATCATACTTGATCCTGACCTCCCCTGACCGCTCTGTTTTCTGACAGTTCTCTTTTGTTGCATTCAGTTTCCTTCTCTCAACTTGGCATGCAGTCCACACAACAAATCCCGATTAGCATGGTAGAGTGTGGGTGCATCCACGAGACTCACAGGGCAAGTGTGAGCCCATCTGAACCCAACTGGAGAGGTTGTTCCTCTTCCGTATGGCTGCCCTGGCCTCCTGCCACCCAAACTACACAAATCAGCAGTACCTCCTTCTCTAAACAGTAGTTGGAACATGTTCCATCTCAGCTTCAGTTCCCTCTGGCTTGAAATGGCATCTCTTATTACATGGAAACTGTTCATATGTACATTTTTCTCTCGATCTTTGCCTTTATCATCTGTCTCAGTCCATTCAGGCTGCTGTAACAAAATACGACAGTGTAGGGGGCTTACACAACACAAGTTTATTTCGCATGGTCTGGAGGCTGGAAGTTGGAGCTCAGAGTGCCAGCCTGGTAGGGTAAGGGCCCTCTGCCAGGTCACAGACTTCTCTTTGTAAACCTCAAAGGGCAGAAGGGATGAGGCATCTCTCTGGGACCTCTTTAGAAAGAGTGCTGATCTCAGTCACGAGCTTCTCCACCCTTATGACCTAAGCATCTCCCAAGGGTTACCTCCTAATATCATCACTTCAGGCATTAGGATTTTCAACAAATTAATTTGGGGATAACGTAAACATTCAAACCATAGCATCTTCTATGCTTTTCTCAGTATTGCCCTAATCATGCTCCTGAGCATAGCCAGGTGAGCTGGCTTCTTGGGTCTCCACTCTTCTGTCCTTGTGAATGTGTCATTTCCCCAGCCTAAATTAACTTGTCTCCCACCAGGTCACCCCCACCAAATTCAGTCCAAAAGATGTTTTAGCCTGGGACTCCAGACTTACTTTGTAATTCATAGCTATAAACATGGAAACATCTCACAAATATGAGGGTTATTATAAGTGGCCTTATATTTAGTGGTAGCTTATGGGTTCATAATCAATGTGGCATCACATACATGCTCCAACGTGGATGAACCTTGAAGACATTATGTTAAGTGAAGTAAGCCAGTCACAAATGACAATATTATAGGATTCCACTTCTGTGGAGTAGTAAAATACATAGAGACAGAAACTGGAACAGTGGTTACTAGAATCTGGAGGAAGTAGGGAATGGAGAGTTATTGTTTAATGGGTACAGAGTTTCTGTATGGGAAGATGACAAGGTTCTAGAGATGGATACTGGTGATAGCTTCACACCAGTGTAAAGGTATTTAATGCCACTGAACTGTACACTCAAAATGTTATGTGGGGCACCTGCCTGGCTTAGTCAGTTGGGTGTCCTACTCAGCTCAGGTTGTGATCTCAGGGTTGTGGGATTGAACCCCATTTTGGGTTCTGCCCTTGGCACAGAGTCTGCTTGTCCCTCTTCCTGTGCTCCTCCCCCTTGCTTGTGCTTGTTCTTCATCTCTAAAATAAATAAATCTTTTTAAAAATGTTGTACGTAGGGGCGCCTGGGTGGCTCAGTGTGTTAAGCCGCTATCTTCGGCTCAGGTCATGATCTCAGGGTCCTGGGATCGAGTCCCGCATCGGGCTCTCTGCTCAGCGGGGAGCCTGCTTCCCCCTCTCTCTGCCTGCCTCTCTGCCTACTTGTGATCTCTCTCTGTCACATAAATAAATAAAATCTTTTAAAAAAAATATTGTACGTATTTTACCACAGTAAAACAATTTTTGAATAATAGATGGTACTTGTAGAACTCAGAAAATAAGAAGAAAATAAAAATACATTTGCGAGACTTTCACTTAATAAAGTTTTTTAAAGATTTTATTTCTCGCATGTGAGTCTACAATTATCTCAAAATAAATGGCTTAATTTTTCTAAAAGTGAAAAAATTTATGCACACCAATGGTTAGTTTATTAATATAACATTTCAAAAGAGGAATTACTGAATTAAAACATTATTTTGAAGGCTTGTGGTACAGATTGCTATTTATTCTCATGCCAATAGTATAAGGATCCTACCTCATAACACTGAATGTTTTTATTATAAACACCCTTTATATCAATCAACAAAATTGTTTCTCATCAGTATTTAATTTCTTAAAGTTTTAACATAGCAGTACGTTGTCATTTCTCCATATTTAACTAAGCAATTCCTTCTTTTTTATTAGCTGAGCAGCTTCCCTTTAGGGGAGGGACCAAGAATTCACTTCTTTCTGTACTTTTCATAAAGATCACCAGGGAGTCATGGGAACCACACTTACAGGAGCAAGCACAGTGCGAAATCCTTCACCTCACAGGTGACCTTGGAGTTCTATGATTTGTGCAGACTCCATTGGGAGTGGTATCACCCAAGAATTTGTTAGAAACGCAAATTCTTTGACCCCTCCTCAAACCTACTGACTCAGTTTCTGGGTGTGGAGTCCAGCAATCCGCTTCAACGAGCTTGCCAAGCAGCTGGACTGCACGCTAGAATCTGAAAAGTACTATTTGTAGAAGACATTGACAAGCATCACTCTTTATTTTTTTCTCCCTCCTTACACCCTCAATAGCACATCAGTTGCATGAGGACAGACCCTTTATCCAGTAAAGTTCACCCTCACATCTCTATACCTAAACTGTGGATGCTTAATAAATAATTCAAGAAATAGTTTACTAATTAACCAAACTCTGCTCCCTAAAGTCTGTGTCTTTTTAAAAAAGATTTTATTTATTTATTTATTTGAGAGAGAGAGGGAGAGAGCAATGGGGAGGAGCAGAGGGAGAGGGAGAAGCAGGCTCCTCGATGAGCAGGGAGCCCTATGCGGGGCTCGATGCAGGCTTCGATCCCAGGACTCTGAGATCATGACTTGAGCCGAGGGCAGAGGCTTAGCCACCCAGGAGCCCTAAAGTCTGTATCTTCACTCTGGACTGTGCAGCCAGACTCTCAGGGCAGCCCTGTTTACAGAACAAGGGGAGGGCTTGGGGGGCACCTCATGCAAAGCTAATTTCTTGGTTCAGCTTTGCAAATGCAAGGAGGGTGACCAGAAAAGTCTGGGAGCATTGGCTGTAAAATGTTGGCTGTGTGAGACCTCAAACCCCAAATTCATCAGTCAAAATGGAGCTTTTTTCAGTCTTGGTGAGTCAGTGCTATTCAAACAGCGTGAGCACTAAGCAGGAAGATAAATGAATGAACGAATATGTGTGTGTGTGTGTGTGTGTGTGTGTGTGTGTGTGTGTGTAAACATGCTAGATGATGCAGGTTAACCAGGTTCAAGGGTCCAGAAGAGGTACCACAAGACGAGTCAAGAGGGTTCTTGGCTTTGCACAGGATAGAAATCAAACGTGAGGCGAGAGGAAGTGAGAGCAGAGTTTATCAAAGGTACGGAGAGTGCAGGTGCAGTGTCAAGGAGACCTGGAAAGGAAAGGTGAGTCTTATCTTTGCTTGGGGTCTGGGGTTTTTATTGAGGATTCTGGTCCACTCAGGCATCCGGGAACAAAAGAGAGGTCATTATCTCCTTGAACTTCACAAGTTCATAACATTATCTGTTCTCTGAGGCATGTGTAAGGCAGGGATGTGGATGCTAGCAAGAACAGAAACAGGTTAAGGAGTGAAGAAAGCAGTTTTTCATGGGGTTCCTTTAGTTCCCCTGTCTCACTAGACAACTGAACCTGTGGGTAATCTCAGACCCACAGTAGCCCTTCTCCATCATGTTAATGAAGGATCCTCGGAAGAAAGGCAGGTAGGGACAAGGGGCCCCCACCCTAAGAGGAAACTACCCTTAAAAAGGATTTTACACCACTCTGGAAGGAGCCCTCCACCCTTTCCCAAGTGAACAGCTACCTGATAGGTAGATGGGCCAGTGGACAAAAATCCGATGGATGACAGGTGCATGGGGGGTTAATCAGATTAAAACCACCTGCCAACCTTCTCATAAAAATCCCTAGACCTAGGAACTTGCGTGGCAACCCTCTCGGGTCCTCTCCCTCTCTGGGACCTTTGTACTATCGCCCATAAACTCTGATTTGCTGCCCACCAGTCTTTATCGGGTCTACGTCTTCATTCTTCCAAGCGATGTGACCAAGAACCATGGGCACTAAGGAAAAGAAATCATGAAGCATAGCAAACTCTTAGTCATGAGGCCCTTCAGATGGGTATCAGTGGGCCATGTGTTTAGAGGATGATTACTGACATGTATTTGGCTGAGAAGGGGAGAGATAAAGGAAGTTCCCAAAGGGATTTTTTTTTTTTTTGACAGAGAGAAATCACAAGTAGAGAGAGAGAGAGGGAAGCAGGCTCCCCATTGAGCAGAGAGCCCGATGCAGGACTCGATCCCAGGACCCTGAGATCATGACCTGAGCTGGAGGCAGCGGCTTAACCTACTGAGCCACCCAGGCGCCCCTCCCAAAGGGATTTTTATAGGATAGTGGAGGTCAGGCTAATAACAAGCCAAGGTTGTCTTTTGCCTCTAGCAACGTATTAACTTTGAGACAGCTAAGCTCCAGATCACTCTGCCTGTCTCAAGTTTTTGTCCATGGGCTGTAAGCTATAAAGAAATTTAATTTTTTCTTTTGCCTTTGTTCTCCACATCAGAGAGGACTTTGCTCAAAAAGGCCCTGCTAGGTTCCCCTCTGTCCACTATACCTAGTTCATATCATACTGTGGTTATCCATGCTGTCTTCCTGGAGTAGGTCTTCTATCTAAATTCTTTTTAAGCAGCTATGGGGGGAGATAAAGAACTTTACCTAAATCTTCTGGGTCTTGGTGGGGGTTGTTATTTTTTAAGTAAGCTCCACACCGAATGTGGGACTCAAACTCACAACCCTGCCAAACCAGACAGGTGAGCCATCTTGATTGCTTTTAAAATAATCCTTATGCCAAAGCAGCCTGTCTTGGGTTGACCCCTACAAATCCGAGAGAAACACTGAGACATCTCCATGACTAGAGATCCCCAGATTCATTTTTATTTTACTACCAAGGACATTTCTATATAGCGTACAAGTTTATGGAGTCATTTTACTTATTTATATTCCTTTTTCCCCCCACATAACTGAAATTCTTCGTGGAGATGCTGTCATTTGCCTTAGTGCCCTAGTAAGCGGAGAGTTTTAAGTCCAGCTCAGTTCTCTGTCATGATTCTCATCTCTGTGGGCTTCTGCCCCCAAATCAGTGACATCTGTCAGAAAGTCTTGTGCTTCTGTGTTTTTCTTTCTTCAAGCACTGTCCCCTTAGGGCAAGCTTGCTCTGTTTTTCCTCTGAATGTTTTGGTTACTGCATACCACATGTCGTCTTCATTCCCTCCTCCTGTATTTATGAGCATCAGTAATGTTCTAAGCATGAGGGACTCAGCTATAAATAAGCAGACACAGTCCCAAGCTTACAGTCCTGCCCTTGTTTTGCCTGAATGTTCTAGACCAATACAGGGTACTGTAGCTGGGGTGCCCAGAGTACAGGAGCACCTGCTCTGGGAGTCCCAAACAGACTAGGTTTGGCCACTTGGCGCTGACAAAATCCAAAGGCAGAGAGACAAGCGGTAGTGAAACAAGAAAGGAACTTATCTCAGCGAGGCCAACACTGGGAAAACCGTGCACTAAGTCTCAAAGGCTGTCTGCAAGATACAGAAAATAGTTCCAAGTTTATATACGGAAAATGTGAGACAAAGGTTGCTGGGTAGTGCAGGTGGGCAGTGAAGGTCAAATGGATCACTCTTATGGGGGAGGATATCGCCCTCGCCCCGCAAGGACGACAAGAACCCTGGTTCGGATGCATCTTCTCTCTCTTTATTTCCGCAGTCTACACACTTATATACGCTTACATGACCAATCAGCGAGCAGGGTACAGGAGGGAGCGAATCAGGCTGTGCACCTAAACGAACAACTTCGCTAGCAACCAATGCTGTTTGCTTCCTCTTTGGGCGTTCCGCTTAGTCTCACGAGGCAATCCTAACCTGGCAACTAGCCAGGCGCCATCTTTTAATGGCGGAGGCTGCCCTGGCCAGGGGCCTGCCTCCAACAGGAGGAGGCTTGCTGGCGCAGGGCAGTCCTTATTGCCAGGGTGTAGTTTCGGTTCCCATTAGGAGATGCTTTGCCTGCAGAGTCTTTTGCCTGAATTGAGAGATAAGCTGGAAAGAACAGAATTAGAAAGTTAGAGGTCAAAATGGAGGAAGTTGAGGGACGCCTGGGTGGCTCAGTCCATTAAGTGATCCCAGAGTTCTGGGATCACGTCAGGCTCCCTGCCCAGGGAAGCCTGCCTCTCCCTCTGCTGCCCCCCTCCTCTCACTATTTCTCCCTCTCTCAAATAAATAAATAAAATCTTGTTTAAAAATGGAGGAAGTTGAAGTCCTTTTTCAATACCGAAGTTTAAACCAATTAAACACGTTTTTCCTTACACAGGCCAAAGAAAATGTATTTGCCTACCCAATAGTTTGTTTTGTTTCAACAGTTTCCATGTTAAAGAGCCAGATGTTTTGCGGGGGACTGGCCCTGGTAGTACTGTGGTATTCCAACACCCATGGGTGAATGAAGCCTGCTTTTCTGGACAAAGGACAACCTACAGACCACTTAGCCCTTCCAAGGGAACAGCCACCTCTCAGTGCTCCAGGGATAGTTTCCAGGCAAGACTGTAGACCCACTTTTGCCAGGTCTTCTGATTTTTCAAGAGGAGCTATAAACAGAATTTGAATTTAAGTATTAGCTACTAATTTAAACACAGCATAGACCAAATATATCTTCTGGTTATGTGGCTTTGAGTTCTCTTCTATGACTGCATATGAAAAATTTCTGTATGGAACTTGTTCTAATGTTTTGCTTATGGACCTTTGCTTGCAGTTCTCTTTGCCACATGCTCCTTGAAAGCCCCCCCCCCTTTGTACTTTCTACTATCATCTGTCATCATAAGCACACTCTGTTCCTGGTCATGTTAAATCCTGGTGAGATGGAAGACAGAACATCTGATGTTTGTTTGTTTCTCCTGCTTGATTTCCTTAAACCCTAAAATCAATTTATTGTGAAACAGTTCCATGTGTATCATTTCTAGGGCTGATGAGGTTTGATAAAACTAGTTTAGCTGCTCCCTATGTTACATGACAAAGGCCTCTGAGTAATTTGTCTCCATCAAGCCCCTATAATTAAAAAATTCTGTCCTTTATGAATCTTGGGATTCACAGGACCTATGCTTTTTATCCTGTGGCAGTGTTGAGTCACTGAAAGCCCTTCTTTCCCCGATAAAAAAGTTTATGATTTATTCATTCATTAATTTTTATTATTTTTTAAAATGTGTAAAATATATATAGCCTCATCAATTCTGTCATTTTAACCATTTTCACCTGTACAATACAGTGTCAATGAGTATATCACAATATTGTGTGACCGTCACCACTGTTTCAAAAGATTTTTATCACCCCCCAAAAGAAATTCTGTACCCATTAAGCAATAAGTCCCCAACCCCTCTTCCCCTAGCTCCAGTAAACCTAATCTATTTTGTGTCTACATGAATTTGCCTATTCTAGATAATTCATATAAGTGGAATCATACAATATTTGTCCTTTTGTGTCTAGCTTATTCACTTAAAATAATATTTTCAGAGTTCACCCATATTGGAACTTTATTCTTTTTTATGGCCGTATAATATTGAATAGCATGTATATATTACATTTTGTTTATCCATTCATCTGTTGGTAGACACTAGGGGTGTTTCCACATTTTGGCTCTTGTGAACAATGCTGACATGAACGTGGGTGTACAGACATCTCTTTGAGTCCCTGATTTCAATTCTTTTGGTATATATGATGTGAGAAGCAAAGGCAGAAGAAAAATTATTAAATTTCCTTACTACTTGCAGCTCAACTTACTACTTACAAGTCCTTAAAGAGGCAAAGTGATGTTCCTCTAGGGACTCAACTGCCCTGATGTTGACACTTTGCTAAGGGCAAAAGGCAATCTTAACCTGACCCCCCACTTCCCAGGATCCTGTAAGTCTACCTTAACATATAAAAATTCCTTTGGGGGCACCTGGTGGTTCAGTTGGTTAAGCATCTGCATTCACCTCAGGTCATGTTCCCAGGATTCTGGGATTGAGCCCCACATCGGGCACTATCCCTGTCTCTCTTGAATAAATAAATAAAATCTTTTAAAAAATATTTTAATAAAATAAAAACTCCTTTGGAAATTTCCTTCTCTCTAAAATTAGACCCGACAAGATACGGCAATCATCCCCCAAGCATATGTCCCACCAATATACATCTGACAGGTCTCGTGACTAAAGTTTTATTAGATGGTACTAAATGACCTTTTCCTAACAATAGCTAACCCCCTCAAGGTCCTGGAAACCCTGTTTTCCAAAATTCCTTAGAGACTTACACTATCCCTAACCCCCTCTCAACTTGGAGGTATATAATCACTATCCCTAATGACCCCTTTGCTACTCTTTCTGTCCACAGGTTCTGTCCCTGTGATTTAATAAAACCACCTTTTTGCACCAAAGACAGCTCAAGAATTCTTTCTTGGCCATCAGCTTCAAACTCTAATGTCTTGCCTACATCATATACTTAGGAATGGAATTGTTGGGTAATATGGGAATTCTGTGTTTGACTTTTTGTATAATTACCAAGCTGTCTTCCACAACGGCTCTACCATTTTATATTCCCACCTGCAAGGTATGAGGGTTCTAACACTTCTTTTATTTCTTTCTTTCTTTTTTTTAAATTATAAACATCATAGTGCAGGAGAAGTAATCTCATTGTATTTCCCTGATGGTTAATGATGATGAGCATTTTTTCATATGTTTATTGGCCATTTGTCTGTCTTCTTTGGAAGAAAGAAGTCCTTTGTCCATTTTTTAAAAATTTGGTCTGTTTGTTCACGGTTTATTTTTAATTTAAAGTTTTGAAACCCTCTCCACTGTAGGTCATTCACCATTGTAGGTCACAGGCAGTCGGTCTACACTTTGAGGATTTTATTTACACCCAGTGCTCCTGGGTGCACTCAGCCTTAGAAGACACACTCTGGTGTTGAGGGCTGTCTGTTTTTAAATCTAGGACCAACTGGAAGAACGGATTGCTTGGTTGTGGAGTTAGACCCTCTGATCCTATCATACTTCAAGACAGGTGAACCAAAAACTAAAATAAAAATTAAAACAAAAGCAAGGACAAGGGGCGCCTGGGTGGCTCAGTGGATTAAAGCCTCTGTCTTCGGCTCAGGTCATGATCCCAGGGTCCTGGGATCGAGCCCCACATCGGGCTCTCTGCTCAGCAGGGAGCCTGCTTTCTCCTCTCTCTCTCTCTCTGCCTGCCTCTCTGCCTACTTGTGACCTCTGTCTGTCAAATGAATAAATAAAATCTTTGAAAAAAAAAAAAAGCGAGGATAAGATTTAGAGTCAATCTAGTTTACTGTTCCTCACCCCTCAGTTTAACAAAATATTTCTTAAGCACTTATATGCGACAAGCACTGTGTTAGGTATTGGAGATACAGCAAAGAGATGGATGTCCATACAGGGGTAGAATAATGGTCCCCAAAGATATCCACGCCCTAATCCTGGAGCCTGTGAATATGTTCTATTACATGCCAAAAGGGACTTTACAGATGTGGCTGAAATAAGGGCCTTGAGATGGAGAGATTATTCTGGATTCTTTGGTGAGCCCAATGTAATTATAAAGGTCCTTACAAGAGGGAGGCAGGAGGATCAGAGTGAGCGAAGATGTGAAGATGGAAACAAAGTCACACAGACATTTGAGCACAATACATGGCCAGCTTTCAAGATGGAGGAAGAGGCCATGAGTTAAAGAATGCAGGTGGCCTATGAGCTGGAAAAGGTAAGGAAGCACATTCTTCCTTAGAGCTTCTGGGAGGAATGCATTCCTGCCAACCCCTTGACTTTAGGATTTCTGACTTCCAGACTCTTAAGATAATAGGTTTGCATTGTTGTAGGCACTAAGTTTGTGGTAATTTGTTACAGCAGCAGTAGGAAACTAACATAATTCCTTATCCCCTCATCAAGGACACTGGCATGGTGGGCAGCAATCAGCAGACCTGGGTCTGACTCTGTGCTCCATGCCCTGTAGCTACGTGACTTGGGACAAGTAACTTTATCACACTGAGACTCGTTTTCCAGGTCTATAAAGTGGGGATAGTAATGTTTGATTCACAAAGTTGTGAAAATTAGAAACTGTGTGAAACAGTTGGGGTAGAGGAGGCTCTTAGTAAGTGGAAACTATTATTATTCTTGACATCACTATTTTCTTTTGAAAGCTTTCCTTTAATTAGGCAAGAAGATAAGAGACCAGAGACACAGACCCCATTTAGAAGCAGGATGTTGGAAGGGGAAGGGATTACAAAATGCTTATGTGGGAGTAGTTAAGGGAGGTTCTATTTGACGAAACCAAGCACCAGGCCAGACTGTCCTTTCTCTCTCCCTTCTACTCTCAGTGGCACAATCCTGCTCTTAACCTCCAGGTTTCACACTCAAGATTTCTCTTGGCACTATCCCCTTTTTCCCCATCAGGCCCTGATTCTTTTTCTCCATCTCATTTCACCCAGAGGCCAAGCCCCTGTTTTGTTTATCCTTCTCTCAGTCATGATTCTGGTCATTTTGGGTGTATTTGCTCGTATTTGATCATTTTTCTTTCTTCTTTTTTTTTTTTAAAAGATTTTATTTATTTATTTGAGAGAGAGACAGTGAAAGAGAGCATGAGCGAGGAGAAGGTCAGAGGGAGAAGCAGACTCCCCATGCAGCTGGGAGCCCGATGCGGGACTCGATCCCGGGACTCCGGGATCATGACCTGAGCCGAAGGCAGTCGTCCAACCAACTGAGCCACCCAGGCGTCCCAATCATTTTTCTTTCTTTATGCAACACAGATACTCAG
Organism: Mustela nivalis; assembly: GCF_964662115.1. NCBI lineage: Eukaryota > Metazoa > Chordata > Mammalia > Carnivora > Mustelidae > Mustela > Mustela nivalis. Next base: position 116,093,277 of record NC_139020.1, read on the forward strand.
TCTAGGTTGGGTTTCCAGTTCTTGGTCTTAAATTGTAGTGACTGTGTCTTCCTTGCTCACAATGGATAGGCTCCACCTGCCATGTTTGCACTATGTATCTCATTTCTGCTTGCTCTAATAGCTCATTGGCTCAGGAAGGACAACTGCCCAAGTTAGGAATTGGGATTTGTGACCTAGACTGCCCTGATTCAGAAATGGTTAGAACCGTAAGCATCAATCACTTTCTCAGGAGGCTGATTAACAGCCATATTTCACCAGGGGAGGGGGAGAAGAGGAGAATAGAACCCAGTAGATTTGCAGGGGGATGTCCCAATGGCAATGCAATTCCCTGTTCTAGCCCTTTCCTGTAGCGCTACTGGATTCTTGTATTCCAGTTTCATGAGATACTCCTATACATATCCTTATATGTAATTTACATACATAGAATACACATATACATGAATGTGTATATAGCATATACATGTATATACTGAGATAAATTTCTAGGCCTAAAATGGAGCTGCTCCTGGCCAGGCTGCCAGGTCAGCAAAAGGAATATAGGCTACTTTCCTGTCCTTGTAAAAGTTCCGCGTGACCAGAAACACAGTATATCCAGTCAGCTGATTTCCAAACACCAAGCCAACTCTGGGCTCTGTGCTTATCTCCTTGTTCTTTCTTACCCCAAGTGAGGTTGCCTATGTAGCCTCAGCCCAATACTTTCTATTTTTTTTCTGCTTTTTCTGTATTCTTTATCTTATAATCGTTTCCTGCCTTCCTCGCATTTTTCACTTCTATGGAACCTTGGGAATGGAGACTGCTTGTTTCATGAAGTGTGAAATAATGTTTGTTTATATCACTTAAATTGTCTTCCTTAATCATTTTTAACATAGATAAATATAAAATTCTCAATTTTCCCCTCAGCCAACTTTAATTGAATTTTGTTATGATGACCAAAGGGCTTCAGCCAATTTGTAAATAAAGATCAAGAATAGCACAATCCATCCTGTATTAACACTAGAGGAAAACCACTTAATATGAATACTGCCTTGTGCCCTCATCTCATTGATTGCTGAGCCAGATGCCTGAAAATCTTGATGACTGAAGTCCTCTATCATCAAACACCTTCATCAGGGAGAAGGTCTATGAAAACCTTCTATGAAAAAGGTCTATGAAAAACTACATGATCATTGCGAACATCAAGCACTGAAAGAAGCATTATATCCTTTCTTAAAATGTATCCAAAGAAAAAATGAGTACAGGATGGCCATAGCCATGGCCAACTAATCTTAATTTCTCTTCATGTATTTGAAAAAAGTCGGGGGCAGTAAAAACAATGTCCTCAGGATTTCCTTCTTTCTTTCTCTCCCCTTCCTCCTTTTCTCAGAGGCCTAACTTCTCCCAAAAAGAGGCACATTTGAGTGAAGATTCTCTCAATAGATTTGGACATTAATGCTCCAAATGACTTGTGGGTCTTCTTGTTCTCGCTAGGCTAACTCACCAAACCAGCTGGGTCCTACCAGATGTTTTGGTAGCCAGAACCCTGCTAGGAAAGACTCAGAGAATGGGAGGGACTAATGGATAATGAGTACCTGCTGTGGGCCAGGTGTCTGTCTTATCTTCATTCCTCATAGTCATCTGTGAAGTGGGTAGTATTTTTCTCATTCAATAGATAAAGAGCTGGGGTTCAGAGAGGTCAAGTAACTTGTCCAGTATATTACAGGTGAAATGTGATGGGTTCCATCTCAGTCTAGAGAACCTGCAATTTTTACTATACCAAGCACAACCTTCAACTGAGAAGTTCCTCACTCACAGGAAAAAGTTCTTGAGTTTTCCCACTAGGCCAGAGACAGAATTCACATTACAGCCTGTGTCAGGAAAATGATCTGAATATTCACCCAGTGGGCTTTCTGTGATTCTGTTACTGTGGATTTAGGGTTCCATTCTCAGTTGATCTATAACCACCTTCTGAGGTGGTTAGTAAGAACATGGAAGGTGGTTAGAGGGACAGGGCCCTAGAATGCGGGGCCAATCAACCCAGTGTTGGGTATACCACTCTGCTTCCGATTCTTATGCTTTTGTTCCAAGTCTCTAACATGGGAATAATAATTCCAGTCCATTCCACCTCACAAAGGACAAAGAGGAGGTAAATGCGTGGCCAAAGGCGAGCCTGCAGGAAAGCCACACTGCAGTGATCCGACCTAAGGCCCCCCTCACCCCTAGCAACAACCCTGTGATGGCTAAAGAAATAGCAGATTTGGGGGCACCTGGGTGGCTCAGTCGGTTGGGCATCTGACTCTTGATTTCGACTCAGGTCATGATCTCAGAGTTTCAAGGTCAAGCCCCACATGGGACTCTGTGCTTATGGTGGGAGCCTGCATGAGATTTCCCCCTCCCTCTGCCCCTCTCTCCCTCATGTACCTACACTCTCTCTCAAGTAAATAAATCTTAAAAAAAAGAGCAGACTGGAAACTCTTGCAGGTATCTCCTTCTGGTGTCCATGCTCCTAACCTACCTATATACAAAAAGAACTGCCCTTCCCTGTGGCAGGGGAGGGACCTGGCAAGACGCGCCAAACTGCCCAAGCCTTATCTTGGTCACCTTGAAGCAGAATAAGCAAAGCTTCATTCCACCAAGGCTCACTCCCTGAGCACAGAATAAAAGGACAGTGATGAGATTAACTAGCAGGGAAGCATTCATTACTCCCCCACCCTGAAGCCTCCCACAGCACACTGCTATCACTATCGTATCATTTTTTTCTTTCCATGCTTATCTTTCCCTGACTACGTGTGAGGGACTTGGAGTCAAGGATCTTTGCCTGTTACAGAAGAAAAATATGAATACATTTTCCTTGTTAAATAACAATAAACACATCCCAGAGAAGACTGAAGGCCTTTGACCCTTTTGGTTCCTGCACCTCTAATCCTGGTCCACACCCAAGGGGTAAATTCTGTCAGTAGAATGAATGTAGACACTTTTTCTCTGTATTTCACCGAATGGTGTCATATACATACTTAACTTACGCAAATCCAGTTTTAGCCAAAACAGAATAAAACAAGACTCTGAGCAGGAAATAGCAATTTAGGGCACCTGGGTAGCTCAGTTTTGAAGTGTCTGCCTTTGGCTCCGGTCATGATCCCAGGGTCTTGGGATGGAGTCCCTCATTGGGCTCTCTGCTCAGCGGGGAGCCTGCTTCTCCCTCTCCCTCTGCCTGCCCCACCGGCATGTGCTTGCTTGTTTGCATGCTCTCTCTCAAATAAATAAAATCTTTAAAAAAAAAAAGGCGGGGGGGAAGAAATAGCAATTCAAATAATAGCAAATTCAATGATTCCACGCACTGAATCAATCAATGGCTTGGAGGAATATAGGATGAACGACATAATCCCTTAGTTAAAACCCAGGTCCCTCAACCGTCCTGTGCTTCTCAGAGTGGGACCATTTCACTATCCATGGGGATGATTTAAAATATTTCCAAAGATAATTCTGATAATACTTGCTTTTTGCTCTAAATGTTAACTTTGAACCCAACTCCTATTAAAAGTACCACATACACCCACTCTGGCTCCATGACCATGACAAAATGGAGGCTGCCCCTGTGGCCCAGCACACCCGGCAATGAGGGTAACACTCCCCTGTTTAAGAAACCTAATGCCAATCACAATCTTCCAACTCAGCTTTAGCTAGTTTGTCTTACCCTAGAAAACAGGACCTGCTGGCCTTATAAGGAAATCCCCAGACTCCCAGCACCCTGGGATCTCAACCCTTTGAGAAGAAGGCAGCCGGTGAACTGACTGAGCCAACCAGGCATTCCAAATTGGTGGTTTTATTAAAGCATGGGTGTTCCAAGATTTTTTCTCTGTAGGTCTCTGTGGTTCTTGATCACACTGCTTTGAAGAAGGAAGAGATTGGCCAGATAGAGTGATGGGCAGCAAAGGTTTACTGAGCGGTAGCAAAGAGCTCCTGAGGAGGAAGGGGGTGCCAAGAGGGTTGCCACTGGAGTTTCTAAGTCTTCTAAGTCCATGGGTTTTTATGGACTTGTTGGTGGGCTGTTTTGTTCTTGTGTGTGTGTGTTTTAAGATTTTATTGATTTATTTGACACAGAGAGAGAGAGCACAAGTAGACAGAGAGGCAGGCAGAGAGAGAGGGGGAAGCAGGCTCCCCGCTGAGCGGAGAGCCCGATGTGGGACTCAATCCCAGGACCCTGAGACCATGACCTGAGTGGAAGGCAGAGGCTTAACCCACTGAGCCACCCAGGCGCCCCTGGTGGGCTGTTTTAATCTGGTTAACCTGCACCTGTCATCCAATCAGGTTTTTGTCATCTATCTATAGCATGGGAAAGGGTGGAGGGCTCCTTCCAGGGGGGTGTAAGATCCTTTTAAGGATGGTTTCCTCGGTGGGAGGATAGCCGGGTGGCTTGTCCCTGCCTGCCTGCCTTCCAGCTATTCTTCATCACAGGGACAGGACCTGTGGGCAGAAAGAGCTGTCCTGGGGTTGTGAGGAGCAATCGATTACTATGGGGTTGGGAGAAGTAAGGAAAAAAGGAGGTGTCTAAAAGATTTTCATATGCTAAAGGAGAACCTCAGGGTACTGAATGCCTTGCTATTATCAAACCAAGGGTATTTTTCCCTCTAGCAAAGCATTAACATTAAGATCATTGTAAGTTTCCTGAAAGAGTGTCCCACATGTCCCACCCAGGAGTTGGGGGGAGGTGGCAGGGTGTCAGCTTGTGCTTTGTCCTCAGCTAGTAACAGGTTAAGTTTCTGGCTCTAGATCTCAGCTCTGGTCTTGATCTCAGGGTTGTTGGTTTAAGCTCCACTTTGGGCTCCACAAAAATGTTGGGATCGAGCCCCGCTGTCGGGCTCCCTGCTCAACAGGAAGCCTGCTTCTCCCTCTCCTGCTCCCCCTGCTTGTGCCCTCTCTCTGTCAGATATGTAAATAAAATATTTTTAAAACAAACAAAACAATAGGAGCGTTTTGCAATGTTTCAGGACAGCGGAAAAGAAAGAAGGAAGGATCCTGGCCTGGATGGACCTTACACATGAAGGAAATCTTGGCTATAGGTTATGCTGAGTGATGGTATTTCTGACTTCACTGAGATGATATTCATAGGGAAATGCCACTCTGCATATGTATAAAATGGGCCTTCAGCGGTGCCTATTTGGGGGCTGTCTTTTGGCCCAGGAAGTGTGGACTCTCTGCTCTGAATGTGAATCATGCTAGCAGGGCCATCAGCAGAAGTGGGCTGACACCTGTCCACGTGAACTCTGTGATCCTGAATTCTGACTTGAGTGAGATGCACTTTTTTTTTTCCACAAATGCACTTTAAAGGGAAAGGGCCTGGCTGTATTTTCTCTCAAAACCAGCAGAACTTGGGGCCTTAATCTCCTTACTACATTCTTGGGTATCTGGTCTCCCTGCGGGGACTTGGCATTTTCACAGTCCTGACTGATGATAGCTATCAAATCTCTCCTCTCTTAAAGCTCTTTCTTAACTCAGAGTTTCACTTCATGTCAAATCTATCATTTTTTGGACATTCTGAGCAATGATTTTGCAATGGTGAATGTCTTGCAAAGGAGGAGAGGAAAAGTGGTTGACTGATTCTTACAATGTTGAAAGTCATCCCAGAGTTGGCACATCAGCTCAGAATTGCAAGATAATTCCCCTTCAGATCTAGCCATCTGACAGAAACAGCTGCATTAAGAGAACCGCCAAGCTCCTGCCCAGCTGTTCCTGGGGTAGGTTGCTAAGTACCCATTGTGTGAGGCTTTTAGCCCCAGCAAAGGCTTCAAAGCCAGAGTTGTTCATCTCTTGGAGCAGAATAGAAACGTGGATTAGAAAGTCTGTTAGAAATAATTGAATCCAACCATGACATTTAGATTTTCACTTTCAATTCTTTCATTTTACAAGTGAAGAATTTGAGGCAGCAAAAGGGGAAGTGTCTGTTTTGAGATCGCACATCTGCATTAGTGAGAGAGGCGAAATGAGAACGCAGGCCTTCTCACTTCCAAGTCAGCATTCCTTCCTCAACACTGTCCTTTGGAAGTGCTGGGTGAAACAAAATTAAACCATGTTCTTTATCCCCAGACTTCTAGTCTTTAATACGGTCATATCACTGGACTTTAGAATCTTTAATATGCTCATATGTAACTTTTCTTTCTTGGAGGGGAATATAGTTTTCAGACATTCCCAAACTTTTTTTGACCAGATTACTTTTTAAATACGGTGTCTATTTACATTCTCCAAAAGAGGATTAAAGGATTCTTCATAACAGTTTAGGAAATACTGCCCTACACCATGCTGTTATTGTTAAGTGCTTCCCACAAAAAATCACCTACACAGAATCCCTACAACCCATGTCATGCAGTTCTGATGTTGAGACCCAGCATGCTCAGCAGCTGGGTGACCTCATCTGTTGTTTTAAATATCAGCAGTGAGCTCCCGCATCTCAAAATGCAGAAGTGTGTGTGGTAGGGAAAGGGGAGCGAGGGCGGGGCGAGGGTTAATGGTCAGCTCTTCTCTGACTCACCTCAGCATATCTGGGGTTTGTGGCTGGTCAGCCTTCACTTGACAGGCAGTGGTTGCGCTTCTGTGAAGTTTCCTAGATTCATCTTTGCCTTCAAGGACATCACTGTCTAGTAGGGAACAAGCACATAGAGGAGCGAGCACTGTGGTAGATGCAATGGCAGGAACACGGACGAGGCAAAGGTCAAGGGAAGAGGAGGGAGAGAGTGAAAAGTTAGGTCTTTGGGAAGGGGACGGGGACAGTGGCTAGGATCACTTCCCAGAGGCATCGCTTTCATTGCGTGTTGAGGCCCAGTGGGAATTTACTAGATGGCAGAGTGAGTTGAGGAAGAGAGAACAGCATGTACGAGGGCAGAGAAGGGGGAAAAACAACATGGTGCTTGGGGTTAGTGTAGGAAATTGGGTTGTTTTCTGGGTTTTTTTGTTTTTGTTTGTTTGTTGAGGTTGAGTATTGTTGGTGGGAAGGGGAGAGTCCCAGGGTTAATCAGCAGGGATCTGAGGCTGACAAGCTTCTGCACTAGGCCGAGCTGTTTGAACTTCCTCTGTGAGTTGGCCCGGTCTGCTTCCATGAATACCTGCCATTTGGCGACTGTGTGAGGGTCAGCCACCTCCTTGGGTCAACTAAGATTCCAAACCGCCATGTCAGCAGATGGCATTTTGAGGTATGGGGCTTTAGAGAGAGAGACTGGCTGGGACTGGATTTCATAATTGCCTCTTCTCCACATACAATTTAAGAATGGAAACATAATGCCCACCTGCTGCCAAAGAGAGCCACACTGTTCGAGATGGAAGAATTTAGGGACAAATCCATCCTCCTCATCCTACCTGAGTAGTAAGTAATAGAAAAATGTATCAGCAGCAAAACCAGGATGAGACACTCAACCATCCTATGCCCAGGAACAGACTTTTTGAAAATCTACAGTTAAATTATCCAAGCCACAGGAAACATCATCAAACTTGTGCCCATTCATTCATTCAGCACTCATTTATTCATTCTCTTCTATAATTCTGATTTTAGGGGCGCCTGGGTGGCTCAGAGGTTGGGCCTCTGCCTTTGGCTCTGGTCATGATCTCAGGGTCCTGGGATCGAGGCCTGAGTCGGGCTCTCTGTTCAGCAGGGAACCTGCTTCCCTCCCTTTCTCTCTGCCTGCCTCTCTGCCTGCTTGTGATCTCTGTCTGTCAAATAAATAAATAAAATCTTTAAAAAAATATATATATATATATATATATGGTTTTAGGAACTGAGGATTCATGGATGACAAAACCTGGTATCTATCCTAGAAGAGCCCAAGTCAAAAGGTAAGGACATGACACCATGGAAGACTCTGGAGGCTCTGGGGACTGAGAGCCTGCTGGGTGACCATGCTACGGTCCCTATCATAGCGTTACATGATTGTCGTCTGAATATTGGCTCAGGGTTGCCTCCTTAAGAATTTTTTCAAGATGGCAGAAAAGCCGATTTTTGAAGAAAACAGTATAAGTCCAGGGTGCCTCAGTTGGTTAAGCATCTGCCTTTGATTCACCTCAAATCATGACCTTGGGGTCCTGGGATTAAGCCCCACATCGGGTTCCCTGCTCAGCAGGAGTCGGCTTCTCCCTCTCCCTCTGCCACTCCCCCCATTGTGCTCTCTCTCTCTCTATCTCAAATAAATAAATAAAATCTTGATGAAGGGGCACCTGGGTGGCTCAGTGGGTTAAGCCTCTGCCTTCAGCTCAGGTCATGATCTCAGGGTCCTGGGATCGAGCCCCACATCGGGCTCTCTGCTCAGTGGGGGGCCTGCTTCCTCCTCTCTCTGCCTGCCTCCCTGCCTACTTGTGATCTCTGTCAAATAAATAAACAAAATCTTAAAAAAAAAAAGACGATTAACCCTTAAAAAAATAAAATCTTAACGAATAAATAAAATACTCTAAGGCCCAAACAAAATATGTCTGCAAGTGGATTTGACTTAATGCTGCCATTTTGTGATTCCTATTCTAGGCAGTCGTCCCTACTGTATTGTTCAAAAATCTCCCAGGGGGTTTGTTAAAAATACAAAACCCTTGGCTACATCCCAAGATATTTGAAATCAATAGGGCTGGGTTGGGATCCTTGAATCTCTACTTATCATAAACACCTTCAATGCAGGTGATCCACAGACCACACTTTGAGAAACCCTGATCTAGCTGCATGTTTCCCACTTGGAAGATTCCATCTCATCTTCTCTTAATCCTGGATCCCTAGTAACAGATTTAAATAGTTGATTGGTGGCGCTGTAGTTCAGTTGGGAAACACTGTTCTGGAGGTCAAGATGCATACATACAGTTCATCTCAGTGTTGACAGGCTTCACATGCAAACTCAAAGAAGGAACAGCAAAGAAAAACACAGGAAAAGGGCAGAGATGGATAGATAGTTCGTAGGAAGCTGGAGACAGGGAGAAAGCCAGAATGAGAGAAGCAAGGGGGACTCAGGAAGTTGAAGTTAACTGCTGCATTCAGTGGGGGTGTGGGCTTCAGAAGAATCACCCACTGTTACACACTGATTGTAATCCATGTTTCTAGCTCTCAGCTGCTTACCTCATTTGATACTTGGTCCCTTAGGAGATGGCCCAGAAGCCTATTAGAGGTGAAATGATTTTCCGGGTTGCTACAACAGGTCTTCCTCCCTCTGAGTAGATCATCTGATTTATCTTTTGTTCAAGATTTTATTTATTTATTTATTAGAGAGAGCACACGCACATGTGAAAGAGAGAGAGAGATTGAGAGAGCAGGGGCAGAGGGAGAGGGAGAAGCAGATTCCCTGCTGAGCAGAGAGCCCAACATGGGGCTGGATCCCAGGACCCTGGGATCATGACCTGAGCCGAAGGCAGATGTTTAACAACTGAGCCATTTATTGAATAGATGAGTTTTAACCATATGGGAGCTATGCAGCCTTGGCAGATCACTTAATCTTCTAGAATCTGAAGATTTCTTTATCTGGACAAGAAGGTAATGATACCTCCTCCCTAAGGCTGTTAAGAGAACTAAATGAAATAATGTATGTAAAGGGACGCCTGGGTGGCTCAGTTGGTTGAGCAGCTGCCTTCGGCTCAGGTCATGATCCCAGCGTCCTGGGATCAAGTCCCACATCGGGCTCCTTGCTCGGCAGGGAGCCTGCTTCTCCCTCTGCCTCTGCCTGCCATTCTGTCTGCCTGTGCTCGCTCTCTCCCCCTCTCTCTCTGATAAATAAATAAAATATTAAAAAAAAAAAAAGAAATAATGTATGTAAAAACATTTAGTATAGCACCTGACTGATAGGATGTGATCAGTAATTTTTTTTAGAGGTAAAAAAGGATTAAAGAAGTTATCTGTCACAGCCTCCTGCTTTCATCATCAAAAACAATCAATCCAGTCTCCTCACGCTGCAGGATCTAAATACCATTGTAGATTTAAGGAACAAGATGGTGGCGATGTGCGTCTTTCTGGGAATGCACACTAGACAAGAGATTTCAGTCCAGAGAAACAGCCCTGTGAAGGGCAAGTGCTCCAGAGTGCACTCACCTTGGGCTGCACCAAAGTAGGTGAGAAGAGTTTGCATATGAAAGTCACATGCTCTTTTTACCTAGAAGCTCCTGAAATAGTAACACTCTGGACTTGGCACCTCTCTCTGAATCAGGAAAAGGAGGGCACCTGGCTGGCTCAGGCAGTACAGCAGGAAACTCATGATCTCAGGGCTGTAAGTTTGAGCCCCGTGTTGGGTGTGGAGACCACTGGGGAAAAAATAAAAAGGAAAAGAAGAAAAAAGAATTTATTAAATAAATCAATTGGGAAGGAAAAATGAAACAGAATCAAAGGTCCCAGACTGATTCTGTTTCAAGGAGAGGATGTTATTTCTAAACTCTCACCTGTCAATCCTTTTTACTTCTCACCCTTAAGGTAATACCTATTTTGCCTTTGTAATTGGCAATAGAGGAAGAGTGAGTAGGTACAGTAGAGATAAAGGCGAGGCTGGGTAAACTGTCTGTTGTTTCACTGTAATGACTCAAGTAAACTATAATCAAAATGTCATATTGGTATCTTTCTTATACTAAATTTGCCCTTGAAATAAGAATGGAAGCCATTAAAGCTCTTAAAATCTGGGCATATGAGCCTCCCCATCTCTCATTTAAGGACTAGACATCTGTCTTTTTAAGGCAAACCAAAGGAAGCTGCCCAAACCCAGAGCAGAGAGCACCAATCCTTGAGGGCAGGTCTCTGTACACCTCCATTCAGTGTTGTCCAACATGTATTTCCTGCCTGCTTTGGGCCAGGTGCTTGCTGAGAGCTGGGGAGACAGATATCAATAAGACATCGTGCCTGCCCTAGAGGGGCTCCGAGGCTGGGATTCTCTTCTTAATTGATGTCCAGGTCTGTCCATGGATGTGCCAAGTGGAGATGACATACACCCTTCTGTCCTCACAGGAGCTGCTGCCTAAGTGCTCATACTCTTTCCCATCCAGCCCCAATGTGGTCCCAAACTGTTCTCAACATGGCACGTCTGATGGAGCAGCTGGCCCAGAGTAGAACCTATCCCTGCAGTTAGTAGTGTAGGGGATCTGGAAACAGGCAGCTCTAAATTCAGACTTAAGCTTAAGCACATACTAATTGTGTTGTCCTGGGAACATCCCTTGTACTGCTCGTGCCCTTGAGCTTCCATTTCCTCCTCTATAGAGTGGGATAATCTTCACAATGACATTACAAGGTTGGTACTATTACTATTTCCATTTTATAGTATGGAATGGTTTTGTGTGTATTTTTTTTTAATTATTTGTTTGTTTGTTTGTTTGACAGAGCAAGCGAGCACAAACCAGGGGAGTGGCCGGCAGAGGGAGAAGCAGGCTTCCCACGGAGCAGGGAGTCCAGTGTGGGACTCCATCCCAGGACTCCGAGATCATGACCCGAACCAAGGGGAGATGCTTAACTGACTGAGCCACTCATGTTTGTTTATATTGAAGTAATCTCTATATCCAGAATGGGGCTCGAACTCACCACCCTGGGATCAGGAGCTTCACGCTCTTCTGACTGAGCCAGGCAGGTGCCCTGTTATTCGCATTCTAAAAATGAGAAAAACTGAGGCACAGACAGGGCAAGCAACTTGCCCAAGATCACAAAATAGAAAGAAGGAGAGCCAGAATTCAAAGCCAGAGGTCTATTTTTCAGAGCCCATTCTAGTAACTGCTAAGCTACTCTCCTCTCAGGGCGGTCAAATGCTGTCAAGGAGCTAACAAGCACAAACTGCCAGGCTCTGAAGACATATTTAATGGAGAGTGGATTAAGAGACATATTTCTTTGGCTGACACTTTAGCTCTGACTAGAAACTGTTCATTTTGTCTTAAAATAAGAAATGCTGTGGTGGAAAGACCTGCCAGATTTGAGCGTACAAAATCTCACGTCATATTCAAGACTATTTGACCAAGAATCTGGCTCTTGAGAGTGACTCCTCTGATAATTGAAATATGAGAGCCAGAGATCACCTAAGTAGCGCAAACTCCTCTGAATAAAAAAATGGACCGTGAGGGAATGTTGCTAAAGTCACCACCCATTGCCAAGATGCTTGCATAGTGACTGAGACACAGGTTAAAAGAAGGTAAATCGTAACTTAAGACTGAGCCATTTTAAGTGGGCTAATATTTGTAGAACTCTTAGCACAGTGCCTAGCACCTAGTACACATAGCTTAAATGTTTCGCAAATGAATAAAATACAGCCAAGTGGGTGTGGGAGGAGACCTGGTTAGAAGCTGCAACCATCCTGGGGCACCAGTTGAACTTCTTCTCACATCCTCTTCCTGACCTACCCTCCTCCCCAGCACTGGCCTTAGAAAGACCATTTCATTTCTGAGCCTCAGTTTTCCTGTCTGTTAAATAACATATGACAATAACTGATTCAACAGGGTTGTTCTAAGAACCAAAGAGATAGTGAGATATTAGGGATGAAAATAGGTCGTTCATAAGCTATAAAACACTATACAAACGTCATTACTATTTCTAATATCCCTTATTCAGAGTTCCTGCGAGTGAAAGGACTGGCTAGATGTCCTGAGGCGGAGAATCAGATTTCTGGGGCTGGTGCCCAGGATTGTCTGCCCTTCTCCCAGCCCCCTCCTTGGCACAGCCCCAACCCCTAGCTGCGGGCCCAGCCAAGGAGGGAGTGGAAGAGGGCTGTATGTCCCCAGAACCCAGCACTGGAACACAGAGTGCTCTCTCCCTCGCTTGCAGAATCAAGGCTGTACAGGGTTCTTGAGTTAGGTGAACAGCACATCTAGTGTGCCAGATCAGCTGCGTTTGGATTAGATAGACTTTTGGAGACTGCCCTGAGAAAGCGGTGACCCAGTGTAACCTCATTTCTCTGGGCCCTGGCATTGTGGGTTTTACACAACTGGCTTTATAAATACACTTTGGAATACAGATCCTACTCTACAAGTGGGGACTGCTTGGACAGAACCAAACTGAACTGCTTGAACTATGGTATATACTTCTAAAAAGAATATAAAAACATGACATTACTATAAACCATGCGATACTACCCCAAAGAGGATTCCCTTTTCTTTTTCTTTCTCTTTCTTTCTCTCTCTCTTTCTTTCTCTCCTTCCTTCCTTTCTTTTTCATTTTCTTTTACTGCTTGGGGGAGAGCCATACTTACCTACTGATTTGTCTTTAGGATTTGATCCAGGGGGAAAACCAAAGTGACTCACTAAGAATACATGAAAGATAAGACTCCAGGGATGCCATATGTAGGAATCAGCTGCCACAAGGGGTAAAAAGCAATATAAAACCACCAAGGAAAGGTGCAATGAAAAGGTAACGAGGAGTGGCTGGCTGGCTCAGTCAGTAGAGAATGCGATTTCATCTCTGGTTGTGAGTTGGAGTCCCATGTTGGGTGTAGAGATTACTTAAAGATAAAATTTTTTTAAAAAAATAAAAGGAGTAAGAAAAAAGGTTTCATAAGGCACATGAATTCAGGAGGGGAGCAGAAGCCTATGGGCTCATGGGGACACTTTATAAAGATAGCATTTAATCAACTTCCTAGTATGCCATCAATAGCAGAGATCAGATGATTTCTGTCTAGAAATATTTAGACCAGATTTCTTTTAACCTGAAATAATGTGAGAATCTTTTCTTTCTTCCTCTTCTTCTTCTTCTTCTTTTTTTTTTTTTTTTTTTTTTGTAAGCAGCCTCCACCACACCCAGCATGGAACCCAGCTAGGGGCTCCAACCCAACGACCCTAAGATCAAGAGCTGAGAGGGAGTCAGACGTTTAACTGACTGAGCCACCCAGGTGCCCCTAATGTAAGAAACTAATTAACATCACATGTTATTTCCTTTTCCTTCCCTGTAACTCTAGCAGTGAGTATTCATAACTCATAACAGATTAGAGAACTGATCTGTGGAGCTGGTATGCAGTTTGCTCAGGGTGGGGCAACTGTAGAACAGTGAAGCAAGGATTTAGACTCAGAACGGTCTGACTTCAGTCCATGGTCTTGCAAGAGCACCATGTTGTCTCCACCACACAGCTCCATGCAAGAGCCACGCTCCTAAACTCACAAAAGGCAGAAAGGAAGAGAATAGGTCTAGAAAGTAGAATAGAATTTAGTTCTCATAGATTTAATAGGGGAGACCTTAGAATGAAACCTTCACTTGTCTGACAACTGATGGACATTTTTTCTGGGAGTTGCTGGTCTTCCTGGTCCTCTTATTCATAGAAGAATCATTCATATATTCAACACATATTTATTGTGCCATACATTTCTCTAGGCAGGAGGGATAGAAAGACAAGAAATAGTGCTATGCTCCATAACTTCCACGTATGAGACATAGATCTATATAATTTTCTATATATCAAAGAAACCTAGCTTCTCCATGGGGCTTACTTTCCAGTGGGGCTTAGGGAACCAATTATAAGCACTACAGGTGCTGTTCTAGAAGTACGGGGGACATCAAGAGATCAACATCAGCTTTTATTCCTTTTTTTTTTTTTTCTCTTAAAGATAGTGGAATACCATTTCTTTTTTTTTTTTTTTTTTAATTTATCTGACAGACAGAGATCACAAGTAGGCAGACAGGCAGGCAGAGAGGGAGGAAAGGAAGCAGGCTCCCTGCTGGGCAGTGAGCCAATTCGGGGCTCGATCCCAGGACCCTGGGACCATGACCTGAGCCGAAGGCAGAGGCTTTAACCCACTGAGCCACCCAGGCGCCCCCCATTTTTTTTTTTTTAAAGATTTTATTTATTTATTTGTCTATGAGAGAGAGAGAGAGGCAGGCTCCCTGCTGAGTAAGGAGCCCAACACAGGCCTCCACCTCAGGACCCTGAGATCATGACATGAGCTGAAGGCAGATGCTTAGCCAACTCAGCCACCCTGGTGTCTCAGTTAGCTATTTATTCCTAAGGCTAATTTACATACATATGCAGATAACGCATTCTAGGGAAACTAATTCCCATCATGCTTGGAATACTTTCATATTTCAAAATTATTTTGGAAACAGATACCTGTGCCAGCCTGGGGTGAAAACTAAGTAAGAATGGGGTGACTGAGACTGGGCTCAAATCCCGAGATGATTCTGATCTCCCAGAGACATAGGATATCCCAGCTGAAATACCCAGATGTGTCCCCAATGTCACAGAAGATCTGGTGGAACTGAGGACTACAGATGGGCTTTATTATTTTGAGCAGGGTCATCCTTAGGAAGGTTTGAGCTCGAGAGTGGGCATGGCATGGGGTCTCTCTTCTCCTAGCCCAACATTTAAAAAAAAAAATATTTTATTTATTTATTTGACAGAGATCACAAGTAGGCAGAGAGGCGAGGGGGGTGGGGAGCAGGCTCCCTGCCAAGGAGAGAGTCAGATGTGGGACTTGATCCCAGGACCCTGGGATCATGACCTGAGCCAAAGGCAGAGGCTTTAACCCACTGAACCACCCCGGCACCCCCCAACATTTTCATATATGCGAGTATGGTTTAAAAGATCAAGTCCAGCCTAAAATAAACAGAAACAAATAGATACACGCGTTGGAAGAATTGTACACTTGTTCATACAGTACTTTATTCATTCATTCGTTCATTATTTAGCCTCCGACAGGGCCCATGCATCAGTGGGGAATGTGAGATGAATACACTCTCCCCTCTCAAGAACACACAATCTATTTGGGCAGACCCATATGGACATGGCTTTGGGCAGAGCGTCCTAAGAGCCCATAGACACAGTTGGAACAAACAAGCCTAAATTTTCTGAAGGTAAAGCAGTATGGCGATGCTCAAATTCGATTTTGAGAAAAAGAGGTACTAAAAGCAGAGAGCAGAGGAAGGGCAAAGACACATGGCCGTGAAAGAACTTGCCAGGTTCAAAGGATTGATAGAAATTGCATGTGGCTAGAAAGCAGCATTCAGGCCCCGACGCCGGGGCTGTGGAGAACAGGGACAGATCATGAGGGCCACTGCATATGCCAAGGAGCTTGGCACTTAATGAATGGATAATGAGCAACAAGCCACAAGAAAGCTTTAATTCCCGAAGTGCCATGATCATATTTCATTTCTGATAATCACAGAGAAAGCAGTGAGAGCCATTATAAAAGCAGGAGCAAAGGAAAGGGCCTACTTGGAAGTCCCCAATGATAACTTGACACAAATTATATGAAAGCATTTTCATGATCCAATACTTAAATAATACAGAAACTATTTCGGGAACAACGCACTATCCTACTAATGGATATTTAGGTTGCTTCTAATTTTTTTATTATTAACTAAGAATATGCTTATACAGGTGTTCAATAAATTGGTTATGACAAAGATTACTTCTCAAAATAGTCTTTTAAAAAACTAGATGCCCATCTTCTTGGCGTGGCTAAATAGATTTTTCGAGCCTTAAAGGATAAATGAGATGGTAAGATAACTCTAGCATTACGTTAGGCCCAATTAATATCAGCCAAAATATGACTGAGCCCAGGACTACAGAGAATAACATTAGCCTATCAGAATCCAGTTGGAGTTAGGGAAGGACCCTTCACAGCACTTGCTCTGAACCCAAATTCATATGTTGAAGGCCTAGCTCTCAATGCGATGGTATCAAGATGCAGGGCCTTCGGGAAGTGATTAGGTCATGAGGGCATAGCCCTCATGCATGGATTAGTGTTCTTATAAAAAAGACCCCAGAGAGCTCTCTTGCCCCTTCTGCTAAGTGAGGACACAGTGAGAAGATAGTTGTTTATGGATCAGGAAGCAGACTCTCACTAGACACTGAATCTGCCAGTGCCTTGACCTTGGACTTCTAGGCTCCAGAACAGTGAGAAATAAGTGTTGTTTAAGCCACCTGGTTTATATTATTTTATCAGAGTGGCCCAAATGGATTACGACAGCTCCCATGGATACACTTGGGAAGAGAAGGCACAAGTGATGGAAATGTGATATATTTTTCCTAGGAAGGCTTGCACCTAATGAGGAATCTGGTGAGAAAGGGGAGAAATCAGGCTAAGTGGAAAAGACTTTCAGAGCAATGCAGCACATGAAGCTGATGGTCCAGGCAGCATTCAGGAAGTGGTGTTCCGCCAGTTGACCACCATTGCTACTGTTGGCTGGCTGTTAAGCATTGTTCCTAGAAGGTCATTGACTTATAACAAGGCCCTCCACTTTCCCCTGCTCTGTGGCAGCTCTCTTACTAGTGGTCCTTTAATCATCACAAAAACTGAAACCCTAGGGGTGCCTGTGTGGCTCAGTTAAGTGCCTGACTCTTGGTATTTCTGCTCAGGTCATGATGTCAAGGTTCTGGGACTGGAGCCCCATGTTGAGCCCTGCATTGGTCTCCACGCTCAGCAGGGAGTCTGCTTGAGGATTCTCTTTCCTTTTCTTCTACCCCTCCCCCGCTCGCACGTTTGAGTTCTCTTTCTCTAAAATAAATAAATAAATCTTAACAGAAAAGAACTGAAACCCTTACAAGGTTGACGTCAGATTTGTTTGGGGGTCACACCTTCCTTAGGTTTTGTACCGACCCCATTTCTCACAGATTGGTGTTAATTCTCTGCCTAAGCCCTACAGGGATGAAGAATTCCCAGTATCATCCTTATAGACTCATTTTAGGGTTCCCCATACTTTCAAAAGCAAGTATATTTCCCAGCATCCCCCACCTAAAGCTGAGCTCAGTTTTCTTGGTTCAACTCTAATAGACAAGAATAAGGACAGGAGGTCAGTTGTGATATTAGAGTTACAACATCACAGACTATGGAACTCAAGGCTGGCGTAGAAGCTTTTGAGCATTGGACTAGAATAGAAATGTCTGCAAAGCTCCATATCTAGCAGGTTAGTATATATAGATTTAGTAATGCCTAGTTCTCCTGATTAGTCAGATAATTAAAAAATTCTCTTACCTGAGAAAACAGAAGATTCTTAAGAAGTATCTTAAAACTATAGTGGGGGATCCATGTTTGACTGTTTCAAATGACTACCAGCCCATATATAAAGAAGATATCTTTTTCTTTTAAGATTTATTTTTAAGTCATCTCTATACCCAACATGGGCTCAAACCCTCAATCCTGAGGTCAATTGTTGCATGCTGTGCCAACTGAGCCAGCCAGATGCCCCAAGAAGATACCTTTTTCTCTAATTTACAGAAGAGAAAAATCGTGGGAAAGGACAAAGGCATGCTCAAAGCAGATTTAGCCAAAGAGATTTTAATCCACTTGCAACTATGTTTCATGGACAGGTCACTCTAAAACCCTCCCTTCTCCTATCCTTTTTTTCTCTCGACTGATGGAGAAGAGAAGGGCCCAGTCCTCTTGCCTGTGTTCCAGTTGTCTGCCTCTCGTATCTCCACATATTTGGGATATTCGGGATGGCAGAGTCTGTACTGTTTCAGCTCAGCCACGGCTTTGTTGAATGAGTATTTAAAATTAAGGCTGCTAGGCCATAGGGTAGGGAAAGGCTTATCATCTAC
This sequence comes from Mustela nivalis, assembly GCF_964662115.1. Classification (NCBI taxonomy): domain Eukaryota; kingdom Metazoa; phylum Chordata; class Mammalia; order Carnivora; family Mustelidae; genus Mustela; species Mustela nivalis. The sequence continues at coordinate 116,111,687 of NC_139020.1, forward strand.
AGCCACAGGATTTCAGCCAATCTCTAAAAACGTCCTTCTGAAATAGGTGGAGAAATACAAACCGGGTGAGAGTGGAGATCATCTGCCACACCGGAGCTCTGATTGATTGGATCCATGTGAATCCAGAAAGCAGACTCGACTCGGGCTCAGTTCTGGTCAAACTTTTGCCCATGACTTGAATGAGTACAACAGTGGCAATGTGATGAATCTGCAGCTGACATGATGCCAAAGGAGACGTGAATAGAGAGGATATCAGAATCCGAATCCAAAGAGAGCTCAGCAGCCTGGAGCTATGGGGAGAACCTGGTGGGATGAAAGTGGACAAGGGAAAAAAAGCCAGTACACAGATACTAGGTGAGAGGATGGGCTTCTCGTAGCATGCATGTGAAGGACTTAAGACTAGGTTGATATTCAAGAACAGAGAGTTGTGCTGAGATGAATAAGGTTATAATTATAGAAGCATCATATCAACAGTCAGGGAGATGATTGACCTGATCCACTTTATACTAGCGTGGCCACGTCTACAGATTCTAGGCACACCCTGTAAGAAAACAAATATTAGGGTATATACAGAACAGTAAAAGCACTTGAAATCATGTCTTCAAAGGAATGGTCAAAGGAATTCAATATTTTACCTAGAGCCAAGGATTTTTATCTAAAAGAAAAAATATTGATGGTGACATGATTTCTGTCTTGAAATATGGGGAACTCTGACATACAGATGCAGAATGAAGTTGAGCCATCTGGCAGGGACATTTTGGGAGGAAGGCATCCCTCAGAGAATGACAGAATAGATGATGCCCAAGGCCCCTTCCAGTTCAGAGAGGCCATGGCCTTGTCTTTCTGGCACATCACAGGACCCCTATGTGTCTTATTTCCTCATGTATAAAATGATCTCTGAGCAGAACTCTGATCTCCAAGCTCTTTTTCTGTTTGAACAGACTGTATTTCTGTATCTCTTATTCTTTGAATTTTCCCTCAAGGCTGGGTACAGATGGGAGTTAATGCATACATGTTTCAGGTGTGTGGGTGCCTTCAGTCAGTTAAGTGTCTGTCTTCCACTCAGGTCATGATCCCAGGGTCCTGGGATGGAGCCCCACTTGGACTCCCTGCTCTGTGGGAAGCCTGCTTCTCCTCCCACTCCCTCTGCTTGTGTTCTCTCTCTTGTTGTCTCTCTCTCTCTCTGTGAAATAAATAAATTAAATCTTTTTTAAATTAAAAAAAAAAAACACAAAAACCAGACTTGTTTCCAGTTTACCTCGTTCCATTAAATGAAAGCAATGGGAAAAATGCATGCCACTCCAGGAAAGGCTACGTGAGGAGAGAGAATCTGCTGTTACAGTTGAATAGTGTCCCTCCAAAATTCCTACGTTGAAGTCGTAACCCCCAGTACCTGAGGATGTCTCAGAATGTGACTATATTCGAAGATAGGATCTTAAAAGACCCTAATTAAGTTGGAATAGGTCATATGGGTGGGCTTAATCTAATACGAGTGGTGTCGTTATTAAAAGAGAAAATTAGGGGACACCGGGGTGGCTCAGGGGGTTAAGCCTCTGCCTTTGGCTCAGGTCCTGATCTCAGGATCCTGGGATTGAATCCTGCATAGGGCTCTCTGTTCAGCAGGGAGTGGGCTTCCCTCCCTTTCTCTGCCTGCCTCTATGCCTACTTGTGATTTCTCTCTCTCCCTGTCTATCAAATAAATAAAATATTTATTGTTTTTAAATAAAATATTTAAAAAATAAAAAAAGAAATTTAGGATGTAGACAGGTCCATGAAGACATAGAGAGGGGATGGCCATCTGCAACCCAAGGAGAGAGGCTTCAGAAGAAACCAACCCTGCCAACACTTTGATCTCAAACTGCTAGCCTCCAGAATTGTAAGAAAATGAATTTCTGTTGTGCAAGCCACTTAGTTCACCATACTTTGTTACAGTAGCCCTAGCCAACTTGTAGACTTGCTATTTTCACATCTCTGCACACATGGCAGGAAGAAGAGGAACGGAAGGTTTTTTTGTTTTTGTTTTGTTCTAAATATTTTATTTATTTATTTGACAGACAGAGATCATAAATAGGCAGAGAGGCAGGCAGAGAGAGGAGGAAGCAGGCTCCCTGCAGAGCAAAGAGTCCAATGCAGGGCTTGATCCCAGGACCCTGGGATCATGACCTGAGCTGAAGGCAGAGGCTTAACCCACTGAGCTACCCAGGCGCCCCAGGAATGGAAGGTTTTGTTTATGAAACCTTTTCCAAAAGTGTCAAACTATAGGGGCCTCTGGGTGGCTCAGTCAGTTGAGCATCTGACTCTTGATTTTGGCTCAGGTCATGATCTCAGGGTTGAGAGATTAAGTGCTGCATCGGGCTCCATGCTCGGTGTGGAGCCTGCTTAAGATTCTCTCTCCAGGGCGCCTGGGTGGCTCAGTGGGTTAAAGCCTCTGCCTTCAGCTCAGGTCATGATCCCAGGGTTCTGGAATCGAGCCCCGCATCAGGGCTCTCTGCTTGGAGGGGAGCCTGCTTCCTCCTCTCTCTCTGCCTGCTTCTCTGCCTACTTGTGATCTCTCTCTGTCAAATAAATAAATAAAATCTTAAAAAAAAAAAAAGATTCTCTCTCTCCTTCTCCCTCTGTCCTCCCTCCCGCCCCCACTTGCTTGCTCTCTCTCAAGAAAAAGAAAAAAAGGATACTCCCAGGATTTATTCTTAGATTTCATCCATCCTTCTCAGAAATATGAAGCTTTTTCTTTAGTTGCAGATTTTTGCAACTAGAACAGACTCTAAACCACAGATCCCAAACTGTGATCCAAACAAGTTGAATGTGGTCACAAACATGCTCTGTTTTGGTCCCCACATATTACAAATTTTTTTTTGCCATAATGGCAAATAATTAAAACTTGAGGGGCTTTCACGCTAAAGCCCATATTTCTGATTTCTCCCAGAAAACCGGAAGATTTAGCTTCCCCAGGCCTTCCCTGTAATAGTCTGTTGGAGTGAAGTAGTGGTCCTCTCTTTAGATGGGAAATGTATTCTCCCCTTACTACAGTCCCCACCTGGATGACTGCATCCATCTACCTGACCCTGTTTAGGATTTGTATCTGTGACTCTTGTCAACTAAAGAGGCCAAAAATCTGTTACTCTTCACCTGGCAGAAGGTCATCACAGAATTTCCACTCCATAGCAAGAGATATATAATTGTAAGTGTCATACTTTCTTTGACTTCTTTCAACCAGCAAAGTCGATACCACATTTGGCTCTTTGGACCCTGACCAAAAGTTGAGTGTGAAATTGGGAACATGCTACCATGAGAACAGGTCAGAGAAGCAGGGAAGGCTCAGGCTTAGGCAAGACTGGAGACAGGAGATTGGAAGACTAGCTGACCTTGGCCTCAGCAGCCTAGTCAGATGCTCCAAGTAATTACCATCTTGGCCTGCCACAGAACTGCATTCACAAAGGATAATTTAAATTGCCAGAACAACAAGGAAATCGATCTTGCTTCACACTCTCCAGAATTGAAAGCGCACAGAATCACACCTGCATGGCTTAGCACGCTGTCTCTTATTGTGCTGCTTTGAGATGTACTGATGCTGTTGAGCTACAGTCTGCATGAAATGTCTTTACCTGTTCTCTTCCTACACCATTGGAGAAGTTGGTTTAAGATCGGATGAAATTCTAAAACATTTGGAATGGCTCCAAAGAGCTAAAACAGGTTTTGTTGCAAGGGAAAGAGCTACGAACAACTACAGTAGTCGTGAAAAGAACAGCTTATGACAAAGACAACATTTCCTCCAAAGATGGAAGGAAAGAACAGAGTGTCCCTTTATGCCGTGCCCGTTGGATTGAGCAACTTTTCACAAGGCTGTAAGGTTGTGCCATAGCACTTTAAAGATGGTAGCCACGTAGGAGGAAGAGAAGAACTCATGCCTCTTTCTGATTGAACAGGGATTAGGAAATGGTGAAATACAACCACAAAAATAAATCACTTACTTCTCATACACTGTTGGAGGGAAGATTTCCTTGAAGGAAGTGTCTTTTTGTATCTTATGGCTTGCAAGACCTGGAAGTTGGACCACATGTCAACTTTCTACTTGAAATCCAGCAATGGGAAAAGGAAAAATAGGGCTGCCTAAGAACCTAATTCAGAGCAAAACTGTACTTAGGTCCAAGTAGAAGCTCAGCCTGGAAATAATGGCATTCTATATTACACAACCCAATTCTCATCATGTAACTAATTCCCTTGCTTAAAATTATTTGGTGGTTCTCCTTGTGTCCAAATTTCTTGGTCCAGTCTCTGATCTTTGACTACCTCCCTAGACTCATCTTCTACTATACACCTTTGAGCTCTGACCACCCTGACTCTAAGTTCCTCTTATATATCTCTTCTGTTTCCTCTTAGGACACATTCTCCCCTCTACCCAGAAGACTGCCTCACTGCCTTCAGCTCATCCTTTCCATTTTCAGCATGAAGGTCACTTTTTCTCAAGCAGGTCTTCTCTTATTGCTACATTAGTAAAAAGGCTGCCCACCCTCCCATTTCTTCATGGGCTCCATACTACCTGCAACTTGACACTTCTCACTCTTATTTTCAATTTCTTGTTGAATGTCTGGCTTCGTGGTTCTCTGTGTAGGCTTTGAGAGCAGAGACTATGTCTTGGTTATGGTTGTATATTTTGCAATTAGCAGCAGCTGGCACAGAATCCATGTGTAATAAGGATTTGTTTAGTGACTACAGTAAAGGTTTTCAGAGAAGTAAGAACACTCGTGGGCTTTGAAAATCTGAGACCTTCTTAATCTTCTTTCTTCTGGGAAGACCTCATTTCAGCTCAGGAAGATGGGGATCTTTCTTCAACTTAAACTCCCCCAGAAAAGGAGAAACCATAACTCTCTTGATAGTTCATCTTTGGGTTCTACATAAGCAACCTTTAGATAAATCTGACTTAATTCCGATCCATGGTGTAATCACACATTTTGTTTACCATGCATGTTACCAAACCTCTAATTTTTTGTCAATTAACTTATCATAAAGAGCTACTTTTTATACTGTTTATCATATGACCTTGCCTCTTTGTTCCCTGCTGTAACAGACTCAGCCATCCTCCTGCTTCCACCTGGACTACAAGCAACTTGTTTTCATGCAGACACTCTACTAGTTTGGTATTTAGAAAAACAAATTACCCTCCATGGAGCACCGGTGGCCAATGTGAGGGAAGATGAGGCGATTTGATCCTTTGATACTTTGTGAGTGACAATATCACAAATGCCATCATCACAGTTGGCACTGGGGCTGCTGGTGCTGAGGACAAAAGAGAGGCATGAGCCACCTCCCTGGAAAGCCAGCCCAGAAAATAACATCCAGGTGGGTGCCTGTTGAATGCAGAGTCCTGGCCTGAATGCTGTGGAGAGATGCCAAGCCAGGACGGGGAAGGTATTTTGCCTTCTGAAAGGACCCTGTCACTCCTTCAGGCCACAGACATTGACAGAGGTCTACTCTGTGCCAGGTTAGGTGTTAGGGGCATGGCATTTAGTAATTTTCCCTCCAAGTGCTCACAGTCTGGGTTGATGGGGTTGGAGGACTTCTTATCTAAAAGAAATATTTCCTGGGGCACCTGGGTGGCTCAGTGGGTTAAGCCTCTGCCTTCTGCTCAGGTCATGATCTCAGGGTCCTGGGATTGAGACCCACATCAGACTTTCTGCTCAGTGGGGAGCCTGTATACCCCTCCCCTGCCTGTCTCTCTGCCGACTTGTGATCTCTATCAAATAAGTAAAAATAAAACCTTAAAAAAATAAATTTTTCCTGTTCTTGGTTTATTAAAGATTCACATTAAAGATACCACATAAATGCAAACATACCCCACAGAGACGTTAAGCACAGAACCCACAGGAGCAGATAGTTAGCATCTTGGAAAAAAGACTAGAAAGAAGGCCTATGACAAAACCATCCAAGAGGCAACCCACCATCCAGGTAGACCACTCCCAGTCCCCCACTGCTGTGGGCAGTCCTCAGTGGCTCCGCGTCCTGGCCCCCTGGCTTCCTGTTGCAAGTTTTCTCCTACTTCACCATCCTGAGTCTTCTCTCACAGATGGGAAAGAGATTGAACCCAGTCCATCCGTACCAGGGTAGAGCAGCAAGGGATCCTTAGGACCCCCTTCCCCCAGGCAGCAAGGCATTTCCTCCCTGTGCCAGTGCTAGACTGCCTGAGGAGCAAACTGTGTGGCTGTTTAGCCCTCCAGGAAAGCATTGTCCCTCCCAACGATTTCAAGTTTGATACACATCTCCAAACAGTCTTGCATGGAGAAAATTCAAAGTTTGTGAACCTCTTTTACATTTGTTTCCCAGGCTGGTATTTTTTTGGAAGAGTAAAGCCACAGATGAGGACTGACTGATTTTTTTTTTTTTTAAGTAAGCTCTGTGCTCAGTGTGGGGTTTGAATTCATGACCCTGAGATGGAGAGTCACATGCTCTACAGACTGAGCCATCCAGGTGCCCTCTGGTTGGTGTTTTTTAATTTGGAATTAGCAGGAGAAGTGGCAGAGGGAGAAGCAGGCTTCCTGCTGAGCAGGGAGCCTGACATGGGTCTCAATCCCAAGTCCCTGGGAATCATGACGTGACCTGAAGGCAGATGCTTAACAACTGAGCCACCCAGGTGCCCCCATCAACATTTTTTTAATGCTTAGAGCCTTGAAGGTGTGACTCCTTCCCAGCCAGGGGCTTTATGGGCACATCTGACCTAAATTACCATCTAGGGGAATTATTCTCACAGGAGGAATTCCAAGCCATGCAGAAGCAGGGTGACTGGGGAGGCATAGGACACTAAAGCATGCACAGTAAGGTAAACTTAACATGGATGGATTTCTTCTTAAGACGCCACTTGCTTTCTAATGATATCCTGGTCTATGAAATCTGTGGACACTGCTTCTGGGAGATGTTTTATGTAAAAAGGCTTCTGTGGTCAAATAATGTTGCAAAATATTGCACCTTTTATCTCTGTCATGAAGATTCGGGACGTAGATTAGCAAATTAAATCTTCCAAGCAGTTGTGCAATAAAGGAACTAGTCTAATTTCGAAAAGCAAACAAACAAACAAACAAAAATCAGTGTTTTTCAAATGCGTTTAATCACAGCAGGAAGAATTTTAAATCCTATAACCCTGAGTAATACCCTGTGATATTGTGTGGCACACAAACGGAAATGTGCTATTCTCGTATTTGCTTTCTTTTGGTGATGGGATGGGTTTTTTTCCCCTAAGAAACATTTGTTTTATGTCCTGTCGAGTAAAATGCTACTTTCCTGTCAATTGATTCATTTGACGGGAACAATAAATTTGCATGCTGACCCACGTAAGTGCTCCCCAGAATTCATACCCAGGTGATTTCATGCTAGAGCATCAGCTGGCTTTTCTTTCTCTCCCTTCTTATGGCTTTCACCACTGGGTGATGGAAAGGCACGTGACTCCAGTGGACTCTGCATTTTTATGGGCTGCTGTCAGCAGAAGACTACCTGTACTAGCTTAAGGAGTCTAAAAATGGACAAGAGGAACTCGTCACTTCAAAGAAACACGTGTTCTCATTTTATAATACAGTTTTAAGGGCTAATTTTGCTCTGCTGGGTATTTAAGTGAAATACTTGTAGGCTCAACAGGGATTCAGGGGAGAAATGCGAAGAAGGGGAGAAAAAAGTTCATTTTATCAAAATGTGAGCACAGCGACTAGTCCGTTCTCTCCTCCCCACCTTCTGTCCTGCTATCAAACAGAAGTTCTGAGTGTGTCTATTTCTTTTACTCCCACTATCAGCTTCAAGCTGGGAAAGGGAGGGTGTCCAGTGAAATGCTTGCTCACTGGGAGCCCTTCGCAGAGTCACCCCCACTGGAGTGGGAAATTGCTAAAGGATTTCTGCCTGAGCCCCTGAAACTGTTTCACCACCCCAGCAGTAGCATCTATTGTGGTGTGAATATTTTGTCCTCCCAGAATTCTTCCTTTTCCTTCCTCCTCTCCAACCTCTGCCTTTGTTTGTTTGTTTGTGTGTTTGTTTGAATGGTGGGTCTGCAGCCTTATTCTCATAGTGCTCACCATGGGATCCTGGGATCCCGGGATCAGTACTGCTCCCCACTCTCTGCTCCCTGTTGCCCTGCGCCCAGTTTCTCTGTGGCCTGTTCACCGTGGCAGGCTCACAGAGAAAGCCGGTCTCCAGTACTTAGGGGACTATATCACCCTCCCCTCCTCTCAGGTCAGGGTGAGAATAAGAAAATGAAAATAGCCAGCTCAGCACTGACTAGATACCAGCACTGTGCTAACAACTTTCCATGTATTTTCTTATTTTATCCCATTTCCATTTTACACATGAGAAAACGAAGGCTCACCAAGGTAATGTGCCCACAGGCAAACACACTACGTGGCACAGAGCCAAGTCTGAAGACTGATGCCAAAGTTCATGTTATTGGCCGCTGCAGTAAATTCATTCACTCTTTCGACAAATGTGTCAGGCAGTGTTCCAGTGCTGGGGATACAGGAGTGGGGACAAAGAATGAAGGCTTTCCTTATGTGGATTCCACTCCAGTGAGGAGACAGAAAATGCACAGCAAATTTCAGGTGTCATGAGGAAAGCTAAGCAGGGTAACAGGGTCCAGAGTAGGGGGCAGGGGTGGCTCCTCCACCCAGACTGAGTGGTCAGAGAAGGCCTCTGTAGGATCCCACTAGAATGGGGACCATCTGCTCCTGCATTTTCTCACAGACACCTGCATGCTGGTGATCCCAGCTAATACTTCTGGGGCTCCATATTTACAGACCCTGACAGATCTCTCTGGATCAGGGTACTTCTGGAGACCTCTATTTTGTTGGGAAGACAAAGCTGTCGCTCTTCCACAGAAATATGTTGGAATGTGTCTTCAGAAATATGCCAGGTGGTGTGTCTTCGGAGTTGTCCAGGAGAAAGGTACTCTCACCTTTCAACAAAAGCAGGTGACCCTATTCTTCTAATAACAATGGGTAAGAGTTGCCAAGCACTTGCCATGTTATGTGTCAGACATGGGTCTAAGTGCTTTACATGTATCATTTCATTTAATGCCGACAACCCCTCGAAAGGGAGATTGTCTGAGCTTTGGCTGCCATAACAAAATACCACAGACTGGGTGGGTTAAACAACAGATTAATTTTCTCACAGTCCTGGAGGCTAGAAGTCCAAGATCAAGATGCTGGCATGGTTGAGTTTTCTTGAGAACTTTCTTCCTGGCTTGTGGACAGCCTTCTTCTCCCTGTGTCCTTACGTGGTAGAGAGAAAGAGAGGGAGGGTGTGAGCTCTATGATGTCAATTATAAGAGCACTAATTTCATCATGGAACCTATCTTATCGCCCAACAGCCCCATCTCCGAATGCCATCACACTGGGGATTAGGAATTAAATATACAGACTTCAGGGGAACATAGTTCAATCCATAGCAGAAATATCCTTATTACTGTCATTCTACAAGTAAGGAAATAGGTACAAAGAGCTCAGGGGATTTGCCCATGGTCACATGCAGTGGAATCAGTATCCAATGATTGTCAGTCTGACACATATGAAAAACCATCTTGGGCGCCTGGGTACCTCAGTGGGTTAAAGCCTCTGCCTTCAGCTGAGGTCAGGACCTGGAATCAAGCCCTGCATCGGGCTCTCTGGTCAGCAGGGAGCCTGCTTCCTCCTCTCTCTCTCTCTCTCTCTCTATCTGCCTCTCTACCTACTTGTAATCTCTATCAAATAAATAAATAAATAAAAATCTTTGTGAGGAAGAAGAAAATGGCACAATATTACTAGCCCTGAACCAAAATCATGAATTATGAAGGTGCTTAACAACAGCATCAACAATAACAACAACAAAATATCAAAGCCCTACAACTTTTAAACCAAGGAACAAGCCTTAAAGGGAAACTTCTTTAAAAAGTCCTATATCCTGGTATACCACGGGTGTTAAGCTCTTTTTTTTTTTTTAAAGAATGTACATGAGGGGATGGGCAAAGGTGGAAGGAGAGGGAGAATCTTAAGCAGGCTCCACACCCAGCATGGAGCCCAACATGGGGCTTGATCTCATAACCCTGAGATCATGACCTAAGCCAAAATCAAGAGTCAGATACTTAACCAACTGAGTCATTCAAGTATCCCTGTGTGTAAAGCTTTTTAAACTGAATGTTGATAAAATGTTCTTGACCACTGTGCTATGCAGCTTCTTTCCATGTGGAAGGATGCATTGATCCATCATCCAGGTAGAACACTGAGGAATGCACAATAAACTCTTCACAGGGATGAACATATCCTTCTTTGAAGGCTTTCCAAAAAAGTGCATTTGTTTATTTTCTTAGTTTAAATCATATGTTCTCCTTTCTCTTTAGATATTGACTGAAACAGACTCATACCCTACTGTACAACAAAAAAGGTTTTTGCTTTAAAAAAAAAAACAAAATATCGGTCAATCAACTCTCCTGCCTCTGATTCCATGAACATTGGGTAAACGTCTGATAAAAATTTAACCTATTGAGTGTCTTGCACAAAAAGTGTAGATACTCAAACCTGAACACTCTGGAATGCATATTTCATTAGCAACACTTGTCTTTCCAGTTGCTACACATCATTTGTTGTGCATTTGATTAGCATGGGCTAGTCCCCAAGTCTTATCACCATTGGGAAAAATGAAAAAATAGTTCATGGGTCCCTAAAATTGAAGATTTCCCCAGACTCCATGTTGTCTCTTGTCCTTGGCTTAATAAGTTCCTCCTTCACACCTGTCATTGATCCAATGAAGGCATACTTTCACAATGCTACTTTTCCTTGATTGGAGTCTGGACGATCACAGTTTCGGGTGGCTTACTTTTACAGGTAGCTGACCTTATTGATTATATAGAGATCTTTATATTGATCAGTACTGTACTCTAAAAGGATAACTCTAGATCCTGTAGCTATTACAATACCATTTTTTTTTTCAGAGGAGTTTGGAATTTATTCCAAACTTTTCCAAATTTTGGAATTTATTCCAAAAGTAATCAAAGATCTATGGAGGGTCCTGAGTTTCAAAGGGGCATGGTCGGAACTGTGAGGAGGAGACTGGCATTGGAAAGGTCTGTAAAAATATTACTACACCGTTTCAAATTCAATCAACTTTCAGTGCAATAGCCTTCCCACATCCATACAGTTTGGATCCATTTTCTTCCCTATCCCCACTGTTATCACCCTAGTCCAAGCCATTATCACTTCTCACTTCATTTTCTATGAAGTCTCCTAACAAGTCTCCCTGCTTCCTCTTTTTCTCCCATGAAGATCAATCCTTTACATGGTAACTAGAGAATTTTTTTAAAATTCATTTTTATATAATTCATACACCCTAAATACATCCATTTAAAGTTTACAATTAAGTGGATTTTAATATATTCGCAAGATTGTGCAACTGCTGCAAGTGTCTTATTTTTAAGGGTTTATTTAATTTTATTTACTTTTAAATATTTTATTTATTTTATTTGAGAAAGAGAGAGAGAGAGAACAAGCAGGGAGAGGGAGAAGCAGTCTCCCTGCCGAACCAGGAGCCCAATGTGGGCTCAATCTCAGGACCCTGGGATCATGACCTGAGTCGAAGGTAGACACTTAACCAACTGAGCTGCCCAGGTGCCCCTTAAAGATTTTATTTTTAAGTAATCTCTACACTCAGCACGGAGCTTGAATCACAACCCAGAGATCAAGAGTTGCACGTTCTACTGACTAAGCCAGCCAGGCACCTGAAAGTGTCTATTTTAAAACATTTTAATTATGCCTCAGAAAAACTCATACCTGTTAGCAGTAATTTCCCATTCCTCCGTCCTCCGGGCCCCTGGCAACCATGAATCTACTTTCTGCCTCTATGTATTTGCTGATTCTGGACACTTCATATAAATGAAATCACAGAAGTGGCTTTTGTGTCTTGCTTTTGACACGTAGTGTAATGCTTTCAAAGTCTATCTTTGTTGAAGCATGCATCAACACTTCATTTCTTATGACCAAATAATATTCAGTTGTATGGACATAACACATTTTACATTTCTACCAGGAGTGTGTGAGGTGCCCAGTTTCTTCACATCCCTCATCAACATTGGTTATTGTCTATCTTTTTTTATAATAGTCATCTAATGGTTGCGAAGAACCATCTCATTGTGGTTTTGATCTGTTTCCTTGATGAATAATAATGTTGAGAATCTCTCAATGTACTTACTTTTGGTATATCATCTTTTTTTTTTTTTTTAAGATTTTATTTGTTTGACACAGAGAGAGAGAGAGCACAAGCAGGGGGAGTGAGAGAGAGAGAGAAGCAGACTCTCACTGAGCAGAGATCCCTATGTGGGGCTTGATCATGACCTGGGCTGAAGGCAGACACTTAACCAACTGAGTCACCTAGGCATCGGACTTTTGGTAAATCATCTTTGTAGAAATGTCTATTCAGCTCCTTTGCGCATTTTTTAAAAAATAGGGTCATCTTTTTATTAATGAGTTACAAGAGTGCTTTACATATTGTAAGCATAACTTCCTTCTCAAATATGGTTTCCAAGTATTCTTTTCCCATTCTCTGACTTGTTTTTTATGGTATTGTTTGTAGCATCAATGTTTTTAATTTTTATGAAGCCTAATCTAGCTATTTTATTCTTCTGTTTTTTATGCTTTGATGTCATCTCAAAGTTTACCTAACTCGAGTTCATGGAGATATACTCCTCTGTTTTCTTCCAAGAGTTTTATAGTTTCAGCTCCTATATTTATGGCTTTGATCTATTTTGAATTAATTTTTGTGTATGATTGTGGTGGGCGTCCAGTTTCATTCTTTACATAGAATAATAGAGCAATATTTGTTGAAACAACTACAGATTTCTTTAAAAAGTATAGATCGGATCATAATCCTTCTCTGATTAAAAGTTTTAATAACTTTCCATTGCACTTACAATAAAATCCAGACTTCTCCACCTACTTCTTCACTCTCATTTTATGCCACTCTCATTCTTGCTCACCAGGCTGCAGGGTCTCTCATTTCCCAGAATAAATAAAACTTAGGTTTTTCCTTAGTTTCCTCATCTTTTTTTCATTTCTCACCTTTTTTTTTTTTTTTAAGATTTTATTTATTTATTTGACAGAGAGATCACAAGCCAAGAGACAGAGGGAGAGGGGAAAACAGGCTTCCCACTGAGCAGGGAGCCTAAGGCAGGGCTCCAACCTTAGACTCAGGGATCATGAGGTGAGCTGAAGGCAACCACTTAACCAACTGAGCCATTCAGGCGGCCCTCATTTCTTACCTTAAATGTCATCTCCTCATACATGAATTTTCTCAACTTTTCTCCTAAAACAGATTATCTATCCCATCCCACTTGTCTCTTATATCACCTCCTGTAATTTTCTTCATAGCTTTATCTATAGATCTACATTTTTACTGCATTAGCTTTTTACTTTTGAGTAATACTTCTTCGCATTTTCCATAGTATTTTGCATTTTGTATACATTTACTTCACAGGTCATGTTGTTAGAAACTGGAGAAACTAGAATTTACAATTAGATGGGATATAAAAAAATCACCTGTCAATTACTCCTACTTTACAGACCCCAAAACCAAAGTCTAAGGAGTGTAGAAGAGTTGTCTGGGGTAAAAAGTTGATTTTGAGAACTCTAATTTCCACACCGATTTGCCCTATACCAACGTGATGCCTTTTTTGCAAAATCACGAAAATGAGGTTTTTTGTAATTTCTTACAGAAATAACATTATTTTTCTAAGCCTTCTTTTTAAAAATGGCTGGAATGGACCTTCAAATGAATGGACAGGACCCCGTTAGGAAGGCCGGAAATCACACTTCACTAGCGCCCAACATGTACCACTTCTTTGTTTCATGCTCCTTGCCTGTCCAGCCTCCTTCTCCCTTCGTCCTTTCCCATCTTCCGGGTCAACCGCCCAAGCACCACTATCCCCGAGGCCCCGCCCCCTTCAGGGCTGCGTGCCCTGCGCCAAGATGGCGCCAGGCGCTTCTGCTCTGGGGAAGTGAGCTCACACTACTCCGGAAGGGAAGGCGGGGAAAGAGCAGGCGGGTGGGTGACCCGCCGTGGGGCTGTGGGTGGGGCGGCGGCCGCAGCTGTGGCATTCACGTTTGGGGCTGGAGAGAGGGAGAGGAACTCGCCGGCTCCTGGGAGCTCAGTCGAGGTCCCAGGGCCGGGGGGTTGGAGGAAGTCGCCCCGAGAGGCTCGCCACGGGCCGGAGGAGAGACGGCCCTGGGAGCCGGCGTCCCGCCCCCGGCGGCCTCCTTCCCCGTCCCTCCTCCCGGGCTGCGCGCGGGCGGCCGCGGCTCTGTCTCGGGGGCTGCGGCGGGAACCGTCGAGCAGGCTGCACGGAACCCTCCTTCAGAGGACCTGCTGGAGGAGAAGAGGGAGCGCGGTGGCTCAGGCCGTCAGCTCAGAGGTCAGGCCTCGGGTCGCGGTCCATGGTCCTCCGTCCTTCGCCCAGCCCTCTTGGCTAGAGTCCGCGACCTCCCCACGCTGCTTCAGCCTCTTTTTTTTTTTTTTTTCCAGTATGCCACCAAACCGTGTGGCAGGGTGAGGTTTTTTCCTCCCTGCTTTTGCCGAGAAGGAGATACATATTTAAAGGATCTCTGTCTTCATTGCTGCCCCTGCCCTCTTAAAAGTTTTCCTTTGGTAGGAATGCTTGTAGTCCTCCCGTGGACGATTTGATGATTCCCACTCCAGCCGCGGGCCTGATTTAGTAACTGGAATCACCTTCAGATCAGATCTTAAAGATTACCTACAAAACTCCGCTGCAGAGTTGTTCTCTCCCGTCCAAGAAGGGCAAATGGACTTCGGAGTTAAGATGCAGGGAGGTGAACCACTGGCAACAATGAAAGTCTCAGAGAGTGAAGGGAAGCTGGAGGGCCTGGCCACAGCGGTGACCCCGAACAAGAACAGCAGCAACAGCAGCTGTGGGGGTGGAATCAGCAGCAGCAGCAGCAGCAGCAGCCGCGGTGGCAGTGCAAAAGGCTGGCAGTACAGGTATGACACTTTCTTCAAGGTGATTTCCTCAGGTGGGGGTAACAAGTCTTCATTTCTGCAGCTGTTGAAAGGTAAAGTAACCCACTGATTTCCCGAAACAACATCTCAGACCTAGGATCTCATCTTTCATTAGCAAGGTTTCTATTCATTCATTCGTCCATTCAACAGGTTATTTATTGAAGGCCTTTTGGAGGATACATAAATGTATCCGTCAACTTCCTCTAATATCCCTAGAGTTAATCCCTCCTCTGATTTAATTTTTCTGCACTCAACTTCTGTTTTTGCTCGTGTTGCAATTTGTTCGCAGGCCTGCCTCTCCTGCTAGATTGTGAGGGCAGGAACTGCTTAACTCAGCTCTCTCCAAAGGCTCGCACTTGCTAGCCTTAGAAACCTTCATAGAATGATTGAATGGAATCATTTAATAAGAATATTCTCACCTCAGTTTGTGACTTAAAAGGGGAGCCATGCATAAATAATTTGAATACAGGGGCACAGGTACAGATGCTCCTGCCTTTGATACTCCAGACCAGGGAGCCTGAAGATGGTTCAGTTTGAGTTGGTCGGGCCATTTACAAGCTCTGTCTTGTTGAGAAATTCTACATTTGTTCATTTTTATTGATATGAGGAAAAAAATTTACGGAACAGGAAAAGAGTGCTGGAAAAGCAATGGTAGTTTTGTTTTTGTTTTTGATATGTAAAGTAGAGAGGGATATAACCATCCAAAATCTTTTTAATTGAGCTATATTTTACATGTAACTTAATTATATTCACACATACAAATAAGGATTCCTTATTTGCATGTGTTTTCGAAGTGATCACAGTGCATCTAGAGAACATCACTAGATATAGATACAACATTTTTTTTTTAAGGATATAGTTACTTATTTTAGAGAGAGAGCAAGCGTGAGAGAGCACACGTGCCCGTGCAAGAGTGCACCAGGACTGGGCATGCAAAGGGAAGAGCAGAGGGAGAGGGAGAGAATCTCAGACTCCCTGCTGAGTGTGAAGTTTGACTCCAGGCTCAGTATCACCACCCTGAGATCACAACCGGAGCCGCAATCAAGAGTTGGCCACCTAATTGAGATGAGCCACCCAGGCATCCCAGTAGTTACGTTTTTTTTATTGTGTTGAGAACTTCTAAGATTTCTCTCTAAGCAACTTATAAACACACAATATAGTATCTTTTTTTTTTTTTTTTAAGATTTTATTTATTTATTTGACAGAGATACAGCCAGAGAGGGAACAGAAGCAGGAGAGTGGGAGAGGGAGAAGCAGGCTCCCCACTGAGCAGGAAGCCCCATACGGGGCTCAATCCCAGGACCCTGGGATAGTGACCTGAGTTGAAGGCAGATGCTTAATGGCTGAGCCACCCAGGCACCCCAAAATATAGTATCATTAATTATAGTCACCATGCATTACACCCCCAGGACTTATTTTGTAACTGGAAGCTTGTACTTTTGGATTACCTTCACCCAGTTCACAGCCCAACCCTCCACTCTACACCCCCTCTCTGGCAACCACTGATCCGTCTCTGTTACCTATGAGTTCATTTTTTTTCATGAGTTCATTTTTATTTTGTTTTGTTTTTTAAGTTTCCACATATAAGAGACCATACAGTATTTGGTTGTTTTTGTCTGACTTATTTCATTTAACATAATGCCCTCAAGGTCCACCCATGTTGTTGCAAATGGCAGGATTTCCCTTTTTTTGTGGCTGAGTAATATTCCATTTTATATACCACATTTTCTTTTATTTGTTCATCTGTTGTGGACACTTAGGTTGCTTCCATGGCTTAGCTATAGTAAAGAATGCTGCATTGAACATGGGGGTGCAGACAATCTTTTCAAGTTAATGTTTTCTTTTCTTTTCTTTCTTTCTTTTTTTTTTTTCAGATAAATACCCAGAAATAGAATTGGCTAGATCACCAGAATCTTTTTTTTTTTTTTAAAGATTTTATTTATTAATTTGACAGAGAGAAATCACAAGTAGACAGAGAGGCAGCCAGAGAGAGAGAGAGAGGGAAGCAGGCTCCCTGCTGAGCAGAGAGCCCGATGCGGGACTCGATCCCAGGACCCTGAGATCATGACCTGAGCCGAAGGCAGCGGCTTAACCCACTGAGCCACCCAGGCACCCTAGATCACCAGAATCTTTAGAGTGAATGAAATCAGACTAATTTATGGTATTGAAACTAAAGGAATGAATTTTGTTTAACTGACTGCCTGTGTACCTAATTCTAGTCCTTTTCAGCCTTGTGCTGTTTGTAGTTGTGAAATTTTTGTGAAATTTGAAAGAACTAAAACCAAGATTTTGTAAAGGGTATACATTTATCATGAATAATATCCATATATGTGAAATATGCATGACTATATTAGCATACAGAAATGAAGTGTAGAAAATTATAACTTTTTATTGATAAATGACTATAGGGCAAGAAAGTATATTACGTTATTGTGAGATGCTCAGGCGCACTTTTGGAATCAGCATGACCTTTTTTTTTTTTTTTTTTTTTTTAATTTTTTTGTGGCTTAAGACTAACCTATAAAATTAGCAGTTACTTGGTAGGGATATTTTGATATGACTTTAGGAAGCAAAATAAAGTAATATTCCAAGTCAGAAGTCAGTCTTCTGTTTTTCTTAGCTTTTTGAAACCCAGTCTCGATTGAATTGAGAAGTGAAACAGGTTTCTTAGTCCTGGAGAAAGTTGTCATAAAACCATACACAAAGTACTTCTGTACTTTGATTCAAAATCGTAATATCCCCTATTTAGAGTATTATTTAATGGCTACATAATTTTCAAACTAGAATCTGTTAGAAGCACAAGTGAAAAAGATTATCATGGGAAATGTACCAGTGAAAATGGCAACTGACAATGTAGGACAGTCCAAGAAGATTTGAAAAATTAACATGCAGACTCACATGCAGACTCAGCTATATTACTTCCTAGTACAATGATCAGTCACAGTGACCTAAGTCATCCAGGAAAACACTCTGTGTTAAGAAGGAACTCCTCCCCATGCAGATATAAATGCTTTTCTATACATACATATTTTTATTTTAATGAGGCTTGTCCAAGGCTAATTCTTAACCTACCCCCCAATCTAATTTGTCCCTTTTCAAATTAGACATTGATCAAGTAGTTTCTCTATTGTCCTGTGTTACTCTCTTTACCTGGCTTCTTCCCCTGAGACTGGGTCTCTAGACTTCAAAAACAACAATAATAAAATCCAGCCTAATCCTTTCCTCTTGAAAGTCATATACACTCAGCTGCCTCCTTTTCCTTAATCCTCATTTAGCGCTTGAGTCAACAGTTGGCTCTATCCTCCCCAAGGATATGAGTGAAAATGATGAGTTTTTTAGATTCATATTCCCATTTATTTCTTTGTAAGTGTATTTGTTACAGCTCTTTTCTTGGTGGTGGTTTTTTTGTTTTTTAAGATTTTTTTTTAAAAGATTTTATTTATTTGACAGAGAGATCACAAGCAGGCAGAGAGAGAGAGTGAGAAGCAGGCTCCCCGCTGAGCAGAGAGCCCGATGCGGGGCTGGCTCCCAGGACCCTGAGATCATGACCCTAGCCGAAGGCAGCGGCTTAACCCACTGAGCCACCCAGGTGCCCCTAAGATTTTATTTTTAGGCAATCTCTATACCCAACATTGAGCTAGAACTCAAAACCCCTGAGGTCAAGAGTTGCATACTCCATTGATTAAGCCAGCCGAGCGCCTCTCTTTTCTTTCTTTCTTTCTTTTTTAAATTTTTTAAAATTTATTTGACCGAGAGAGAGAGAGAGAGAGAGAGAGATCGAGATCACAGGTAGGCAGAGAGGCAGGCAGAGAGAGGAGTAAGCAGGCTCCCTGCTGAGCAGAGAGCCCGATGCGGGCCTCGATCCCAGGACCGTGAGATCATGACCTGAGCCGAAGGCAAAGGCTTTAACCCACTGAGCCACCCAGGCACCTGCGCCTCTCTTTTCTTGACTTGATTACTTTCTTTTGGTTTCTCCTTATCTCAGTTATCTTTGTTTGGCTCTTTTCCTTAAAAGGCTGGTGTGATATTCCATCATCTTCTTAAGCTGTGTGTTTTCTGTTTGTTATTTTGTTCTCCATGGCCTCAGCTATTTCTGGAACTTGGGAGCCAATATATTCAACTGTACCTGTAATTTGCTACTATCCCATTTTAAAAATGGAGATTTTTGGTCATGTCTTACTGAGTAGTTGAAATTCAGTAAAGACCCTATGATTAAGACCCTGGGCTTTGGCTTTGCAAACTTAGACAGTTAGTGTAATGTTTTCAAAGTTTATAAATGCTGTAACGTATATCATTACTTCATTCTTTTTTATGGTTGAATAATATTACATTATATGAATATACCACATTTCACTTATGGATTTGTCAGTTGGTGGACATTTGAGATGTTTCCATTTTGTGGCTATTATGAATAATGCTACTTTGAACATTTGTGTTCAGGTTTTGTGTGGATGCGTGCTTTCATTTCTCTTTGGTGTATATCTAGGATGGAATTGCTGGTTCGTATGGTAACTTAATGTTTAACTTTTCGAGGAACTGCCAGACTATTTTCTAAAGTGGCTGCACCATTTTACATTCCTGTCAGCAGTGTATTAGGGTTTTAATTTTTTCACATCCTTATGAGCACTTGTCTTAATTATCGTAGTGATTGGGGTCTTTCATTGTGGCTTTGAATTACATTTTCCTGATGTCTAAAAGCATTGAGCATCTCTCATGGTTATTTGTATATCTTTGGAGAAATGCCTATTAGATCCTTTGCCCATTTTTAAGTTGGATTATTTATCTTTTTATTATTGAGTTGTAAGAGTTTTTTATGTATTCTGGATACATTTCCTTATCAGATATATGATTTGCAAATATTTTCTCCTATTCTGTGGAATACTTTTTCACTTTTTTCATGATACTGTTTACAGCACAAAAAACTTATACTATTCATGAAGTCCAATCATTTAAAAAAATTTTTTTTCTTATACTTGGTGTCACATCTAAGAACCGTTGCTAAGTCTGGGACTGCAAAGGTTAATGCATATATTTTTGTCTAAGAGTTTATATTAACACATTTAGGCCTCTGATCCATTTTGAGTTACTTTTTAAATGATTTTATATATACATATAAATATATTTTTTTAAGATTTTATTTGTTTATTTGACAGAGAGATAGGGAAAGAGTACAAGTAGACAGAATGGCAGGCATAGGGAGAGGGAGAAGCAAGCTCTCTGGTGAGCAGAGCAGGGAGCTCGATGTGGGCTCAATCCCAGGACCCTGGAATCAAGACCCGAGCCAAAGGCAGGTGCTTAACCGACTAAGCCACCCAGGTGCCCATGATCAATTATGTTTCTTTTGTGAAGTGTCTACTTATATGTTTTATTCATTTTTCTGTTTTTTTCTCAATATTTTTCTTGTTAATATACTTGAAGTATATTTTAAAATATTATATGCCAATTAATATTTTTAATACCAATAGTCCTCTAAAGATATTTTGTTGCCTTTTTCTTTTTTTAAACAGGTAAAAGAAGTAAGTACATACAGTGAAATGCTTACCTTGCATACTTGTCCTCTCTGCCCAGTTTCCCTCCCTGGAGTCAATATCTTTTACTGATTTCTTCACTATAGTTCCAGAGAAATTTATATTAGTTCTTTATATAATAAACATATACAACATATTCAATTTTGTATAGTTAAATTACTTGCTAAACTTGGTACAAAGATTTTCCTAGCTGTGTTTTAATTTTTACATGTTTTCAGGCATATAGAAAACTTATCACTTCTACCTTTTTTCCTTTCACTTCGAATTATAGAAAGTTATTTATTATTTCATTTTTTAAGTACTTTCCATGCCCAGTGTAGGGTTTGTACTCACAACCCCGAGACCAAGGGTTGGATGTTCTACCAACTGATCCCATAGAAAGGTGTTTTTTTTTTTAAGATTTAATTAATTAATTAATTAATTAATTTGAGAGAATGAGTGTGCATGCATGGGTGCTCATGAGCTAGTGTAGAGAAGGGCGGAGAGGGAGAAGCAGACTCCCAAATGAGCAGGGGAACCCAATGCAGGGCTTGATTTCAGGACCCTGGGATCCTGGCCTGAGCCAAAGACAGATGCTTAACTAAGGACTTTCAGATGCCTGAAAGTTTGATGTGTTGGTTTTTTTTTTTTTTTTAAGATTATTTATTTATTTATTTGACAGACAGAGATCACAAGTAGGCAGAGAGGCAGGCAGAGAGAGGGGGGGGAAGCAGACTCCCTGCCGGGTAGAAAGCCTGATTTGGGGCTTGATCCAAGGATCCTGGGATCATGACCTGAGCCGAAGGCAGAGGCTTTAACCCACTTAGCCACCCAGGCGCCCTTGAAAGTTATTTTTTATAAATACTTAACTTTTTTGTGTGGTTTTAAAATGTTTTGGTAACTATATATTTATTTTGAAATATGTGAGATAGTGTATTACCTACTTTTATGTTATAAATTATCCCAAAATTTAGTGTGTTGAAACAGCAACATTTTTTAATCCCACAATGTTGTGAAGCTTAGGTGGATCCACTGGTTCTGGGTCTTTCAGAAGGCTACAGTCATCTTGAGGCTCAACTGGGAGGAATTTGCTTCCTGGCTTACCTCGTGGCTCTTGGCACAATGCAGTTGCTTTGACCTGTTGGCCAAAGACCTCAGTTCCTCATAAACTGACCGCCAGCCACCTCCTTTGTTCTTGGCTGCATGGGCCTTTCCACAGAGCATCTTACTACTTGGCAGCATGTTCACCAGAGAGAGGAAGTGAGAAAGCAAGAGAATGCTATCAAGTGGAAGTCAGTCTTTTGTAACTTAACCATGGAAGTAAAGTCCTCTCACTTCTCACTGTTCACTAGGTGGCTCAGTTGGTTGAGTGACTGCCTTCAGTTCAGGTCATGAACCTGGAGTCCTGGGATCAAATCTATCCCGCATCGGGCTCCCTGCTCAACTTGGGGTTGGTGGTCTGCTTCTGCTTCTGATCTGCCCCCTCTCATGCTCACTTGCCCTCATTCTCTCTCTCAAATAAATAAATAAAATCTTTATTAAAAAAAAAAAGTGGTAAAGGTCAGCCCACACACGGGTGTGAAAACCAGTGGGGTGGGGATTGCTAGGATCCGGCTAAGAAGGTGCCTATTACAGATGTTAGTATAAATAGACTCTAGATTGTCATCTTCTGTTGAGATATATTTAACAAGTAGGCAGTTGAATATTTGTTTCTAAAGCTGAGGGTTTGGGACTAAAACTGTCTAGAAATAAGAGGAGCTACTAGGTGATCTGTTGCAATGATCTAGACATGAGATAATACAGGAAAGGTGTTAGTAGGCTGGAAAAGAAGGAAACTTGTTAAAGAAGGAAACTGAGGAAGGTTGACAGACTTTGGTGATTGGTTGGAGGGTTGTAGTGAGGGAAGGGAGTAAAAATTGGCATCAGTCATCCAGATTTGAACCTTTGAGAAATCCACAGGAGAAACAGATTTGGGGAGTCAAATGATGCATTTGGTTTTAGGTATGTTGAGCTAAAGTTGCCAGAATGTTTAAGTTGCATATCTAGCTAGACTTTAGAGATGTGGGGCATTAGGAAGGTAAATAATTGCCTTTATAGTATCCAGAGTGTTTTCATGTCTGTTGTCTCATTTAACCCTCACAACAACTCTTATGGGAAGGCAGAACATTGTTATCCCCATTTTACAGTTGAAGAAAATGGAGGTCAAATGAATTGGCCAAGGCTAAGTAGCTATTAAGTGGAAGAACTTTTATTTCTAGGTGGTTATTTGTGTAGAGGTATTTAAAGTGGATAAACTCTCTAAAGGAATGAATAAAAATTATTTTATTTTTTTTAAAGATTTTATTTATTTGAGAGTGCCTGGGTGGCTCAGTCAGTTGGGTGTCTTACCTTGGGCTCAGGATCCTGGGATCGAGTCCCGCATTGGGCTTCCTGCTTCTCTAGAGGCCTGCTTTTCCTTTCTGCCTCTGCCTGCTGCTCTGCCTACTTATGCTCTCTAGCTCTCTGTCAAATAAACAAATAAAATCTTTAAAAAAAAAAAAGGGAAAGAAAAATCCTTTTATTTATTTGAGAGAGAGTGAGCAGGAGCTGTGGGGGACAAAGGGAGTGAGAGAAGCAGACTTCCTGCTAAGCAGAGAGTCCGATTCTGGGCTCAGTCCCAGGACCCTGGATCATGACCTGAGCTGAAGGCAGACATTTAATCCAGGTGTTTTATTAATAATAATTATTATCTTTAAAAGATTTTTATTGAGAGAGAAAGAGCGTGAGAGTGTGTGTGCGCAAGTGGGGGAGGAGCAGAGAGAATCTCAAGCAACTCTGTCCTGAGCAGGGCTAGATCCCATGACCCTGAGACCATGACCTGAGCCAAAATCAAGAGTCGGGTGCTTACCTGACTGAGCCACTCTGGTGCCCCCAAGGAATGAAGAATTACTGATAAATTGTTTAGAAATTGTGGTTTCATCATTTACTAGTGGTCTAAATCAGGTAGCAAATATTTTTGAGCCTCTACCATGTGTGAATCCCTGTTAATTCCAAATTAATGTATACATTCACAACAGTGAAAAGTAAGGACTCCCAAGGCTTATTTGGGGAGGAATATGAGCAGGAATCATAAAGAGAAGAGAGGTGCCTGGCTAGCTCAGTTGGTAGAGCATGCCACTCTTGATTTTGGGGTTGTGAATTCAAGTCCTGTACTGATGTAGAGATTATTTAAAAATAAAATCTTCCAAAGAAAAACAAAAAAAGGAAAAAAAAAAAAGAAGAGCCTCAGCTGCATTTGCAACTTATATCATGATGACCCTTTTAAAAACCAAAGCTGAGAAGTAAATTTATTAGATCAGCCTTAAATGTTCTTTCCAAAATAATTTATATTTATATGTTGTGGTCCTTGCTCACCATTTGAAAGGAAAATAGATTTCTTAATTTTGGGTTTTTCCTTTTTTTATAATAAATGTTTAAAGTGTATAAAATGTGCTTATTTCCATTGTTTTCATATTCTTCATGTCAGTTTTTAGAAAAATTTACAAATCTGCAAATATGCCACTTGTTTATTGAAATGGACAGAAGAGAACTACCCAGAGGAGGAACTGAATAGCACATTGGGGTATATAACAGGCCTGCTTTTCTTACTTTGGGTTCCATGCTGGCTAAGCACCATTAACAAACAGGCAGATCTACTTTCCTCATTACCAAATAATTACGGGTTTCAGTTAATGGATAGAAGTCTACAAAGGTATAGTTTAGAAATAATTTTTATGGTCAGACCTGGTGTCTACCACTATAAATATCTGTTACAAGGAAGAATACCTGTTTGCAAATGGGGAAAGGAGATCTGCCTAAATATAACATAACATTTACTGTCTTCAAGCCTTGACTGAGTTTGATTTGAAGAAGTTGTGAATATTTGCTTTTTTTTTCTGTAGGGGTTAAAGGGAAGTTGAATGTATATTTCTGTACCCTAGCTTTTGTTTTCTTTATCTGAAATTGGCTATCAATGCTAGTAAAAATAAGGGAAAGGCAACTTAGAGGCATGTATAAAATATTGTTCCAAAAATCTAGTGAGAACTCTACCAAACCTTGAGGAAGAAGGTTTCGCTAATAATGGAATATTCTAATTTCTTAGGTTGTATATTTTTCCTCTGTAGATCTAAATACAGTCCATTTGTTACATAGAAGTTATAGTGTATCAAAACTATACAAATAGGTTAATGTTAGGACATGCAAATTAGTCTTTTTAATCCTTTTCAAATTGCATAATTTAGGTTCCAGAAGAAATGTCCATAAATAGATTTGTTGGAAATTATGTCTTTTTAAACTCTTCTGTTTTTGCTTTTGAAAATAGTGGAGAATATTCTTTTTTTTTTTTTTTAAAGATTTTATTTATTTATTTGTCAGAGACAGAGGGAGAGAGAGCAAGCGAGCACAGGCAGACAAAGAGGCAGGCAGAGGGAGAAGCAGGCTCCCCGCCGAGCAAGGAGCCCGCTGTGGGACTCGATCCCAGGACCCTGGGATCATGACCTGAGCCGAAGGCAGCTGCTTAACCAACTGAGCCACCCTGGCGTCCCTAGTGGAGAATATTCTTGATGTAAATTATACCCTTGCAGAGAGGGAAGATCTTGGTTTCCTTTGTTTGAGGGAACATCTTCCCTAGCTGAGAATCTTCCCTTATACTGATCTTGCTTAATAAAATGATTGTGTCCAGACTTAATCAGGTTTAAATTAAAACCAAATTGCCTGATTTAATAATTACTCTTTTGGCATTACCATCTGGGTTTAGAACAACTTAGTTTGGTGGTAAAAGAAATGATTCTCTTTTGGGTTTATTAGGTCTTGTAACAAAGCATGATTTCCCACTCAGAGTCTCCCTGTATTTAAGTTTTGGCTGCCTTTGCCGTTTACTTCCGTTGCTGTTCTTGAGGTTGGTCAGAAGGGCCCTGGAGGGGAGAAACTGAAGTCTGTGGTTGCTGCTGGCTGCAGCTGGAAAACCTAGTCAAGGATGGTAGGGGGAGAGAGTGAAAAAAAAAAGAAGGAAAATAGGGAAAGAAAAAAGGACAGAGCAAAGAGATAAGAGATGGGGGAGAAGGAGAAGTTGGGAGACTTCCAACAACTATACCAAATGAGAATGGTATAAATGTGAGATGAAACCAGTAGTTGCTTCTAAAACAGCTTTCTTATCCTTGATAGAGGCCTTTTTAAAGTGGTGCCTGAGCCTGTACCATCATTTCTAGAAAAAAATTTTTTAAGATTTTAAAAATGTATTTATTCGACAGGCAGAGATCACAAGTAGGCAGAGAGGCAGGCAGAGAGAGAGGGAGAAGCAGGCTCCCTACTGAGAGAGCCCGATGTGGGGCTCGATCCCAGGACCCTGGGATCATGACCCAAGCCGAAGGCAGAGGCTTTAACCCGCTGAGCCACCCAGGTGCCCTTGTACCATTATTTCTACAAAGAAAACTTCTTTATCATTTTGAAGATGTTTCACATATTTATAACATAAATGAAAAGTATATTTTTAATGTAATTTTTTGGAATAGGTAGTATGTTCAGTTTATTAAAAAAATACTTAGAAGGTGAAAAATCATTTCCCATCCTCTACTGGTTCAGGTCTCCTCCTACCTAAAAATGGCTTCTTGCATATGCTTCCAGGGTGGGTTTAAAAAAAAAAAAAAGATTTATTTATTTTTATTATTTATTTGAGGCAGGGAGGGAGAGGGAGAGAATTGAGGGAGGGTCAGAAGGAAAGAGAGTCTTTTTTTTTTTTTTTTTAATTTTATTTATTTATTCGACAGACAGAGATCACAAGTAGGCAGAGAGGCAGGCAGAGAGAGAGAGAAAGAGAAGCAGGCTCCCTGTGGAGCAGAGAGCCGGACGCGGGGCTCGATCCCAGGACGCTGAGATCATGACCTGAGCCGAAGGCAGCGGCTTAACCCACCGAGCCACCCAGGCGCCCCAGGAAAGAGAGTCTTAAGCATACTCCAGGCTGGGCTCAATCTCATGACCCCAAGATCATGACCTGAGCTGAAACCAAGAGTTGGATGTTTAACTGACTGCACCATCCAGGTATCCCTCCAGAGATTTTTTTTTTTTTAAAGAATTAAGCAAATATATGTTTGCTGCACTTTTAGTTTGATCACAGAGGTATTTTGCTGTGTGTATTAGTTCAGATTGCCAAAGCAAAATACTTTGCACTGGCTGGCTTAACACAGATTTGAGAGGGAGGGAGGACATGAGAGAAAAGGGCACTAATTTCCTCATAGAGGACCCCAGACTTGTACACATGTCATCTTGCAAGCATATAAATGTATTTGTGAGAAAAATACCCAGTGGTGATATTATTGAGTTAGTTTGTTTTTGATAGTTATTGTCAGATTTCTCTTCATTGGGGTGTACAGTGCTAATGTCTGAGTGCTTACCTTCTGTCAGCCTTGTCAGGGTAACACTTTGTCAAGGTAACATATTAATTAGAATGGAGAGAATGCAAAAGTTTGTTATGTTGAAAATGGTGTTTCATTGTAGTTTTAATTTGCTTCTATCTTATGAGTGAGGTTTTAGCTACAGTTTTGAATGGGATTTTATCCTGTTTTGCCATCATGGTATTTTTAAAATAACTAATTTTGAATATTCTCTATAAATGTAATACTGATGTCTTAAATTTTTTTTTTAATTTTATTTATTTATTTGTCAGAGAGAGCATGTGCGCACAGAAGCAGGCAGAGGCAGAGAGAAGCAGGCTCCCTGCCGAGCAAGGAACCTGATGTGGGACTTGATCCCAGGACCCTGGGATCATGACCTGAGCTGAAGGAAGTGGCTTAACCAACTAAACCACCCAGGTGTCCCTTAATTTTTTTTTTTTTGTTACTGTTAGATTCTTGGTAATTCAAAGAGATGCTTTTTTTTTTTTTTTTTTAACTATTTATTTATTTATCGGGGGTTGGGGAGCGCACAAGCAGGAGGGAGTGGCATGCAGAGGAAAAGTAGGCTTCCCACTGAACAGGACCCTGGATCATGATCTGAGCCAAAGGCCATTCTTAACCGACTGAGCCACCCAGGAGTCCCAGAAAGGTATGCTTTCATCTTAGAATATACAATGTATATTTTAAAGTAATATTTAAAAACTTTTACAGAAGTTTGTAGCTATACAAGTTGTGGAATCATTTGATTATATAGATATTTATAATTAGGAGGTGATCTGTTTCCTAGCAATAGGGAGTTTGAAAGGGTGTGTGTGTGTGTGTATGTGTGTGTGTGTATGTGTATGTATGTATGTATATGTGTGTATTGCTACCAAACTGTTATTTAAAAGATCAAGAGACTGGGATGCCTGGGTGGCTCAGTCGGTTAAGGCACTGCCTTTGGCTCAGGTCATGATCCTAGGGTCCTGGGATCGAGTCCTGCATCGGACTTCTTGCTTGGTAGGGAGCCTGCTTCCCCCCACCCCCACCTGCCTCTCTGCCTACTTGTGATCTCTCTGTCAAATAAATAAATAAAATCTTTAAAAAAAAAATCAAGATTTTTCTTTTATTTAAACAAAAGAATGAGCCTTTTTATTTTCTGCATTTTTAAAAATAACATTTATAGGTACTTTGAAGGGGGGAGCTTGAGTTTTTGAATTTGTTGTTACTTAGATCATAAATATGAAATTTTCCAAAGAAGAATTAACTCTTTTTAGTCCAGTAATAAATGAAGGAAAGCAAACATTGATTGTTGTATCTTGTGTGGTTGTCCCCCCCCTTTTTTTGTTTATTCAAATATGAAGGAAAAAAAAATGATTTCATTTTTCTTTTTACTTTCAGTTTAGAAAGAATTAGTCCAAAGAAAGAAAACATTTCTTTATACTCATTTCTTGAATTCTTCTATTACAGACAAAAATGTTACTCTTGAGTATATTTGGGAGCTATGTATGGTTTAAAACAGAAAGAGAGAAAAAAAAATAAAATAAAACCAGAGAGAGATACATGTCAAAATGGAAGGCGAGCATAGATGTAGATAGTGAGGGTGGCAGTGAGACTTCCATTGCCTCAATATTCTTTAGGTCTGTGATGCCTTGGTCTTACTGAAATGGCTATTGTGAAGACCTTTTAGAAGTATATGAGGGATAAGTAAGTATCACTATGTAAGTAAGTTATGGTACCAGAAAAAGTTTTCTACTTAAAAAATTTTTAATTATAAATGCAGTGTTGCTCTTATTTGCAAATTTTACTTTTGAAATAACAATTTCCTATTGAGAAAAACCTTTAGAGTTTTAAGAGATGAGTGATGTACACACATTTAAGTTAAGGGTTATCTAACACATGAGAAAACTGAGGTCCAGAAAGATTGATTTGACCAAGGTCACTCATGGCAATAGTCAGTGGGAAAATCAGAACTAGATCCTGTTTATCTTTTATGAGTTTATTCCACAGTGTAACATTACCTTGCACTTAAGTTTTAGAAACTTAATTTTGAACATAAGAGGTATTGAAAAGCCTACTAGTAACATCTGAAAGTCCTGTTCATAGGTAAGAGCTATACCCCATTTTTGTTGGCAAACAATGCTGCCTTCGGCTGGTGTGAGGAAATAGCTCCTTGTTCTTCCTTAAAGGATGGGAGTTAAATTGGTTGTAACCTCTTTGGAGATCAAGTTGGTGAAAGGCCTAGAAACAACGCCGTTCGTAAGGTGACTGGTTAACTATATGATACTGCCATAAAATGGATGACTGTGCAGATGTTAAGAATGAGTTAGACCCATATGTGTCAGTACAAAACGATCCCTAAGAAAACTGTGGGAAAAGCTCCCGGCTGGCTTAGTTAAGTATCTGCCTTTGGCTCGGGTGATGATCCCGAGGTCCTGGGATCGAGCCCTGCATCGGGCTCCTTGCTTGGCAGAGAGTTTGCCTCTCCCTCTACTGCTCCCCTCGCTTGGAGTCTCTCTCTCTCTCATATTAAAAAAAAAGTTCAAAGCCATAAGAAAAAAAAGAGAAAGAAAAGCAGGGTACAGAACTGTGCATATAATTGCAAGCATTTGTTTAAAAAAATAAATGTGTGTGTGTGTGTGTGTGTGTGTGTACATGTGCATTTGTAGGTGCATATTATATCTCTGAAGAAGTACACAAGAAATTGAGAGAAATCCTTGTCTCTGAGGAGGGGAACTGGTGGCTAGATGACAGGGTTGGATAATGTAATACATAGTAATGCTTGTGGGAGACAGTCCTTCCTCTGTCCCTTACTGTTTTTTCCTCCCAAAATTTGTATAACAAACAGTCTTAGAAGATATAGTATCTTCCTTGTGAACTAAAGTCACTTTATTTACCATCCAATAAACATAAGGTCTCCTTGCTGCAGAGGTCAGGCTGACTTACTGGCCACTGAAAGATCTGGGTTCCCTGTACACAAGGTTCCTCACCTGTATGACAGCCTTCTGCCGGTGTAGGCATCTCTGGTCCTCTTTGCATTGCCCTGTGTGATCGGAACTATGGCTGTGGCTGCTGAAGTCTCTTGTCTCTGTCTCAGGAGTCTCATGCCTTCTGCCAGCATCCATGAAACTGGGCTAACTTGTTACCTTGCAAGCAGGGTAACATCTCAGGCCGTTCATTGTTGACAAAATGCCTACTGGGTATTAATAGTAATAATTTCTTTTTTTTTAATTTTTTAATGTTTTAATTAACGTATAATGTATTATTAGTCCCAGGGTTACAGGTCTGTGAATCGCCAGGTTTACATTTCACAGCACTCACCATAGCACATACCTTCTCCAGTGTCCATAACCCAACCACCCTCTCCCTACCCCACTCCTCCCTCACTTTGTTTTGTGAGATTAAGAGTCTCTTATGGTTTGTCTCTCTCCTGATCCCATCTTGTTTCATTTAACAGTAATAATTTCTTAAAAGAAGTGGAAGTCTTAGAGCTTTTTAGGTCCCATTGTTCTGACTTGAAAATGTCAGGTTAAGAAGATAAGGCAGATCTAGAAAACTGATCTAGAAAATGAGCGTAGATCAAAGGAATTTGCCTATGGAGGAGTTGACTTCCTGCAGTGGGAGAGAATCAATATTTGTTGAGCATTAACCATATTGAAATACACTTCAAAAATATATGGGTTGAGGGGCGCCTGGGTGGGTCAGTGGATTAAAACCTCTGCCTTCGGCTCAGGTTGTGATCGCAGGGTCTTGGGATCGAGCCCTGCACCAGGCTCTCTGCTCAGCGGGGAGCATGCTTCCTCCTCTCTCTCTGCCTGCCTCTCTGCCTACTTGTGATCTCTGTCTGTCAAATAAATAAATAAAATCTTTAAAAAAAAAATGGGTTGAACTATATTAATCTCTCCACATTGTAAATCTGTAAAACATAGTCTTATCCCCACTTACAGCTGAGGAAACTCAGGGCCAGATGCTTTATCTACCCAAGGTCACACTGGAGTTCCTACCTGTATCTTTCTGGCTCTAAGCCATGTTCTTTCCATTATAATAAACAACTTTTCAGCTTTCTTGAGATGTTAGAGGTGACTTTCTACTTTTCCCCGTGGAAATTATTTCTGTCCCATCATCACTGAAGCTCTGGCCTTTTATCTACATCAGGGATTTCTTAGTTGTCTCCAACAATCAGATTATGTATAGGATTCTTTTTTTTTTTTTTTTTTTTTTTTGGTCTTTATAGGCAAACATTTTACAACTATATTTCTCAAACTTTCTTGCTGAGTAATCTCTCTCTCTCTCTCTTTTTTTTAAGAGAGAGGGAGAGAGACCTCTCTCTTGTGCACATGTGCACACAAGGTGAGTGTAGCTGGGGAGAGGGGGAAGGTGAGGGCAGAGAGAATCTCAAGCAGACTCCCTGCTAAGCACGGAGCCCAGCTCTTAATTTTAGCTCAGGTCATGATCTCAGGGTTGTGAGATCATGACCTGAGTTGAAATTAAGAGTCAGACGTTTAACCAAGTGAACCACCCAGGTTCCCCTCTTCCTGATAGTAGGTCACTTAAGTGGATCTAGTTTGTGATTTCAAGTAGTCCATTGCTGGTGTAACTTCCATGAGAATTTTCTATGCTATCTTCAAAATTCATGACAATTTTATATTCTACTCTGTATCTGTTGCTTCCAGAGGTCAGTAAATAATATCCTGAGTTCAGGGCCAGTTGAGAAAGAACACAGGAATCAGACAGGATGTAATTAAATTGGCAGGTTTTGTTGTTGTTGTTGTTAACTGTGATAAAATATACATATAAAATTTACCATCTATTTTTTAGGTGTGCTGTTTGGTGTCACTAAGTATATTCACATTGTTGTCCAGCTATCACTACTATTTTTTTAAAAAAGATTTTATTTATTTATTTGAGAGAGATTGAGAGAGAACATGAGCAGGAGGGGTGGAGGGAGAGGGAGAAGCAGACTCTATGCTGAGCAAGGAACCTGACGTAGGGCGTGATCCCAGGATGCTGAGATCATGACCTGAGCGAAAGGCAGATGCTTAAACACAGCTGAGCCACCCAGGTGCCCCGTCGCTACAATTCGTTAGAATTTTTCCTCATCCGAAACTAAAACTCTGTACCCATTAAATAATAACTCCCCATCCCTCACCCCAATCTTCAGCCTCTTGGAACTGCTATTCTATCTTCTGTCTCTGATTTTGACTACTCTAGGTACTTCATGTAAGTGAAATCATGCAATATTTGTCATTTTGTGTTTAGCTTATTTCACTTAGCATAATGTCCTCAAGTTTCGTCCATGTTGCAGCGTGTGTCACAATTTCCTCCCTTTTGAAGACTGAATAATATTTGATTGCATGTGTTTGCCACGTTTTGTTTATCCATTCATCTGTTGGTGGATATTTGGGTTTGTTTCCATGTTCTGGCTGCTGTGAATAATGCCGCAGTGAACATTGGTATAACAAGTATCTGTTCGAGTCCCTGCTTTCATTCTTTTGATATATATCCAGAAGTGGAATTGCTGGGTCATATAACAATTCGACATTTAACTTTTTGAGGACCCACCTTTGCTGTTCTCCATGGCAGCTGTACCATTTTATATTCCCACCAACAGTGCAGAAAGGTTTCAGTTTCTCCACATCCTTGCCAACTCTTGTTATTTTCTTTCTTTTGTTTGGTTTTGATAATAGACATTCTAATGGATGTTAAGAAATAGTTTTATAGAGTGCCTGGGTGGCTCAGTGGGTTAAAGCCTCTGCCTTCTGCTCAGGTCATGATCTCAGGGTCCTGGGATTGAGCCCCACATCAGGCTCTCTGCTCAGCGGGGAGCCTGCTTCCCTTCCTCTCTCTCTCTCTCTGCCTGCCTCTCTGCCTACTTGTAATCAAATAAAATCTTAAAAAAAGAAAAAGAAAAATATTTTTATTACTGGAAAAGCTCACTGAAGGAAGCAGCAGCAGTTAATGCGGTAAGGTAGGTTTGCTATTTCCACCCTGGAGTTAGGCATGCTTATTTACCTAGTCACAGGCGTTTGGAATACTCAGGTCTTTTCTCTGTCAGAGCAGTTAAGAATGTCTTCTTTGGGTAGGAGGCAGAGCCAAGGGAAAGTGCTCAAAGAGGGTGAACCATTCATGCCCAGCTGTGGAAGGTGTCAGGGTAAGAAAGGGGAAGAGAGGACAGGAGCTCTTTGGAGAAGTTCTGCATGTGGAAATGTGTCAGGAGGGAGCAAGGAGTTTTTTTTTGTTTTTGTTGTTGTTGTTGTTGTTTTAACATTTATGAGAGTTTTTATATTAAAAATGCTTTTACTTCTTACAGCCAAGTGAACTTGCTTTAGAATGCAGTCTGGTTTTACCCCGTTCTTCCAGCCACCCAGCCCAGTTTTGGGTATGTGTAATTTAATTTGGGAATTAAGGACATATAGGAAGGAAATGGTCAGAAGAGCAGTGGTTGTATGGCCACATTGGAAAGTTTTAAAAAATTTAATCTATACCTAATAATAAAAATAGTTCTGTGCCTGAAAAGGTGAATTATGCCATCTATTCAAGATAATTGAACATTTAAAAACTGTTTGGTTGTAAAAATAATATGATTTTATGTTGGAAAATGTGAAACAGTAAAGGGGCAAAGTAAAACCACCCATAATTCTTCCCATTTAGTGATAACCATAGTTACTATTTTGTGTAGTTTTATTCTGTGCATATTTTTATAGACTATATGAAATTTGGTAGTCTGAGTTTTTA
The DNA here is from genome assembly GCF_964662115.1 of Mustela nivalis. Taxonomy (NCBI): domain Eukaryota; kingdom Metazoa; phylum Chordata; class Mammalia; order Carnivora; family Mustelidae; genus Mustela; species Mustela nivalis. The sequence continues at coordinate 116,145,318 of NC_139020.1, forward strand.
ATCTTAAAATACTTTCCCATGTTGTTAGAAACTCAAGAACATTTTACTTGGTGAATACTATTCTGTGATACTTTTTTTTTTTTTTAAGTGTTAAATTCCAGTGGGTTTAACATACAGTGTAATCTGTGATACTTTTTTTTTTTTAAGATTATTTAGTTATTTATTTGACTTAGAGAAAGAGATCACAAGTAGGAAGAGAGGCAGGCAGAGTGAGAGGGGGGAGGCAGGCTTCCCATTGAGCAGAGAGCCCAATCCAGGGTTTGATCCCCAGATCCGGGGATCATGACCTGAGCCAAAGGCAGAGGCTTAACCAATTGAGCCACCCAGGCACCCCAATCTGTGATACTTCTTAATCATTCTCTTGATGGCTTCATTGAGCTTGTTTGTTTTCTTCCTCTCCATTTCCTTTTTTCTTTCTTTCTTTCTTATTATTATTTTAATTATTATAAATAGTGCTACAGTGGACACAGTTGCATATTATTTTTGTCTCATTTCTAATCATTTTCTGAGACTAGATCCCTGGAAGTAAATTTCTTGGACCCAAGAGCATTAACATTTTTTTAAAAGATTTATTTATTTATTTATTTATTTATTTGACAGAGATCACAAGTAGGCAGAGAAGCAGGCAGAGAGAGGGGGAAGCAGGCTCCCTGAGTAGAAAGCCCAATGCGGGGCTCGATCCCAGGACCCTGAGATCATGACCTGAGCTGAAGGCAGAGGCTTTACCCCATGAGCCACCCAGTGCTCTGAGTGGTAACATTTTTTAAAAATTTTAATTCCAGAATAATTAATATACAGTGTTATATGAGTTTCAGGTGTACAGTATAGTGATTCAACAATTTTGTACATTAGTGCAAAGAGCATTAACATTTTTAAAGTTTTGGCAGGAAGAGAGTACCTTTCACTTGACTTCATACTTTTGAGTATAGACTAAAACACAGTTGGAATTAGAATTTTATCTGAGATTGATTAGAGTATATATGTGAGTTTATTTTATTTTTTATTTTTTATTTTTTTGCCAGTGACTCAGAATTGTTTTGTGGTTTTATAGAAACATTCTGCTTCCGTCTTCCCATTGCTTAAATCATTCAGCATAGATTTCTTAAAACACCTGTTATATTCCAGGCTGTACACTAGGTGCTGCAAGGAACACTAGGATGAATAAGAAGCAGTCACTGCTCTGCAGAATATCTTTTTACAGCAGAAGGAGGTACATGTGTTGCAGTCACTCCCATCTGTTGTCAGTTGCTTTTTCCTTAGCTAAGCTGGCTGCTGTCTCCCTTCATCATGCTATTTATGCTATCAAGGGAGTGAACCAAAACTAATCTAATTTTGGAGGACAGTTTTTGCTTCGTAGAAGATAGAAATTTTGATCTGTGGCTTGATTGACTGCAGCCTGCTTAAATTCCTGACTGCAGTTAAATGTGGTAAGGAGTCTAAGATAATTCCTCTACCTGGGTTCTGGAAGCTATCTCTCTCCCATTTTCTTTCTCCTGTCTTGAGTCTTTCTTTCTATCTCCTTCACTTTGGGTACTTACAACTACCCTGTCTGAAGGCTACGTCCTTTTAACCAGTCCTGTTTCTCCCGGCTTCTCTTAATACTGCCAGCTGGCTGTGCCTTCATCATTCCATTGATCTGTTGTGTCTTGGTTGTTAAATCTAATAGAAACTTCTTAGTTTTCATCTTATTTCTCCCCCCACTACCTTTGAACATGCTTGACCACGAACTTATTTGAAACATTCCTTGTTTTCTTCCTGCTACTCAGCCACTTTTTACTCTTCTCTGTACACCCTTGCCTCTAAAACTTTCCTTAGGGTTCTTTCTTAGACTCTTTTCCATCTCTTGTCATTTTATAATCCTTGGGTGATTTTATTTGTTCTCATGGCTTTAAAGCTAGTTACATGCTTATATGCTGATTACTACGAAATCTTTTCTTTTTTAAAACATTTCATTTATTTATTTGATAGAGAGAGATCACAAGTAGGCAGAGAGGCAGGCAGAGAGAGAGAGAGAGAGAGAGGCGGAAGCAGACTCCCTGCCCAGTCGAAAGCCTGATGTGGGACTCCATCCCAGGACCCTGAGATCATGATCTGAGCTGAAGGCAGAGGCTTAACCCATCGAGCAACTCAGGCGCCCTGATGACTACCAAATCTATATGTCCAAAGCAAATCATGCTACCTTATTGGATATCTCCCTGTGTAAGTCCCACAGATCCCTGAAATTCAACATGGGAAATTGTAACAAACCCGAAACTTCCCAGTAAAGGTATTAGTATCTGCACAGTTGTTCCACCTGGAAATCGGGGATGGCCCTGCCCCTTCTGTCTCACCCTTACTCTCACTGTCAATCTCTTTTTCACTTCACATCTGATCAGTCCCATGCAGTCATTTCAGCCTCAGTCACTATCAACTCCTATGTCTTTGTTTAATGAATCCTATGTCTCTAGTGAAATAACCTTTCCCATTTGTGTGACAGCTAAAAACAAAGTCCCAATGTGTGTCTCCTCTAATAGGAGCCCTTGTCATTGTCTTTTTCTTCAAGCAGATGTATTTCTCTTATATTAGACTATCATTTGGGGATGGAAAGAATTTGCCTTTTTTATTTTCCCTTTTTTTTTTTTTTTTAAAGATCTTATTCATTTATTTGAAAGAGAGAAAGCACGAAAGTGGGAGGGTCAGAGGGAGAAGCAGACTCCCTACTGAACAGAGAGCAGGGAATCCATGCAGGATTCGACCCTGGGACTCCAGGATCATGACCTTAGGCAAAGGCAGTCACCCAACCAACTGAGCCACCCAGACGCCCCCCCCCCCCCATCCCTTTTAGTGATTTTGGAGTGCTTTGTGTTTAGAAGGTACTGAGTAATTACGCTGAAGTGAAATGAAAGGATTTAAGACTGTTAAGAAAGTAGCTTAACTTGAAAAGCTTCTATATATCTTCGGTCTGATCAAGAAGGGGTAAGAAATAAGTATGTTATAGTAATGGAGACTTAGGAATTGAAATAATTGTTATTAACGTATTTTGGAGAAGATGAGGCTCACATTAACTATAATAATGCCACTTGGCATAGTTCAGTTAATCTTGTTTTTTACAGACCATCAGCCTCTAGTACTAATCCCAATTGAATGTTAACAAGTTTAGAAGATTGGAATATACCCAATTTGTTGAGCAGTGTAGTTGCTGAAGGCCTGAAAAAGAAATTAACTTTTTCATAGCTTATTTTTTAGTGTATTAGTTTTTTGGACCATCATTTCTACTTCATAGAACACAAAATAGCAGTATGATATGATCAGACTTGTGTGTTCCCAATTGAACAACCAGATTTTATTCATATTAACAGGTACATTAAAAATCTCCTATAAAATGTCACACATCTGGGGCGCCTGGGTGGCTCAGTGGGTTAAGCCACTGCCTTCGGCTCGGGTCATGATCTCAGAGTCCTGGGATCGAGCCCCGCATGGGACTCTCCGCTCCTGCTTCCTCTCTCTCTGCCTGCCTCTCTGCCTGCTTGTGATCTCCATCTGTCAAATAAATAAATAAAATCTTTAAAAACAAATAAATAAATAAAATGTCACACATCTTATTTTATTATTTTTTAAAAAGATTTCATTTATTTATTTGACAGAGAGAGAAGAGACAGCGAGAAAGGGAACACAAGCAGGGGAAGTGGGAGAGGGTGAAGCAGGCTCCCCACCGAGCAGGGAGCCCAATGTGGAGCTCCATCCTAGGACCCTGGGATCATGACCTGAGCCAAAGGCAGACACTTAATGGCTGAGTCACCCAGGCACCACTATTTTATTTTTTAAAAGATTTTTTTATTTTAGAGAGAGGGTGCATGAGCAGGCTGAGGGAGAGGAGGAGGGAAAGAATCTCAAGCAGACTCCATGCTGAGCACGGAGCCCAACTTGGGGCTTGATCTCACAGTACTACTGATTATGACCTGAGCTGAAACCAAGAATTGGATGCTTAACTGACTGACTGGGTCACCCAGGGGCCCCTTTTTAAATTTTTTTATTTAAATCTTGCTTAGTTAACATACAGTGCAGTATTGGTTTCTGGAGCAGAATTCAGTGATTTATCACTTATGTACAACACCCAGTGCTCATTACAGCCCATCTAGCCCATCACTCATCTAGCCCATCCCCCACCCACCTCCCTCTATCAGCCCTCAGTTCTCGTTTGAGAGTCTCGTATGGTTTGTTTCCCTCTCCCCTTTTCCCCCCTTCCCATCTGTTCATCTGTTTTCCTTCTTAAATTCCACAGATGAGTGAGATCATTTGCTGTTTGTTTTCTCTGACTTACTTCACTTAGCATAATGTGCTCTAGCTCTGTCTGCATTGTTGCAAATGGCAAGATTTCATTCTTTTTGATGGCCAAGTAATATTCCACTGTGTATATCTTACCAGTTTTATCCATTCATCAGTTGATGGACATTTGGGCTCTCCCCATAGTTTGGCTATTATTGATAGTGCTGCTGTAAACATAAGGGTGCTTGTATTTTTGCTGTATTTTTGTATCCTTTGGGTAAATACCTAGTAGTGCAATTGCTGGATTATAGGGTAGTTCTGTTTCCTTTACTTTTTGAGGAGCCTCCATACTGATGGCACCAGATTGCTTTCCCATTAACAGTGCAAGCGGGTTCCCCTTTCTCCATATCCTCGCCAGCACCTGTTTTTTCCTTGTGTTGTTCATTTTAGCCATTCTGACAGGTATGAGGTGGTATCTCATCATGGTTTTGATTTATATTTCCCTGATGATAAGTGATGATGAGCATCTTTTCTTGTGTGTAAGCCATCTGTTTGTCTTTGGAAAAGTGTTTATTCATGTTTTCTGCCTATTTCTTAACTGGATTATTTATTTTTTGGGTGTTGAGTTTGATAAATTCTTTCTGGATTTTGAATACTAACACTGTATCATATATGTCATTTACAAATACCTTCTCCCATTCTGTAGGTGCGCTTTTTTAGTTTTGTTGATAGTTTCCTTCACTGTGCAGAAGCTTTTTATCTCAAGTCCCAATAATTCATTTTTGCTTTTGTTTCCCCTCTGGCAATGTGTCTAATGGGTTGCTACGGCCAGTGTCAAAGAGGTTGCTGGCTGTGTTCTTTTCTAGGATTTTGATGGTTTCCTGTCTCACATTTAGATCTTTCATCCATTTTGATTTTCTTTTTGTGTATGGTTTAAGAAAGTGGTCCAGTTTCATTCTTTTGCATGTCACTGTCCAGTTTTCTTAACATTTATTGAAGAGACTGTCTTTTTTCCATTGGATATTTTTTCCTGCTTTGTCAAAGATTAGTTGACCATGTAGTTTAGGTCCATTTCTGGGTTCTCTATTCTGTTCCGTTGATCTTTGAGTCTGTTTTTGTGCCTGTACCATACTGTCTTAATGACTACAGCTTTGTAATGTAGCTTGAAATCTGGAATCATGATGCCTCCAGTTTTGTTTTGTTTTTCAAAATTGCTTTGACTATTTGGGGTCTTTTATGGTTCCATAGAAATTTTAGGATTATTTGTTCTAGTTTTGTGAAAAATGCTTATGGCATCTTGATAGGGATGACATTAAATATGTAGCTTGCTTTGGGTAGTATAGACATTTTAACAATGTTCTTCCAATCCATGAACATGGAATGCTTTTCCATTTCTTTATTTCTTCAGTTTCTTTCATAATCGTTCTGTAGTTTTCGGAGAACAGATCTTTTACTTCTTTGGTTATGTTTAGTCGTAGGTATCTTACTGTTTTTGGTGCAATCGCAAATGGGATCGATTCCTCAATTTCTTTTTCTGCTGCTTCTTTATTGAATTCTGCACAATGATTTTATATCCTGCAACTTTGCTGAATTCATGTATTAGTTCTAGCAATTTTTTGGTGGAGTCTTCTGGGTTTTCTACAGAGAGTATCATGTCATCTGCAAATAATGGAAGTTTGACTTCTTCCCTGCTGATTTGGATTCTTTTTTTTTTTTTTTTTTGGATGCCTTTTATATCTTTTTGTTGCCTGATGGCTGAGGCTAAGGCTACCAGTAATGTTCAATAGTAATATTGAGAATGCACACCCTTATCTTGTACCTGACCACAGAGGAAAAGCTCTCGGTTTTTCCCTGGGGATGATATTAGCTTTGGGACTTTTGTATATGGCCTTTTTTGATGTTGAGATGTGTTAATCTGTCTCTACTTTGTTGAGGGTTTTTATCAAAGATGCATACTATTTTTTTTTCAAATGCTTTTTATCTTTTTATGCTTTTTATTGTCAGCATCATATGGTTCTTATCCTTTCTTTTATTAATGTGGTGTATCACATTGATTGATTTGCAAATATTGAACCACCCCTACAGTCCTAGAATAAATCCCACTTGATTGTGGTGAATAATTCTTTAACATAACTGTTGAATTTGATTTGCTAGTATTTTATTGAGAATTTTTGCATCCAAATTCATCAGGCCTATACTTTCCTTTCTAGTGGGGTCTTTGGTTTTATAATGAAGGTAATGCTGACTTTGTAGAATGAGTTTGAAAGTTTTCCTTCCATTTCTGTTTTTTGGAGCAGTTTGAGAGGAGTAGGTATTAACTCTTCTTTAAATATCTGTTAGAATTCCTAATGGGGGGGCGGTGCCTGGGTGGCTCAGATGGTTAAACATGTTCAACTCAGGTCATGATCTTAGGGTCTTGGGATCCAGCCCAGCACTGGGCTCCCTGCTCAGCAGGGAGTCTGCTTCTCCCTCTCCCTCTGCTGATCCTCCTGCTTGTGCTCTTGCTCTCTGGCAAATTAAAAAAAAAAAAAAAAAAAAAGATTCCCCAGGGAAGCCATCTGGCCCAGGACTTTTGTTTGTTGGGAGATTTTTGATAACTGATTCAATTTCTTTGCTGGTTATGGGTCTGTTCAAATTTTTCTATTCCTGTTTCAGTTTTGGTAATTTGTCCATTTTTTGTAGATAGCCCAGTTTATTGTCATATAGTGTTTTGTAGTATTCTCTTATAATTGTATTTCTGTGGTGTTGCTGGTGATCTCTCTCTTCTTTCCTTTGTGATTTTATCTATTTGGGTCCTTTCTCTTTTCTGTTTGATAAGTCTGGCTAGGGGTTTATCAGTTTTATTAATTCTTTCGAGGAACCAACAATTTGGTTTTTTTGGTCTATTCTACTGTTTTTGTTGTTGTTGTTTTGTTTCTTTATCATTTATTTTGCTCTAATCTGTATTTCCCTTCTGCTGGCTTTAGGTAGTATTTGCTGTTCTCTTTCTAGCTCTGTTAGGTGTAAGGTAAGGTGTATTTGAGACTTTTCTTGCTTCTTGAGGTAGGCCTGTATTGCAATATAATTCCTTCTTAAGACTGCCTTTGCTGCCTCCCAAGGGTTTTGGACTGCTATGTTTTCATTTTCATTTTTGCTTCCATGTATTTTTAAAAATTTCTTTGATTTAGTGGTTAACCCAGTCTTTCTTTAGTAGGATGTTCTTTTTTTATTGTTTATTTTTTGTTTATTTGTCAGAGAGAGAGAGAGCGCAAGTGGGGGAGTATCAGGCAAAGGGAGAAGCAGGCTCCCTGCTGAGCAAGGAGCCTGATGTAGTACTCAATCCCAGGACCCAGGGCTCATGACCTGAGCTGAAGGCAGATGCTTAACCAACTGAGCCACCCAGGGATCCCTAGTAAGGTGTTCTTTAATTTCCATGTATTTGAATTCTTTTCAATTTTTTCTTGTTGTTGATCTGGAAATACGCATGGTATGGTCTCGATCTTTTTGTACTTTTGAAGGCTGATTTGTGACCCAGTATGTTATCTCTTCTGGAGAATGTTCCATGTGCACTTGAAAAGAATATTATATATCCTGCTGCTTTAGGATGAAAAGTTCTGAATATATCTGTTAAGTCCATCTAGTCCATAGTATGTCATTCAAAGTCATTGTTTCCTTGTTGATTTTCTGCTTAGATGCTCTATCCATTGCTTGGGGGGGGGGTGCTGTTAAAGTCCCTTACATTATTGTATTGTTATCAAGTAGTTTCTTTATTTTTAAAAAAAATTTTTAAAAGATTTGATTTATTTATTTGACAGAGAGAGAGGGAGATCACAAGTAAGTGGGGGGGGGGGGGAAGCAGGCTCCCCGCTGAGCAGAGAGCTTGATGTGGGGCTCAGTCCCAGGACCCTGAAATCATGACCTGAGCTGAAGGCAGAGGCTTAACTCACTGAGCCACTCAGGTGCCCCACAATGAGTTTCTTCATTATTAATTTATATATTTGGGTACTCCCATGTTGGGGGCATAAATATTTACAATTTTTAGATCTTGAATGATAGACCCCTTAATTATGATATAAATAAGATTTTAAAAAAAGCTATAGAAAAAATAAAATCTAGTTTGTCTGATATTAAGTATGGCTACACCAGCTTTCTTTTGATGTACATTAGCATGATAGATGGTTCTCCATCCCCTCACTTTCTTCCTTTTTTTTTTTTTTTTTAAAGATTTTATTTACTTATTTGATACAGAGAGCAGAGAGAGAGCACATGACCACGGTAGGGTGGGGGCAAAAGGAAAGGGAGAAGCAGACCCCCCACTGAGCAGGGAGCCTAGCCTGGCAAGGCTTTGACCTGAGCCAAAGGCAGACCTTTAACCGACTGAGCCCCACGAGATGCCCTTCTACCTTTCAGTCTGAAGGTATCTTTAGGTTTTAAAATTGGTCTCTTATTGGCAGCGTATAGATGGATCTTTTTAAAAAATCCATTCTGATAACCCCTATGTCTTTCGGTTGGAGCACTTAGTCCATTTACATTGAGAGTAATTATTGAAAGATACACATTTAGTGTCATTGTATTACCTGTAGAGTTGGTGTTTCTGGTGATGTCACTTTTGGTCCCTTTCCTCCCCATTCAAAGAATCCCCCTTAATATTTCTTGAACGGCCAGTTTAGTGGTAATGAGCTCCTTTAGTTTTTGTCTGGGAAAGTCCTTGTCCCTATCCCTTCTATTCTGAATGACAGCCCTGTTGGATAAAGAATTCTTGGCTGCATGCTTTTCCCATTTAGCCTGTTGAATATTTCCTGCCACTACTTCTGGCCTGTCACATTTCTGTGAAGATACGCTGCAAACCTTACCTGTCTTTCCTTTTAGGTTAAGGACTTTTTTATCCCTTGCTGCTTTCAGGATTCTTTCCTTGTCAGTGTATTTTGTGAATTTGACTATGATATGCCTTGGTGATGGTCAGCTTTTGTTGAATTTAATGGGCATTCTCTCTGTTTCTTGGGTTTTGATGCTTGTGTCCTTCCACAGGTTAGAGAAATTTTCAACTGTAATTTGTTGAAATATACCTTCCACCCCTTTTTTTCTCTCTTCATCTTCTGAAACTCCAGGGGTACAAATGTTTTTACATTTTCATAAGTCACCGAGATCCCTAAGTCTACCTCTGTGGTCCATTACCTTTCTTTTCCCTCTTCTTTTCAGCGTCATTATTTTCCATAATTTTATCTTCTATATCACTGATTTGCTCCTCTGCTTCGTCCATCCTCATTTTTGTAGCCTCCATGCATCTCAGTTACAGTATTTTAAATTTTGGCCTAACCAGATTTTAGTTCTTTTACTTCTGGAGTAAGGGATTCTCTAGTGTCTTCTATGATTTTTTCAAGCCCAGCTAGTATTTGTATAATTGCTTTAAATTCTAGTTCAGACATCTTACTTAGATCTACATTGATTAAATCTCTGATCATCAGTTCTTCCTGTTCTTTCTTTTGAGGTTTATTCCTCTGTCTTGTCATTTTGGAGAGAGGAAAATAAAACAAAATTAAAATTTAAAAATCGAGGAAAAAGGAAAAAATACATAAAGGAAGCTAGAACCTAGGTATGTTTTGGTCTACTTGTTACGAAAAGCTTGATTGACAAAAGATAGGGGTGCCTGAGTTGCTCAGTCGGTTGAATGGCCAACTTTTTTTTTTTTTTTTGAAAGATTTAATGTATTTATTTGACAGATCGCAAGTAGGCAGAGAGGCAGGCAGAGAGAGGGGGGAAGCACGCTTCCCGCTGAGCAGAGAGCCCAACGCGGGGCTTGGTCCCAGGACCTTGAGATCATGACCTGAGCTGAAAGCAGGGGCTTAACCCACTGAGCCACCCAGGCGCCCTGAATGGCCAACTCTTGGTTTCGGCTCAGGTCATGATCTCAGGGTCCTGGGATGGAGCCCTGCATTGGGCTCTGTTCTCAGCATGGAGTCTGCTTGAGGATTCTCTCTTTCCCTCCCCCTCTGCCCTTTCCCTGCTCATGCTCTCTCTTTCTCTCTCAAATACATCTTAATTCTTTTTTTAAATTCTATAAGGAATCACAAGTTGACATTTTCTCATTTCTGAGATATGTAGAAACAACACATAAATTTCCAGGTGCAGTTCAACTTCGTTCACAGGCCATAGAGTGTGCTACAGGAATATTTTTCTAGTGAAATGTCACAATTTCGTTATTCTTGTACTTTGATACCGTTCCTTGGAGTTACTCCACGAAGAGCAGCAGTTCACTGGGGAACTGTGTAAAATATGGAATGCTTCACGAATTTGCATGTCATCCTTAGTATATATGCTGCTGAAGGGAGCACAAATAAATACGTCTTTTAAAAAAAGAAAAATGGAAAAAAAAGAAAAATGGTAGATGGGGTGCTTGGGTGGCTCAGTGGATTAAAGCCTTTGCCTTCAGCTGAGGTCATGATCCCAGGATCCGGGGGATTGCGCCTAGCATCTGGGCATTCTGCTCAGCGGGGAGCCTGCTTCCTACTATCTCCCTGCCTGCCTCTCTGCCTACTTGTGATCTCTGTCAAATAAATAAATAAAATCTTTTAAAAAAGAAAGAAAGAAAATAAGATAGTATAAAGAAAGAAAGAAAAATGGTAGAAAAAAGTAAAAATTAAGAAATATATATATAAAATAGTAAAATTAAAACATTAAAAATTGCTTTTTGTATCCAAAAAATAAAACAAAAAGTAAAATAAATAAAACCCAAAGGATGCTGGATCCTGTTTTCGTTAGCAGTGAAGCTTTGCAGCACTCTGTGATCAGTAGATTTGGTGTGTGAGGGGGTTTGTACTGGTCTTCTGGTGGAGGGGCCTTGCTGCTCCGATTCTCAGTGGAACTGCCCTAGTGGGGATGCTCCTGCAGAGAGGAGTGGGGCTTGATGTAGTGGCTCGGTTCTCCACTTGGTGGCGCTGTTCAGCTCCCTGAGGTGGATTAAGCTGGCTTTGACCTGTTCTCTCCAGAGCGGGGAAATGTGTGCCACCCCTCTTCAGTAAGCCTTCACAGATGCCCAAACATTGGCCCTGTGAGTGTTACTGGTTTCTGTCACATCCCTGCCTTCACCCTGCCTGTGCCCTAGCTGTCCTGTCAAACTGTGAGCACTCCTGTGTTTTATCTGAAGTGTAGGTATGTTTCAAAATTTCACACTTCAGAGACCTCTGGGGGAGGGTCGCCCTGCCTTGTGGCCAGTGGCAGCTTGTCGCGGGAGACAGCTGCGCTATGTTTCAGCAGTTTGGAGTTTGTGGTAGATCACAACACACAGCTCATGCCAGGGTTTGAAGCCCTCACTTGGAGTTTTTGTTCCTGTACTGGTGAGTGGGACAGTTTCATGGCTCCTGCAAGGCCCTTTGCCCACATAGAGGCCGTGTCACCTCTACCAAATGCACTCTAAGCAGGGGCACCACTTCTCCCTGTGTGACCCTGAGGATCCTTAGGCTGCCTGGTGCTGGGGCTCAGCTATGCTTCCATTGGAGAACTGCTTAGTTCCCCAGGTGCAAACCTGGCAAGGTCTCAGACTTCAGAAATTTCGAAATCTGCACTTTACTGTGTAGAAAACTGGCAGTATTGTAACCCTCTCCTTTCTCCCCATCCATGATTTTGGGAAATAGTTTTCTTGTGCAGTCCCCTGCATATGTTTTCACTTTTTTTTTTTTTTTTTCTTTTTTCTTTCTTGTCTTGTGCTTTCTTTCTTCCTCCTTTCTGGATGCTCCCTCCACTGTCAGGGCGTCCTCCCCTGGGCAGTGCCCATAGCTCTTTTCTCATACTGACTGCAGCTCCTACATTTCACTTGTCGTTTTTCTGGTTTGTAGATGTGCAGCTTTGTTCTATAAGACTTCCAGTCGATTTCTTGGGTATTCATAGTGATTTTATATTTATCCAGCTGTGTTCAGGGAAAGGGGTAAGCTTAGGGTCACCCTACTCTGCAGCCGTATTACCTCTTCAAAATTCACACATTTTAAATGGGAGCAGAGCATAAGGGTTAGTGGTACTACATGAGGCTGTTACAAGGAGAGAAGAGGAGAAAGGGAAAAGTGAACAAAAGGTGTTCACTCACAAAGCTCTTTATACTGACCACCAGATGGCGCAGTTGTTCCATATCTGCTGCTTGCGCGGCTCGGAAGGATGAGAAGCAACAGTGCGTCCAGCTGTTTTGAAGCACAGGATGTTCTTAAGTTGACTCTTTGTAGCCTCAGATGTCTATTTCATGAAGTGAAAGCAGGCCTGCATGTTATACTTAATTGCACATTTGAGTATCATAGCCATATCAATATTGCCCTTGTCGCTTTTGTGAGAAAGTTAACTCTGTGGATACAAGCATGGACAAAATACTAACATTTAAAAATTGAACAACAAAACATTACTGGGAAGTACAAGGATATACTTTGATTTTATTTTGGGAATGATTCTACTGGAATTGTATCATTAAAAATTCATTGGTAGCTATTAAATGATTGATATAAATAACTTAAAATGTGACCAAGATGAGAATTAGCTTTAGTAATAAGAGAGACTGGACAAAAATTATGGAGATGAGGCATTCTCTTCAGTTACTTAGAAATGAAATTTTTACTTGTTTTTTTTCAGTTGTAAGTATATATTGAGGTTTTCAGAAAGATTCTCTCCACAGTTCACATATGCATTTAAAGAATATAATTGTGTTAGAACCAGAGCAATTGAACTATAATTGAATTGTAATGTTTTTATTCTGTACTAATAGTCATAGTATAGTTATGAAGGCTTAGTATAGAGAAACTAGATTATAAGGGCTTGGAAAACTAAAAATGGTGAATTATGGACTATTTTGATACTTTGAAGAAATATTTAATATAGGTTAGGTGGCACCTTAGTCTTTGTGGATGGATGCATCATATGTATAAATAAATAAATAAATAAAGATTCAGGTTATGAATATATAGGTTAGAATGAACAAATAAGTTTTTTCCTAATTTATAATTGATATACAACATTATATTAGTTTCTGGTGCACAGCTTAACTTGGTCCATATTGATTTGTATACATTGTGAAATGATGACCACAGTGTCTAGTAAACATCTCTCACCATATATATTATACTTTTTTTTTCTTGTGATGAGAACCTTTAAGATCTCACTTAGCATCTTTCAAATATGCAATGTAGTATTTTTAATATACTCAATGTGCTAGATATTACATCCCCAAGACTTAATTATTTCATAACTGGAAGCTTGTATCTTTTGACCACTTTCATCCATGTTACTTATTATTCCACCCCTGGCAACCATCAGTCTGTTCTCTGTATTTATGAGTTCTTTTTTAAAAATTATTTTTGGGGTGCCTGGCTCACTCAGGCAATAGAGCATACCACTCTTGATCTCAGAGTTGTGAGTTCAAGCCCCATATTTTGTGTAGAGATAACTTAAAAATTAAAAAATTATTTTAAAGTTAATTATTTTTTTTAGAGTCCACATATAAGTGAAGAAATAAGTTTTGAAGGCAAATACAGTTGAGGGAAGCTGAGCTTCCCTAAAGAAGAACAGAGGAAGAACTCTGGGAAGTTATTTTTGGGCAAAATCCATGAACATTGGGATTCCTGTGACCCCAAAGAGTTGTTTAAGACTGAAGCTTGGGAAAGATGTGGGAGCCAGACGAGATAAATATCTTCATGCTTTTTTAAGTACCAGTGGAACTGAAAGAAAAGCTTTACTGTGACCTGGGCTGCAGCTAGAGGAACTCTAGCAAAAACCCAAGAGCTTGGGTTTCCAGAGAATCCTTTCTTCTAGATATGGGCTCTAGAAAGTATTGAAATGAGAATTCAGCTGATACTGTCAGTTTTAACAAGACATACCATATAACAGAACTTTGGGTTGGCATTTTAGAAGTAGACAACCTTTGTCTTCTTGAGATTTAGTGACCTTATGAAGCCCAAAGGACTTGATGAGTTTCACTTAATAGACAGTATTGCTTGCTAGCCTTAGAATAGAAGAAAAATATCAGAAAAAAAGCATAGTCATGGGCTCAATTCTTTATTTGTAGATTTGATCTTTATTTTCAAACCCTTTGAAGAAATGAGATTAGAAAGACACTCGACATTGAGTTTATTCTTGAGGCATCCCCCTACTCACTCCCCAGTAGTAGCACTAGAATGTTATATTTGGTCATTTCATTTTCTTGAGAGAGTCTTTATCTTCAGCCCTTTTTATTTGTCATTGGGATCAATTTAAATCTGTTTTGAACTTTGTTCTGTTAGTTGTGTCAGCTAGCTCTTCCTTGGTTTTTGCCTTTAATGTATCCACGTTTTAAAGGTTGCCAGTTGCCTCACACTTCCAGTTTCTGTTATGCTGGTTAGCTGAAATTTTACCATGTATCTCTGTGATTAGGGATAGTAAAGAAAATTAATGATGAATATCCATTGTATTTTATAGTGTTAAATTAAAACTTTAGGTGAGTTTTAAAGGAATTCCAATGTAAGCCATGAAATAAAAAAATGAATGTATCAACAAGATATTTCAATGTAGGTCTCCTTTACTTTTCATAAGTATAAGGGACCTTAAAATGTTGGAAAAGAAATATCAATGAGATATTGCATTTTTAAGAACCACTATAGCAGAATATATGTGTAATAAGTGAAAAATGGGGCAGGAAGTAAACAAACTCAATTGTAATAAGCCTTTATTAAAATCTTTCCATTGGCAAAACTCACAGAGAATATTTTGCCTCATACCTGTCTGAAATGGAGTGGGAGTGAGGTGTCACAGTTTGATTGTTTTGGAAGCCCAAGGAATCAGAGACAACAGATTGGCCTCTTATGTGTCTTACCAGAGTGAGGAGCCACTATTCAATTTAGAGACCTTTTTTGGCTTTCTACAACCATAAAACCATTTTATTTCTTTAGTAGGGAATTGTTATAAAATATTTTTATTTATAATTATATTTATAGTATATTTGTTTTATATTTATATAATTTTATATTTATATAATGATTTCATATTTGAAATAATATATAATAACTTATGGGGGATTATATTTGTTTTGAAGAAATCTAGTAAAATAAAGACCTATGGATATCAAATTTGGTTGATTAAATACCTCTTCGTTGAGCTGTAAATCTTCTGAAGAAAGTTTGAGGCTGTAAATCTTCTGAAGAAAGTTTGAGGCATTCGTAAAACATATATATCTATAGCTGTTTTTAAAGCTGTTCAGTTAACTTCCTGATATTTCTAATTTTTATTGACTTCGATGCATTCTGATCTTTTGAAACAGTGATCACATGGAAAATGTATACGGCTACTTAATGAAGTACACCAACCTTGTCACTGGGTGGCAGTACAGGTAAGTGATTATTCTGTGTCACATCCCTAAGAGACCAGAAATGGGGCTGATAATTTTATATTCTGAAATTACTTCTGTACAGACATGGATGGGAAACCTTTTAGAGAAGGATTGATGGTTATTTAAAGTCTGATAAGTTCTCCTTTGTAGAGGCTGAGAGGAGTTGACATCTGTCCAGATGGCACCCTCCAAATGCCTCAGAAGTTAATATTTTCTTTAATCGAAGAATAATTGACATGCAGTATTGTATTAGTTTCGGGTATACAACATAGTGACTTAATATTTATGTATATCACTTCAGTAAGTCTAGTTGCCATCTGTCACCATACCAAATTACTTTAGTATTATTGATTGCATTCCCTATGCCAGACATTGTATCCTTTTGTCTTATTTTATATAACTGGAAGATTGTACCTTTTAATCCTCTTTACCTATATTGTTTATTCTCCCATCCCTTCTCTCCTCTGACAATGACCAGTTTGTTTTCTGTATCAATAAATCTTTCTGTTTTGTTTGTTGGTTTGGTTTTTTAGATTCCACACATAAATGAAGTCATTCATTATTTGTTTTTCTGTCTGACTTATTTCAGCTAACATAATACCCTCTAAGTTCATCCAGGAAGTCATCAATGGCAAGATTTCTTTCTTTTTTATAGTATACCATTTGTGTGTGTGTGTGTGTGTTTCTATATTTACACCACATCCTCTTTCTCCATTCATCCGTCAAAGACATTTTAACTACCTCTGAAACTGATAATACTGTGTATGTTGATTAAATAGACTTTAGATAAATATTTTTAAAACTTGGGAAAAAAAAGATGACATTTAGGTTGCTTCCATATCTTGGCTATCGTAAATGCTCTAATGACCATAGAGTGATATGTCTTTCTGATGTAGTGTTTTCATTTTTTTTTCAGTTAAATATCTAGAAGTGGAATTGTTGGATCATATGGTAGTTCTTTTTTTTTTTTCTAATTTTATTTAATTTTAATTTTTTTTTTCTATTTTACCCACCCCCATACCCACCTCCCCTCTGGTAACTATCAGTTTGTTCTCTGTAGTTAAGAATCAGTCTCTCTCTCTCTCTCTCTCTTTTGTTTTGTTTTGTTTGAATGAAATCATATGGTATTTGTCTTTCTCTGACTGACTTATTTCATTTAGCATTATACTCTCTAGTTCCATCCATGTTTTTGCTAATGGCAAGATTTCATTCTTATTGATGACTGTAATATTCCTGTGTGTGTGTGTGTGTGTGTGTGTGTGTGTATACACCACATCTTCTTTATCCATTCATCTGTTGATAGACACTTGGGCTGCTGCCATAATTTGGCTATTGTAAATAATGCTGCAGTAAACATAGGGGTGCATGTATCCTTTTGCATTGTTGTTTTTGTATTTAGGGGGTAAAAGCCCAGTGGTGCGGTTACTGGATCACAGGGTATTTCTATTTTTAATTTTCTGAGGAAACGCCATGCTGTTTCCCACAGTGACTGTACCAGTTTGCATTCCAACCAACAGTGCAAGAGCGTGCCTTTTGTTCCACATCCTCGCCAACAATTTTTCTATCAGTTCTTTATATATTTTGGATACCAACCCTTTATTGGATATGTCATTTGTAAATATCTTCTCGCATTCAGTAGGTTGCTTTTAGTTTTGTTGAGTGTTTCCTTGGCTCTGCAGAAGGTTTTCATTTTGATGTAGTCCCAGTGGTTTGTTGTTGCTTTTATTTCCTTTGCCTCAGGAGACATCTAGAAAAATGTTGCTGTGGCTGATGTCAGAGAAATTTTGTGCTTTCTTTTAGGATTCTGTGGTTTCAAGTCTCACATTTAAGTCTTTAATCCATTTTGAATTTATTTTTGTAGGTAGTATAAGAAAGTGGTCCAGTTTCATTCTTTTGCATATAGCTCTCCAGTCTTCCCAACACCATTGGTTGAAGAGACTTTTTCCATTGTATGTATATTCTTTCCTCCTTCATTAAAGATTAATTGACCATATAATTGTGGGTTGATTTCTGGGTTTTCTATTCCATTCCATTGATCCTGTGGGTGCGTTTTTGTGCCAGCACAATACTGTTGTGGTTACTGTAGTTTTAATATAACTTGCTGGAGTTG
Organism: Mustela nivalis; assembly: GCF_964662115.1. Classification (NCBI taxonomy): domain Eukaryota; kingdom Metazoa; phylum Chordata; class Mammalia; order Carnivora; family Mustelidae; genus Mustela; species Mustela nivalis. The sequence goes on from NC_139020.1 coordinate 116,162,984, forward strand.
TGATACCTTCAGTTATGTTTTCCTATTTTGGATTTTTAAGTAACCTCCATACTAGTTTTCATTGTGGCTGTAAAAACAGTTTGCATCCCCCCCCCCCCCCCGTAGTGCAGAAGTGTTCCCTTTTCTCCACATGTTTGCCAACATGTGTTATTTCTTGTCATTTTGATCCTAGCGATTCTGATAGCTGTGAGGTGTTACTTCATTGTGGTTTTGATGTGCATTTCCCTAATGATTGGTAGTACTAGGATCTTTTCGTGTGCCTGTTGGCCATTTATATGTCTTAAAAAAAAAAAAGTTTATTTTTTTGAGAACTAGCGAGAGAGAGAGCGCGCACAAGTGGTGGCAAGGGGCAGAGCGAGAAGGAGAAGCAGACAGGAGCCCGATGCAGGACTCTGTCCCAGAACCCTGGGATCATCACCTGAGCTGAAGGCAGATGGCTTAAGCAACTGAGCCACCCAGTCGTCCTCTGTATGTCTTTTCAATTTATTATTTATTATTATTATTTTATTATTATTTATTATTATTATTTATTTTTAGATTATATTTATTTATTTGACAGAGAATGAGAGAGCAAGAGAGGGAATGCAAACAGGAGGAGTGGGAGAAGGAGAAAGAAGCAGGCTTCCTGCTGAGCAGGGAGCCTGATGTGGGGCTCAATCCCAGGACCCTGGCTGGGATTATGACCTAAGCTGAAGGCAGACGCTTAACCTTGACTGTGCTACCCAGGCGCTCCTATATGTCTTTTTCAGAGAAATTTCTATTCAGGTTGTCTGCTCACATTTTAAGTGGGTTGGTTGTTTTGTTTCGTTTTGTTTATATTGGATTTTATGAATTCTTGATATATTTTAGATGGATAAGATTTTGGTATTGGACCCCTTATTGGATATATCATTTGCAAATATCTCCTCCCATTTAGTAGGTTGCTCTTTCATTTTATTGATGGCTTCTTTTGCTATGCAAAAGCTTTTTTGTTTGTTCTAGTCCCAGTTGTTTATTTTTGCTTTTTTTCTCCTTGCCTGAAGAGACATCCAAAATAATATTGCTAAGATCAGTGTCAGAGAGCTTACTGCTTATGTTTTTTTTTCTAGGAGTTTTATGGTTACGGGTCTTAGAGTTAAGCATTTAATCCATTTTGAGTTTATTTTTGTATATGGTGAAGAAAGTGATCTAGTTTCATTCTTTCATGTGTAACTGTCCAGTTTCCCCAACATTTTATCAAAGTGTTGACAATAGACAAAAGTTACTTATATACTAGGTTTATAGGTACTTGTTTACCTGCATTGGGCTTTTAAAAATACTTGTAGTGATTAAGCTTTTAGGTTGGTTTGGAGTCAGCAAACAAATTTCTGTTTAGGGGTCCATTTTGCGCAGGATTCTCAAACTTCTCTCTGACCTTGAAGAGTTTAAATAACCAGTCCAAGGTCACAAAGGCAGGCAGTAAGGAGCAAAGCCAGGGTAGAAATTGGTAATTGTGGTACAGGGGGATTAAACTTTCATTTTCTTTTATTGTGGCAAAATATACACAAATTTATCATTTAACCACGTATAAGTGTTCAGTTTAGTAACATTAAATGCATACATTGCTGTGCAGCCATCAACACTATCTTTCCACAGTACTTTTTGCATCTTCTCAAGTGAAACGTTACCATTAAATAATAACTCCCATTTCTCCTTCTCCAAAGCCCTTGGCAGCCAGTATTCTGCTTTCTGTGTCTATGCTTAGACTACTCTTGGTACCTCCTGTAAGTGAAATCATACAGTATTTGTTCTTTTGTGCCTGGCTTATTTTACTGAGCATCCTGTCTTTAAGGTTCATCCATGTTGTAGCGTGTGTCAGAGTTTCCTTCCTTTCTCAGGCTGACTAATACTCTTTTTTGTTTGTTTGTTTAAGATTTTGGTATTCTATTGCATGTGTGTACCACATTTTCTTTATCTGTTCATCTGTCAGTGGATGCTTGGGTTGCTTCCACCTTTTAGCTGCTAATAATTCTGCTGTGAATATTGCAATACAAATACTTGTTCAATTCTCAACTTTCATGTCTTTTGTGTATATACCCAGAAGTGGAATTACTGGATCATATGGTAATTCTGTGTCTAATTTTTTGGGAAATTCCATATCATTTTCCATCGTGGCTACTAATTTTACATTCTTACCAGCAGTTCACAAGGGTTCCAATTATTTCCACATCCTTACCAACACTTGTTATTTTCTGTTTTTTGTTTGTTTGTTTTTTAATAATAACCTTCCTAATAGGTGTGATGTGGTATCTCACTGTTGGTTTTAAATTTTTTTAAAAATGATAATACTGGAATTTGAACCTAAACAGTTTTGACTCCAAAGTCTATGGTTTTACATTATTATCATGCTGCTTCTAGTTCACATGTCATTTGGATGCTTCTGCTTTTGGCCACAATAAAATAATGGGAGCTGAATTTGCTTTCTGACCTTAAACAACTTGAAAATGAGACATAATTTACAAAAGAATGATTTTCAGACTTTAAAAGAATAGGAGAAGCACTGATGAAAAGGTGATTGTTTAACAGAGAGGGCAGTTTGGGTTGTGTTTAGTTGGAAGTGACATTAGGTAATCTAAATAAGAATGATACATGGAAAGTTAGAGATCATATGGCATGAAGACTTAGAGGGGAATATGAAGACTTAGAAGGGAATCCCTATTGAAGTTAAAAGGGCAGTTCTCCAGGGGTCCCATCTTTAATATTTAAAAAAAAAAAAAAAAAAAAAAAAAGCCAAGTCAAGGGAGTCTTTTCATGTTGTATTTTTCACTTTAGGTTTTTGAAATTTTTTGAAGGCTTATATATTCAAATGTCATACAGAATATTAATTTTTAAAATATTTTATTTATTTTAAAGAAACAGTGTGAGCAGAGGGAGAGGGAGAAAGAATCTCAAACAGACTCCCCACTGAGCACAGAGCCCATCATAGGGCTTGATCTCATGACCCTGAGATCGTGACCTAAGCTGAAACCAAGAGTCGGACACTTAACTGACTAAGCCATCCAGATGCCCCCAGAAAGTTAATTTTTTAAAAAATGTAAAAAAAAAGATTTTATTCATTTATTTGACACAGAGAGACTGTGAAAGAGGGAATACAACCAGGGTGAGTAGAGAGAGGGGGAAGCAGGCTCCCCGCTGAGCAGGGAGCCCAATGTGGGGCTCGATCCTAGGACCCTGGGATCATGACCTGAGCCGAAGGCAGATCCTTAACAACTGAGCCAGGCAGGTACCCCCAGAATACTAATTTTTAAAATTGTAATTTCACTTTGGTTTTAGCACTATTTTTTGTTCTCTTTCTTAAAAGAAGATAGGTTAGCTTTCCCCCCCAATATTCAACAACTGTTGTTTATATCATATTGAATAATACTGAGAAACTGTCAGAAGGGGAACAGAGTAAGAAAGCTCCAAAAATACATAAACATGGGTGCCTGGATGGCTCAGTTGGTTAAGCACCTGCGTTTGGCTCAGGTCATGATGCTGGAATCTTGGGCATCAAGTCCTGCATTGGACTACCTGCTCAGTGGGATTTCTGCTTCTCCCTCTGACCCTCTCCGCTTTCATGCTCTCTTTCTCACTCTCTCAAATAAATAAATAAAATCTTTAAAATATATATATACAAACGTACAAATTTAATGTAATTTCAAGATGTCATTTCAGGTGAGCAGCAACTTGAGACCATGGGAAGAAATGGCAGGTGTTTATTATTACATGAGGAAGCCCGCCAAAAAGATAAATTGGGGGGGCGCCTGTGTGGCCCAGTGGGTTGGGCCTCTGCCTTCGGCTCAGGTCATGATCTCAGGGTCCTGGGATCGAGCCCCGCATCAGGCTCTCTGCTAGGAGGGAAGCCTGCTTCCCCCTCTCTCTCTGCCTGCCTCTCTGCCTACTCGTGACCTCTGGCAAATAAATAAATAAAATCTTAAAAAAACAAACAAACAAAAAAACGATGCATTGGCCATTGATTGTCTCGAGTTAGCAGATCCAAGCAAATATTCTGGGATAGGGAGGGGTGCTGGCTCTCCGGACATGATCCCTCCGGATATATGAGAGACCAGTTTTCAGCCTCTCTAGACAGTGCTTGTAAACTTGTCCATGTTTGCTACTGAGAGAGCACAGAACTTTTTAGACTTAACCCATCAGAGAGAGAGGTCTCACCTTGTCAGTTTGCTGTAAGCCCACTTTCTTATTATTTTGTTAAAGATTTTATTTATTTGAGAAAGAGAGCACACATGTGTGAGTTGGGGGAGGGGCAGAGGGAGAGGGAGAGGATCTCAAGCTGACTTTGGGGAGTGCAGAGCCCAGGGTGGGGCTGGATCCCACAACCCTGAGAACATGACCTGACCTAAAACCAAGAGTCGCACACTTAACTGACTAAGCCACCCAGGAGCCCAACTGTAGCCCCACCTAAAAAAAGCCCTTCCCATTTTCCATTTTTACTTTATGTCAGATGGGCTGGAGGTCCTGTGGTACAGCAGAGATAACTGAGTCCTCAGCATGAAACATGTACACTGATCAAAGGTGAACAGATAGGTTAAGACTATGTTTAACATCCCTAGGCTTAGTTGCTCAGTTTCTTTGGCATGCCTAGCCACTCTTGTCCATGTGCTGCTGGTGTAGCTTAACAGAAGCACTGCACCTATGGCATATTCAAGACCCTTTCCTTCCAATCCATTTCTGTTTTGACTAAGGTCAACTTGTAGCAGCTTGGAGAAATCCACTGTGGGCATACTCTATAAATAACTACTTGTTCTAGAATGTAGTAGGCTAGGAAAGTACAGAAGAGCAAGACCCTCTCCTGAACCTACTTCCTGCCACTTTAACTTCTAATTCCTGAGGGTGAGATTACTTCCCATCTGGCATATATAGACACAGAGCATTAAATTCTTCCCCAAAATCTTCTCAAGTTTATTTTTGTCATTTTAAGATAGATTTCTAAGTCAAAATATTTTTAGATTAAAGTTGCATTTTGATGATATTTCACTTTAAATTGTAGATTATTTCAAAGATTAGTCATTTCCCCAAATTGACAGTCTTTGTTATTTTTTTTTAAAGATTTTATTTATTTATTTAACAGATCACAAGTAGGCAGAGCAGTAGCCAGAGAGAGAGTGGCAAGCAGGCTCCCCGCTGAGCAGAAAGCCCTATGGCTGCTGCGATGCTGCAATGTGGGGCTCAATCCCAGGACACTGAGATCATGACCTGAGCCGAAGGCAGAGGCTTAACCCACTGAGCCACCCAGGCGCCCCAGTCTTTGTTATTTTGAAATTGCATAAAATAAAAAATTATTTTCCAATTTTAATAGCATTTTCTTTTAACAACTTAGCTGAATTTTCTGCATATGAAGAAGGTTCATGATGAATCTTGTTTCCCTGTTAACATTTAACCTGCGTTTCTACATTTTCTTTGTTTATTGGCTAGGCCAACTTGCTCAGAATGTTTCCATCAAGAGTCTACTACCCTTCTGAACAAAAGGGCTTTGTTAAGTTTCCTCACTATGTGGGTTGTCTTTATATCTCCAAACTATATGTCTTGTAAAATTTCTCTACATAAAAGGGATAAAAAAGAATATTAATCCATGAATAATGAAAGATAGCCCAAAGTGCTCTCTTATTGCATTGGACCCATGCTTTCATCTTGGTATTAAAAAGATGATCGGGAAACTTGGGTGAGTCAGTCGTTAAGCCTCTGCCTTCAGGTCATGATCCTAGGGTCCTGGGATCGATCATCACATCAGGCTTCCTGCCCAGTGGGAAGCCTGCTTCTCCCTCTCCCACTCCCCCTGCTTGCCTTCCCTCTCTTCCTTTCTCTCTGTCAAATAAATAAATAAATAAATAAATAAATAAATAAATAAATATTCTTGGGGGGGAAAAAGATGATCAGTTATTGGCTCATTTTTTTTAATGAGGTATAATTGACATGTAACATTATATTAGCTTTAGGTGTACAATGTACAACAGATTATGAAGTGATCACCACAATAAGTCTAGCTAACATCTGTCATCATATGTAATTTCAGAATTTTTTTCTTGTGATGAGAACTTTCAGGGTCTACTCTCAGCCATTTTCAAATGTGCAATATAGTGTTATTAACTGTAGACACCATGCTCTTCAGTTATTGGTTATTTCTATGACTTCACCAATCTGTCCTCACCATATTTCTGTATATTTAAGTGCTTGCCTCCTATATTATAAATTTGTGGAAATGCTTTTGGGATAAGAAATATGTGTTCACACCAAACTTGAGATTTTTAAACATAGTGTTTGTCTAAATTTTCTTTGACTACTTTGAAGAGACCATTTTCCTTTGTCTGTTTGAAATGAATTATACTCAGATTTAGAACAGTGCAAAGAGATTCCTTCCTTCCTTCCATTTTTGTTTGTTTGTTCTTTTTCTTAACAGCTTTATTGAAATATAATGCACAGTCCATACAATGTGCCCACTTAAAGTATACAACTCAGTGGTTTTTAGTATCTTGACAAAATTGCTTTCTTACTAACCCACCTTTTGTTTGTTTTTCTGTTTATTTGACGAATTTTTTGTAGTAGATTCATTTCTTAGTCCATTAGGGCTGCTATAACAAAATACTACAGACTGGGTGGCTAATAAACATTTCTCACAGTTTTGGAGGTTGGAAGTTCAAGAGCATGGTGCCAGTGTTGTTAGGTAAGGGTCCTCTTCCTATCATAGACTTCTTGTGTGAGAACATAGCAGAACGGTCAAGGAAGAGCTCTTGGGTTTCTCTTATAAAGGCACTAATCTCATTCCTGAGGATCTGCCCTCATGACCTAATCATCTCACCTCCCAAAGGCCCTGTCTCTTAATACTGTTACCTTAGGGGTTAGGATTTCAACATAATGAATTTGCAGGGCACACAGTCAGACCATAGCAGATTTGTATGTCCATTTTGTGTTTTATGTTTATGTTTTAGAAACTGAAGATGATTTCAGTGACTATCTTGTGTTAATTCAAATAATCTCTTCAAATATTTTGGAAAATAAAGATAACCCTATTAATGGGCAAAATGTGATGAACAGTTCATGAAATAGAACGATGGGTGGTCATTAAACACGTGAAAAAGGTGTATAACTCTTCTAGTAATTAATGAAATGAAAGTTTAAAATCTCTGAAAAATGCTAATTTTGAAAATTAAAATATATGAACATAATTTTAAAAGTCAGAAGCATGCTTAAAGATGAACAAGAAAAACAATAGTTCTTTGCTTTTGCATCTCCCTCTTCAGGCAACCACTTTCAAATTTTGCTTTCTTGGTTTTTTTGGTTTTTTTTTCCTTGAAGAAAAGGCTGATTTCATTTTCTCCCAGTTTGATATGATATGGTTGGCTGTTGCTTAAGACAGTATCTTCTAGGAGCACCTGGGTGGTTCAGTAGGTTAAAACCTCTGCCTTCAGCTCAGGTCATGATTCCAGGATACTGGGATCGAGCCCCACATTGGGCTCTCTGCTCAGCAGGGAGCCTGCTTTCTTCTCTCTCTTTTGTGATCTCTGTCTATCAAATAAATAAATAAAATCTTTAAAAAAAAAAAAAAAAAGCCCAAAACAAAATCTGTTTAAAAAAAAAAAAAAAAAGACAGTATCTTCTAGGACCATGAACTCTTATCTTATGGTCTAGTGTTGTAGAACTCAGTAACATAGAAGGCCAAATTGCTCCGAACTCAAACATTAATTTTTTTAAATCGAAACTTTTTAGATTAAAAAAAAAAAACCTACTGAATTACTTAAATTGGAATCTGAATAAAGTATTTAATCTGGAACCAAATCATAACATCAAATTCTTTTCCAAAGTATATCAGTATTTCGTCATTTAGTTTCAAGTTCCTTATGTTTCTTCATCTCCAGTTGCAGCTTTTACATTTTTAAACAGGATAAGTAATCTTTAGTTGTGACCTATTTAGTGATACATTCACCAAACCTTTCTACCTTGACATTATTCTCATTGTATATTTCACTGACTAAATCTTAAATCAGATTTATTTCTTATTTAGTTATCCTCAGAGTTCATGTTTTGATTTGTTTCCAGTGAATTTTAAATAAAAACTCTCAGTACCATTTGTCTTTGGGCAATTTACCTTCCCTGTTAATGAATTCTGGAGAGAAATCTTCCTCTGAGAGGATATTCTATCTTTGTTTCCTTTTTGCATTATGTGGTATGCCTCATCCCATTAAGTGCCTCTCCTTCAGCTGAAGGTTTTATGTCATTTATTAAATTCATTCAGTTTTTCAACTCCTAGGAAATTCAACCTCATGTTTCCAAGTTCTTATTCTTTTTTAAAAATTAACATATAATGTATTATTAGCCCCAGGGGTACAGGGGTACAGGTCTGTGAATCGTCAGGCTTACATACTCCACAGCACTCACCACAGCACATACCCTCCCCAGTGTCCATAACTCAACTACCCTCTCCCTAACCCCAACTCCTCCCCCAGTTTGTTCAGTCCCCAAACAAACTGAAACCCTCAGCTTGTTTTGTGAGATTAAGAGTCTCTTATGGTTTGTCTCCCTCCTGATTCCATCTTGTTTCATTTTTCCTTCCCTACCCCCCAACCCCCACTCTGCCTCTCAAATTCCTCAAATCAGGGTCCAAGTTCTTGAACAGCTTTTGAAATTTATTTATTTGAGAGGGAGAGGATAGTGGTGGAAGAAGAGGGAGAGAAGATCTCACCACCCTGAGATCATGACCTGAGCCAAAATCAAAAGTTAGACGCTTAACAGACTGAGCCACCTAGGCACCCTATGAATTTTATTTTTTTTAATAGCAAAAACTCCAAAGTATGGTGATTGATACTTAGTTTGCTTTAGTTTGGCGAGCGGGAATGTTTAAAAATTATGACTTTCTTTTTTGAATCATTACAGGTTTTTTGTTTTAAACAATGAAGCTGGGTTATTGGAGTACTTTGTGAATGAACAGTCTAGAAATCAAAAACCCAGAGGTACTTTGCAGCTTGCAGGAGCTGTAATATCACCTAGTGACGAGGACTCTCACACCTTCACTGTGAATGCTGCCAGTGGGGAACAGTATAAACTCAGAGGTACGATCAAGATATGAGAATTAATATGTGATTTTCTTCTTTCCTTGAGAAGTTGATGTACTTCCCTGCTTTCATGTGAGTTTTGGAAATAGAAAATACTATCATCAGTGATGTACATGTGATATTCAAAAATCTTAGAATTGCTTATGAATTTATGAAATCTGTTTTAATAAATAACTTTTCTCAAGTAGTACAGAGAACAACTGTTTACAATTGGCCCCTGTAAAATATTTGTGTAGATAAGCCCTGATTACTGAAAAATCTAAAAACATAGCTTGTCTAAATGGTATTTTTTATGTCTGCCATGGATTTGTATTTTACCCCTTTTCTTGATTTGGTTTGCATGCCCCCTTTGAAGTTTCTAGTAACTAATACACATAGCTGGGATTTATTAAAATGTTCACATTCATTTTAAAAGTATAACTTTTGCTTAGGTAAATTTAATTTGTGTTTTTTAATTTAATTAATGTACATAAAATATAATGGTAATCCTAACTGAGCATACTACAAGAGATCTGAAAATACGGAGTACACATTAAATACTTAATAAAGGTTATTTCTTTAAGTAAGAGCATATTTTTAGGGACGCTTGGGTGGCTCAGTCGGTAAGTAAGAGCATATTTTTTATGAGAAACTTAAGATTTGTCAAGTCTTATCTTCCTGTCTTGCTGCATGTAATATATCCTTCTTCTGAAATATCCATATTCAGCTACTGTGTTACTTAACAGAATTGGTGCTTGGCCTTTTTCCTCCCTCCCTCTGCTGGGGACATTTGCTCTAGGAAGAGTAGGGCCAATCCCTGGCTTTTAGTTATCTGTTCTCATGCTGTACACAGTTAATTTCAAAAATAAATATAAAAGTGAGTAACTTTTAGATTCTCTTTATTAGCCACAGATGCTAAAGAGCGACAACATTGGGTTAGCAGACTTCAGATATGTACACAGCATCACACTGAAGCTATTGGAAAGGTATGTGGATTCGTTTATGATATTAAAGCATGAAAAGGGAAAATAATTTTTTTAATATTATTAAATTGCAAGACTGTTCATATACTGTAAAGTGTCAATTCCATTGTTAATCTATTCAGAAGATTGTGCAACAGTCACAACTCTTGAGTTCCGGAACATTTTCATCACCCTCCAAAACACCCATATCTGTGAGCAGTCACTGGCATACTCGCCTTTCCAAGCCCCTGGCAAACACCCATCCATTTTCTATTTCTATGAGTTTGTCCATTCTGGGTCTCTTATATAAAGAATCATAGAATGGTTTTTTTGTGTCTGGCTTTTTACACTTCTCATAGTTTTTTTCAGAGTTAAAAGCAAATTTTATTAGATACCCAGTTTTACTTGTTCTTTAGTCTTCCATTGACACATAATACTTTGTTCACTCATGTCATTTTATGTATCATTTTATTCCTTTTTTTGGTTAGATGATACTCTTGTATGGATACACCACATGTTGTTTATCCATTCATCAGTTGGTGGACATTTGGGTTGTTTCCATTTTGTGGCTATTATGAATAACATTTGTGTCTAGGTTTTTGGGTGAACACATGATTTCACTGAGGTGGAGATTTAGGAGTGGAATTACTGAGTCATCTGGTGGTTCTTTGTTTAACTTTCTTGGGAGCTGCCAAACTGTCTTCCAGAGTAACCGAACCATTTCACATTCCTACCAGCAGTGTATGAGGGTTCCAGTTTTGCCACATCCTCACCAGTACCTGCTGATGCCCTTTTCTTTTTAATTGTAATAGGCATCCTGGTATATGTGATTTTGATTTCATTTCCCTAATGACTAATAATGTTGAGGATCTTTCAGTATGCTTAGTGATCATTTGCATATCCTTTTTGGAATATTTTTTATTTTTTAAGGTGGAGAGGATGATCTCAATACTTGAAATCTGAGGTTAGAGATCCCTATAAACTAATACCTGGGCAGCATAGTTGAAGGATTCTGTACCTTGGTGTACCTAGGTGATAGCTTGACTTTTAAAAAAAAGGCGGTTTTTTTCCCCCTTGTGTTTTTTTCCCCATAAGTAAATTTTAAAAAGTTGTTTGTGATTTAGGCCTGCTGCCCAGTCTTCAGGAAGTTAATCACAAAAGCTTTACTCTTGCTGCAAGATTTTAGTCATTGGAAGTGATCAGAAAGTACTAGTTTGTTCCAAAGATACCTGCAGTGAGATTAGAAAATGTATTTTATTGAATATTTTTTTGCTTAAGTCATGGTATTTAAAAATCTGAAATTAGACTTTTCTAGTATTTGTAAAATGTGAAAAAATATTCTCAACAGCACAAACCTATAATCAGTTTTCTAAATAAATTACTACTTTACTGTTGGATGTGTCAAATGTTTAAACTTGGAGTGTTTTAAATTTTAGCGTTTTTCAGAAATGTTCTTGTAGTCAATTCTGAGGTTAATTCATTTTTTTAAACTGTTCATGTGTAGGCCAAAGTATATATATAATAGGTAAGGGTTAGCCAGAATTTCGGAAAACGAATGATTTTCTTTGTTTGTCTGACAGAATAATCCTCCTCTGAAATCACGAAGCTTTTCACTTGCATCTAGTGGTAATTCTCCTATATCCCAGAGGAGACCAAGTCAAAATGCCATTTCTTTTTTTAATGTTGGACATTCCAAACTACAATCAGTGAACAAAAGAGCTAACTTACCTCCAGATCATCTTGTGGAAGTCAGAGAAGTAAGTATGAATTGAAGTCAAATTAAAATGCCAAAATGATCTAACTTGCTTGGTTTTATCACAAAAAAATTAGAAATCCTGTTTGTGTCTTCTGGGGCCCTGAAGTGTTTTCTGTTTACTATGCTGAGACAATTTCAAGTCACAGAGATTCCCTGGTTATGTGTTGTGTCCTAAGTTACTTTTCTGTGTTGTCCTAAGTTTCCTTGGTACATTCTCATTTTTCAGTCTGTTATCTTGCATTTCTCAAGTAAAAGTACAGATTCTTTTGATGGAACATTTATGAGCAAAAGGGTTTTTAAGCCTGTTGAGAAGACTATGTGGCCAAACAAGTAATTAAAAAAAAAAAAACTTATATAGACAATTTCAAACATACACAAAAATAGAACAGTTAAATCCTCGATGTTTCCTTATCTCACCATTTCCCTGTTTCTTTTCAAATTGAGTACTAAATACTAGTTAATAAAGGTTGTAGTTATTAGATCCTAAATATTCCTGAGTTAAATTTGGTAGAGCAAATAGATACCTATGTAGTGAGTAGCCCCACACAGGTGTGTGATTGGAAAGTAGAGGAATATTTTAATTGCCTTTTAAGATAATTGTGGTTATTCTTCTTTGGTGCTTCATGAAAACTTAACAGTAATAGTTTTGTAAATGTTAGATGTAGTGTGGAATCTGATATATATCCATGAACTTTTCATGTTCTATTACATGAAAATCTATTATCTGTCTTGCACTTGAAACTTATCTTTAACCTATGCATGATTTTGTAACACCATGCATTATTCATTGGAAAATATCATCTCCCAGAGTTAGGCCTGTCTTGCAGTTGTTGATCTGTTTTATCATGCAGCCTTGAAAATTCCCATTCATTAATGACCTCATCAATCTCATTAGAAAAGGCTTTCAGTATTGGGAAGTAATCAAGCTTATGGTAACAGATAAAGGTTTTCCAAAGTTCTTTTCATTTTAAAGCTCAGATTTTATAATTGGCAGTGAATACCCTTGGATTTTTTTGAAGTGACAGGCTTGGTTTTTTTTTATTTTGGGGATGTCACCGCATACCTCCAAGTCTGATAATCTACAGTGGCTGACAGTCATTCTGTAAAGGAAAAACACTCCTATGTTTCTCCTCTGCTCTGCTATAACACTCTACAGTTCTGTAATCTGGTCACCAACTGTTGGGGTTTTCCCACCGCCAAGCAACTCTCTATTTCTCTGTGGACACCAGTTGCGTGTCCTGCAGTTTAATTCAGTTTCAACACTGTCTGCCTGAAATCACGTCAGATGCCACAAAACTGTCCCCATTTTAGACACAAATTGCAAGTTGATGTTGTCACCTGTGCCTCTGACCAACCTGCTATAAAGAACTCAGGAACAGACAGATGTAAGAGTTGCATAAGGCCCGTTGGGGTGTTGGGGGGAAAGCATGGAGCTTCCATGCCCTTTCTGGTTATACCCCTCTCCTGGTACTCCCAAGTGTTCACCAACCAGAAGCTCTGAACTTCTTCTTTTGGGGTTTTTATGGAGGCTTCATTAGGTAGGCGTGATTGCCTGAATCATTGCCTTTTGGTGATTAATTTATCCTCCAGCCCGTCTCCACTCTAGAGGTTGGCAGGTGCAATTAAACACACATCTGTTGGTTACATATCTAAAGGTGTAATTGTTCAATCATAGATTATAAATTATTTAATTTTGTATATTTAACTCTAGTAAATACTGCCCAGCTGTTGGCAAGAGTGGTTGTACTATTCATAAATTTGGATTATTGGAAGTTAGTCCTAACATTTGTATCCAAAATACTTTACACACACAAAGCACACACATATATGCATGCATACATGTGTACATATAGATATCTTTATATCCACACTTTTCATTTAGAAACCTTTTTTTTTTTTCTGATAAAGGTGAATGTTTGATCCATTGCTATAACATGTGTTTTCAGGGACTATTTCAAGTACTATACACTTGTGATTTGTTTGGTAGGATATTTGCGTCTCTCTTTCACTAGCCCACTGACGAACTGTGTTAAAATTCATCTGGTACAGTGCCTCTGAAAGCTGAAAGAGCCTTTCCATTATAGAGGTTCTGTGTGGATTATAATAGTGTCTAAAAGATAGGTAATCTGAGAACTGTCTGCTCACAATTGAATAATTAATCATAATAAATTCAGTTTTCATTTTAAAATACTGAATTGCTTATCAAGCATTGTTATTCTATTGCTCCCTTAGGAAGAGTGGACAGAGCTCTTGATCAAAGCAGAGTGTATTAAACTCTTTTTAACTTGAAAGTTTATATCCAGTACTTGCTTCATGATCAGGCTAATGGGACAAGAAAGTTAGATTAGAGAAAAGAAAGCAGGAAAACCATTGTGTTCTCAATGTAGGTTCAAACCTAGCCTGACCAGAGGTGCTGAGAAGAAAGAGGTTAAGAACCCAGATTGGGAACTAATTTTACTTTGTAATGAAATATTTAATGCTGCTATTGAAGATGATCCAGAATGTTTTTAATGACTTGTACAAATGTATACTGTTAATAAAAGGTTTGTCAAGGCTTTTGAGCTTTGTTGCTTCTGAAGAAAAAATACAGCTGCCAAAGATTACCATCTTTTGCACAATTGATAAGCATTATTAAATGTGCTCATTGAGAATAGCCAAATGTAAAATAGATTTCTAAGCCTAATATATCCTAAAAATGGCTCAGAAGCTGAGTATGGTAATTAAAATGGAAACTGTATGTATACATGGTACACAGACATCATGAGTAGGACACATGGAACTGTTGTTTTCCTTAGATGATGTCTCATGCTGAAGGACAACAGAGAGACTTAATTAGGCGAATTGAATGCCTTCCTGCTTCTGGCCATCTTAGTTCCTTGGACCAGGATCTCTTAATGCTCAAAGCTACTTCCATGGCAACTATGAACTGCTTAAACGACTGCTTTCATATTCTCCAGTTGCAGCATGCATCACATCAGAAGGGCTCACTGTCTTCAGGTAAGTTATAAATAAAAAGTAAGACTTAATATTAAGGGCCAAAGCATGGAAAGATGTGTTTGTTGTAATTCTAACTCCTAAAAAATCTTAAGAAAAAGAAAAAGAAAAACAATGAGCCTCTTGATTTTTAATTATCACGTTAATGTTAAAGTCTTATTGTGCCTTTTTTCAAATCTAAACTGATTTTTGGCCTAATGTTTAATATAATCGAATTTGGAGACCTCAGTTCTACATGTCGAAAACTGAACTCAAAATCTACATCTAGTAAAATCTGCTAAAATCGGTTGCATCGTTATTCATCCAGTGGACCTTAATAAAAATATTGGGACCATTTCTTAACTTTTGGTTGAGTCAACTGTTCTTTATATCCATATTGGGCCAGAGATATTCAAGTCTGTCAGTCACTTTTCAGTTTGAAAAATAAGGTATACAGTTAATACTTGAGAGCACTTAAATTTGTTGAAAATAATCTACTGGGGAAAATAAAGTTACTGCATGTGAGGACAAAATATGAGTTTTTCTTTTTTTTTTTTTTTTAAGATTTTATTTATTTATTTGACAGAGATCACAAGTAGGCAGAGAGGCAGGCAGAGAGAGAGGAGGAAGCAGGCTCTCTGCTGAGCAGAGAGCCCGATGCTGGGCTCAGTCCCAGGATTGTGGGATCATGACCTGAGCCGAAGGCAGAGGCTTTAACCCACTGAGCTACCTAGGCACCCTGAGTTTTTCTTTTTAATGGGATGAATAAACTCTTGGTTTTCTTCATTGAGATACAGTTGACACAATATTGTGTAAGTTGAAGGTGTACAGCCTGTTGATTTGATACATATACATGTTGCAACATGATTACCAAAGCTAACACCTCAGTCTTATCACATAATTATCACTTTTTTATGGCAAGAATATTAGGATCTAGTCTCTTAACAGCTTGAGAGTGTATATTATAGTATTGTTGACTATATCACAATGGTGTGCATTAGATTTCCAGAATTTGTTCATCTTCTACTTGCAAGTTTGTACCCTTTAATATTAACATCTCCTGGATTCTCCCATCCCTATTGTTTTTTGTTTCTTAAGAATTTTTTTAAGGTTTTATTTATTCATTTAACAGTGAGGGAGAGTACAAGCACAGAGAGCAGCAGGCAGAGTGCGAGGGAGAAGCAAGCTCTCTCCTGAGCCAGGAGCCAGATGTAGGACTCAATCCCAGGACTCTGGGATCATGACCTGAGCCAAAAGCAACCGCTTACCAAACTGAGCCACCCAGGTATCCCCATCCCCATTGCTTTAATAGTTCACAACAATTCATTGTTCTCTTACCCAATTAATTCCCCTTGTGAAAGAAATTTTAGAAATTTTATTGATTGATTTTAGAGAATGTATGCACTTGTGCAAGTGGTGAGGAAGGTGGAAAGAATCCCAAGAAGACTTGTGGGGCTTGATCTCACGACCCTGAGATCCTGATCTGAGCCAAAAGCAAGAGTTGGACCCTCAGTGGACTGAGCTACCCAGACACCCCTACCATAGGCAGATCTGAGTTGATAAAATATGGCTTCTATCCTCATGTATGCCTACCTAAATCAATATTTCAAGCTAATAAACTATGCTTAATGTCAATTATAGGTATAGGCTAGTAAGCTATATATGTTTCCCGTAAGGAACTCATAGTCTACTTTGAAATGAACATGTAAATACTTAACTATAATATGGAAAGTGGTGTTTACAATGGGAACAAAATACTTTGAGAGAATATATGAATGGACCAATACTTCTGAAAAAGGTCTGGGAAAGGCCTTGAAAAGTTGCAAAAAGCTTAGGGGTGGTGAGAGGGGAGAGGGTGTTCAGAACATAAAAGCATACACCTGGGCTGCCTGGGTGGCTGAGCTGGTTAAGTGTCTGACTCTTGATCTCAGCTCCTGTCTTAATCTCAGGGTTGTTAGTTAAAGCTCCATACTGGGCTCCATCTGGGCATGGAGCCTACTTAAAAAACTAAAGCAACACACACTCATAAAAAATTTAGGAACGATTATACAGTTGCAAAAAGAAAGAAATCGTGCACTGTCCTATCAACCAGTAATTGCCACTGTTAACTAACACATACCCCACCAGATTTTCTTTCCTTCTTAGTTTTTGTTTGTTTTATCCCATAGTTACTAGAAAACAAATATTTTTATCTTGTACTTTCTTTTAAAGATTTTATTTATTTATTTGACAGATAAAGATCACAAGGAGGCAGAGGCAGGCAGAGAGAGAGAGGAGGAAGCAGGCTCCCCACTGAGTAGAGCGCCTGATGAGGGGCTCGATCCCAGGATCCTGAGATCATGACCTGAGCCAAAGGCAGAGGCTTTAATCCACTGAGCCCCCAGGCACCCTATCTTATACTTTTTAACGTAATATCAAGAATATTTTCCAATTTGTGTCCTACTTTTTTTTTTTTTTTTAATTTACTTGACAGACAGAGATCACAAGTAGGCAGAGAGGGAGTCAGAGAGAGGAGGAAGCAGGCTCCCTGCCGAGCAGAGAGCCCGATTCGGGGCTCGATCCCAGGACCCTGGGATCATGACCTGAGCCGAAGGCAGAGGCTTTAACCCACTGAGCCACCCAGGCGCCCCTGTGTCCTACTTTTGATAGAGTTTTTGTTGGCTGCATTACATTCCTTTGAAGGATAGTTCTTTGTTTTACTTAACTCTTCTCCTATGTTGAACATTGGATAAGTTACCTCAAGCTGTGAAATTTGATTTAATTCTAGTGTTCATAATAATAATGTTGTCAGGAAAATGATAGTTTGTTTTCAGTTGATGCTACTTAATTTTTACAAAGCACATCAGCTAGCACAGTGCTAGATACTAGATGCTTAATACTTGATTAATTAAATGTGTATAATTGTTTTAATTCTTATAAATTTCATTTGTGTAGCTTAATGCACAATTATTATTTTTTTTAAAGATTTTATTTATTTATTTGACAGACAGAAATCACAAGTAGGCAGAGAAGCAGGCAGAGAGAGAGAAGGGGAAACAGGCTCCTGCTGAGCAGAGAGCCCTATGTGGGGCTCGATCCCAGGATCCTGAGACCATGACCTGAGCCGAAGGCAGAGACTTAATCCACTGAGCCACCCAGGCGCCCCCACAATTATATTTTTAAATGATTGCTCCATGATTAGTGAAACATGTACAATATAAATTTGCATTTTTTTAGTTTAAAAAATGCAGTAGACTTAAACTCTATAGAAGTGTTTAAAGTAAAAGTTGTTCTCCCTTGGTACTATGTTTTAGAGCATGGATATTTGGTGGAATTGATTTACCGGTATTGGTGTTTCTTACATAAGTGGTCATTTTCCAAATTAGATCTGTAGAAATTTATTTGTCAGTCACTTGAGAATAAAAATATAACTGTGAAAAGAAAAACTGAGTTACCTTTTCACTGAAATTTGGAGATGACAAGAAATGAAATCTAAGTTTAAATTAGTGCTCGGTCCCATAAGGTCTTAATGTGTGTCATCCAAGGATCATTGATTTAGAGGGGTCCTGAGAGACCAGATGATCAGTTTGATAAAGAGTGTTGTGGTTTCCAGTCAATTGAGCAGTCTCTCAAAACAGATCTCGTAAGAGTTAAACATTTTAAGGTAGGAGCAAAACATTTTCATTTCTTTGGAATTTTGAAACTGGCTTCTTAAACCACCCCAGGGCATTTCCTGAGAGACTGGCCTGAGTGGCAAGGCAGGAGGCTCTGGTAGCCTGGTAGGTGCTTAGTAATTTACTCCTGCACTGAAGTCTGGCATTTCAGTATAGATCGAGTAAATTACCTACTCTGTAATTTTTGCTGTAGTGGTGTGAGCATCCCTTATTGTAGTACTGTAATAATCAGGCTTCTGTGAAACCTAGATCAGCCTCTGAAATCAAATGGAACATTTTCCATTATTGATTAGGCATAGAATCCACTTTGTTAAACTAGTTGAGGGTAATAAGAGACATTTGAGTCATTAACTGAGAAGATGACAGGTCTCTAAATGTGACCACTTCTTTCACTAGGTCAGCTATTATTTATTCAGTAGAAAAGCCTTTCAGTTTAAAAGTATATGGACTTTCTTTATTGGATTAAAAAACAAGAGGAAGGGACTTGTATTTGCAATACTTACGTTAGATCAAGGTAACCACCTTGAATGGTTAGAAAATTGCTACTGAGAATAAGGTTCAGTCCCAAAAGGAAGAAGATTTTGCCGTTTCAGATTCCCAGGCTCCTTCTGTAATTCTGACTCCCTAAAGCCTAATTGCATGTTTTTTGATCATTAGAGAGAGGGACAGTGTTCTTTACAGAAAGGGTAGCAAATCAGCTATTCAGGGCAGGAATACATTATGATTTACAGATTTCCCAGAAGACATTCAGTCCCATTCAGGGTTGATTTTTTTTTTAAAGGTATCTGATTTCAAGTTGCAAGTTGCTGTGTTGTAAAATACCCAATCATGATGCTCATGCTAATGAGATACAAGTGGTTGCTTTGCAGAGTCTCTTAGCAGGTTGAATTGCTTTTAGTCTTGTGGGCTCAAAACAAAATTGTTTAATAAAATCCACATCTGCTGAACTTTCCAGATTATGAGCAAGTTTCAGCGAAAGTTTTCTCTTACTTCATCAGGAACGACAATCGAGTGGTTAGAACCAAAGATACCTTTATCAAACCACTATAAAAATGGAGCTGACCAGCCTTTTGCAACTGAGCAAAGTAAACCAATGGCAGTCCCCGAAGAGCAGTGTGTTGAAGAATCTGGACCATTAGCAAGGGTACGGTAATGTGAAAATACGGTTTTGATGTAAAAACTAGGACTCACTAAAAAGGTTCAGTTCTCTTTTCGTTGTCAGGGCATGCTAGTCATCCTAACATCAGCACGACATTCTTGAGACTCTAGACCTTGTTTTTCTAATTTAAACAGTACTTGTGATCTGTTGTATGATACTTGTACATGTGTGTTTTGCAGGTTATGTGCCTTTTTTAGTTTGGGCTCACTTTTGCTTGATAAAACTGTATTTAAAAGTTGCAGTTCGCATTATTTTTATTTTTCTAGAGAGTTAACTTACCTAATATAAGATTATTTGCACAGTATTTCTCTCTTACAGTTCTTCTTAAATCTTAACATTATTAGATACTTAACTATTACATTTACAAGTTTAAAAATTTACTATTAAGTCTTTTTTGTTTTAAGTTCTTTCCCAAACCAGTTTTTTTTTTTTTTTTTTTGGTGTTACCCCAATTAGCATGGTCTCAGGGTTTTATATTTTTGTAGTATTATTTATTCCACATTTCTCAGAAACTAAGGAATGTCTTATTCTAGTCATAGTTCCAACACTGTAAAAAATTATATTGATCTTTTGCCTTTTGTGTTATTTTTTAATGATAATCATAATTACATAGATAGTTTTATTTTAAGCTCTTTTTACTCAGTACTTCTTATAAGCATTATGTCTGGCCCATATAATTAAAACTCTAAATGTTGAAGTAAGCTATTAAATATCTAGGTTCTTTGGTATTTTCTGTTACTATAAATAACACTATGTCATCTTGTTTACTTTTTTTTTTTTCTCTCCTCTTACTTTGGATTATTTCTTTAGGTTATAGTCCTAAGTAGAATTACTGAGTCAAGAGTAACAATGCACAGCTTATGGTTATTTATATATTAGCAGATTACTTCTTTTTTTTTTTTTAAGATTTTATTTATTTGAGAGAGAACACACACATAAGCAGGGGGAGGGGCAGAGAGAGAGAGGGACTGTCAGACTCCCCACTGAGCAGGAAGCCCAATTCGGGGCTTGATCCCAGGACCCTGGGATCATGGCCTGAGCCGAAGGCAGACACTTAACCTACTAAGCCACCCAGGTGTCCCATTAGCAAATTACTTCTTAAAAGTACATGGAGGCACCTGCATGACTTAGTCGGTTGAACATCTGACTCTTGATTTCATCTGAGGTCATGATCTCAGGGTCATGAGTTCAAGTCCCCTGCTGGGCTTTGTGCTTAGCTGGGAGTCTACTTGAGATTTTTCTCTCTCCCTCTCCACCCCCCAGATAAATAAATAAATCTTAAAAAATGAAATAAAAGAAAGAAAGAAGGAAGAAAAAGAAATAGTACGTTGACACTGAGACTTCCAAAACTGGCCAAGACCTTGGCTTAATGAGGCACACAATGGCAGCAGTATGGATAGGAGAGAAGAAAAAAAAATACGAAATGCTTTCTTTTTTTCCCTGTAACTTCTTGACCAGCTCATTTCTAGAGTCAAACAGTATTTATTAAGATGTCCAATGGATGAGAAGTCCAATGTTAGGAATTAGAGGAGACACAAAAACTTGAAGACTTAGTTCTTTCACTAGAGAGACTTACTGATCTGCCTGGAGTCACAATTACAAATACATGGAGACAATGAGAGGATAACATGAAGTAATTTTTTTTTTCATCTTAATTGACATGGTTTAGGCTGTTAGGATATGGCATTCAGAGAAAGAAAGAAGGAAAGATGTATTGAGTAGAGTGGAAGAGGAGTGCTTTGGAGAGAAAGTGGAATTGGAATCAGGCTTTGAAAGAACACAGGATTTGAAGAGAAGAAGAGTAGTAGGATAATGTCGATGTAGGGATAATAGGAGCAGGGATATGAAGGCTTATTGTGAAAACTTGCCTGATGGTTTTTTTTTTTTCAAAGATTTTATTTATTTATTTGACAGAGAGAGATCACAAGTAGATGGAGAGGCAGGTAGAGAGAGAGAGGGAAGCAGGCTCCCTGCTGAGCAGAGAGCCCGATGCGGGACTCGATCCCAGGACCCTGAGATCATGACCTGAGCTGAAGGCAGCGGCTTAACCCACTGAGCCACCCAGGCGCCCTGTGCCCGATGGTTTTTAAACCCGGGTCCTGTCGTTTACTAACATGTGGACCAATAATTAACCACTTAGTTTCAATTTTCTCATCTGTAAAGCCGGGATAATAATGGCTTATAAGATTGTTATGAACATAGTGAATATAGCAGAGCACCTGGATTATGGAAAATTATCATAGGGTGATTGGATTTTACAAATCCAGATGACCATTCATGCTGCATTCTCTGGGGAGTGATAATCCCGGAGCCACCACTCATAAAATACAACGTAAACTGTGCCTCCAGGGAACATAAAATCATACGGAAGAATTTAATGTTATGTAATAGATGATAGAATCATGAGCATGGGGTATGTTTAAGAAGATTGGTATATGATATGACCTAGAATTGAAGTGTCGATAGAAGGCTGTGGAGGTAGAAATGAAGACAAATGAATAGGTAATATGCATTTCAAATGTAAATCAGTTGGACTTGTGATTGGTTGTAGGGTTGGATGAAAGATAATTCCCAAGTTTGTGAACCTAAATGACTAGGTAAAATTGTGGTGTCAGTCACAAAGTTAGGAAAATTAGGAGGAAAGAGCCTTTTGAGAGAAAAGATTTGATATGGTTTATGAACATGTTGACTTCTTTTAAAAGATTTTATTTATTTATTTGACAGAGAGAGAGAGAGAGACAGGGACAGCAGGAACACAAGCAGGGGAAGTGGGAGAGGGAAAGCAGGCCTCCCGCCAAGCAGGGAGCCCGGTGCAGGGTTTGTCCCAGGAACCTGGGATCATGACCTGAGCTGAAAGGCATTCGCTTAAGACTGAGCCACCCAGGCACCCCAACATATTTACTTTTTAAAGATTGTATTTTTAAGTAATCTTTCTACCTAGTGTGGAGCTCATACTCAGGACCCAAAGATTAAGAGTCAGACGCTATGCCAACTGAGCCAGCCAAGAGCCCCTGAACATGCTGAATTTTATGTTGAGAGGAGGATATATGATTGTAAACACGGCTCATGTTTACAATGGGTTGGGCCTCTGCCTTGGGCTCAGGTAGTGATCTCGAGATCCTAGGATCGAGCCCCTTGTCGGGTTCTCTGCCCAGTGGGGAGCCTGTTTCCCCCCAACTCTCTGCCTACTTGTGATCTCTCTGTCAAATACATTAAAAAAATATTTAAAAAAAAAAAGCAATTAGAAATAATGAAACCTACGTTTTAGAGAGCGATCAGGATAAGAGATGCAATTTGCAAGTGAAAGTTACAAACTGTAAGTTATACACTTGAACATCTTCACTCTTCCCAATGAGAATACAAAGGATGTTGGGGGTTAGAGAGATGTGAGTTAAAGGTGGGACACAGAGATGGGAAGGCGAAGAACATTGTTATATTTCCAAATTATTTACTTATTTTTTTGAGAGGGAAAGTATGAGGTGGGCAGTGTCAAAAGGAGATGCAGATTTCCAGCAAAGCAGGGAGCCCCATGCGGGGCTTGAACCCAGAACTCCTGGGATGATGACCTGAGCCGAAGGCAGACACTTAACTGAATGAGCCACCCAGGCGCCCTCCAAATCTTGAAATAGTGAGTAGACCACATATATCACTGAGTATAAGTAGAAATAAATGCACAGGTACTATTTTTAATTACAAAAACACTACACTCAGGCATATGAGAATAGACCTGGATTTTCTAAAAATACCACACATGCCTTGAAATATGAGTGTTAATGTAAGCTGGAGACAGATATCTAGTAGGGGAGATTTTGTTGCCAGGTGATGGAAAAAGTAAATCCTAGTAAGGCTAGAACGAAGCCCACAGTTCCTTTGTGCCCAAGTCAGAAATCAGAAAGATAAAGATGAGGTTAGTATAAATTTGGTGGAGTACTGGGGTTTTGCTTTGCCATCCAGTGTCCATATATTATAAATTCCCAGCAACTCAACAGCTCTTGCCACTGTCTGCTAACCATTCTGGGTTTGTAGGGCTATTAAACATTCAGTGCACGTTCATTTGAATTGTGGTAATGCTTTTACCTTAAGCTTTTCTTTAGGAAAGGGATGATGACCTCTACGAAGAGACATTTCGATAAGAAAGGAGAGCTTCCAAGTTCTTCCGTTTACACCAAGATTTAGAATCAGTAATTAATAGAATTCCTCTTTTTTCTATTCCAATAAACAACAAGACTTTTTATAAAAAAACAAGAACTGTACTCTTAAATATTTTTTCTACCAGATTATGTTTTGTTTTGTTTTGTTTTTTAAAGATTTTATTTATTTGTCTGACAGAGAGATAGAGAGCACAAGTACACAGAGCAGCAGGCAGAAGGAGAGAGAGAATCAGGCTCCCTGCTAAGCAGGGAACCTGAAGCGGAGCTTGATCCCAGGATCCTGGAACCGTGACCTGAGACGAAGGCAGATGCCCAACCAACTGAGTCACCCAGTCTCCCCCTATGTTTTATTTCTTTAATATTATTTTCATTAGAGGAAGTTCCAAAGTACAAAGTAAACTTTGTATTAAGTAGTAATGTTAAAGTTATATTTGCATTACTAATCTGTATCCCAAGTTCTGACTTCATATGTAATGGTATCTCTTCAGAGGGTTAGAGAACATTATTTAATCAAGACCTAATAGGACTTTTCTCAACATTTCTCAAATGAGTAATTATTATATTTGGTATCCATATGTAGAGAGGAGGATGATCAACTTTCCCCCATTGTATAGTGAATAAACAGTCACAAGTACACTTAAACTTTATTAGACTATATTATACAACTGATTTAGAGTAGGCAACAGGAAGTACTTCTTGATAGACTTCCTAGCCTTTGAAAAGGGGGATATAGAAAGCTTTTGGGGTTTCTCCTTCAGGTTGTAAAAACAGAAGTAATTCTGAAATATATAAACAGTAGTTGTCTGTATGGTCTTAACATGAGGAAATGAGCTAGACCATTAATTAAATTATGAGAATTTGAGCATTGTAGTTTCCTTGGTAACACGGAAGAGAGAAAAGGAGAAAAAGACAAAAGAATGAGCAGGAATGCATCACTTTTAATGTGTTTCATATTTTGTTTCTAATATTTTTAATATTTGAGAACGTTACATTCTTGATTTTATGCCTGATTAGGAATGGTTTTTGCCTAGCTGCAGAGAACAGATGGGCTTCTTATTTGATAGAATTTAATTGTGTGAAGAGAAAATCAAAGAGACATTATCAAAATCATTTCCTTTAAAAAATCCTAAGTCTGCTGTACTAATGCTCTCTTGCATAAAGGTTAAAAAAGAGGTACCACTGACAGGTGGGCCACGACCCCCCCCCCCCCACATACACATGAGAGGTGAATATAAGATTCTATAGAATCTTGGAATTTGAAACTGTTACTTAAAATTATTTAAGTAGAAACAAGAAATTTCTCTTAACCAATTATCTGGAACTAAGACGCTGTTGAAATGACGGTTAAACATTTTCACTTTTTCAAGAAGTTGATTTATTGATTAATTAAAGAGCTGTGCAGAGAACCTTTTTGTGACATTAAGATGGCATAAGCAGGCGTAGGGTTTCCATACCTTCACCTAGAATTCTCTTCAGCCCTGCGGTTTCTTCCAGACATCTCCAGGAATGAGGGAATATCAAAATATAGATTATAGTAGTTAGACTTAACATGTACAGTCACTTTTACAAATTTTACTTGTATAATTTTAGCTTTATATTTTTTTAAGATTTTATTTATTTATTTGTCAGAAGAGTGAACCCAAGTAGGGAGAGTGGGAGGCAGAGGGAGAAGCGGGCTCTCTGGCCTGATTTCGGGGCTAGATCCAAGGACCCTGAGGTCACGACCTGAGCCACAGGCAGCTGCTTAACCAACTAAGCCACCCAGGTGTCCCTAGTTTAAGCTTTTAAAAAGGGCAAACATTGGGGCACCTGGGTGGCTTAATTGGTTTAGCGTCTGCCTTCGGCTCAAGTCATGATTCCAGGGTCCTGGAATTGAGCACCGCATCGGGCTCCCTGCTCAGCAAGAATCTGTTTGTCCCTCTCCCTCTGCTCCTCCCTGACTCGTGCTCGCGCACTCTCTCTCTCACTCTCTCTCTGAAATAAATAAGTAAAATCTTTTAAAGGGGGGGGGGGAGCAAATATTTTATTCCCAAAGCATCTTCAACTTAAATTATAGGTATTCATGGTGTCCCTAAATAGGTAGCCAGTCCTCAAAGCCTGAGATTCAGATGAGACACTTCACTCTTTTTGAAAAATCCCATGTTTACAAAATATATGTATTTTATTTATTATTTTTATGGCAAAACCACAGTATGTTCAGTGTAAATGATAATAGACTCATTGAAGGAAATCTGTTTCATGGCCAACTGATGGAAGTTATATTTTTAGAAAGATTTTTTGCTCATATCCAGATTCACTTAGGCCCAGTATAAATGTCTTCAAGTCTACTATTTATACTTTTCTTCTTTTATTTAATGTGGCTGTGAAATCTGTCCTTTATTTAGCAACGAAGTCTGTCCTATCTGTTGTTTGCAAAGCTTGCTGTTTAATCCAATTTCTGTATTGAAAATAAAGAAAACACTAGAGTCTTTTTGAACAAAGAAACTGAGAGAAAAGAACCTTTTATTCTTTATGGGTATTAGCAAGCACTTATAACACTAGACTTTTGCTTTGTTTGACTTCAAGGAACCTGAAGAAATCAGTGCAGATGATGAGGTAGAGGATACGTGTGATAACAAGGAGGATGACCTAGGAGCTGTGGAAGAGCAACGTAGTGTCATCCTGCATCTCTTGTCACAGCTGAAGCTGGGCATGGATTTAACGAGAGTAAGTAAAGGGATAACTGGCTGCGGTGAGCAGTAAGTCAGGACGACCTGTAATTATTAATATTGTCAGGTCTTTTTATTCTTTATGAATTGGTTTCTTAATCTCGCTCTTTTTTTAAAGATTTTATTTATTAAGTAATCTCTTTACCCTTAATGGAGGCTCGAACTTACAGCCCCAAGATCCAGGAACCGAGCCAGCCAGCTGCCCCTAGTTTCTGAGTTTCTTTTTTTTTTTTTTTTAAAGATTTTATTTATTTATTTGACAGACAGAGATCACAAGTAGGCAGAGAGGCAGGCAGAGAGAGAGAGAAGCAGGCTTCCCGCGGAGCAGAGAGCCCGATGCGGGGCTCGATCCCAGGACCCTGAGATCATGACCCGAGCCGAAGGCAGCAGCCCAAACCACTGAGCCACCCAGGCGCCCCGGTTTCTGAGTTTCTTGATCAACATTTCTTATTTGATAAAAAAATGTGACAGTTATCTTGTGTAGCAGGAAGTCACATGGCAAGTAAACACCTGTAATCTTGTTTCTGTGCAAATAAAAGAGGTCATTTGGTATACAGAATCCAAAGGAAAGGCTATAATCCCAGAAAATCATGAAAGACTTTGACACGTCTACTTTACTCTTCCCGTGTTGTATTGTATATTTTGGGTGTTATCAGTAACAGAGGTCAGCAAACATTTCCTGTAAAGGGCCAGATAATAAATATTACACACAGGTCTCTGTTGGAACTACTCAGCTTTGCCTTTATAGTATGAAAGCGACCATAAATAATATGTTGGACTGGGCATGGCTGTGTTCCAACGAAATGCTATTTATAAAAACAGAGGCCACATTTTCCCCAAAGGCCATACTTTGCAGTCCTCTGGTCTGTTGCCTTGCTTACTTTAAAAGTGTGGTCTGAATTAACTAGAAATGGGAATTCTTTTATAGTGTACAAATATATCAAATCACTTTAAATATCTTGCAGTTTGATTTGTTGAAGACAAATTTGTTGTCTGAAGACTAATAGCATCACCATTGCTGGAGAACTTGCTAGAAGTTCAGAGTCTCAGCCCCCATCCCCCAACTTAGAGGACCAGATCTGTATTTTAATAAGATCCCCATGTGTTCATATGTACATTAAAGTTTGAGAAACAGTAGTCTATAGTTTTTAATTTTACATCAGTCTTTTCCAGTTCCAGGCTATCTAGTTAGTGCATCTTCATTTATTCTAGCAGTTAACCTATGATGTTAATTCGAAAAGGAAATTAGGTTCCAAACCTATGTATGTTAGATATTACTAGTATGGGATTATTCTTGGCATTAGTGAGGAATTTCAGAATTGACATCAGGATGTATATTTCAAATTAAGGGTTTTGATGTCAGTGGAGGTAGTGAAAGTGACTTAAGTAAAACGTAACTTAAATAGAAAGCATTTTGCCGTTAGCGTTTACTTTGAAGCATCTCAAAATCAAAATACATTTCTTTCTTTATTTAGACTTGCAGTGATTACAGGGGAGTTTAAAAGAAAATGGATTGAATTAAAAGCCTACTAAGAAATAGACATTGTAGGAATTATTAAAGAAACCCATTAACCTTTCCTGTTTTATCTAACCTTAATATTTCAACTGGGTGTCATTTTCTGTTCTAGAAATATTTCTGCTCTAGAAATATTTTTAATATTAGTGGTTCAGAAAAGACTGTTACCTGTAAAATCAGTTAAAATGAATAATGGTATTAAAGGTTTGTTTTGTTATTCTGGTGTTTGCTGTCCTTTAGTAGATTTGTTTATAAGGCATAAAAACAGTATAGGGGTTTATGAGGCATAAGAACATTTGAAAAGAATGTGCTATGATAGTAAGCCAGATGGTAAAGCTTTCTCTAGGCATGATAACTATATATAATACAGCTTCCCGACATTTGTTCCTTGTTAATTAAGATGCAAATACATATATAGTATTTATATATAAAATCATTAACTTTAACCAACCATGAATTATGAACATTCACATAATGTTAAAAAAACGGTATTTTTTGAGCAACTTTTAGAAATCTGGTGACTAAACTGCAGTCACATCTACCTTCTTTTCTAACAAAACACTGATAGAACAAATATTTTTTGAGCCCCTCTTATATTCCAGACACTGTGCTAGGTGCTGGAACTACAGCAGCAAGAAAGGTAACCATGGTCCCAGCCTGCGTGTTGTGAATAAGTAATAACTGTTCATTTTGTTCCTTTTTAAATAATATTATGGATTCAGTATAATTATACAGTTCACAGAAAGTTTGAGAAAATAAAGGAAAAAATCTCCTATGACTTCATTATCCTAACCACACAACACTTAAATTTTGAGAATTCCCTCTAATCGTTCTTCATATAATGTAGTTTATTTCCAGTTCTGTACATTTTCTTTTTTCAGTTAACACTCTTTCTTTGTGAAATATATTACACACAGTCTTCTGTGTGTGTGAACAGTTTCAAGAACATGGTAAAAGGTGTCCTCACCTATCAGGTCTTGGAACGTTGCCAGAAGGATGTGCTCTGAGGTCCCCTTCTGGTTGTAGTCCCCTGTGTTTCCTAGATCTAACCTACTACCTACCTAGGTAGAGCCCTACTTTTTTTTTTTTTTTAATGGTTTTACCACCTGCATATGTACCCCCATAACAATGTTATTTAATTTAGGAAAAAGTGAATAGCCAGCACAAGTTTAGCTGTATAAGGGAGGGGCTCTGTTGCCGTTCATAGAAGAAACCTCCTAGGAGAAGATGAGCTAAACCGAGTCCTTGGCTTTAGCATCTTATAAATCATTGAGGAAGTTTAGAAGAGTCCTTTCTGAAGCCACAAGAAGGCAAAATTCTAAATGAATTTTGTGAAATACGTGGTTAAAAAAGTTAGAGCATTTGCTGTGAGCCAGCTACTGGCCATTCAGCAGGAATGCGGACAGAGGGAAGAATCTACTCAGTATTTTCTACCGCTGAGCAAACTGTGACCCACTTCCCAACACTCAGCAGTAGACTGAAACCAGAACATGTCTTTGGGTGAAATGAATGTCTTCAGCCAGCCCAGACAGCAGGGCATGGAAAGGAGAGTTGGCATTTCCACAGATGCTCACCACCGGCCAAATACAGGTGCGGATGGGACCAGTTTCCCTTGAGCATTCTGTCCTCAGATTTCAAAAGACAGTAACAGTGGCAGCATGGAGGGCATGGATGACGGTCTTCCATACATCTGTCTCTTGAATCACATCACTCTGATCTGGACCAGTTTCCCTGTGTCTGCTCTACAGCTTTCTTCCTGGGATGTCCTTTCATTGTCCTTTTGTGCTACATCCGTCTCCTGTATTCTTTTCTTCTTTTCTGGTTGCCTCTCATTTCAGTGGAGCACATCATCCTTTAAACTCTGAGAAAGATCTGTGGGAGGCAAAATGTGAAAATGTGTGTTTGAAATATCTTTATTTTGTCCTCATGTTTGATTCCTAGTTTGGATAGAATTTCTAACTTGCAGTTAATTTTTCCTTTAGAATATTGCCTCATTGCTACAGCATTCTGGTGAAAAGACTGATGTCATTTCCGTTCATCATCTTCTGTTTGTGACTTCTTTTGTTTGTTTGTTTTTCTCTAAAATTTGGAATCTGTCCTTTGTCCCCTGAAGTTTGAAATTATCTCTGGGCACTCGGTGGGCCTTTGTAGCAGGACAGCCATAATTTGGTTCTCTGAAATTTTCTTGAATTTCTTCACTGATGACTTTGTCTCCAGTGTTTTTTCCTATTTTCTCTGAAATCTTTATTTCATGGTCATTGGACTCCCTGCTCTGGTCCTCTTATTTTTCACTTCATTTCTCTCTCTCTCTTTTATGTGTGGAGAGATTTTCTCACAATTTTATCTTCTGAGCCTTCTCTTGATTTTTAATTTTTGTTACCATGTTTTAAAAGTGTTCTGAATTTTGTTTTTCAAAAAGCATATTTGTTTCATATATCTAATATTGTCTCAAGACTGAAGATATTAATTCTCTTTATTTTTAAGGCCCCCCCCCCAATTTTTTTTGATCTTTTGTATTTTGGTCTTTGTAATCCTGTTTAGGGATTTTCTCAGAGATCTGATATTTCTTGGATTTCTGCTCACGCTTAAGTCTAGGGAAACTAAAAACCTGACTTTAACTTTTGAACATATGGGTGGAGCCTGTGCTTCTCAGGACAAGTAATCTGGATTTGTTGGGGGAACCTAGTGTTAGTATCATTAGATTTTCCCTCTCAGGTTGGTGAAATACCCCAGAAGGAATTCTGATCTCCTGCTTGGTGGGGAAAGCAACTAGGAGCGGTAGAAGAGAAGAGAGTAAGGTGGGGGAGGATCTTAGCATCTAATGTTTATTTCATGTAGAGTTACTTCATACCTGTTATCAGTATGGTATCCATTCTCTTTGAAGTCCCTGATGTTCCCCAAACTAGAGAATAAGCTGCCTTGTTTCACTCTTCGGAGACAAAACCTCCAGAACTTGGCTGGGATGCAAGAGGGACAGTTACCGGAGGTGTGTAGTTGGGGAGGGGATTTAAGGATTCAGTTGCTCTGCACACAGGTTCCACTCAGTCATCATTTTAGCATTCCTGTAAACCCCCAGATCCAGAGATACCTGATGCTGTCAGTTCCTGAGCCCTCTCTGGAATCTGCAAACTACTGCACAAGAGTCAGCTTTCTAGTTACCTCCCCAAATGTTGTTGCTTTTAGGGGTACCTGGGGGGCTCAGTTGGTTAGGCATCTGACTCTTGATTTGGGCTCAGATCATGATCTCAGGGTCATGAAATTGAGCCCCACATTGGGCTCTGCGCTGAGTGTGGAGCCTTATGATTCTCCCACCCTCTCCCCCCACACCAGCTCGTGTGCACACTCTCTTTAAAAAAAGAAGTTTTTATTGCTTTGTCTACTTCCCTGGTATCTTCAGGTTTGTCTTTGTATAAAATACATTTAATATAATTTTAATGGATTTCAGAAGAAAGTGAAATTAAGATGTATGTGTTCAATGCACCATGAAATGAATCTGAAACAGTGATATCTTTTGTATTAGTTGTATCATCTTCATAACCATCTCTTTTTTTCTATAACTGTCTTTTTAAATGATATAAAGTTTATCAAGTGGAAGTTCGATCTTTAAGTTTGCTAGAACCACAGTTTAAAAACATAGATTTTAATTTTACTTGCACATTTCTTTTTCTTTACTCATATTGTTTCCTAAGGCTAAATTTCTAGAAGAGTAATTACTAGGCTAAATGGATATGAACATCTTCGGGCTCTTGAAAAATTTTACGGGACTGCTTTCTTAATTTGTTGAACTGGTTTACAGTGCCTCTCCAATTCTGCTCTGAAGAAAACTAATCCACAGGGCACCTGCGGTGACTCGGTCAGTTAAAGGTCAAACTTTGACCTTGGTTCAGGTCATGGTCTCAGGGTTTTGGGATCGGGCCCTGAGCTCGGCTCAGGACCTACTATAGATTATTTCTCCCTCTCCCTTTACCCTTTCCCCTGCTCACTCCATGCTCTCTCGCTCTCTCAAAATAAATAAAATCTTAAAAAAAAAAAAAAGAAAGAAAACTAATCTTTCTTAAACTTACGTGGCTTTAGGTGTTAAAAGTATCCCTCTTTTGTTTGTTTTGTTTTCAATGAGAAAAAATTAGATATAGCCACCTGGACTTCCCTTTAGGTGATTCCGATTTTCTCGGCACCATCCCAAGCATTATAGCCAGGAGCCCGTTCATCATATGCTTTCCTGTCTCCATTGGGCCTGATCAGGGTGGCCAACTCCATGTCCTAGAGCTTTCTCATAGCCTGTTTGATCTTGTGCTTGAATGCAAGTATGTTGCTGTCTTCTACGTTATTCATGGCTGACTCAGTAGCCGGGAAATTTGATGATACAGCATAGTGGTGAAGCTTGGCTCCTGGGGGCACTCTTGAGGATATTTGGACTGCCTCCAGAGATGCAGTGTCTTCATGCATGGGAAGGTGGGCAACATGTGGATTTTCTTTTTTGTGTGCGAATGACTGTTGCCATCTTTCAGCACTGCTTTCTTGTCCTTCAAAGCCTTTGCTTTGGGGCAGGGGAGCAGGTGATTCCTTCTTCACCTTTGGCACCATCTTCACGAAAGGCAAAAAGACAAAAATTCCCTTCTTGTGGGGCGCCTCAAGAGCAGGGGCTCTTGATCTCAGGGTTGTGAGTTCAAGGCCCTCATTGGGTGTGGAGCCTACTTAAAAAGTTCCCTTCTAGGGATGCCTGGGTGATTGAGTCAGTTAAGTATCTGCCTGTGTCTGAGGTCATGATCACAGGGTCCTGGGATCAAGCCCTGCCTCGGGCTCCCTGTTCAGCAGGGAGTCTTCTTCTCTCTCTGCCTCTTGCCCCAGGCTTGTGTTTGCTCTCTCACTCACACTCTTTGTCTCTCTCTCTCAAATAAATAAATATAATCTTTAATAATAAAATTAAAAATTCCCTTCTTAAAGACAGTTCTCTTGTGCTTAAAATTAAGTTGTAAGTTAAAGTATTTGCTTTGATCGGTGATCTCTTTAGTCTATTTTCAGGGAATTAAAATTTATCTTCTATCTTAATCAGTCTTCTGTAATTTATTTTTAAAGTGGGAAAGGAAAAAAGGCATGGCCAGCATTTGAGTTTTGTCGTCATTTACCTGATATCCAGTCTAGAAGTTAGAAGATTTTTTTTTAAATGTCTTCTACCTGACCCTCTTGCGGTCGTGCATTGGTATTTAATCTTAACCACTTGATTTTCATTTCCTTTTAAGCATGCTTATTTTTTAATGAGACCAGGTACTTTTGTGACTTTGTTTTTAATACTCATCTAGAATGAAATGTTTTCAGAAAGGTAGGAATAGTTTTCTGCAGATACACACATGGATTAAAATTTTCCTCTTTGGTTGATTTTTTGTTGTTGTTGTTTTAGGTGGTGCTTCCTACATTTATCCTAGAGAAGCGTTCCTTGCTGGAAATGTATGCAGACTTTATGTCTCATCCAGACCTATTTATAGCCATCACTAATGGAGCCACAGCTGAGGATAGAATGATTCGTTTTGTTGAGTACTACCTTACCTCATTTCACGAAGGCCGTAAAGGAGCCATTGCTAAGAAACCGTACAATCCTATCATTGGAGAAACATTTCACTGTTCCTGGAGGGTGCCAAAAAGCGAGGTGGCATCCAGTGTTGTCAGCAGCTCTTCCACCCAGGCAATCAC
This sequence comes from Mustela nivalis, assembly GCF_964662115.1. Classification (NCBI taxonomy): domain Eukaryota; kingdom Metazoa; phylum Chordata; class Mammalia; order Carnivora; family Mustelidae; genus Mustela; species Mustela nivalis. The sequence continues at coordinate 116,196,591 of NC_139020.1, forward strand.
AAATCACACTCCTCTGTCAGAGGAGACTTTGAGCCAGGTGGGATCAGACTGTTATACAGTCAGATTTGTTGCTGAGCAGGTTTCCCATCATCCTCCAGTCTCAGGATTTTATGCAGAATGTGCGGAAAGGAAGATGTGTGTAAATGCGCATGTCTGGACTAAGAGCAAATTCTTAGGCATGTCGATAGGCGTGACCATGGTTGGAGAAGGTAAGTAGAAAAACTGTTCTCCAATTTTTCGTATCAAGCTATAATCTTAAGTTTGGGGAAGCTAGATAAATATAAATTTAAAATGTTACATGTGCCACTTTTTTCCATTTTTTAATGTGTTCCAGAATTGTGGGGAAGGGGGCCTCATATTTATGGAGAAATATAAATTATCTTCTTTAATTTTTTTTCCTGATTTTAGATATAAAATTTTTTATTGTAGAGTATTTGGAAAACTTAGAAAAATATCAAGGGGAGAATAAACCGTCCCTAATACCTCCATCCAGAGAAGGCTGAGTTTAGCTAACATTTTGTATTTATGTTCGTACTTTTATTTTTGTTTTATAAATTTGGGATTAGTTCTCTCTATATAGTTTTGTGTCCTGCTTTTTTGCAATAAATATTCATTTTCCTCCCATGTAATTGATAATACTTTAAAACATGTTTTGATGACTGTATAATACCCTATGAAATGAGATATTTGCCATCTTTTATTTAACCATTTCCTTTATTTGGACATTGAAGTTGTTTCTATATTTTCATTATTGTAAAAAGCACTCAAGAAATATATTACCTAGAAATATCTTCTAGTTTGATCTTTTATAGCTTCCGAGGAAGTAATATTTTAAAACATCCCCAGTCTTTAATTTTACTTCAGCAAAAGGTTATGAAAAAATAATTTAAGGTAATACCCCAAAAGTAAACAAAACAAAAAACTTCCACAAAAACCATTACAAAGTTAGTAAAAATATAAAGGCAGAAGAAACCCTACCATCTTAATGTTAAAAGAAAACCCTTGTGCATTAAATAATATGTTCAGAATGTAAAATTACAGTGTTAGCATGGCATAATTAAGCCTATGATATATGATACTAACATTTTGAGATAGTATTAAAATACCTCTGAAGAAAATTATCCCCCTTTTCAGTTTTCCCCATTGTTAAGATCTGTTGTGATATGAGTCTTAGCAATTTCCAAATAATGTTTTAAGTTAATCAAAGCTTCTGTAATTTTAGAAAGTCTTAATGTTTTGTTAGAATTTTGCTATCTTCACTTATAAGCTTCATACCATTAGCTCTAAGATCTTCATAAATCAGTTTGATTTTATAGATGAAAAAAACAAGTCTATAGTGATGAGACATGTTCAAGGTCACAAAAGTTAAGGCATAGTGAGATTTAGAACCTCCTCCTTTAACACACTCTCCCTGAGGACGGTTAGCTGTTACTGAGAATCCGATGGTAGCCTCTTCAAGAAGGAAATACTTCAGGAAATAAGGAAAAGCATTAATATCTTAACCTTGCATTAATCATGAGGAAGGTCTAAAATAGGTGATTTTTGGTATTTATGTGCTTGTTATATATTTGTGGAATGCCTTTTAGAAATTAAATTTCTTTTGTAACCTCAATAAAAAGTAAACAAAATCAGAAAATGGGAGTTAGACAATTTTGTTCTAACAGGAACATGTTTTTATTTGTTAGGGGGAAATTCCATTTAATGATGATGTAAGTGAGGTTTTAGAATTCTTTGAATCTGTTGTCCTAATAAGACTATTATCATATACATTCAAAACTGACTGATTTTAAATTACTCAGATTTTGTGTGTGATACTTATGGCAAATATAGTTTCAGAATAAGAGATCAGAAATCCAGGTTATAAGGGGACATATTTTTAGAAAAATAATCAAAACTTATGTTTTCTAACTTAAAATGAATCAGCAGTTACTATTAAATCCTTCAGGGATACCCGAGTATGTTGTCTGTATGTCTTCTGACAGCTCCCATTACATATAAATGTATTACAGCCAGAACCAGGTTCCTTATGAAATTGCTTGATAATTCTTGATTTATTATTGCCCTTTGTGAAGACTGTAAAGGTTACACAAGAAAATAGTTGGTTTTCCTTTATGTAAAGTAGACTGCTTGAGATCCTCAGTTTATCTGTTTGGTTATTCTAAGAATTAACTATCTTAAAATACTTATTATAACTCTTGCCCTTCCTTATTTGCAAACATTAAGAACAGAGTAGTTAATGAGCATTCGTTAAGAGAAAGATACCATTAGAGTTCAGTTCAGTATTTAGTCTCCTAGTGACCCAGATAATGAGCTTGGGTTAGTAATGTAGCTCAAATATCCTTAGTGTGTCGTCTTTATCTGGTATAAGTTGATTATTCATTAATGTAATTTCTCTTCCTATAATTTTTCTTTTAAAAAACCATCCTTAATATAGCAACACTTAATATAAAACAAGTCTTATTCTAATAATATTTGTTTGAAAACTGTCACTTCAATCTCTTGTAGCCTCACACCAAATTCTTCAGAATTTTGCAAACAAAGTTATTACTATGACCATAGTTTTCATGACAGAGTTAGTTTTTTTTCTTCCTAATATACATAGAATAAAGAATGCTTTTTTTCATTGAACTGAGACAAAGTTCTGTGACTCTACAGCATTAGATATTAATTATTCCCAAACTAAGAAAGTTGTTAGTATTAATTATCAGACCATACCATGATGCAGTATAGCATATTCTTAAAATCTGATTTAAGGTTTTATTTTTAAGAGTCTATTAGAGGGAAATCTTGCTCTATTTCTACTAAAACATTTCTGGTCCCATGAACCCCAAAGGGATAGCAAAGTCATAATGAATGTAACTCAGATTCACTATTACCAGAAATGTTACAAATACAATTTTAAGTGAAATTAGTTTAATCCAAAGTTAAATGAAAATGAAGCAAAATAGTGATGTTTGTTTATTAGGCTTGAGAAAAACTAATAATGGATATTTTATAACTGTCTCTCCTTTTTTTTTTTTTTTAAAGATGTTAACCATCTTTATGTTTTCACATTCAGGTGTCCTCAGTCTATTGGAGCATGGAGAAGAGTATACATTTTCTCTACCGTGTGCATATGCCCGGTCAATTTTAACTGTTCCTTGGGTAGAACTGGGTGGTAAAGTCAGTGTCAACTGTGCAAAAACTGGGTATTCAGCCAGCATCACTTTTCATACTAAGCCATTTTATGGTGGCAAACTACACCGGTAAGAACATTTAAATGATACCTGGCTCTTATTCTACTGTTTATAACTCCTTATTCTTTCCTGCTTTGTTTTATGTAGATGGAGTTGTAGTTTTATTTATTTCTACTTTTTTGAGACATTCTGGGCATCCTGATCTAGTTTTTTTTTGTTGGTTTGTTGGTTTGTTTAAGATTTTATTTATTTATTTTAGAGATAGAGAGTGAGAGTGCAAGTTGGGGAGAGGAGCAAAAGAGAGGGAGAGGGAGAAGCTGAGCCTACACTGAATGGAGAGCCCAGTGCCAGGCTTGATCCCATGACCTGAGATCCTGACCTGAGCCAAAACCAAGAATTGGACACTAAATTGACTAAGCCACCCAGGCGCCCCCATCCTGATCTAGTTTTTAGAAGAGTGACAGATCTATCTACTCCTACAAAATTTTCCTGGTTAAATAGGTAACAATATGTAGAGTAGAATTCCTAGCAAATGAACATTTGGTCTCTGGCCCAGTTTCTGCCTTAAAGGGGCTCAGATTCAATCCAGGACTCAGTGAAGGCAGCTATTGGTACAAGGTAGCATGAGAATGTATCAAATCATATGAAATAGTTGAGGTAGTGCAGCGATGGAATAAGGCCTTTGTTCTAATCCCATCAGGAAATGGCCAGTTCCTGTACCCCCTTCTCAGCTTCTCTGTCTCTTCAGCACGGGCCAGATCATCCAACATTCGTGAAGACAGGTTGTCTAATAGAATCTTCAAAAGGATACTGACTCCTTTCCTTAAGCCCTTCATGTCTGTTCTGACTTTCCCTAAAGTAGGGATAGTTTTCTCTGTCTGTAACTCTTCACTGAAAAATACATCTCTTGTTGATGATTTCCACAAAGTAAAAATCTGAGCACTTTGATCTAGACATGGAACATTACCAGCATCCTAGAGACCCTCTTCATGCCCTGTTACAGTCACACACACACACACACACACACACACACGTTAACCATTTATACCCTTCCCTCTTAGGGTAGCCACTATCCTGCTTTCTAACACCATTGATTAGCTATTTCTGTTTTTGAACTATATATTAAAATGAAATCATACACTGTTTTCTTTCAGATTTGACTTTTGCTCAGTATTATGTTTTTGAGGCTCATCCATGTGTAGCATGGCTTATTCTCCTTACTGAAGACCGTATTACATTGTATGGCTATGCCACAATTCACTTATTCAGTCTAATGCTGATGGGCATTTGGGTAGTTTCCAGTTTGGGGCCATTACAAATGGTGCTTCTAGAACATTGTTTGGTGAATGTCTGTGTGAATTTCTGTTGGATAGATACCTAAAAGTGGAATTACTGGGTCATAGGAAATGGAAGTTGAACTTGAATAGGTGCTGACCAACAGTTATAAGGGGTTATTACCAAAGTACTCTCCCTCCAGCTAGTTGCATATAGCTGTTTTACTTTTTCACTTAGTACTTTCACTTGGGTACTTAAAAATTTTAGAAGTGGAAAGAGAGATTGATTGGTTCCCAGACACCAAATGGGCCTTTAAAAATACAGACTTCAGTGGTGCCTGGGTGGCTCAGTGGGTTAAAGGCTCTGTCTTCGGCTCAGGTCATGATCCCAGGGTCCTGGGATCAAGCCCCGCATCGGGCTTTCTGCTTGGCAGGTAGCCTGCTTTTCTCTGCCTACTTGTGATCTCTGTCTGTCAAATAAATAAAGTTAAAAATCTTTAAAAATAAATAAAAACAAAAATACAGACTTCAAAACACTAACGTCAAGAATTATAATATGCACACATATTACCCAAACAGAACCACTAGACGTCAAAATGTCATCTCTTACCCTTAGAGAAGGTATTATTGTGGTTAACACTTTGCTTTATGTGCTTCAACTTACTCTGCTCATTATAATAATCACAGGATTCACACCTTAAAACTAGACGTTGTAGACCAACATTTACTAGGTGCATATATCCCTTTGCAACATGTCTGAAAACTGATAATTCAGTGTTTTCAAACATTTATTATTCACACAAAACTCACAGTAAGTGAGAGGCAGTCCATTCAGACTCCCTTTATTTATATGTTATTTATTTATATGAAGTTAGAGCTGAAACCTATATCCCTGTAACATTCTTACCTTGGTGAAAGTATTCCTCAGTCTCTCTATATGCTTGAGTAGAATGCTTAGGGGAAACAACTACCGTGATAAATCTTCCCAAGCCAGCACTATTTTATTATCATGACACTAAGTTATTTCTTAGTGGCCTGTTGCTTATTTTTTTCTCTTATAAGTATTATTTTCTGGATAAGGAGTCATGGAGTGATTTTAGTTGTCTTTTTGCAAACTATTTCTGGTCCCTGAAACTTAATTCTGAGAGTATATGTGTATGTGCATATGTATGTGTTACCTGAAATCCTGCAGGACTCATACTAACTGTAAAAACATTTTAAAAAACATTATTAATATACAAGCTTATTCTCCTGATTGAGTTGTTTTATTTCCCCCAATATGGCTGTAAGTTTTTTGATAGAACTGTACTGTTTTGGGCCTTCTGTTCCATCTATACAGTGTACATAGTAAGTTATTCATAAAGTTTTGCATATTTGTCTTTGGAAATATGATTATGAGTGAGTTTCTCTCTTCTTGGAGATAGAATCTAGTCCACCCTTTCAAACTGTACCTATTCCTTTAATATATTACTCCTTTAACATAATCTCTTAGATATGAACTCTTAGATCAGATTTTTTTAGAACTTCACTCAGTTTTTATCCCCTTCCTTCTCCTAGGAGAGCCCTGCAGAGGTTTGAAAACAGCTGTTGCAGGCTCTTCCTTTTTTTCTTCTTGCAGTTAACATCTTCATTTCTTTGATAGTCATTCTTAATGACATGAAGAACTAATAGGGTAGTTTTGATATTAGTATGTTCTCATTGCCAAATAGTTGATAGTAAGTGAAATGAAAATGCTAGAGTGACAGGCAAAAGTACATCAGTGCATATTAACAACATGGGTGCCAGCCGCTAGGGCAGTGAGGGTCAGCCTCTTGGGGGTCACTGATGCTTGTAAACACCCACATGTACAGAAAGTTGTGTTGGAATGTTTAATTCAAAATCCAACCCTAGTCATAGTACTTTTTTTTTACTTTCAAATTAAGTATGTTTATCTGTATTCCTGTTAAGTCCTTGCCATTTAAATGTATCTCTTAACTCTGATACAAGAATATAGTATACTATTTTGCTAACAATTCTGATCTTTTTTTTAATATTTTATTAAAATATTAAATATTTATTTGACAGGTGACAAATATACAGAGAGGCAGGCTCCCCACTGAGCAGAGAGCCCGATGCGGGGCTCTATCCCAGGACCCTGAGATCATGACCTGAGCTGAAGGCAGAGGTTTAAACCACTGAGCCACCCAGGCACCCCAACAATTCTGATCTTAATTCTGAAGGCAGTGGGGAGCCAATTAAAATGTTAAGCATGGAATTAATATATATTATTTAATTACTTTTATCTTTTGAAGTCATTTCAAACCTCCAGAATAATGTACAAACTCTCATGTATCCCTTGCCTAGTTGTTAGCATTTTGCTTCATTAGCTTTGTCAGAATCTTTTTCTATATACATATCATTATCATTATTATTATTATTCCTGAAACATTTGAGAGTTATAGACTTCCTGACACTTTAAAATATTTTAGTGTAGGGCACCTAAGTGGCTCAGTCAGTTAAGTAGCAGACTCTTGATTTCGATTCAGGTCATGATTCTGGGGTCCTGGGATTGAGCCCTGTGTCCGGCTCCTTGCTCATCAGTCAGACTGCTTAAGGATTCTTTCTCTCTCTCTCTCTCTCTCTTTCTCTCTCTCTCTCCCTCCTTCTGTACCTTCCCTCACTTGCACGCAAATGCATTCACTCCATCTCTCTCTCTCTTTCTTAAATAAATAAATTTTTTGAAAAATATTTATTTGACAGAGAGAGATCATAAATAGGCAGAGAGGCAGGCAGAGACAGAGAGATAGGGAAGCAGGCTCCCTGCTGAGCAGAGAGCCTGATGTGGGGCTCAATCTCAGGACCCTGGGATCGTGACCCGAGCCAGAGACAGAGGCTTTAACCCACTGAGCCACCAGGCGCCCCAATAAATAAATATTTTTTTAAAAATAAAATATTTTAGACTGAATTTCCTAAGAACAAGGAAATATATAGAATCACATCTCTCATACAATCAGAATAGTTGTCAAATTCAAGAAATTTAACATTGTTATGTTAAATTAATACTATAACTAAGTACAATCCATGTTAAATTTTGTCAGTTTTCCCAGTAATTGGCAGTATTTTTTTCTCCTACCCAGGATCGTGCATTTGTATTATTGTTATGTCTCTTGAGTCGACTGGTATTTTCCATTGCCTTTCTCTTTTTCTTATGACAATGACAGGTCAATTTTATAGACTGCTTCTCAGTGTGGGTTTGTCTTTTTTTTTTTTAAAGGTTCAGGTTATGCAGTTTTGGCAGGAATACCTTAAGCAGTTTTGTGCCTGGAAATTATATGTTTTAAGTACTTATTTCTAAAAAGACCTATCTGGTGGCAGGTAAAGAATGGACTGGTGGGCAGGGGGAGTGAAGAGAGATTAGAAGGGAAACCAGTTAGACATTCAGAGTTGACCTTTTAAGGTCAACTAACTAACAGGATATAGAGAAGTCAGAGGGCAGCTAAGATAGCTTTCTCTAAAACATACGTGTTTGAAATAGCGGTTTATTATCTTTCATAGTTTTCTGGACTGACTAGGTTCGGTTGGGTGATTCTTACGTGATGTTCTTCATGTTAGTTGAAGCTTCAGCCATCTAAGGGGCCGACCCACTGGATATCCAAGGTTAGCTCACTCACGTGGGAGGAAACAGTAGATCTGGCTGTGGACCAAGAGCCCAGCTGGGACTGTCATTCAGAGGGCCCACATGTGGCCTTTCTGCATGATTGCAGCTTCTTCCACCTTGGCAGCTAGATTCCTAGAGGAAGCATCTACCAATATTCTAAAAGCCGTATTGATACAAAAACAGGTTGATACCTGGTTTTCATACTCTAATTTTTTGAAGAACCCTAATAATTTTAAATAGACATTTTCAGTTTTGTTAATGGTCAGTCATCATATTTGCTTTCTTTTTCCCCTCCATACCCTTTACCTTTCCACAAGGCCACACTCACTTGATTTTCTGTCACTTGGAAGTACTGCCCTTTTCTCTAACAAGTCTCTTTCCTTCGGATTCACATACACATTCTTTCCATAACTGTTGATGGATACTTTAAGCTGACTAAAGTTTCCTCATTTTTTTCCATTCTAATCTCTCCCAGGACCAGTGGTTTCATCTAATTTCTCATTCAAAAGATTCCTATGAGAGGGGCACCTGAGTGGCTCAGTGGGTTAAAGCCTCTGCCTTCAGCTCAGGTCATGGTCCCGGGGTCCTGGGATCGAGCCCTGCATCAGGCTCTCTGCTCAGCGGGGACCCTGCCTCCCCCCCTCTCTCTGCCTGCCTCTCTGCCTACTTGTGATCTCTGTCTGTCAAATAAATAAATAAAATCTTTAAAAAAAAAAATTCCTATTAGAAACTGTCTTTTCTGTTTTTGATATCTTTTCTTTTTTGATTTTACAAGAATATTATAATGAAGGTTTTCTTTTATGCCTTTATTAATGGTGTGCCTCTCTCCTCAGACAGCCTAGTTTTTTACTGCTATCTATAATCAGAGCAGACACATTATCTGCTGTCTGCATTTGATATAAATATATTATCTTCCACTTGTCTTCCCTTACTCCCTCATTTTCCACAACTCTGTCCAATGCAGCCAAGTGAGCCTACTTAACTATTCCTCTTGTCCGTGTCTATCTCCTGATCCCATTTTCCACACTCACTTCAGGATGATGATGATTTTATAAAGTCATCCTAAAGTGAGGTCGGAATTAGCAGTACAGATAAATAGCACTCTATCATCTGTCTGTCTAGTGGAATGATACTAAGATTATGTGAACTGTCTGTCAAGTGACACACTTTCCTGCTTACTGGAGGTACAGTATAGAAAGGCTACCTCTGCCTTCAAGAAACTTTCAGTGTAGTGTTAGAACCCAGCACCCTATCTTTGGAAACTGTTTGTAAGGCTTTTTGGAAAAATGTCATATATTTAAAAGGTCTATTATTATAATAATCATAGCAATGGAGGAGGGATTAGGTAATTATTATACATGAAAAGAAAATTTAATTCTGACTCATGTTAAAGTAAAAAAGGAAACTTGATGCTCAACATACCTCTCATTGTTTGATAAAGGAAGCCTATCACATTTTCAAGAGAGACAAACTGTTTTCCTGGTATTAAAATTTAAAGGGATTTGTTGCAGCTATCCTTATATAAGTGACATTTAGAAACACAAATAGGCAATGTCTCCTTCAGTAGTTCTGCATAAAATGTAATTATCCTTCATGTGGGTATTTTATACATATATATATACATATATATATATCAATAAAACCCAAAGTTAAAAATCTTAACTTTCAATCAGTAAAAACTTTTTTTTTTTTTTTTTTTAAGTAATCTCTTCACCTGATATGGGGCTCGAACTCACAATCCTGAGATCAAGAGTTGCATGCTCCCCCAGCTGAGCTAGCCAGGCACCGCAGTCAAGGAAAACTTTATATATGAAGCCAAGTTAATATATTCAGTGATTTTCTGGTATTCCAAATAGCTGTAGAGACAGAGTCTAGACCATCTAAAAGGCTAACTTGTTGTCATATTTATAGAAAGTGAGAGAATAATGCCTTATCAATTACCAAATTATTCCCAGTTTAGAGATGAGTAGGATGATAGCTTAAGATTCAGCTCTTAGTATCTTATGGGCCACATAGTCTGTGTTATTGGTTGGTACCAAGGTCTAGAGCTACATGCCCTTTCTCTTTTTTTTTTTACCCAACATAGGGCTAGAACTCGTGACTTTGAGATCAAGACCTGAGTTGAGATCAGCAGTCAGATGCTTAACTGACGGAGCCACCCAGCTGCCCCTAGATCTATGTGTTTTATACGTTTAGATATTCATTTATTTACTGGCTATAATTGCTTTCATGTTACAGTGACCGAGTTAAGTAGTTGTGAGACAGTTTGGCCTGCAAATCCTGGTATTTAATTCCCAGTCCTTTACAGAAGAAGTTTGCCAGCCCTGCATTAGGCTGTTAGGAACAATTACTATAAGCAGAATGAGGTGAGGCCCTTCGTCCTTGTGTTGCTTTTGCATGTTCCCCATCCCTCTAGTATGTGTGATTCTTGTTCCCCGCCTTAGCCCTCTTCGTGCTGCTCTTGCCGTGTAGCTGCACCAAGCAGCACAGACCCCACGTAACTTGGCATGGGGACCAAGTGTGTGCTGTTTTCCAGTGGGAAGGCGTGTGCGGGAGATGATGACTTGAGAGATTGTGCTGTGGCAGTAAAAGATCAAGTGAGGAATATTTGATGGTCCCTTAATTCTCAGAATTTGGTTCTGTGTATGTGTGGATGGAGAAGGGAACGGATAAAGTACTCAGTGCCATCTCCTCATATCCTGTTTGGTTAGAAACAGATTTTCAAAGAAGGGAACAATGTTGGCAAGTGGGGTCAGAGAGGAAACACGGATGTCACAAGAAACAGGCAAGAAACCCTCCACGTGGACTTATTTAAGTTCATATGCTTTGAAGTATAACCAAGTTCCCATCTGTGCTGTAATCAAGCAGACTTGTAGCCATGGTCTTCTTTGTGTCCAGTGAGCTGTCATTATGCATAGCTTTTGATTTTGGACGTTTGGTTTGCTCTTGGATTCCAAATCCCTCCTACCTCGATCTCCAAAATCTGGTTCATAGATCATTTGCTTATTGGTCCCTATATCTCTGCTTTGAGTTCTGAGTTTGCAGACCTTTAATTAACTTCTCCGGATTGAAAACCATGGATGGGCTCCTTATGTTTCGCTGTGTCCTTCTGGTTCCTAGTACCTTGACTTATTCCTGACAAATACTGCTTCCTGTAGCCTGAACCACTGGGCTTTGGTCTTGTGGACTGCCTTTTGAATCCAGATAAACCACAGTCACGCACTGATTAGACCCTAACATTTGCCCACTATTCTCTAAGTTCTGAACCTCTGTCTTATCTGACCCTGTTGTTACTTGTGTCCTACAGTGAACACAAAATGCTTCATTAAAAATAATTCAACCAGGGGCTCCTGGATGGCTCAGTCAGTTAAGTGTCTGCCTTCAACTCAAGTCGTGATCCCAGGGTCCTGGGGTCGAGTCCCAAGGCTCCTTGTTCAGCAGGGAGCCTGCTTCTCCTTCTGCCTGCCGCTCCCAGTTCTTGCTCTCTCTCTGACAAGTAAATAAGATCTCTAAAAAAAATTAATAAAAATAATTAGACCTGTTTATTCTGATCTTCATCTGAGCCACATCCTGTCTGTTGATAACCTAGCTGGATAACTTACTCTTCATTAAACTTTCAACAATAATAGTGTTTGAGTTCTCTTGGAGTTCTCTGTTGATGATGATAATTTTTTATGCCCATACTCTTTTAATTTTTCTCTTTTGGCAAGAGAATATTAAAATTTTTATTTTTTTTTTTTCAATTTTTCTGCCTCTTACTGGTTTATCTGGTGTCTATATTTAAAATTACGCTTATGGGACGCGTGGGTGGCTTAGTTGGTTAAGCAGCTGCCTTCAGCTCAGGTCATCATCCCAGCGTCATGGGATTGAGTCCCACGTCAGACTCCTTGCTCCGCAGGGAGCCTGCTTCTCCCTCTGATTCTGCCTGCCGCTCTGTCTGCCTGTGCTCACTCTCGCTCACTCTCTCTCTGACAAATAAATAAATAAAATCTTTAAAAAATAATAAAAAATAAATAAAATTATGCTTATACCAGAACTTCAAATGTAGGGACTCGAAACTTTTAAATGAGTAGGGCTAGTTTTTTTAAAAAGTTAAATTGTAATATTGTAACATTTAAAAACTGTAATAAAAAGGAAATGTTAATATTTTTTTATATTTCTATTTAGTTTTAGTATTATAGTTTTATTTGTAGCAAGCATTTAAAGATCACACTTTGTGACCATTTATGGTAACTTAGTCTCTGGTTTGAGTCCCAGTACTCTTTCTAAAAGATTAAAGTTGACATTATTTGAAAAAATTATCTAGTAAGCTGTCATGGGATTTACATTCTGGCTTGGCACTGACAAACTGAAGTGAGCTATTTAACCAAATTAAACAGAATTCAGAAAGTATGTCTTTAGGTTTCAGAATACTAAGAAACAAGCCTAGTTTCACTTATTAGAGCACATTTTTATTTCTTACCTGCTTCTAGGGTTACAGGTGAAGTAAAGCACAACATCACCAATACTGTGGTATGCAGAGTGCAAGGTGAATGGAATAGTGTTCTTGAGTTCACTTACAGCAATGGAGAGACCAAGTATGTGGACTTGACTAAATTGGCAGTAACAAAGAAGAGAGTAAGACCTCTGGAGAAGCAAGATCCATTTGAGTCCAGGTATGTCATCCCCACATCCATCCCGGAAAGAGTCTAACGCTCTAAGTCTTTTCATAGTTTGCAGCCTTAGGCAAGTCACTTCACCAGTTCACAGTCAAAGGATTACTATCTTTATCAGAAAAACTCTTAACAAATTATTCACAAAAGACAGATGCCCCAAATGGGAGTAAAGAACATAAAGAGGCAGTTCAAAAGTAGAGGAAAAGGCCCACTAAGAATGAAAAATTACTCAGTGTATTTAGAATTCAAAGAAATAGAAATTAAACAATAAGATAAATTAGTTTTTAAAATAATATTTCTTTTTCTTTTTTTTAAGATTTTATTTATTTGAGAGAGAGAGAGTGAGCACACAAGTAGAGGGGTAAGAGTCAGAGGGAGAGGGAGAAGCAGGCTCCCCCACTGAGCAGGGAGCCCAATGCAGGACAGGATCATGACCTGAGCTGAAGGCTTACGCTTCACCCACTGAGCCACCCAGGCATCCCTAAAATAATACCTCCTTTGACAAAACGTGAGCAAATAGTTATTTTCATACTGTTGGTACAACCTCCCTAGAGGGTATTTTGGCAATAAATGAAGTTTCCTAGATGTGTTCATAGTGGTTGCTTCTAGAGAGAAGTACTGGGATCTAGGATAGGAAAGAGACTTCCTTTTATAGAAACCTCCCCACCTCATTTTTTTAAAGATTTTATTTATTTATTTATTTATTTATTTATTTGAGAAAGAGAGAGAATCAGTGGTGGGGGAGGAGGGGCAGAGAGAGAGAAAGGGAGAAGCAGACTTCTCTCTGAGCAGGGAGCCTGATCTGGGACTTGATCCCAGGACTCTGAGATCGTGACCTGAGCTAAAGGCAAACGCTTCACGACTAAACCACCCAGGTGCCCCACAGAATCCCCTTTGAACTGTTGAAATTTTATATCTTGTGGAAGGATTGCTGTATCAATTTAAAAAAAGAAAAATGGAATAAATGGAAGCATTAAACATCTTAAGATTGTATAAATAGAACTAAGCCATTTATAATTATATAATTATATAATTAAATCTAACCATTTATAATTAACCAAAGACTCAGATTGTATCATGAAACAAAACAGTAATGATGAGGGAAACGTTTTCTTCTAGGGATTTATCCTAAAGGAGAGATTCTTTTTATTTTATTTTAATTCCAGCATAGTTAACAGAATGTGAAACTAGTTTTAGGTTTACAATACAGTGATTCAAAAGGAGAGGTTCTTCATTCAGGTTTAGTCTGTGGACCCCCAGCTGTCCTTAAGTTTCAGGAGGTTTTCAGGTTGAATTTTATTTTCATAATAATGCTAAGATGTTATTTGCTCTTTCACTCTGTGGCACTTGGGTTGGTGGTACATAAGCGGTGATGGGTGGCACTGCCAGTCTTCACACTAATCATGGCAGTGGCACACAACTGTACACGAAGTCATTGTATTCTTCACTGCCCACGTACTTGCATTTTTTTAAGATGCCAGGTTTTTTGTTGTTTTGTTTTGTTTTGTTTTAATATCCTTTAAAAAGTTCCAGGGCACCTGGGTGGCACACTTGAGCCTCTGACTCTTGGTTTTGGCTTAGGTCATGATCTCAGGATCATGAGAGACTGAGCCCAGCACTGGGCTCTGTATTTGGCATGTCTGCTTGAGATTCTCTCTCCTCCTCCCTCTGCACATGCTCTCTCTCTTTTTCTCTCAATAAAAATAAAATGTTTGTTTTTTTTTAAAGTACAGATTGTTAATTTTATTATGTCAGTACAATTGAGTACTCATCTTTTAATAGTCTACCTGACAGATTCGTAGTATGCATAAAGTGCTGGTGGTAGATAATGAGAAGTATGGTGGTTATCTGGAGGAAAAGCACTTGTGCAGTTGTTTGAGTTAGAAGCTGAATTAACTGCTGCTTTCATGAAACAACACTTCTTTTTTTTTTTTTTTTTTAAGATTTTATTTATTTGACAGACAGTGAGAGCACAAGCACGGAGAGCAGCAGGCAGAGGGAGAAGTGGGCTCCCTGCTCAGTAGGGAGCCTGCCTCTGCTTCTGGTGCTTCCCCTGCTTGTGTTCTCTCACTCTCTCAGATAAATAAATAAAATCTTTTAAAAAGAATTTTTTTAATTAAAAAAGAAAAGAATGATTGGCACACTATGACTATTCTAATTCAATGTTGGGCAGACATTTTTCTCACAAATTAATGACATGAACATGACATTTCAAGAAAAACAATGGACAGTATGTCTTGCTAATTGTAAAATTTAAATGGAAACAACATATGGCTTAAAGACCTAAATGTGAAACCTGAAACTATAAAAATCCTAGAATAGAGAGAACACAGGCAATAATTTCTCTGACATCAGCTGTAGCAACATTTTTCTAGATGTGTCTCCTGAGTAAGAGAAATAAAAGCAAAGTAGACTATTGGGACTACATCAAAATAAAAAAAGTTTCTGCACAACAAAACTAAAAGGTACGCTACAGAATGGAAGAAGATATTTGCAAATGACATTTCTGATAAAGGGTTAGTATCCAAAGTATATAAAGAACTGATACAACAACAGGTGTTGGCAAGGATGTAGAGAAAAAGACACCCTCTTACAGTGTTGGTGGAAATGCAAACTGATGCAGCCACTGTGGAAAATAGTATGGAGGTTCTTCAAAAAATTAAAAATAGAACTATCCTATGATCCAGCATTCACACTACTGGGTATTTATCCCAAAGTACAAAAACACTAATTCGAAGGGATATATGCTCCTGTATATTTAGAGGAGCATTATTTCTGTCTCTCTCTCTCTCTCTCTCTCTCTCTATATATATATATATATATTTTTTTTTTTAAGATTGATTTTATTTATTTATTTATTTATTAAAGATTTTATTTATTTATTTGACAGGCAGAGATCACAAGTAGGCAGAGAGGCAGGCAGAGAGAGAGGAGGAAGCAGGCTTCCTGCCGAGCAGAGAGCCCGATGCGGGGCTTGATCCCAGGACCCTGAGATCATGACCTGAGCTGAAGGCAGAGGATTTAACCACTGAGCCACCCAGGCACCCCTAAGATTTTATTTATTTATTTGACAAAGAGAGAGAGATCACAAGTAGGCGGAGAGGCAGGCAGAGACAGAGAGGGGTAAGCAGGCTGCCCACTGAGCAGAGAGCCTGATGGGGACCTCAATCCCGGGACCCTGGGATCATGACCTGAGCTGAAGGCAGAGGCTTTAACCCACTGTGTGTGTATAGTACGTACACACACATACACACAGAGGAATATTATTTAGCCATTAAAAGATGAAAATGTTGCCATTTGCAATGTTGTATATAGAACTGGAAAGTATAATAAGCTAAATAGGTCAGAGAAAGACAAATATATGATAATCTCATATATGTGGAATTTAAGAAACGAAACACATGAGCAGAGAGAAAAATAGAGACAAACCATGAAATGGACTCTTTAGCTATAGAAAACAAAATGAGGGGCACCTGAGTGGCTCAGTGAGTTAAAGCCTCTGCCTTCAACTCTGGTTATGATCCCAGGGTCCTAGGATTGAGCCCCACATCAGGCTCTCTGCTCGGCGGGGAGCCTGTTCCCCCCCCCCCCCCCCGTCTGCCTCTCTGCCTAGTTGTGATCTCTCTCTGTCTGTCAAATAAATAAATAAAATCTTTAAAAACAAAAACAAACTCATGGTTCCAAGAGGGAAGGTGGGTGAGGGTTGGGGGAAATATCGTGATGAAGAAATAAAGTGAAAAAAATTTTTTAAAAAAGAAAGTGGAAAGTAAATAGGTAGATAAATAAACAGAAACAACTTGTATCTGTCAACAGATGAATGGATAAGAATATGTAGTATATATGGCGCCTGGCTGGCTGAGTTGGAAGAGCATGTAACTCTTGATCTCGGGGTTGTAAGTTTGAGCCCCATTTGGGGGGTAGAGATTATTTTTAAAAAAGTTTTTTTTAACTTGAAAAGAAGTTGTAGTATATATACACAGCGGAATTATATTCAACCATAAAAAGGAAGGAAATCCTGCCATTTGTGACAATGTGGAGGGACCTTGAGTATATTATGCTAAATGAAATAAGTCACAGAAAGACAAATACTGTATGATCTTACTTATAGGTAATCTAGGCAAAATAAAAACCTCAAGGAAAATAGATCAGATTTGAGGTTACCAGAGGTGGGGGTTGGGCAGTGGAAGAATTGGATAAGGGTGATCAAAAGGTACAGACTTCCATTTGTAAGGTAAACAAGTACTAGGGGATGTCGTGTACAATATGATGACTATGGTTAACATCGCCATGTGGTATATTTGAAAGCTGTTAAAAGAGTAGATCCTAGAACTCTAATCACAAGGGAAAAAAACTTTTTTATTTATATGCAATGATGAATGTTAACAAAACTCAGTGTGGTAAGTATTTCACAGTGTATATAAGTCAATTTACTATGCTGTACATCTTAAACTTATGTAACAGTCCTGTATGTCATTTGTATCTCAGTTAAACTGGAAAAACTATTTAAGCTTCAAGACAAAAATCAGAATTTGGAAAATTTCGTATGTGGAATTTAAGAAAGAAAACAGATGAACATATGAGAGAGGGGAAAAGGAAAAAAAAAAGAATGAGCGAAACATGCCATAAGAGACTCCTAAGAACAAATTGAGGGTTGTTGGAGGGAGGTTGGTGGGGGATGAGCTAGATGGGTGATGGGTATTAAGGAGGGCGCTTGTTATGATGAGCACTGGATATTGTATTTAAGTGATGAATCACTGAATTCTGATTTAGAAACCAACATTGCATTGTGTGTTAGCTACCTAAAATTTAAATTTAAAAAAAAAAAAGAAAAATCCAGTCATGATGCCAGTTAGACCAATGAGTTTCCTTGTAGCACAATATAAGAAATTAATTGACATCTTTCATTTTCCACACTGCAGGCAACTTTTAAAAAACTACCACCTGGTGTGGTAACCAGGTGTGTCAGTTGGTTAAATGTTGGACTTTTGGTTTTGGCTCAAGTCACTACCTGAGGGTTGTGAGATTGAGGCCCATATCGGTCTCTGTGCAACACAGACCCTGGTTAAGATTATGTAAATAAATACATAAATAAGAATAAAAAACTACCACCTGGTGAATTTAATACAATACCAAAGAATTAAATTACTTGAGAAGTATGTTAAAATATTCTCTTTTCCAACTCTGTATCTATGTGAGGCCAGATTTTCTTAAGACTTATTTTTATTTATTATTTTCTAGAGAGTGCCACCAATGTTACCATTTATTCTCTGTGGATTTCCTTCATCTGTGTACTTTTTTTTTCCTAAAGTTATTTATTTTAGAGAGAATGCATACACACACACTTGGTGGGGTGGGAGGAGCAAAGGGAGAGAGAGGATCTCAAACATATTCCACACTAAACACAGAGCCTAATGCAGGTGTTGATCCCAGGTCCCTGAGATCATGACCTGAGCAGAAACCAGGAGTCAGCCACTTAACCCACTGAGCCCCCAGGCACCCCTAGATTTTTCTTTTTTTAATTAAACTAAAATAATAGAACAGGTTGAATGTAGAAACATTTGTAAGAATCCAGCTATTACTAAAGCAGACAAATGTTTAAGAGATACTGTTGGAGGGGCACCTGGGTGGCTCAGTGGGTTAAAGCCTCTGCTTTCGGCTCAGGTCATGATCCCAGGGTTCTGGGATCGAGCCCCGCATCGGGCCTTCTGCTCAGCGGGGAGCCTACTTCCCCCCTCTCTCCCTGCCTGCCTCTCTGCCTACTTGTGATCTCTGTCAAATAAATAATTTTAAAAAACCAAAATCTTTAAAAAAAAAAAAAAAAGAGATACTGTTGGATTCTCTTCGCTAAAATTTTATTAAGAATTTTTTATATCTACATTCATGGGGGATATTGGTCTGTTGTTTTCTTTGAGGGAGTTTTTATTTTATTTCTATATAATTCATCATCTTTAGAGGGATAGTGAGGTTGTCTTAATTGAAGGTTGGTAGTTTATGTCTTTTAAGGAATTGATTAATTTCACCTACATCTAGTTTGTCAAATTTATTGACATAAAGTTTATAATAATTCCTTAGTTTTCCTTTAATGTGTGTAGGATCTCTATAGTGATGTCCCGCTTTCATTCTTTATGTTGGTAATATTTTCTTTTCCTATCAATGGGTTTAAAGATTTTTATTAAGGATTATTTATTAAAGAATTATTAATTTTACTCAAAGAGCCAGTTTTTATTTCATTGCTTTTTGTCTATATTTCTATTTTGTTATTCATTGATTTCTGCTCTTTTTTTTATTTCCTCTTTTATGCTTGGTACATCATTTGCTCTTCCTTTTTCTAGTTTCTTAAAAGGGAAACTTAGGTCAGGGATCAGCGAACTTTTCTATAAAAGCCCAGAGAGTAAATATTTTAGGCCTAGTGGGTGAGATAGTCTCTACTACAACTACTCAGCTCTGCCACTGAAGCATGAAAGCAGCCACAGACCTTGAAAGGATAGACACCACTGTGTTACAATAAAAATTTGGGTAGCCAGCCATAGTTTGACCCCTCATTAGACCGATTTCTTCTTCTTTCCTAATATAAATATTTAATATATTTCTCTCTAAGCCTGCTTTAGCTATTTCAAACTTTTGGTATATGTTTCCTGATTTTCCTTTGATTTTTTTTTGGGGGGGGGGGACTCATGAAGTTATTTAGTAATACATTATTTAATATCCAAATATTTGGAAAATTCCCAGCTATCGTCCCACTATTCATTTTTAGTTTAACTTAATTTTGGCCAAGGATATACTTGGTATGGTTTTAGTCCTTCAGATTTTATTGAGATTTGTTTTATAACCCTGAATACATTCTGTCTTGGTAAACATTTCGTGGACACTTGACAAGAGTGTGTATTCAGTTGATGTTAGGTGACAGTACTCTGTAAATACCAATTAGCTCAACTGGGTTGATAGTATTTTTCTAGTACTCTTTGTTTTACTAATTTTCTGTGTATTTGTTTCATCAGTTGAGGTCAGTTATTGAAACTACCAATTATAATTGCATATTTCTCTTCATAGTTGTCTAAGTCTTTATGTTATTTGAAGCTCTGTGGTAGGGACAACACATTTGGGATTGTATGTCCCCTTAATGCACTGAACTCTGATCATTATGAAATGATCTTCTTTATCCCTGGCGATAGCTTTCTTTTCTTTTTTTTCTTTTTTTTTTTTTAAGATTTTATTTACTTATTTGACAGAGACACTGTGGGAGAGGGCAGAGAGCACAAGCAGGGGGAGTGGGAGAGGACCTCCCATGGAGCAGAAAGCCTGATGCGGGGCTCGTACCCAGGACCCTGGGATCATGACGCGAGCCAAAGGCAGATACCAATGACAGAGCCACCCAGGCGCTCCCCTGGTGATAGTTCTTGCTTTGAATTCTGCTTTAATACTAAAACTCTGCTTTTTTAATACTAAAAGTTCTGCTTTAATACTTAAAAACTTTATCAAGATATATTTTACATATTATAAAATTCACCTGTTTCAAGTTTATATATAAGTGATTTTTAGCAACTTTCTTGAGCAATGCAGTCATCACCATAAATCAGTTTCACAACCTTTAGCATCCCATAAGACCCTTATTCCCATTTATAGCTAATGTCCATTCCATTCCCATCCCCATTCTCAGGGAACCTACTTTTGTCTGTAAATGTGTTTTTTCTGGATACTTCAGATAAATGGAATATATAATATGTGATATCTTGTGCCTGGCTTCTTTCACTTAGCATAGTGTTTTTGAGGTTCATCTAAGATACAACATGTATCAGTAGCTCATTTTTTATATTGCTGAATAGTGTTCCATCATATGGAACCACATTGTGTCTGTCTATCCCTTCACCAGCTGGTGGACATTGACAGTTTTGGACTATGATGATTAATACCACTATGAACATTCTTGTTTGGGTGGCTATGTTTTCATTTCTCTGGGTAAATATCTGAAATGTTAATTGCTGGATTGTCTGGAAGTTTTACATTTAACTTTCCAGGAAACTGCCGAACTATTTTCCTAAGTGGCTACACCACTTTACACTCCTGCCAGCAATGTAGAAGTGTGCCAGTTCTCCACATACATCCTTATCAACATTTGTTATTGCCTACCTTATACCCATCTACTCCTTTTAGGTGGTGTGAAATAGTCTTATTATGGTTTTAATTTGCATATTCCAAATGACTAATGATGTTGAACATATTTTCATGTGCTAATTAATTACACATTTGTTTATCTTGTTTGGTGAAATGTGTGATTGTCCTCTTGGGTTGCAGGAATTCTTTGAATTCTGAATACAAATCCTTTATTGGATATGTGTTTTGAAAATATTTTCTCCTTGTCTGTTCCTTATTTTAAAATTTTTGTAGTGAGTTTTTTTCAGTAAAAGGTTTTAATTTTTTTGAGATAAGATTGTTGATGTTTTCTTTTATGGAGTAGGGTTTTGGTATTGTATCTAGGAAATCTTCGCCTAACCTGGCCTCAGAGATTTTCTCCTGTGTGTTCTTGTAAAAGTTTCCTTTTGAGGTGAGGGTCTGAGGTCCTCTTTTTGCTTTTAGATATCTGTTTGTCCCAGCGCCATTTGTTGAACAGACTGTTCTTTCTCCCAGAGTTGTCTGGGCAGTTTTCTCTTGCTTGGAGTTAGTTGAGCTTTCCTTCTTCTGCTGTGCCAATAAACTCTAGCCAGTGAGTTGGAGCACCCGTAGGACTCTCCTTATCTATTTCCTACTCTCAGGAATCACTGTCCTGTACTTGCCTTTTGCTCAATATCTGTAGTCTCCATTGTTTCAATATATTTTGTCTGGTTTCCTAGCTGATTAAAGGCAGGAGGATTAAATCTGGTCCCCACATTCTTATCATGTCCAGAAGTAGAAGTCTCTAAACTTTCAGCTTTTAAAAAATTTATTTATCTTTTTGCTTATTAATTCCTAAGTGTCTTAAAAATAAAAATCTATTACTTTATATAATACAAACTATTTTTTATTTGAAAAGAAAAAGCAGAAGGAGCGGCATCTTGGACATCAATATCAGCACCATACTATTATTCCATGGTTTCGTAACTCATATACATGAAACTATATATCTGAATCAGGAGACAAAGTTTTTTTAAATTACTTTTAATTCCAAGGGTATCAGTTCTATTATCTTTTTTTTAAAGAATGCTTGTAAGATCTGTGGCTTTTCTGATTTTAGGCGATTGTGGAAAAATGTGACAGACTCTCTGAGGGAATCTGAAATTGATAAAGCCACGGAGCATAAACGTACCTTGGAAGAACGCCAGAGGACTGAAGAAAGGCATCGAACTGAAACAGGCACACCCTGGAAAACCAAGTATTTTATTAAAGAGGTTTGTCCTACGTGTCTTCAGACTAAAACTCATTATCTACTTAGTGAGGACTTTAGCTTATTAGGCTTTCTTGAATTGTTATCACTTATACATCTTTATTTCTGAAACTAGTCCAGCTTAACGAGGAGCTTTTTCATGAGCTTTTCACAGTTTGCCAAGGTAAAATAGTTTAGCAGCAGTTCAGATGAGGTAGATTTCAGGATTAAATTGGTCAGAAACAAAAATGCTAATAACATAATCTCAATCACAGTAATAGAGGATACAATTTATAATTTATTACCTTTTGAAAAACACTGAAACTCTTTGTTTACTTCCAGAGACCACATTTTAAGGGGAGACATGAGAAACTTAAAGAGCTATACAAAGGGTAATGAAGTGGCTGGAATCTTGACATTTAAGGAAAAAAGAATAAAGTGGGGTGTTTAGCCTAGAAAACCGAAATTAGGGCCATTTGTTGTAATCTTCTTCAGATATGTGTATGCTTTATCTTGTAGAAATTTTTTATCAGTTTGTATAGCAATTCTGAGTTAGGCCTACCCTACCAGGAATTTTGAGTTTAGAATAAGAAGGAATTATACAACAATCAAAAATATCCAATAATAAGGGAGTACATTTTATAGTAATGCATCATTAGTCCTATATGAGACCATGGCTTACATGGAAGACTTTGATGCACTGATTTTGCAGCTGGACTAAATGATTTATGGAATCTTATCTAAATTTAAAGATTTTTGTTTTGTTTTGTCTTGTTTTGTTTATTACTTTCTGGTAGAACTCAGAGAAAGGTGAATAGTGGACCAGAGCTGACGCCAAAAAAAGTTTCTTGTCAGGCTGCCTGGCTGGCGCAGTCAGAAGAACATACAACCCTTGATCTCGGGGTTGTGAATTTGAGCTCCACGTTAGGTGGAGAAAATAAAAGGGTACCTGGGTGGCTCAGTCAGTTAAGCATCTGCCTTCAGCTCCGGTCATGATCCCAGGTTCCTGGGATTGAGTCCCGCATTGGACTCTCTGCTCAGCGGGGAGTCTGTTTGTCCCTCTGTCCCTCCCCACTGCAAGTGCTCTCTCTTTCTCCCTTTCTCTCTAAAATAGATAAGTAAAAAATTTTTTTTTAAAGATTTTATTTATTTATGGGGGGGGGGGGGAGAGCGAGCACAGGCAGACAGAATGGCAGGCAGAGGCAGAGGGAGAAGCAGGCTCCCTGCTGAGCAAGGAGCCCGATGTGGGACTCGATCCCAGGACGCTGGGATCATGACCTGAGCCAAAGGCAGCTGCCTAACCAACTGAGCCACCCAGGCGTCCCAATAAGTAAAATATTTTTAAAAGAGAGGAAAAAAATGTTCTCTTGTCAATAAACACGTCTAAAGTCCACTGAATTTTAATATTGGTCCATCAGGAGGACTTTGCCAAAAGTAATTTGATGTTGATTTTTGCATAGTTATTAACCCTAAAAATCCATAGTTTATTATAGTGGCTTCATTACCTTTATTTTTCTAATTTTTGAGTATTAAGAATACTGTCCGGGGCACCTGGGTGACTCAGTCGGTTAAACGTCTGCCTTCAGCTCAGGTCATGATCTCCGGGTCCTGGGATAGAGCCCCGCATCTTGGGCTCCTTGCTCAGTGGGAAGCCTGCTTCTTCCTCTCCTCCTCCCCCTACTTGTGCTCCCTCTCTTGCTGTGTCTCTCTCTGTCAAATATATAAATAAAATCATAAAAAAAAAAAAAAATACTGGCCATTTTCATGGATAGGAATAATAAAGGGAAAAATACTTCACATTAGTCTTTTATATGAAAAAATAAAACTTTATTGTTATTATTCAATGTTATAGTCCAGTAGCTTTGGATTTTTTTTTCATTTCAAAGAAGGCAGATAGGGGTGCCTGGGTGGCTCAGTGGGTTAAAGCCTCTGCCTTCGGCTCAGGTCATGATCCCAGGGTCCTGGGATCGAGCCCCGCATCAGGCTCTCTGCTCCGCGGGGAGCCTGCTTCTTCCTCTCTCACTCTGCCTATCTCTCTGCCTGCTTGTGATCTCTGTCTGTCAAATAAATAAATAAAATTAAAAAAAAAAAAAAAAGGCAGATATACCAGGAGTAGATTCTAGGAGGAGAATTTCTAAAGGAGGACTTCTGTAAATCATTAAAAGTGAACTCTGGGAGTCGAGAGCAGGGGGCTATAATGGCTAAAAGATATAGTGGCGCCTGGCCAGCTCAGTAGAGCATGCAGCTCTTGATCTCAGGGTTGTGAGTTTGAACCCTATGTTGGGTGTAGAAATTCCTCAAAAATAAAATCTTAAAAAAAGAAAAATAACAACTAATGAAATTTTAAAAGATAAGCACCCTAATTCTTGCTAATAACATGACATGTAAAGTTGAGACTTCTCATTTATTCTTGGAGATATACCAATCTGGCATTCTGTGATGTAATTAATTGACATCTTTTTCAAAGAACAGTACTAAAGGAGTTGAGAATTACCAACCAGGTGATTTAATATAAACAATCTAATGGTTGCTATTATTTTTTTTAAAGACTTACTTATTTGAGAGCAAGGGAGAAAGAGAGCATGAGGGGGAGCAGCAGAGGGAAAGGAAGAAGCAGACTCCTCTCGCTCAGTAGGGAGCCTGACATTCATGACCTGAGCCAAAGGCAGAACACTTGACCTACTGAGCCACCCAAATGCCCCTAATGGTTGCTATTATTAAAGAAGAATTATTTTGATACTTACTAAAAACATCAAGAAAATTTTCATTCAGGACTATTGTAATAGAGAAGAGGAATTGAACTCAGCGCTGAGTACAGGAATAAGTGGAAATGTGAGGGAGTGAGTAGAAAAGAGAATCTTGGTTAGATATCAAGGATTGGGGTGGGGAGAGAGGAACTTGATTACATATCAAGGGTAGGAAAACAAGAGTTTCAAAATCAAGGATTTGGGGTCGGGGGGATACTTGGCTAACTGGCTTATCAGAATTCTTTGCTAAAATTGAGCTCAGTAGGCCATGGTTGAGGCCTAGTCGAGAAGAGAGCTCAAAGTAGTCCAACTGAAATGTAGTCAAGGAGAGAATGAGTCCTTGTCACTAGAAACCAAGTAATTGCCAGCCTCAAGTCATTTTAGGAACAAGATAAAATACATGTATTTAAATTTTTTTTTTAAGATTTTATTTATTTATTTGACAGAGATCACAAGTAGGCAGAGAGGCAAGCAGAGAGAGAGGAAGGGAAGCAGGCTCCCTGCTGAGCAGAGAGCCTGATGCACGAGACTCGATCCCAGGACTCTGAGATCATGACCTGAGCCGAAGGCAGCGGCTTAATCCACTGAGCCATCCAGGTGCCCTACATGTATTTAAATTTTTAAGAAAATTTTTAATACAAGTAAACTGAAGGAAGTATGCATTAAGGATGTGTTACTTCACCTAGTCCTGTGAACACGGAACTCAGGTAATCTTTATCAAGTCCTGCACCCCCAGTATATAGCTTCATGGGTTTCTTTTCCTCACTTGGTATTCCCCTGGTTCTAGTTCATTCTCTGACTGTTAACTTTTATCTCCTTGCGGTATCTTTCTGTTCACAGGAGCCAGAGAAAACTAATGGGAATAGAGTCAGGAGAGAACTAGGACACAGTACTCAGATACTAGAGATGCTGGTTGAGGTAGAGAGAACAGCTAGTACCTTGACCATTTCTTTATGCTCTGCCTGCTTGGTGCCCATCAGTGTGCAGCGTCTTGGCCAAACTGGCAGAATTGCTACAAATGAATCCTGCAAATAAAGTGATCATTGAGGGCGCCTGGGTGGCTCAGTGGGTTAAGCCGCTGCATTCGGCTCAGGTCATGATCTCAGGGTCCTGGGATCGAGTCCCGCATCGGGCTCTCTGCTCAGCAGAGAGCCTGCTTCCTCCTCTCTCTCTGCCTGCCTCTCTGCCTACTTGTGTTCTCTCTCTGTCAAATAAATAAATAAAATCTTAAAAAAAAAAAAAAAGTGATCATTGAGCATCAACTAGGGGCCCCCACCAGAACTTCTCCCCTAATCCTAGCTAAACCATTGGCATCATGTAATGTCTTAAGCACAGATTTTTTTCTCTGTCACAAAAATTCTTATTTTTAAATGTGAGAATAGAATTCCACCTCAGGGAAGGTGTTGCTTCTAGTTTTGGTCACCGATTGTGAAACTATTAGAGGAACCGTTCTTTAATACACTTTTTGCTTGTTTCAGGGTGACGGCTGGGTTTATCATAAACCCCTTTGGAAACTAATCCCAACAGCACAACCAGCAGAGTGACACACGCTATCTAAGACTCGACCAAATGAACTTCTCTGTTTACCCTAAACCCTCCCAGAATGGAGTCATTGCACTGAGTGACCTGCTTCCTGATCGCACAGACTGAATCTAGCTGAACACGAATGTACCTGTGAAGGCACCGTAGAACGGCAGCAAGACCAAAGTGTTGAAGAAGCACGATGGGCCTCTCACCAACCTGTTCACGTGACACGAGCAATATCATCTAAAAACCTTTCACGGGAATTGTTAGGTGATTAATCTTTTATCCAGTCCCCGCTCCTAAAGTTCAGTTCGAATCCCCTGTCTTTGCAGGGGGGCAGCAAGACACACACAACAGTGAGAACTCAGTGATTTTGATTTCTTTATAGTGAGAAGTGAAGTCTCTATCAGAGTTTGTGTGTTGCTTTCTGTCAGTAACTGAAGTATTCACTACTCTTACAAACTCAAGAGGAGGAGGAGGACGATGACCCAGAAGTGGATTCAGCCATTGTGCCTGAAATCAGTGTTAAAAAAATCAACCAGGTTGTAGTAACAAGGCATTCTGTTCCTTCAAAGAGACTGTGTGCCTGTGTCTGAGGAGCTTATCCATTCTCCACCTCTGTTGGAACTCTCTTTTAAAAAGTATATTTATAAATTGATTAGAATTATAACCATGGAGGATTTTTTCTTCTGAGCATTTTAATATACTTGAAAACAACATTGACTTGAAAAATTTCAGAACAGTTTTTCAGTACCTAGTTTTATTAAATACTACACTTGAGAGACAATTTTTTTAAATGTGTTCATGTCAATATGATGAGATTTTGGCCTTTCTCAAGAACTGAGGCATTAAAGAACATAGCAAACATTAAAGAATAAAACTGTTACTTTTTCCTTACCTTTTTTTCACTCGTAGGTTAATACCCAGT